>NC_045779.1:10907500-11507500 GCF_008692025.1 Phocoena sinus
CAGACGGTGGACAGACAGTTGCTCAGAGGGTGTTTCAAGGAGGAGTTCAAGAGGAACATTGTAATATCAAAACTTCTCCTTAAATTGGTAAATTCTGTGAGTAGTTAGGGGTCAGCTACAACAGCCTCAGCCATGAAAATTATTCTTTTGCAGGGTGGAATATAACACTTAGGACTTCTACTAAGTTTGAAAAAGCCAAGAAAGGAAAATTTTCCTCAAGAAAATTAGTACGGTCAATCTTATTAGTTTTTTAATTTGCATTGAAACTTAGATAAATAATAAAATACACCATTAAGTGGGTTACCAATCTATATCTATGTCAACTTGGCTAAAAATTGGCTCCGAGTTTTCCCTCTTCTTTTACTTATATTCATTTCTTCATCCTGCCAACATTTGACCACTGGATCTGTTAAAGAATGCCTGACTCGTCTTTGCATCCCTGGAAATAAGAAGGTGTTGGTATAAAACAGGCACTCCGTAAGTGTTTACTGAATTGTACTAAGTGCAGTACAATTTACCCCATGATAAATATATATATATATATATATATATATATATATATATATATATATGCAGATACTAAAATGTATATTCTCTGCTCTCGAGTTGCTTATAATTCACCTCAACCGCAGATATTTTCATCAGGCAAATGCTAGATCTTCAGTTTTCAAATGAAGATTGATTATGAGATTAAATGATTGGATAAAGGACTAAATTACTGAATCTCAAATGGAATTTGGTGACCCTCTAGTTCAGAAGTTTGCAAACCGCTTTTTAGTGGCCAAGCCTTTTTCCAAACAAAATTTTATACAGAATTCTAAAATATCACTCAGCTAAATGTGGCCAAAGAGTGCATGGAAGTAATCCTTTCCCTGGGTCTCTGAGGAGCTTCACAGTTCAAGCCAAATTTCCTCATTGTGCAGTTGAGAAGAGTGAGGCCAAGAGAGGTTAAGAAACTGACTTCCCGTGGTTACAGTGCTAGTCGTCAACTAGAGAGCTGAAAATAGAATATTACCTCCCAATTCTTTCTGTCAGAACTCAGACTAGTTAGGAGAACAGTGAAGTCCAAAATAGGCTTTGGGCGAGACCCAGTACTGCCAGTACAGGCAAATCACCTGTGTCAATCATGGGTAAGTGAGGGTGACATGGGCCATGAACATGAAGAGGCCAAATGACGAAGGGACAATTCCCAGGACAAGAGACTCGGGTGTGATCTGAGAAGAGACTTGGCCAGGCTTGGAGACTTCTCTTGCAACCTAGAAACATGTGTAGGAGACTCATGGGTGGTGATCGTTGAAAACTGCCTTTTATGAATGTTCTAGCCCTGACGGGCAGCCTGCTGGTCATAGAATCACATTAAGTCCAAAATCCAGTACTTTTCAGATTTTCTGCTTTAGGGGTATACGTCCTGAAGTGTGTACATTTCTAAATTATAACTTGTAAAACTTAACCCCAGACAGATGTCCCTCCTTTGACCTGAATGTGGGAATCTTGCAGTTTCTGCTAAGGACCAGTGGCCTCATCTGTCTCCTTCTTCTTCTTTTTTTTATTTTTCTTTTTTCAGCTGTCTTCTTTCTGACATCTTTTAGCCTGTAAGTTCCCTTTAGCCTTCTACCTGATATGCTTCTTCTCACTTGCCTTTAATTTCTACTTTTTCCCTGTATCTTCCTGACTCTCAAAGCCAAAAGAGAGGGTCACTGTTTAAACTTGTAAAATGCTCCAAATTTATCAGTGCCTCACTGGATATTTTTCAGAATAAAGTTGATCTTAAAAAAATGTGTGGGCAACTGAGGAATCCTGGCTTTTATTTTAATGATTAATTTAAGAATATTTTTATTTTAATAATTAAAGATTAAGCACTTTTAGATTTTCCAGTTCCAACCTATTATAAGCCCATGATAGAGATCTGCTGGAGAAGCAGCCCCTGATAAGCCATTTGTTTCACGATAGTGATATTCAGGAGAAGTTCAAGACGGCTCCAGAATCCCTGAAAGCTTTCCTTTCTGTAGTTGATTGAGTTGTCCTTCCAAATCAGGGTTAAGGCCACTGGCATGGCAATTACAGAGAAAAAGAGCATCTGCTTGCAATAGACCTGGCTGACGGATGGATTCTGGAATTTAATTTCTACTGCTGCCAATCTCTTGACCTTCAAAACACAAACATTGATCCTATCTGATGAGGTAGAATGCACACCATACCATGTCGGGGAGGAAAGAAATAATGGAGAAATATAGTCACTTATAAACCAGATCAACTGTGGATATTAATTTATCTGCAATTATTACTATTTCTGTTTTTTAATTATAGGGAGAAATGTAGAGAAAACCTGAATATGAGCACTATAAAGTTCACATTCGGGGAGCCTGGCTTCTAATCCTGTTTCCATCATTACTACCTGAGTTTATTACAGCCTGACTTTTAACTTTTCTGCCTATGAAATGGAAGCAATAGTGCAT
This sequence comes from Phocoena sinus, assembly GCF_008692025.1. NCBI lineage: Eukaryota > Metazoa > Chordata > Mammalia > Artiodactyla > Phocoenidae > Phocoena > Phocoena sinus. The sequence continues at coordinate 10,909,957 of NC_045779.1, forward strand.
CAAAAAGTTGTCACAATAATAAATACAATAAGCTTTAAGAACTAAAAATCTATAGAATTCCCAGACATTAATAAACTCTGCTCTTCCTCACTGAGCTGCAAAGCCTCTGGACCTAGTCAAGTATGACACCCACGTCAAGAGTCCTGGCTCACTGTATACTACATATCCTTGGGCAAATCACTGAGTCTGGATGAGCATATTTGATATCTATAACTCGTTCAGAAACAATTTCTATCCCGTCTACCCTTATCAAACAAGTAAATGCACGTAAAATTACTCTGTCAAATGTGAAGTGGTATATGTTACAAAAGGTAACATACCTTTTATTTGCCCAGAGTATGATCATTATTTTGATTTTATATCTCACCAATTGGTGAGAAACTAATAAATATATTATTTTGGATGGTATTCTAAGGGGGAAAGTTAACTTATTCTTGATTCTTATATTCTACCATCCTCTTCTACATTCTCAAGACACAATGGCTCAATATTGTTCAAGGAAAAGGAGAAACTTCTCTCTCTTTACTCCTCCCAGTTTCTCTGAAGGAGGCTAAGAAGTCCCCAGAAAACTACTCAGCCAATCTCCTGTATGATGGAGTATTCCTGGGGGCTTGAAACTCAATAGAGAAGAGAGTCAGAAGTTGGGGGTACACTATATGGGAATAAGGAGTAGAAAATCTACAACTCAGCAGTCCGTTTCCAGGGTGTCGGCAGCCAAGTTCACGACCAGCCCACTCGTATCTTGTATGGAGACACTTACCTCCGTCTAGTACATCTTCTTTCCTCAGGGTTACAACCTCCTGCTCTCCACTTTTGACAGATGACCAGACTTATTATAACGGAAGCCATGTGCCGGACACATTTGTGGTATGAAGGGTTCAAGTTATTCTTTTGGCCACACTGAGAAATGTGGAAACTGGGCATCCTAGTTGATTGGCAATAGTACCAAATTGTCAAGTGCCCAGGCTATGATATGACAGAAGGACGTTTTATTGAGAGGAATAAAGACCACAAACGTTTTGTATCTGTAACTGGTAAATGGCAATTACTTCAAGTCTCACCAAAACCCAAAATGTTGCTTGTAGAGGCTGGATATCTGAAAGTTGTTTTATTCTGAAAAGCCCTAGTATTTTTCACTTCTGTTCATTTCAACAAATATTAATGGCCATGTAGCATGATGGTATGAAGAATAGACAGTCTTGTTCTCCTGGGGTTTGTAACATGGAGGATTATGCTCTGTTGGTGTGAAAATCCCACTGGGTTGATCTGACCTCTTATTTCTACCTGAGTAGCAGAGAAGAGTACTTCCACCGTCGTGTTCTTTCCACATTATTGTCCCTGCTTTTAGATGGCTGCTTTTGTTGGTTCAGTGGGCGGAGGGGGGGCACATATGTTACCTCAACGAGTGTGTACGTACATCGGAACCCCTGCAGGGATTTTCCAAATGTTTCACGGTACTTTAGGATACTAACACAGTTAACAAAAGGCTGAGGCTTTCTATCGCCTCTACGTCTCTGTAACAATGGGACAAGTCCTGTGCGATACCCAACCATACTATTGCCTCTCGAGAAGGCTTGCCTGTTTGCTGTATTTCTGAAACCATTTGGTGTTCTTATTGGTTTACTTTGTAGCAGAGCGACCTTAGGTAAATATAATCTTTACTTGTGTAGCTTGTCCAAGAGGAACGAGATCCAATCCGTTAGCAAATCCCGTCAGTTCTACCTTCAAAATATATCCTGAAATGATCAATTTTATCTCCTTCATCCTTCTTACCACAGCCCTAGCCACCGTAATGTCCTGTCTAAAAAAATAGCAATCATTTCTTACATCTGTCTTTCCTGTTCTCCTCCCGCCCCGGCCGTATTACAAGTCTGTGCTCCACATAGCGGCCTAAATGATGTTTGTAAAATGCAAACAGATCCTGTCACTTCCCTGCCATCAGTCTTTCAATGGCATCCCATCAGGGAGTGGGACCGAATTCCATGAGGGGTGGTGGGAAAGGAGGTGAGAAAGTCAGCCTGGAGTCAGGTTTGCTAAACCTCGTTTCCTCCCACTCAATGCTCACCCACTCCTGTCCCGGCTGTTACTTCAGTAAGCAAAGTCAGCTCCCAGTCAGCAATTCTGAGCTTACTTTTCCTCTGCCTGGAGCTCTCTTCCCCCCTAATTCTCAGGCTTTGCTTTCTCACTCCCATCCATTCTGCTCAAACGTCCCTTTGTCAGACCTTTCCCACCCCTATCCGAATATCAACTTCCCACTGCCACCACCCTTAATCTTCTTATTCTGCAGTCCTGCTTCATGGAATTTAAAACTGCCTGACATTATAGAATCCATTTATCTATCTGTTTCCTCCACTAGAATGTAAGCTCCAGGAAAGCAGGAATATTACTTTGTTCACTACTGCTCAGAAGAGGGACTGACACAAGGAAGGTGTCCCATAAATATTTTTCGAATGAATGAATCATATTTCCTCCTCACCAAAAATTATGAGATAATCTCAGCAGAAGAGGCACCCAAGATTCATAAAGGTTAAATCCTTTGCTGTTCAATACGGAACGGATCCGAAGTATAAATTCGGTGCCTCCTGAGGTCGAAGGAGGCTCATTCTTCCGTAGTTCTTTGGATAAATAGTTTGGACATCTATCCAGCAAACATTTATTAAAGAATAGATTTTAAATGTGTCTGGGAAAAATATCTCAATCAAATTTTAATTCTGTCATTTGAAATCTGAAGCAAAGAAATAACTTTTACAAATGATCAGCATCTCTCGTAGAATTCTTCGGGATCGTGGGTGCCAGGAGCATCAGGCATCAGCAGCCAGGATCGCTACGTAACTGCACATCCCTCCATCGGCTCTGGTCTTACCATCCCCTGCCCCATGCTCCTGCCCTAAACCGTAATCTTGCATCATAATTGGAAGTGGGTATTTTAAGATAACTGTACCTGGCAAATAAAGAAACATATTTGTTCTAAGTTTAATTAAATAAGTCTGGGCAGCCTTTTTGCAATATGGAGATTAACTGTCAAATTTATGTTAATATGATCTCAGAGAATGAAGCTGCTATAAAAAGTTTTTCCCCTCACCCCTCACTTAAGCTCCTCATGTTGCCTTATTGAAGTTTCTTTAAACTGGTGGTGTCTTATTAAAATATCACTAGGTGAGTTCTGCAAGAACAAGGCAGTTAAAAATATCTAACAAATTCCAAATGTTAGTTAAAGACATCGATACAAATAAACTGAAATCGTATCTATTCTACAGAGAGGAAACTGTCACAATGGTCGAGTTTTCACCATCCCTTTGGAATCACTCAATGCCAAGCTCTCCTTTAGCTGATTTACACAGGATTATACAGATCTTCTGAGCACTCTCAGTATAATACAAAGAGCCTTTGATTTCTCTGAGCATCCTTTCCTTTTTTTTTTTTTTCGCATGTAAAAAAGATGTGCCACCCAATTTTTTTATTTTGTGATTTAAGAAAAAAACGCTAACAGTTTGAATCATGAATCCTGTTGTGGGGACTGAGTTAATTAAAAACCTGATGTATACATACAGCTGATCCTACTCATCCTAATGAAGAACATTAATTCTAGGACATGTGTGGCTGTAGTCACATTGCTACAAATTACTGGACTCTTTCCTTTATCTGTTTCCAAGAAAGTCTCCCCCTGTTAGTTAGGAAAAAAGAAAAATATGACGCCTTAGTTCTGGGCAGCATAAATTACACGCATCAATCAGAAAAGCCTAAATTAAAATACACATTTGGCAAACAAATATGAATATGTTGATCTCATCTGTGAATCAAAATGATTTAGTGGCAGTGCTGACCCCTCCCCCCCCCACTGTTCGACATGAAGGTCACTTGTGAGCAGCTTCTCTCTCATTGAGAAATGTTTTCGTGTCTTTTAAACATGCAATTTTATACATGCCCTAATATTCAATCTAACTAGTGATTCCTATGTAGAGAGACTGATTTATTTTATAAAGAAAATATAGGCTCATAGTTATTTATGTAATCCAAAACACATAGTTAAATTAAAAAATGGGGAAAAAAATACAGTGGTTTATGGTTCCTGGGCTGGGGATTCTCCAATGTGTTTATGATACTTTCTAATCTAGCAGAATACCATTTGTGAAATGGAATGCTACACCTTTCCGATATTGAGTGATCATAAATCAGTCTATGCTTATCACCTAATGCATGCATTCTTGGAGCAGGGATAACTGCTTGAGAGATACCCATACATGGCCAACCTTAAGTAGAGATGATCTGGGGTCTTTCAGTCTGCCATCTCTCGATAATATCTGTAGGTGAAGCCAGCAGATTGAATAAGGCAGTGATCTCCCTGGACAGAAGCGTGTTTTATGTTATGACACTCATTTTGAATATTCATGTTGTATTTTCTTGCTAAGATTTCATTCTGATAACTACAACCGAGAATGGTCCCGTCTGTATTAAAGGAGAAGTATGCAACGCCTGCTTTTGATTGGTTGCAACTCAATACTGAGACCCCCCCCCCCACCGCCCCCGCAGCTAAATGGAAGAAGGCAAACAACACAATTAAGATAAAACTACGCAACGTGTGTGCTTTGGTCTGTAAAAATCACCCAAGGAACTCGTTAAATTACAGATTCTTAGGTCTCACTCCCCCAACTTCTAACTCAGTAGATCTGGAATGAGGCATAGGGTCTGCATTTCTCATTAGTTCTCCAGGTATTTCTTATTAAATGTTACTCAGAACAAACTTTGAGAAAGACTGCTGGAAAGATGAATGGGTGAAAAAAAAGACCAAGTTATATACATAATCAGCTTGTTCCGAGCAGTTTGACAGAAGATTATATTAAGAGATTAAATCCTGAGTTGAGGTGAGCAATTTGTACGACAGACAGCAGAAAGCAGGGCTCTCAGAGATGTATTGTGACAGTTGCTTTACATTGAGGTTGGTTTTCCTGCAGGGGAGGAGGGCAGGGGAAGTAAGGGTTACCAGAAGGGCGCTACTCAGAAGGCACCTTTGGGCTACAACAGCCAAACCTCCCAGCTTTTTTTTTTATCAAACTCAATTTGAAATATTCAATTCTATTATCCCCACACCATGTGAACCAATTTTTGATTCAGGAAATATGATAGCTATGTTTCTTGGGCAAATTCTCAGACGGGCTATGTTTTGCATTCTAGGGTACTAATAAATAAGCGTGGAAACTTCTAGAAGAAAGAAATCCACTAAGGTAGGGTGAATGAATGATCATTATGTTTTACCTATTTTGGAAGGTGGAGGGACAACAGTTTTGTCTATTTCCTTCATGATGTAATTGAGAAACACTGAAGTCTTCAGAAAAGTAAAATGATGTGACAAAAAAAGATGTCTGAGAAATATTGTATCTTAGGGAGGGAGAAAAAGAACCTAAGTCAGTTTAACAAAGATCCGTGTTGATTGTTACGATGGCCAAGATGAATGGATGGGTTGCACAGCAGTCTGTTCATTTGGCTCAGATAGGCACTGCCAAGAGTAACTTGGGTACAATTTTGCTCTGTGCTAATTAGAATTGGTCAAATGGTCCTCTGATGAATTTCCTCCCCTAGATAGTATTTGAGAGGATATACAACAACAAAGTAATTATTGGGGGTGCCAGTTATCCATAGGGGCGTCTACGCTGGATCCAGGTATGTAGAACCTGCTCTCAGATTCTTAGAAATTTTGCTCCCCAACTAGGGCAACCCCATTAAAAGTCCTCTTTCAGTGGGCACACAACCAATAGTGCATATGCTGATAGCATTTTCACATACGAATCTGATAGGCACGCCATTACCCAATTTACACATGCAAATGCAGTAATTGTGTGCACTGAGTGCTCGGGGAAACCTGGCACACACCCAAAATGGAGGCCTTTTCAAAGCATGGCCAACCCACCAAATTCTTCTTCCACAGCAACTCACTACTGTCTTACCTCTACTATACAAAATTCTACGGGATTCTGGGAGAAAGGATATGTGCTTTGTGGATTTCCCTGAGTGACTGAAACTTTTTATCTCATTTGATTTGGACATGTTTTAAGTTCTCTTTCTTTCTCTTCAGTTAATTGACTGTAGACTTCCTCTCCTTTGTAGTAATTCACCATTTCATTTCTCTGCTTTAAAAAAAAATCAACTCTAATTAGAAAGTACAAATTCTCTCATTATGACTTATTCTCATCTAGAACTTGAAATGAGAATGATTCTGAATTGTTGTAATAAATGATTTGCACTTTTAAAAGAATGGAGATTACTGTTTACAGCTACGTGCACATGAGTTTACTCCAAGATGCATTTGATTATTCTAATTTACCGAGCTGCTGCAGAAGCAGCCGTTAACTATTTCCTGTTTCTTTGTTTATGTATTTCAAATATTCTGGGGCCTCTTGACTACTCAGGCAGTACAATGCAGGCAAGTAATTTAACAAATATAAATAGGATTGAGTGTACTTGCTTTGCCACTGTTTCTCAAAGAGCGGAAGTCTGAGTCAGACATTGATCAAGGCAAGATTTTTAGATTAACCAAAGGTAGCAGAAAAATCACAATAAAGGAAATTTTACCAAAAGTGGAGAAATATTGATATTTTGAGAGGTAAAACTGTAGTTGGAAATTATAACTTTTGTGTATTCATTCAGAGAAAAAATGTACTCTGTGTTTACCACACTCCATAAACTGTTCTGGGTACCCTTTTATCTGCTAGCTGTCCCCTCATCTCTCTGAACATTCTCTTTCACTTCTGTCTGCCCCTTAACTGATGGGATCCTCCAAAATTCAGGATTTCAGTCCTCAACTTTCTACTTATTTTACTGTCTCTTCACGAGAAGCTCCATCTTCATTTCTGACCTCCATACATATCTCTTTCTTCAGAATAGACTCCTCTTCTAAATTCCAAATCTGTATTCCAGAAGCCTTTTCATATTCCCATCTGAATATTCCAATATACAGCAATCTTAACAGATCCAAATAGGAATGTATATCTTCCTCAGACTTCATGCTAGAGTCAGCTTTTGGTCCTATCTTCAATTCACATATCCTATTGGTCCCTGAGTTCAGTAGTGCTGCTTTTTTTTTTTTTCCGGTACGCGGGCCTCTCACTGTTGTGGCCTCTCCCGTTGCGGAACACAGGCTCCGGACACGCAGGCTCAGCGGCCACGGCTCACGGGCCCAGCCGCTCCACGGTATGTGGGATCCTCCCGGACCGGGGCATGAACCCGTGTCCCCTGCATCGGCAGGCGGACTCTCAACCACTGTGCCACCAGGGAAGCCCAGTAGTGCTGCTTTTAACTTACCATTTTATATAACTTTATATAATAAATGTTGATAAATAGTCACCTGTTTCCACATTGGATAGGACACGTCTTAAATCAGGAACTGCATTTTATTGATTGACTGTCAGTGTCCTCTACCTGATGACCACCAAGAACACACCTGTGTTGAAGTTGGGTTTACTGCTATTTGAAGCTGGGTTTATTGCTATTTCAAAGAGGAAGAAAACTCACCATGGGGCATGTTGAAGTGTTAGGACTAACTATATATATCACATTGGGGTTTGTCTTAGGTGCTTTTGGGGAGTACTTAGGGAAGCAAGTCTTTGTTTTGGATTTGATACTGACTTGAAACAGAAGTACTTCTGACTGACAATCTTAAAAGATCTCAACTAGAAGGAGGAAAATACAGACTGACGTTAAAGCTGTAATCGCTGAAGTATCAGTGGTTACATATATTGGTCATGATAGGGAAATGCTTGATAATTTCATGGTTTTAAAAAATGTTCATGTTTTGTTTGTGTTCAGACATGATTATGAAGTGCTCTTGCTTTTGTCTTGATCCCTCATGGTCGCAGAAGTGACCTGATCTAATATGGGTGTTCAGTGGAATTGCTTACATCTAACAGGTAAACACTGATGCCTAGCTGTGAGTGCCGGGCCAGCTCCTAGCAACACCAGAGATGGATAGTTCCAGGCCAGGTTTCAGCTGTCAGGTCCCGCTTTTCTTTTTCAGTCCTCCTTTTTGACCAAGGAAAGAAAAAGACAGACCATGGGATATTAATCCATGATATTAAGATTTTCTCCATTGCCAAGATGTTGTTGATCATGATAAGAGGGGTGTCCAGAGAACATAGTCAATCCTTGTACAAGGGCTAATCCATCATTTTGCTTCTATCGGAGGATGAGATGTTGAGTTACCCTCAACATAGGGTATGCTGTAGCTTTTAAGATTGCTACTTAGATGGATGTTTTAGAAAGGCAGCTTCTACCTATTGGTGACAAAACCTTAGGTATCATATAAGTCTACTGCATTAATTAGTCATCTCAGCTTGAAAAGGGGCAGAGTCTACAACTGAAAGTAATTCCTAAAAGCCTGAGAAATTCTCTTAACAAAGGAGATAACTTGTGCATCCTAGAAAGGATTCGTCTGAATACCATGAAGGCTAATGACAGAATTTTGGGCCTTGGAAGTTTAGTATATTATTTAATATTATGTACAGTATAATATAATGCAGTGTAACACGCATAGCGCAAGTGTATCTTATGTTTGAAAATAAAAAATTAGAAAAAAATCCATTGATTTGTATACACATTTGTATATTTCTATAGCTACTCTACCTACTTTAAATAATCATTTATACAGATTATCTTTAATCAAAGTAATTATTTAGGGGCTTCCCTGGTGGCGCAGTGGTTGAGAGTCTGCCTGCCAATGCAGGGGACACGGGTTCATGCCCTGGTCCGGGAAGATCCCACATGCCGCGGAGCGTCTGGGCCCGTGAGCCTGTGGCTGCTGAGCCTGCGCATCCAGAGTCTGTGCTCCGCAACGGGAGAGGCCGCAACAGTGAAAGGCCAGCGTACCGCAAAAAAAAAAAAAAAAAAAGTAATTATTTAGGGGGAAAAAGCAATTTTTTTCTCTCCAAACACAAGAGAAAACCAGGGAACAAAAAATTGTGAAACTGTTCAGCTATTCTTTTACATGAACACTTATTTAAGAAGGTAAAAATAAACATATATAAAGTCATCAAAATTATTTGCATATTTTGTTAATCTATTGCCATTTTTAGAAATAAGAGTAAATTAAAATTAGGTTCAACTAACCAATGTTTGTGTCTGTGGCTTGTTTAGAAATTTTATGGGCTTCCAAAGATTACTTATTAATTAACTTAACCATGAGTCTAAGATCTAAATTTAGTTAAGTATCTGAAAATTACTAATTTTAGTTAACACCTTAAATCATATGATTTGTAGGATTGTAAGAATTTCCTACAGTTAAACCTTTAAAAAGTTATTCATCATTATCATTCCATTTAGTTGATTACAATTTAATACATATACTTAAAAATTTTAAACAAGCTATGAAAACAGTGACATTCTACTTAATTCACCAAACTAATGCAGGATATTTAGGAAGGTGAAATCTTGAGAAATTTATGGTGGTGACATTATTCTTATACAGTAAACTAATTTTTTAAAGCCTTTGAATCATACTAAAGTACATCTTTTATCTTAGAACTAAAGCTTTTTCTTATAACTATAGTAACAGGCTACTATATAAATATACATAAATAGAAACACGAAATACATAAAGAGAAACACAAAACAAAACACAAAGAGAAACACAGCTTAGTAACTAACTTTTCCTTTCTTTGGGACATTTTAGACTATTTATCTGGACTAAATATTTGAGTAAGCACTTAACTGACTTTTTATAATCAGTTAATCTTGAATGTTTCCTGAGAGAGTAGAAAAAGGAGGAAGAGGAATAGAAAACAAATGAGAGGGAGTCAGCTTCATAAAAAATATGAAATTATTGCTGTAAAAAGTAATTATATGACATGATTGTCTATGTAGGGAAAAAATAAAACAATCAACAATAACAGCAACAAAGACTGCTGGAACTACTAGGTGATTATAGCAAGGTTGCAAGATAGAAGATTAATATACAAAAGCAATTATGTTTCCTGTGTAAAAAAATCGACATACATACACACAAAAGAGAATGATGTACAGCTGATTTAGACATAGCCTGGGCTCTTGACAATTTCATCACAATTTAATTACAATTAAAAAGCCATCATTTAATAATCCCTGAATTAAAAAAAGAAACAGCAATAGCAGCAAAAATCAGCAGAGAAGGGTGTGTCTCCTTTCGTAAACAAAGTAATCTTTTAGGCAAACGAGAGAGCTTCCTCATGAAGGCATCTTTGCTTTCTGTTCTAAGCTAATGTCAATTTAATAATCTCTTTCCTATCAAGAACTCCCCAAAGTGGCCACTGAAATTCCAAATTGTCCCTGGTGCTATTGTGACCCTTAAAGAGAGAGGCATGCCAGTTAGCATCATTGTGAGAAAACATGGAGGAAGCAGGTGTTTGACCTGGAAGAGGCAGAGTTTTAAATTGAGAAGGTCCCATCAGAACCGTACATAGTGGGTGCCTTGTACATTGCGAGTCATCGTCAAACAGCTGTGGGTCTGATTTGAGAAGGCAGACAAATACTGAACTGACAACAAAAGTTATGAAATACTGAAGTTATGTTCTTTTTCTTCTTACTGTTTAAAAGTATTTGCCAGGAATTATTCATATCTTATAAGAAAACTTTAGAATTTTCATTTCTATCTACCCCTGAGAAATACTAACTGAAAGTTAATTAAATAAAAAGAGTATTGCCAGCCATGCCAGCTCTGTGAAGACATAGAAAAAGATTGTTTTGTTCATTGAGCTGTAGCCTAGAGGGGCGGCAGCTCACTCACACCTTCTTATCAGCAGCAATAAATTGTCAGCCTCAACCCACTATAATTCTCCTGGGTGAGTGCCGTTACACGTTTGTTACTTGGATGCAGGTTTCTTCCATGGAAGTGTAACTAGAGAACTAAGCTGCTATATCAGGCTCAAAATGGAGAGCCTATCTTCAGAGATTTTTAACTAGTTTATTTTCACTTTGAAAAATACATCAGGGAAAACTGAGGCTAATATAAAAGAAGAAAAAGAATTGTATTAAAATAACTACAATGATAGATACATGTATATGTATAACTGAATCATTTTGCTCTACACCTGAAACTAACACAACATTGTTAACTAACTATACTCCAATATTAAATAAAAAATTTTAATAAAGGAAAAAAAATAAATAAAATGCCAAAGCAAAGTAATGCTATGGGGAAAAATAACTACAATGAGACTCATACTCGTGGTATAGACACTCAGGCTGATAGAGTGAGAATGACAAAGTTATTTTTTTCCATCCTGAGACTGAGACACAATGAACCATTGAGGCATCCTTGGGCAGAGAGACAGTGAACGTGGTACACTAGAATTGAACAGGTTTGATAGATGGCTATTGGGGTGCTATTAAGTGGCCAAAGAAAGTGTCCAAGGGTTAAGGTAAATTTAATACTAATTCAGTAATTCAAGTAGCATTGTGGTTTGTAAAGGTGGCAGCAAGGTCACAACAAGAAAGTGTGACCCACGGATGAGAATCAGTAGGAGGCTGTCACCATCTAGCTTCACCCATCAGAGCAGCAGCCTCCAGTTACTCAGCGAGTATGCCGGGACAGACCTGAGTTGTCCAAACAAAAGTGAGAACAAAGCTGCAAGCCTTGCCTTTGGGTGCCTGTGGATGGGGAGAGCCGGGACTCGATACCTTGATTCAGTGGCTGCTCCCTAGCCCAGTGTGGGGAACCAAGGTTGTACGAGGATGGTTCTCGGCACATCATGATTGCCTCTCAAACGGGGCAGAGTTGCACATTCTAATTGTGAGGCAAAGGCCTGGGAAATGAGATAGGGACTTACATGCTGTAGGTCATAGAGGTGCCTATCTATTAAGAAAGACCTAATCTTCCGTGTATCCCACTGTATCCCACCCCCAATACATACACATAGCCCCACCAGTCTTCTTATGTAAACAACATGGGGAAAGAGAATTATGTCATTATTGTTTAGTATCTTCAGAGTTCAAAAACATAATCATCTCCTTTAAGACATGTATCCTAAAGGATGGAGTTTGGTTTCCATATTTCCAGAGCATTAATTACAAGTCTTTTGTTCTTAAAATATGAAAGACCAAATAGCTGACAGAGAGGATTGGTTGTACTTTAGAACCAGTTGGTTTTGAAAATCAAGAACCTCAGGTTTGAAATGGAGCTTCTCTTCTCATTTTGTGATGTTCAGTAAGTTACACCATATCCAAGTAGATAGTGAACACGCATTAAGATCAACAGAGCTGGTAGAAAAATGAAATATGAGATGCAAGCATTTCATGTAGTTATAAGATGCTGGGTTACATTTTGACCTATCCATAAGCTGCAAAGCTTTTCTGATTAATTTACTAGACCTGTGAACAGTATCCTATAGATAGAGTGTTTATCTCTTAATACCTTAATTTATCATTGGCAGTGAGCTGCAAGGTCAGTTTTGAGAAATGTATTCTTCTTCCCCATCCATCCACCATTGACCCCTGATGAGGTGGTGATACCAAATGGAAAGAACCCCAGTTCTGGTGTCAGGCAGATCCAGGTTTGAAATCTTATTCTCCCTCTTCCTAACTGTGCAAATCTGAACAAGAAATTGGATCTCTCTGAACCCGTTCTTGTTAAAGACAGATTAAAATAGCTATCTCAGAGGGTTGCTACAAAGATTAGAAATGATAGCTATACAATGCCTGGCGCACATAGTAGAAGCTTAGGACTGTAAACGTAACTATTATTGTCAGGGAGAGAAAACAGCATAAGATAGTAGAAGAACATGGGATTGAGCCCTAGGTTAAATTTAGCGCTCAGTAGTTCAGAGAATTTCAACTCATTGAACCTAAGTGTACTCATCTTAAAAATGGAAATAATAATAGCTACTTACAGGCTTTTTTAAAAAAATTAAACAACGCACCTGGCATAGTGTGTATCACACAGTAGTCACTAAATAAATGATCATTAGCATTCACATTATTAATATTATATTACGCTTCCCAGTGGGAGCGCAGATGGAACATATTTACCGTGACGTGCTGGTTAAAGAATGAGTTTACTCTGTTTTACTGGCTTCATTTGACTTTATTTCTCTATTTTAGTTTCCTTGTTTTATCCTTATTCTTACAAATTAAATATCAAATGAAGAGTTAAAAATTATTTTAAAAAATAATGTTGAATCCAAATTGCAGCTATTTAGTAAATTTATTTAATAAATCGAGCTAAGTAGATAAGATTCTAATTTCTTATTTGCCTAAAGAAAAAAAGGAAAGAAAAAGTAGGTTGTATTTTGGTTTCAGAAAGCGAGATCCTGCAGTTGAAACTGGATACAAATAGGCTTTAAAAGCTAAATGAAATGAATAGTCTCGCAAAGGGAAAAAAAGGGGAATTTTTCACAAGTCCCTGGAAATCAGCAAAAAAGTGTCAGAACTGTGGTTTGCAGTAATAATTGTGATTACTTAGTTAAAATACCCTGTACGAGAAGCTTTCTATGTGTTTTGTGCTTCTGCAAGGAAAATTAAAGCAGAACACATAGCGTTGGGGGCAATTCGTTTCCAGGGAAGTCAATTATTAATATAGTATTTAGTATTTAATGAACTAAGCCTATGTATGCGGAACGCTGCAAAGAGATCTCCGTACCAGCAGAGAACAGGTGTTGATATAAGCTTTGCCCATATGTTTACCAGCTGATTAGTACTCATTAAAATGATAATAATCTAATAAAAATTACTTTATATCCAGTGGAAGTGGAAAGTCCCCTGTGTGTTGGAAAATAATTTTATTCCCATTGCCATGGCAGCGACAAGAATCCACACCCAAGGCAGCCTGAACATTCTGAATTTCTGTACCACAGACGTTTCTCTTTAAGAGTCCCTTTCTCCAAAAGGTGGTCCCAGACCTTCAGGACAGTTCATTTATTTGTGGCTTCAAGGGAAGGACAAACAGGTATCCATTCGCCAACATCCTCTTTGGTAATGGGAGAAGAAATAGGATCCTTAGTAAATATGCTGCTTTGTCTGCAGTAGGCCAGTAGATGAAGCTATGGATGTCCTGAAGGTCCATCCTGAGCTTTGGTTGTCCCAGAGAGGCCTGAGTTGTTGCCAAGGGAGCTGTTAGCATCCCCCGAACTGGCAGTTTCCTGGGAAATCCCTGATTTCAGGCGAGTCACAGTCAAGATTGTGATGAATGTGAAATCCAGTCATCCCTAGGCTCACAATTATTCGGTCTCACCTGAGCCTGACACACTTCACTTTTGTTCTACCAAAAGCTGAGCTCAGGAAAATTTCAGGAATTTAGCTACGCTGTAGGGTAGAGATTGAAAACTAAGGGCTGTTTGCCTTGCGAGCAGAATCAAATCCCTCCAAGCTAACCAATTAAAGGTCCTTTGGAGGAAATTTAGGCATGTAGCCAAGTATAGGTGACACAGACTCACATGCATTCACCTGCCTCATTTATGTGTAAAGTTTCCAGGGCCCAAGTTACTGTACAATGAAATGTATGTCATTTTTCTTGCTGACTTCTTCAAAATATTGATAGAAACACAGTAAATGAATTTTAGAGGTAAAAATATATTTTAATTGATTTATCTTAATAGTAATGGAGTCCCTACTAAAATTTGGGATATAGAAAGGAGGCACAGGGAGAGAACCCAGATGATTTCTGGAAATGTCCATGCAATACTGAGACTGTGCAGTATTTTAAATTGCTTTATACTTTTGATTGACATGAAGCCAGAATGGCTTAAGGACTGTTAGTAAATGGAAAGCTCCACATTCAGAATAAAACGTTTATCTCTAATTGACTGGTACGGAAGAGGGTTCTTTTCAAAGGCAGATTTGGGCAGGCCCTAGATGAAGGCAAAGAGCCTAATGGTTATGGAAGGGGAAGTCCAGCAGACCTTCTCTGTTGATTTGTCCTTTGCCTTTCTGGGCTGCTACAGGAAATAGGAAGAGGTCACAAGGTCACCTGGGGCTGTAGGGCTCGAAGCAGCCATACGAAAACCTCAAGGGCTCAGACTCTACCTCTCTCACAGAGGACACAATCTGAATTGGTTCCCGTATGTGTGTGGACTTGTGTTGTACCACAGTCACCACGCTGGCAGAAAAGCACTACTGTTATTTCTCTGAAGGAAACTTTTGAGACGTCGTGGTTTTTCTTTGCCTCTACCTTTAACTTTCAGTGAAAACCTCTTATTCTAGCCAGTGGACTTAAAAATTAGGGACTTGGATTGGGAACCAATAAAATATAAATCCCCAAACTTTACATTGGCCACTTTTGGAGAAGCACACTTTAGGAAGTGTGACTAATCACACTTTTGTATTCATATTTCTTTATCTTTAGCCCAGAGGATACTGCGCTGATAGTGAATTAACAGTTCTTTGAAGGAACTTCCACCCCATCTCAGGAGAGCAGCCTGAGAAGGAGGAGAAGGAAATCTGGGGTGAATGATCACAATAGCAGGAACTATAATATCAACAGAAAATTTGATCCTGTCTTTTCAGCAGGCAACCAATTCAAGTGTGAACTTTCATCTCTAATTTGTGATTTATTTGGCAAAATCACGGCAAATAAGTCCCCACATTATCTACCTATTCTTATTTGTTATCTGTTCAATACATCTGGGTGAAAATACAATTACTAGGAAATCCCAACGGTGAGCAACAAGTCCCAAGATCTCACTCAAGATAGAGGATGCTTCCCTTAGGAAAATGTGGAAAAAGTACTAGGATTTAGTATATATATATATTGAGTTTAGGGTAACTAAGATAGATTGGGGAACTAATTTGAACAAGTGCTTTATGGAAAGAAATAAGCAGAGGCTTTTCTCAAGTCCCCTGGGTTTACTGGGGTGATGACGTCACTGCTTCAGAGGGGGAGTAGGGAACAGAGAGCATCCCTCCAGACTGTAGGAGCTCCCCTTGAGCCTAGGGAGAGCCGAGGGGTCTGCGCTCTCCCTCAGTGCAGAGTAAGGGACCTGGCCAGGGGCTACAAGTGAAAAATTGCAGGGCATAGTTGACTATGTGATGCTGGCCCTTCATTCAAGGCCAAGCCACCCATAGGCTATACCATGGTTGGTTCATAAGGGAATATGCAGCTGTGACTCCTAGGAACTGAACCCTTTGGGAGCCCATATTGCTAACTCAGTGACCTTACTACTAGCTGCTGGATCTCTTGGCCTTCACGATGTATGGACACCAGTTCTGATTTCTCAGACCTTAACACTCCAGCCCGACTTTTGATCTTGTCCATTTCTCTCGTGCTGGTATCCTTTGTACTTTTAGGTAGTTTAGGTAAGCTCACTCTACTCCAGCCTCAGAATTTTTCAGAAGAAGACATGACCAAGATTTGTCCTCCTAGCTTAACCACAAGACTTTGGACAAGTTCTGGAGACAAACTGGGCAACGCAATTATTGATGCTGAGTATCGTATTTTCCACAATTTGGCTTTTAGAGGTGATAGAAGAGGGATCTCGGGACTTCCAGGAACCAAGAGTAATTCTAAAAGGCAAGATGGTAAGGGACAATGTCTTCTTTGGCCCTGGAAGCCAACAGGAGCTGTCACTGGGATTAGAGGACAGAATATCATGGTGGTGAGTCCTTCTTGTTAGAAGGGTCAGGCAGTTGTCACAATCCTAGTGAAACTTAGATGTCAGCTGTCCTCTCTACCAGACTCCTTGGGACAGGACTTTGTAGCTCTGTGCAGTCTCCATAAAGAATTCACCAGCCCACAGATCGATAGTGAGCAATGTGGAATTTTCTGCAGATTTTACCAGGGCGACATCATCAGTATATCATTTAAAAATGCTCATTGGATATGTTTGTCTTCCAAACTTTTATCTTCCTAACTGGGACCCACCATAGTTTTCTTCTCTGTTCTTCGAGCACACAGTATGGGTTCCCATCCTCCCCTATTAATGATGCAGAGACCAGTTCCCCTTAGGAGACAACAACAAAGCAACAAAATATTTCTATTACACCAGAGTAAAATCCTTAAGGATAGGTGACCACTTCCATGTACAAGGTGCCAGGTACTCTTCTCTGCAGCCCTGGGTGGTAGGAATTACTCTCCATAGACGATAGGTAAGAGAACTAAAGTCTAGGAAGCTTTACAGTTAGTTTGCAAAAAGAGGTGAAGTAAAACCCAAATCATATGACTCCAAGTCAGGGCTATTTTTGCACCACACAGGGAACAAGGCACTCTTGGACACTTAACATGTAGGGGGAGGGAAGAGATTGTCGCCCTTTTGTTCCAACCCTAATCACAAAAGGCTAATAAATTTTGTCAAGAAAGAGTTTAGAGGCCTTGATTAAATCCACTCTCAGCTTCTGGAATGGGCGTTTCCTAAGAGAGGAAGTGACCAAGCCAAAGGAAATCAGGGACTCCTAGTTAAGAAAGGAAAGAAGAGCCCTCAGGCGGGGTCTTTCTCTACAACTTTGTTATTTTGTTCAGCTCATTTTGTCAGCAGGGTTTCTCTTTGACTATGAAACAGAAGAAGAAAATCTCTTCTTAACCATAATACACGCGAGCCGTGAGAGAGACGAAGCAGATTAAACAAGAAACCCAGCTATTTTATTGCCCTGAGGCATTACTCATTTTCCTGACACATTATGTTTTTAATTAAAATTGCATGTGAGTTAATTATTCACTCGGGCCCTTTTCCCCCTCCCCTTGCATAGATTCCTTGTTCCTCTTTAAGCTTTTTGGTAAAACTCAGTTTCATTTTAACTTTGTTGCCTTTATCACCTACAGATTTAGCAGAGAGTCTGTATACAAAGCTAACTGAAAAAAATCTAATTTAAAAAATTCATTCTTTATTCCTGTCCTGCCCCTAGGTTCTTCAGAACCTTTTTTTTTAGATTCCACATATATGTGTTAGCATACAATATTTGTTTTTCTCTTTCTGACTTACTTCACTCTGTATGACAGACTCTAGGTCCATCCACCTCACTGCAAATAACTCAATTTCATTTCTTTTTATGGCTGAGTAGTATTCCATTGTATCAGACATAGAGAATGGACTTGAGGACACGGGGAACAGGAAGGGTAAGCTGGGATGAAGTGAGAGAGTGGCATGGACATATATACACTACCAGATGTAAAATAGATAGCTAGTGGGAAGCAGCTGCATAGCACAGGGAGATCAGCTCGGTGCTTTGTGACCACCTAGAGGGGTGGGATAGGGAGGGTGGGAGGGAGACGCAAGAGGTAAGAGATATGGGGATGTATGTATATGTATAACTGGTTCACTTTGTTATAAAGCAGAAACTAACACACCATTTAAAAGCAATTATACTCCAATAAAGATGTTTTTAAAAATTCATTCTTAAGTGGCCAGGGGTGGAGCTGTTATGGCTTATGCATTCCTTCCTGTTTACTTAATCAAAAATATGAAATTGACATTGATAGAAAGCATATTAAAAAGGGGTCCTTTGATTTCTCTTGCGATAGACATGTTATATCCATCTGCAGTCCTTTTTTATGGAAAAGATCATCATTTATGGCACCTGTGGTTGTGTAATCTCAGCTTTCCCTGTTTACAGCTGATAGATTAGCCTTTGATAGACATTTATCTAGTTCATCCTATCAATTGACAAGTCAGGAACTCTGAGTAACACTGAGAGACAGAATCCCTCTTGAAAATGTTGATATAGAGAGACACAAAGACCTCGGTCACCGATGGGGTCTCTGTTGGACCTATGAGGACAAATAGGCCAGGGCTGGAGGCCAGGTTGGCTCATTTGCAAACAGAGGAAATTGATTGAAAGGAAGAACAGACAGCAAGAATCAGAGGGAGTTGCAGCCACATGGCTTCTGAGCCAGACAAGAGAGAAGCTCCAGTCTTGACGTCTTCCCATGCCCCTTCTCCTGAGAACTGGCTGCGTCCTTACTGTGCCCTTGAGATGTTTTGGGGGGTTTTGTTTTTTGTTTTACAATGGGTCCCTCTTTTCAGAGTCAGCTAAAATGAATTTTGGATCCTTGTGAACAATGAGCTCTGACTAAAATATCCATGCTTCAAAGCTCCATATATCCTGAAGCAGCCCTGGTAGAGATAATATTAAAAATCAAAATCATAGGGGCTTCCCTGGTGGCACAGTGGTTGAGAGTCCGCCTGCCGATGCAGGGGACACGGGTTCGTGCCCCGGTCCGGGAAGATCCCACATGCCGCGGAGCGGCTGGGCCCGTGAGCCATGGCCGCTGAGCCTGCGCGTCCAGAGCCTGTGCTCCGCAACGGGAGAGGCCGCAACAGTGAGAGGCCCGCGTACCGCAAAAAAAAAAAAAAAAAAGTTTCAAGCTAATCTATAACTAAATCCATGCCCTGTCAGACAAATCAACACTCTTTAAAGAAACAACAGGATCCAGACAACAAAAAGAAAACAAGAAAATCCAAACACTGGATATTGTAACATTTACGGTATCTAGCATCTGAATTTTAATAAGTACTGGACTTGCAGAGAAGTAGGAAAATGTAACTCATAACCATGAACGAAATCAGCTATAGTTCAAGGCAAAATGTGTAAGAAAGAAAAACTGTCTGTGGTGCTTTCTTTCTGCACATTCAGTGAAATCCCAAGAGCTCAAAGCCTTCCCAGGCTGGCAACATGCCAGCCTCAAGGTGCTCAGAGCTCCGCGCGGCAGTGTCCTCTCTTCGTTCTCTTCCTCCATACCCAACAGCACTCACCTGATTTATCTTTAAATTCTTCTTTGTAACTGAGCTTCTCTTTCCTGTATGTATCAAGATGGCAACTAGCTAAAACGAGTATGTATCGTAATGAGGAAAGGCTAGACCTGTAAAAACTCCCCTCCCTATTACTATGTGGGGCTTCGCTTTACCACCTTATGGTATTATTGTCTTACTCTAAATTGTAGGAACTTTACTTAAATAAGGGGAGAGGTACCGGGTGGAAAAGATCACTTTGAAGATTGGAAACTCATGGAACCACCTGTTGATAGGGCGTAGGTGGACAGTCTACTTTGAGTTTCTTATCTGAGAGCCAAACCAGTCATGATTACTGTTACTGAGGCACAAGACCAGGAACAGACAGGCTAGGATGGTGATGAGATGCAAAATCACCAAATATTGGCCAGATTTCCTTAATTTTCTCCTGCCTTAGATTGGGATTATAGTGCTTGAGCCTAGCATGGGGTGTACCTAGCAAAAATTATCAAATGGCCCCAGTGAGGAATGGAGTGGGTAAGAGATTGAAGGAATTAGAGCCTGACAGGAAAGCATCAGTACTGCTGAATAAAAAAAAGAGGAGAAAACCCTTCAGTGAACAATGGTAACTCTCAGTTTATCTTAAGACCTTCCGGATATTTATACAGAGAGATTCAAACTCTGCAGCTCAATCTTTTGACTTATGCTTGGAAATGATCGTTTTATTGACTGTTGTAGCTAAACATTTACCAAAATGTTTAGTTTAACCTAAGATATGTTAATGTATTTCTTTCATGGAATCAGATAACTAACTATCTAATTTTATAGAAAAATTACCGGCGTTTCTTTATTTTTTTTAAATGATTTAAACTCAGCAGGCCTCTCACCTCAGAAATAGCTAGCCATTATTTAGTTCCAGAAGTTCTCTAGTGTGACATTTTAGGCTTTTTGAAAAGTGCATAAAAGATAAGGTTACCTGACAGTAGGGCTGTTACACGACTTCATTACCCTGGTAACTACCAGAGCTATTTCATTTGCATGAAGTCATTTGATTACGGCATTAGGAATCAAATGATACTGTGTCTGGAACCATTTGTGTATGCTATTTATTTTAGCATAATACGTATTTATTGGTGTTTTATTCACAATATAAGTCACATGTTAATAACAGTTTAAGAGACTTTAGAGCGTTGCCTTTTCAACAAGTTCATGAGTAATTCCACAAGGTACACATTCCATGAAGGGCTCCTAATCACATACACAAAGGAGGATTTCTTCCAGCACTGAGCAAATACTTATGTGATATCATCCCCTTTCTAGGATTGCCAGATTTAGCAAATTAAAATATAGGACACTAAGTTAAATTTGAATTTCAGATAGACAATGAATACATTTTTAGTATAAGTTTGTCTTGTACGATATTGGGGACATACTTATACTAACAATTATTTATTGTTCATTTAAAGTTTAAATTTAATTGGGCATTCTGTATTTTATCTGAGAATCCTACCCCTTTGTGCTAGAAAGATGAACTTGTTAGTTACTTTTTAAAATGTTCAACTACAGATATTGCAAGCTAGTACAGGCCATATAGAAATTTCGTTTCAGTAACAAGGCGTTTAGAGATGACTTAAGCTATCAACTCTCCACTCCCAACAAATCCCCTGCCATTTGGGTCTTGGATGTTGCCAGAGAGAGCTGGGCGATATCCCTTTCCCATAAGTTAGATTTAGTGAATTACATTGTGTGGAGGAGCCTATTGGGTGTACAAAAATTTTAGATCTTGATTTAGAACTTCATTAGCCCCATGGAAGGTTTAATTTTTTAAAAAAATGATTGGCTGGGGTGGCCCAGCCCATCCGATTGGGTTGCAGAGAAATACAGTTGAGCCCCTGATAGAAAACTCACCACCGTCAATACTGATGGAAGCTGGCCTGAAGATCTAACTCCACCAACAAAGCCAAGTTGCAAAAGGGGGATGGATACAGGTTCTGGCTTGTCTTGGACTGTGTGAATTCTCAGGATCTTCACTAGTGAGAGCAAGGGATAACTTTAGAATAGCTCCTTACTGGGGCTTCAGCCGGGTGCTCAGCAGTTGCCACTAACAGCCAACTGACGGTGCTAATGGCAATTCAAGACCTGTAGGTTAACTGATGGGAGGCTGGTCTAGAATTCTTACCCTTTCTTCCCATGCCCAACTTTGTGCCCCTGTGCTCATCCCCGCTTCTTATTTTCATTGAGAGGATTTGGAAAGGAGTTACAGATGGAGAATACAACCAAACCACATCTGCATCACATGTGAATTGTGTGGCTAAACTAGTGATGTAGAGGCTGATACTGATTCAGAGTTACAGCCAGTGAATGAACTGCCCACGTTTCCAGGAACTGTCAGAGTTACAGCCAGTGAATGAACTGCCCACGTTTCCAGGAACTGTCAACGCCATCTACCTCTGTGTGTGACTTGTGGATGATTTGTGTGCCTCTTGCCAATAGAGTTCATAAACTAAAGATTAATGAGAGGAAAAGGCAACCCATTGGGGGCAAAAAATTAGTAAAGCAAGAAGGTCTTTTGCTTTTTGGAGCTGGAATAACCAGGAGGATTCATCATTGTTTCAGCTGACTTTGGTGTCTAGCCAAGCCAGAGGCCTGACTGCAAGCATAGTTGGCTCCATCTCCCCCTCTGCCAACCTCGGTGTCCCAGCAATCCTACCACCACTGCACAAGTTGTTGCCAGACTGAAAAACAATAGTAGTTCTCCTTCTTCCTCCTCTTTTGCTATTTTTAGAGAAATCTGAATAACAACCTATTCCCCTCATTTATTATTCTTGATGAATAGTAAATTATTCTAATAGCATTGACTGTTCTATTCATTTATTATTTGAGGATGATTAGAAGTGAATAGCTATTATAAAGCCTCACCAGTTCCAAAAATTAGACTTTAGAATTTTGTGTTTCCTTTGGCTCTGAGTAATTATCTGTAATTCTGTCACACTCACACTTTCTTCTTTCCCAGTCATGGTCCGTTTTGACTCCAGAATTATGATACCCAGTACTTAAACGTTCATCTAGAGAGGTGATGAATGAGCCTCTGAAATGTGATCTCCTCCAGATATACAGGGTTTTAAAATTATGTTTAGTTTCAATAAGGCTTTATAGCTTCCTCCCAACTGTATTATTTAAGGGTAGAGAATACTGAGTAAGACATGGCTTGCAGATGACGACAGAGGTACATGCCAGGATAAATCACACTGCTATTTACAGAACAGACTGAGGTTCTAACATGAGGGTAAAAGAAGATGTAGGGTGAAACAATTATTTTTTTATAATGAGACTCGTTAGAGAACCCTCTAATCTGGGCATTTGAGGCCTTGACCTACCTCCTCAGCCTTATCTCCCTCAGCACGTTCCAAACATTAGAAGTCAATAGAGAATTTAATTTGGAAATTAGAAAATACTTTGACATGAACAAAATTAAAATACAATATACCAAAATGTATGGAATGCAGTGAAAGCAGTACAGAAGAGAAATTTACAGCTGTAAACATGAACATTAAAAAAGAAGAGAGATCTCAAATCGCTAACCTAAACTACTTCAAGAAACCATGAAAAAGGAAAACTAAACACAAAGCAAGAGGAGGGAAGGAAATATAAAGATTAGAGCAGGGAGAAATAAAATAGAGAATAAAAAACAATAAAGAAAATCAACCAAACCAAAAGTTGATCCTTTGAAGACATCAACTGAATTGACAAATCTTTAGTTAGACTGAGAAGAATAAAAAAGAGAAGATTCAAATTACTGAAATCAGGAATAAAAGCAGGACATCACAACTGACCTTACAAAAAGTAAAAAAGATTATTAGAGTATGCTGTAAACTATTTTTAACCAACATTTAGATATCCTAAATAAAATGGACAAATCCCTAGCAACACTCAAGCTACCAAAACTGACTCAAGAAGAAATAGAAACTAAAATAGACATATAACAAGCTTAGTATGTGTCAGTATTTTTTTTTTAATTCCAACAAAGAAAAGTTCATGACCAGAAGGCTTCACTGGTGAAATTTACCAAATGTTTAAAGAAGAATTTACACCAATTCTTCTTCAACTTTTTAAAAAATAAAAGAAGAGGAAATACTTCCCGATTCCTTCTATGGAGGCAGTATTACCCTGGTATTAAAGACAAATAAAGACATCACTAGGAAGCAAACCACAGATAAATAAACCTTATGAATATTGGTGCATAAAATCCTCAGCAAAATATTAGCAACTCAAATCTCGAAGCACATTAAAATGATTACACACCTTAACCAAATGAGATTTATCTCAGGAATGCAAGTTTAGTTAAATGTACAAAAGTCAATCCATGTAATATACCATATTCATAGACTAAAAGAAAAAATTCACAAGATCATCTCAACTGATGCAAAATCAAACACCCTTTCTTATAAAAACACTCAACCAAATAGAAATAGAAGGGAACTTCCTCAACCTGAAAAAGTACACCACAACGAACATCACTCTTAATCATGAAGGACTGAAAGCATTTTCCCCTAAGAAGAGGAAAAAGACTAGGGTGTCTACTCTTGCCACTTCTATTCAACATTGTACTGGGAGTTTTAGCCAGAGAAATTAATCAAGAAAATAAAAATTTTAAATATCCAGATTGGAAAGGAAAAGTGAAATAATCTCTATCTGCAGATGACATGATTTGATATTTAGAAAACTCTAAAACACACACATGCACAGAGAGAGAGAGAGAAAATTATTAGAGCTAATAAATGAGTTCAAAAAAGTTGAAGGATATAAATCAATATTAAAAAATAAGTTGTATTTTCATACACTTGCAATGAACAATCGAAAAACGAAACTAATAAAACAATTCCATTTACAATACCATCACAAAAAATAAAATATAAAATACTTAGGAATAAATTTAACCAAGGAAGTACAAGTCTTGTACACTGAAGATCATAAAACATTGTTGAAAGAAATTAAAGAAGACCTAAGTAAATGGGAAGCCATCTCATGTTCATGGATTGGAACACTTAGTATTGTTATGAAGGCAGTATTCCCCCAAATTGATGTACAGATTTAACATAATCCTTATCAAAAGCCTAGCTGACTTTTTGTCAGGAATTGAGAGGCTTATCTTAAAATTCATAAGAAAATGCAAGGGACACATAACAACCAAACAATCTTGGAAAAAAAATAAACCCATAAAGTTGGAAAAGCTATACTACTATATATGCAACTACAGTAATCAGTCTTGTACTGGCATAAGAATGGACATATAAATCAGTGGCATATAATTGAGAACCAAAACAACCCCATACATGTATGGTCAATTTATTTCAAGGAAGTGAAGCCATTCATTGGAGAAAGAATAATTTTTTTCAGCAAATAGTGCTGGGACAACTGGATATCCACATGCAGAAAAATGAATTTTGACCCCTACCTCATGCTATATACAAAACTTAACTCCTATTGTACCATAGACCTATACCTAAGAGCTAAAACTATAAAACTCTTGGAAGGAAACATAGGTCTATATCTTGGTGACCTTTGATTAGGCATTTGCAAATAATGTATCTGATAAGAGTCCAGTATCCCAAATATATAAAGGACTATTACAACTAAGTAATAAAAAGAGAAACAACCCAATTAAAAAATAGTCAAAGAATTTGAATAGACCTAATTTGTCCAAAGAAGCACATGAAAATCATTTGTCATTAGGGAAATGCAAATCAAAACCACAGTAAGATGCAATTTCCACCAACTAGGATGACTATCATTTTAAAAAATGGAAAACAACAAGTGTTGGCAAGGACATGAAGAAATTTGAACCCTCACATATTTTTGGTGATACTGTAAAACATTGCAGACACTGTAGAAAACAGTTTCACAGTTCTTCAAAAAACTAAACATAGGGCTTCCCTGGTGGCACAGTGGTTGAGAGTCCACCTGCCGATGCAGGGGATGCGGGTTCGTGCCCCGGTCTGGGAAGATCCCACATGCCGCTGAGCGGCTGGGCCCGTGAGCCATGGCCGCTGGGCCTGTGCGTCCGGAGCCTGTGCTCCGCGGCGGGAGAGGCCACAGCGGTGAGAGGCCCGCGTACTGCAAAAAAAAAAAAAAAAAAAAAACTAAACATAGAGCTGCCATATAAGCAATTGTTCCAGAATTAGATGGTGGCGATGTTTCCACAGCATTGTGAATATTCTAAACACCATTGAATTGTACACTTTAAAATGGCTAATGTGACCAATTTTATGTTATATGAATTTTATCTAAAAATTAAATGAATAATTAACTAATTATTAGCTGAGTATTTTAGAATATTAATAAAAATAATACCATTTAAATAATGTATAATAAATTTTAAAACTGTTAGTTCTGTAAACTTCACAACACACAGAAAAATAATTAAATGTTTATTTTATTAATATGCTATATTTTGTCATATTATTTGTATCATTTATACATAAAACTATATAATATTTCTACTGATATATATTAATTGCATAGCATACCTCTAAAACTTCATTTTCATTTATTTTTTATCATTATTTTTAAAATAAATTTATTTATTTATATTTTACTTTTGGCTGCATTGGGTCTTCGCTGCTGCACGTGGGCTTTCTCTAGTTGCAGCGAGCAGGGGCTACTCTTCGTTACGGTGCACGGGCTTCTCATTGCGGTGGCTTCTCTTGTTGCGGAGCATGGGTTCTAGGGGAGCGGGCTTCAGTAGTTGCCGTGCGTAGGCTCAGTCACTGCGGCGGGCGGGCTTAGTTGCTCTGTGGCATGTGGGATCTTCCCACACCAGGGCTCGAACCTGTGTCCCCTGCATTGGCAGGCAGATTCTTAACCACTGCACCACTAGGGAAGTCCTCCCTTCATTTTTAGATGCATACTCTTTGATGACCTCTTTATATAATAGTCATTTTACATCATTTTCTACAGAGAGAACAGAAGTCAGTCTTTCTAGTATAACTGATCAAAATGTGTTTTATCATTGATATTTGGGGTGAATCAAACATGCAGCTTCATACACAACATACTGTTTGGAGTACTGGTTCAGGTTTCTGCTCTGCAAACACAGAACTTCTGTTAACTTCTACTTCACATGATTCCCCATCACAAAGGAAAAGAATGTATGGCATGTTATAATTGTATTCATTGAATTTCGAACATACTCCTGTGAGGAGAAAACAATTCTGTCTCAACTAGGGAATAGTGAGAACCAAATACTCCGCTTACAGCTTTACATGTCTAGTATTTGGAAGTGTTTCTCACAGACTGGCTTCTTGCTCCCTGTATTTCAAGTTTTACTCATCTGCCATGACCCACCTTTGTCCTGTCCAGGACAAACTTGTATCTTGACGGGTCAGCACATTCACATCACACACTACATGATTTGGCACAGTGGGCTGTAGGAATGTCCTGGGACATTCTTCCTATAATGGGACAGGTAGGAATAATTTTAACTTAATTATAAACAGATGTGACCAAAAAAAATAAATAAATAAAACAAAAATATATCCCAGTAAACCCAACTTAAATGTATTCCTAATTCAACCTCTTTGTAGCTCTAGCCCTAAAATTTCTATGGCCCTCCAGGTCACAAAGTAGAAGGGGAAATCCTGGAAGGGAATTTGCAGTGACAGAGACAGTGGTCTTAAGAGATTGTGATTAGCCTGGCTTGCTTTGGCAAAGCTTACAAAAACATATCGCATGACCTCAGGAACAAATTGATGGGGGAACCCTCAGATCTGAGAAAGGGGTGTGTGGAAAAGAGAAGCACTGACTTTTATGCCATCCTAGCTTACAGCTAAATCTACATTCTCTACGGTAGACTGCCAGGGTATACAAGTAACAAGTCCGCCATGCCTGTTACTTGGCTGATACAATATCTAGGTGGATGCCCCCTTCCTTCCAACAGCGTTATATGCTTTCTTCTGAGAGTTACCCACTCCATTAAGAGTATAGAATTCCCAGACAAAGAAGGACCATTTGGTCGTGGATAAAAGGGTCACTTCACTCGCCTGCTAGAACCGCCACACAAGCTTTCAAGATTCATTTATAGTCCGTGTGGTGTTCAAATCCTGGCTCAGTCATTTACTACCTGTGTGGGGTTGGTCACGTGACTTTAACCTACCTGAGCTTATTTCCTCATCTGCAAAGTAAGCGCTGTTATAGCTATGCTGTGGCATTGCTATGAAGAGTACGTGAAATAAACTATGTTATGTTCCAAGCCTAATGCCTTTTTCAGAGTGGGTGCTCAGTAAGTGTCAGTTACTGTTTTTTTATTTGCCCTAGCCTCCCAGTTGATTTGCTCAAAAACTTAGATCATGAGCCCTAAAAGTAGGATCTATCAAATGATTCATCTTTGTGCCCTCTATACTTAGCACAGTATCCCTTACCGGCAGTAGGTCATAGTAAATATTATGGAGTTGAATTGGCAGAATTTGGACAAAACTCTCATATGCCCAGCTACAGACTTCAGAAAAGAGTGCTGTCTTGCTTTTCCAACACAAATTACTGTATAGAAAACCTTCCCTCTCAGTGGGTTACTCCCTGGAGAGAATTACTATGCAATGGGTATCACGTATTACAGGTTACTAATCCCAGCTCTCCTATTTACCAGTTTAAAAAGAGCAGAAGCAAAGTGTCAATATCTCTGTAACTTAGGTAGTGAGAATATAACGTGTATCATAATTATTGTTTGTATCATTATTATTTATGAAACATAAAAATGTTTCATAATGTAAAATAAAAAGAAGATTGTGTATGAGTTAGAATTATGTTAGCTGCATATTTAGAAAACCCCAAATAAAAGTGGCTTTAAAAATAAATACGTCAATACACACAAAGCTCTTAGGAAAGAGCACAACTGAGAAAATGTTTAATAAATGTAACTAGCATTATTAATCACCAAAATATTCCAGGCTCTGTGCTAGAATTTGGGTTTTCAGAGCTCAGTAAAATGCTACCGAGCCCCATTCTACGGTGGGCCTTTTTACAATCGTCTTTCTCATTCTTTTCTTACTTCTCAGTGTTCAGCCTCTGGGCTGTTTTTCTCCTTCAGCCTCCACGCAGAACACATGAGGCTTGTGTGGCTGGTTCTTGTGTTTTAGTGACAGCTCATGAGGCTAGTTACTTGCTTTTGAAATTCTTCAGTCTCAACACCTGAGCAAACTTTAGATTTGGTAGGATAAGCTGGATAGGAATCCATCCAAGGAATTTAATGAGAACTTAACAAAAGCTAACAGACCACTTCAGACTAATGCTGACCATATGTAAATGTGTGTCTTTCCTCTAGTGACTGAACACAGAAACATGATGAAGAGAAAAACTTGAGTATCCAGTAAGAAGATGTCTGCACTGTGGGCTTAATTTTTTTTTTTTCAATAAGTTCATCCTGATACTTTTTATTTATTTATTTATTATTTTTGGCTGTGTTGGGTCTTCGTTTCTGTGCAAGGGCTTTCTCTAGTTGTAGCGAGCGGGGGCCACTCTTCATCACGGTGCGCGGGCCTCTCACTATCACGGCCTCTCTTGTTGTGGAGCACAGGCTCCAGACGTGCAGGCTCAGTAGTTGTGGCTCACGGGCCCAGTTGCTCCGCGGCATGTGGGATCTTCCCAGACCAGGGCTCGAACCCATGTCCCCTGCATTAGCAGGCAGATTCTCAACCACTGCGCCACCAAGGGAAGCCCTGTGGGCTTAATTTTAATAAGCATTTTGACATTTCACTACCATTTTAATGAACTAATAGTTTTTAAAGAAAGAATAGAGCCTCACATTTATAAGGTGAATATTTTCATATTCTGTAGTGCCCAGTTGCATTTCCAAGCAGAATAAATCTTTCTTGTTCCTTGGACCTTTTTCCCCTTGACTTGAGCTGGTCATTGATCTACACAATCTCTAAAGTTCTTTCTACTTAATCCATTTTTGATTATAGGGTCTCTACTAACTGCTAGTTCTTTTGCATTTTTGTATTTGTTTCTATTAAATTTCAGTAGAAACAGCTAAAATCAAATCTGTCTCCACCTCTTGGAGACATAAATGGAATTATTTCATTGATTGATTCATTTTAATCATCTCTGTATATGTTTATTTAAGGACTGAAATTACATTGTGCCAAAGGGTGTAGTCTCAGCCAGTGCTACTGAGACATCAGTTGAAAGGGTGGCAGTCATATGGCAGGTGATTTCAGGTTGAGTGTTTCACTCCCTGAGTGTTTTGGCATCAGCATGATCTAAGTCATGTGCAGGTCTGGTGTTCCAATGTAGTCAAGCCCCCAAATTCATTTATGGACTTACCATGGGTACATTTCTTGCATGTCTAAGCTCTGGCATCCTTTATTAGGAAGATAAATGAGAGTAATTAAGCTTCAAGGCCGAAAGTGTTGAAACTTTTCGGAATCAGTGAGCTATTAAAATGATGGAGTGCCAGGCTCTGCCTAGGTAAGTCATGGTCTTTCACCTCCAGCTCTACCTCTTGGAGTGACCTCTGCTGGCTCTCCTAATGATGCATGTGGCTTCCATGCAGCCTAATGTAACCCCTCAGGCAATGGAATGGATGGATGGCCAGTCTGTTTTTAAAGACCATTTTGGCTAAATTACTTAATACTAAACTAGGCAGATGATAAGCATTATCTTTCAGTTAATGTTTGTTAACCTATTAAACTGAATAGCTGCTGAGCAACCGTCTCTTCTAGAAGAATAGCAGTTACTTCTTTTTACAAAGTAGACCCAGGTTTGTGTCTTTTTGTCTTTTTCTTGAAAATAAACCAAGTTTAGGAGTTAATCATTTAAACAGCTAAAAGGTAAGTAAAAGGATCATGTTGGTTTAATTTTTATATGTGATGTGAGCCAAATAATCAGGCCTCTTAACTTACTTAAGAGAGAAAAGATTTTGACCAGAATTAGTAAGTATAAATAGACATGAGGGGAATACACTTGACCTGTATTTTCCTTTCTAAATATACTCCTAAATTCCTGGGTACTTTAGCAGATTCTGGGTGTGAAAAATACCATAGAGTTACTGTGAATTTGTGAATTATCCTCATTTGCTATTTTTCATTATCTGAGCTCCCACAATGCATCAGGGGACCTTGCAAAGCACAGTGTTTTACATAATTTCCCTGGCCAGTGCTCTCACATTCTGAACTGCACAAGCATTATTTCACATTTCTGATCTTTTTCATTATGAAACTTTTATTTTGGTATGCACAAAACACTTTCCTTCCAATGAAGTAAAAATTTCAAAATGCTACTTTTTTTTTCAAAACTTTACTGGCTTGAAAATATGAAGAAAAAGTCAAGTGAGACATTATAACATCTTTTCATTGTGGGTTTAAAAGATGTAGAACTTCAGCAAAGCAGAAGACCACACTAAA
Source organism: Phocoena sinus (assembly GCF_008692025.1). Lineage (NCBI taxonomy): Eukaryota > Metazoa > Chordata > Mammalia > Artiodactyla > Phocoenidae > Phocoena > Phocoena sinus. The sequence goes on from NC_045779.1 coordinate 10,940,966, forward strand.
GAAGCATCATCATTGCTTAAATAGGACATTCTAATTATAACCTTGATGATTTTATTATTTTATGAAAAGGTAATTTTAATATCACCAGTGGTCAGAAATACTCTCTTAGAATTTAACACTTCTTGGATTTAAACAAAGATCCAGCACAAAATTTAAGAACTTAAATCATAAAGAAAATGTTGAATTGATGGACTTGAAAAAATACTAAGAACAGAATTCTAGTAAACAAATGGTTTACTAGATTTTTCTCTCTCTCAAAGTCATGGTCTGCTTTCTCTTTCTAACTCTTCATTACCTTTTCAAGTTAGTTCCTTGTCAATTCTCTTCTATCCATAGGCACACACAAACGTGTGTTTTAATATTCTTCCGTTCTGATTGACCATATATTTAAGAAAGGAAATGCATATTTTGCATTATTTAAAATATTTAACATTGAAGCATTTTTTTTTAAGTATTGAAAAAGGAGTTATTTCAGAAAACCAGCATATTGTATCACTGGACATAGCAAAACAAAGTTTTTTGTTCGTTTGTTTGTTTGTATGTTTTCACAAAAATAGCATTCAGACTAGAATGCAGATTTCATAAGGGCAGGAATTTTTGTCTGTTACCTGCTGTAAATTCCAGACCCAAGATAGACAGCAAGTAGATGTTCAATAAACATTTTTGAATGAATGAAAGAATTCAGACAAAGTTGTAATATTCTTTTTAATTCATATTTTAGGTGTGTATTAGATTTAGATTTTAGATTTCAGATTTATATATGCAAATTAAATATGGAAACTGGCCAACCTAATCACATTTAATTACATAAATCTCATTTCCTCCTATAGTTTACTTCCTTCTGTCCCACCTCTAAAATTTTAAATTCAAGTTCACGACCACCCTAAATAACCTTAGCACTAGCTTTTAGAGCTTCACATTTTGTTGCTGAAGAGATTACACAGCAACCCATGACTCTCTAACACTGAAACTTCATTTCTTGGAAAGATATATTTTAACTTCCCATTATTCCTCTGTCTGAATCCACTTTGTTACTTTGCCCTCACTGTACACATTGTGAAATTAGAAATTTAAATGTATTGGGAGAAATATATTGAAATTCAGATCACGACATTTTTGCCTTTCTAAAGAAATAATTCTTTCTAATTGTGTATAAAAAAACAAAAAAAACAAATAAAGGAGGGAAGGAAAGAAAGCAAAAAGGGAAGGAGGAAGAAAAACTCTCAAGGGAAAATTAAAATGGAGAAAAATCAATATGAAAATATAGCAGAGTAAAATAATAGGAGGGCACAAAATGATTTTCAAAGATAGTATTATTTATGTCATGTTTTCTTTGAATTTGGACAGCAAGAATTTCTTTCCTATAACCTGACAAATTGATAACATTAAGCTTTTGAATGTGCAGGGCTTAGAATCAGATCTTGATGGGTGGTGACTTATACTAGCTATGGCAACTTCTACTGGCAACTCCCCGTGTGTTAGTATCTCGTAACTACCTCTCTGAATATCTTGTCTGCTGGTTCTGGGAACATGATGACTGTGGCATTAATTACATTATCTCATTTTTAAGGGACAATGACAGACCACCCTTTCCAAAAATATTTACTCCGTTATTTTCCTAGATCTGAAACTCATGAATATTTCATTTGTTGAAGTCAAGGTAGATAAACTCTGTAGGCGAGTGTGCTAGCACAATTCTTGGAATAATCTGTGAACTGACTCTGTTCTGGTCCTGTAGCTCTAAGTTCAGGAATGCATTTGGCACAATTTCTGTTAGATCAAAGCCTGAGCATGATGGATGACACTGTGCTCCTTCCTAAGAGTATGTGCTGTACCCTGTAGTCATGTGACCTCTGATAACTGTGTAAATCCAAGATCAACAAAATGCATCAGCATCAGATAACATGGTCCCTGGCCTAGATCCAGGCTAGTCTATGTGCAGAACTACCTCAGCCTTGATTTAGAGAGAACAATGTTATACTGCCGAGAAAGATCTCTTGAAATTGGAGCTTTCTCCCTTTCATTACTTGAGTGACTGCAGAAGCCATCTCTCTTCCTATAGATTCTATCCTCATGACACTTAAATGTACTAGCTTCTCCCAGTCCCAGACTAGTGCCTCACACGGATCCCTCAAAGAGAGAAAGTGACAGGAGAACATCATGAACTTTGGAATCAGAGAACTGGGCTCAGGTACAGCTCCGTCTCTTCCTTACCCGCTCTGTGACTTGAGTGAAGCATATAACCTTTATGAGACTCAGTTTCCTCATTTGCAAAGTGAGAATAATTATTTGTATTCTTGGATAAAATAGATAAAAATAAGTACCATATATCTAGTGTTTTCAATGTACTCTCATATTTAGTCTTTACAACAATCCCAATGTATGTATTTTATTACCATCATTTTATAGATGAAGCAATGGTGGCACAAGTAAGTGGAGTAACTTGCATAAAGTCCCCAAGCTAGTAAGGGTGGAGTCATTCGGCAACCATACTCTCAACCACCATGCTGTACTGCATAGGCTAAGCACCTACGGAGTTTCTGGTACACAGAAGATGCTAAATAAATGTCTCATTTGGACAACTGCAATAGCCTCTAATGCATTTCTTTGACTCAGATGCTACGCTCTCTAATACATCCTGCAAGTTCTTCTTAGAGCCAAGTCTCTGAAATGCAAATCTGATTTTGTCTCCAATTAAAAACTAAATACAGAAAAAAATATTTACAATATTTTCCCATTGCTTAAGGAGAAAGAAAAGTCTGAACTCTTAAATATGCCATTATAAAGCCCTCCACAATATGGCTGCTACTTACTTTTCTAGAATCATCTTCTGACACTCTGCATCCCAGTCACCCATCCTCTTACGTTCTTGCCACAGCAGATGACGCGCTGGTTCTCAACTCCCTTCTACAAGGGAATTGAGAACTACTTACCTCTGCTGGCCTGGCTTGCTTCTCCTTCTGTGTATGGCCGTTTTCTATTCATCCTGCAAGGTAAAACTCAGACTCTATTCCTCTGCAAGGTACCCTTAGCCCCTTGACCTCCCACCCCCCTCAAGCGCAATCCATGGCTCCTTCCTCTGAACTCCATAGCAATTTATTTGTACATATTAATTCCTCAACCACAAGCACATGACGTCTGAACACATGCATGACCCATTGTATTCTCAGTGGCCTGAAAATTAAATTATGATTTGTTTTGCGTTACTTCTGCAGGAGAGTACAAGGAAATCCAATTTTTGTCTTTGGGAGAAGCAGCAGTAGAAATGTGGAGGTTCAGGACGAAATAGGAGTGTTCCTCCATCTTTCCCACCTCAAGGAGAGTAAACAGCCTTTTTATGTTTTCATATATTTTTAATGACTGGAGGCTTCCTGAAGGAAAATCAAGCTGTCTGTAGAAGGAAGTCACTGAATAAGCCCTGTGTGTTTTGTGGATTCATAAAGGAAAGCAGCCAGCTCCCCGGGGGGGCTTCCTGGGATTAGCAAAAGGATGAGTGCATGCCCCTCAAAGGACAGAAGCCTCAATTCACTCAGGCCACACATGTTTTAATTGGCAGAACTTTAGAAAAGGAGTACATATACACAAAAGTTCCAGGCCCTAAGAGTGCTGGAGGCTAAGTGCCAAGTAGAGTAGGGAGGATGCTTCCTCAGGATTCCCTAGAGCAAGAGCTAGCAGCACCAGACTCATCGGGCAACAGCCTGTGGAGCAGTGCGGAGCTTAGGTAGGTAGCCATGACAACGTCCTATTCCCCACTTGAATGTGGCTGACCAGTGCACCTCATTTATGGCCTGTGTAAGGCCTGGAGTCTTTCAATGATACAGGTAGACCCGAGAGTGTGATAATAAACGTCTTGCCAGCAAGGCATCTGGGGTTTTCACTTAAGTTTTTATTTAATTTGAAAAATTTTTAAATGTGGCTCAGTTTATATCATAAAGTATGAAACAGTTCAGACTCATTCTGTACAGGCTCACCTTGGAGATATTGCTGGTTCACTTCCAGATCACATAACGGCAATAAAGTAAGTCACACGAATTTTTGGCTTTCCCAGTGCATATGAAAGTTATGATTTACACTATACTGTAGTCTAAAAAAAGACAATATGTATACCTTAATTAAAAAATACTCTCTTGCTTAAAAATGCTAACCATCATCTGACAACGCAGAGTTGCCACAAACCTTCAAGTCGTAAAAAAGCTCAACATCAGCAAAACACAATAAAGCAAAGTGCCATAAAACAAAGTACGCCTGTATACATTTTGCTATTTAGAATGTCTTCATCTCTGTGGGCTTAATCTCCTAAATATCTCCTGAACACGCCCCTGTCACTCCATTTTCACCCACCAAGCTAATCTCAGTTACCGTCATCTCTCACATGGATTTTTGCACCACATGTTGTCAATGAGCCTTCCTGTTTTCACTCTCGCACCCCTCCAATCCATTCTCAATACAGGAGCGCTCATTTTAAAACAACTTTCCAATCAGACATCCCTTTATTTAAAACTCTTTAATGGCTTCTCATTGGTCTCAGCCTGATCGCCCCACCTGCCCCTAGAGCTGCACCTCTCACCACACTGCACTTGCCCCCGGGCTCCTCCCTGGCCCAGGCTCTCTCCCACCTGAGGAACCAGAACAGTACACACACCTGTTCTCTCTGTATAGAGCATTCCTGCCAGGGAAGGAATTAAATCCTATTTATCCTTCAGATCACAACTCAAAAGTCAGGAATGTTTTCCAAGAGACCTCCACATACTTAGTTACACACGCACATACTCAGACACTGTTAGATTTGCCCCATTACTTGTTCTCATAGCCTTTTACCTCATACTACTTACTATAGTTTTCAAATATAGATTAATTTTGGCGATGGTTTGTTCAATGGCTATCTCTCCAATACATGTTAAGCCTTATGAGAGCAGGGTTTGTCTATTTTATTTTATTTTATTTATGTTTTACAAAGCGATGGTTTGTGGCAACCCTGCATCAAGCCACATCTACCAGCGCCATTTTTCCAACAATATTTCCCCAGTTCACGTCCCTGTTTCGCATTTTGGTAATTCTCACAGTATTTCAAAAGTTTTCATTATTAAAACTTTAATGGATGAGGAGTTGCTTCTTATGCTTTAGCAAAGAAAGTGGTTTCTTTTTCTTTTCTTTTCTTTGAGGGGAAAGCCTCTTCCTTCATTTTTAATAATTTTTTTATTTTTATTTTATTTTTTTGGCCACGCCGTGCAGCATGCAGGATCTTAGCTCCCCAACCAGGGATCGTGCCCCTGCAATGGAAGCACAGAGTCTTAATCACTGGACTTCCAGAGAAGTCCCTGTCTTGTACATTTTAATCAGCAATTTGTCCTCCATAACACTTAGTGCTGAATAGAAGACATTTGTAAAAATCATGCTCCATTTTGCATAAAGACTTAAAACCAGTATTTGGGATAGGAAAGGGATGTAAAATGGGAGTAAGGAAGTAGATATTTTTGTGGTGATATATTGGAAAAGATACAACCAAATGAGAGAAAAAGAAGCTCATGATAGAATAGCTCTTTAGTGGGGTCTGGAATGTGTGAAGCTATAACATGGGTACCACTATTTACTGAAATGGGATCACGGAGGTGGAAGGTGAGGGGAATGACCTGTGGTTTTAAGAAGTGAGGCTCAGGGCTCAGGAAGTGGATCCCCAAGGCATGAAGTGGATCTTTCCCTGAAGCAGGAGACAACAACCCCTAGGTCATAAAATCGAAATGCCTTCAATATTTGCATGGGAGGCCAGATGCAAGGGTAAAATAACTGTGCACATAATTGATAATAAAGTAATAATAAACTAACATGAACAGCTCATTGAGACCACAGGTAAGATCCAAATAGTTCCCATTCAATGGTGCCTATAGGTAGACATTAACATCACTGAGCACAGAATTACTATTTATGCTGATATAAAATATATAACGTATTTATACTCTTTATTTACTGTAACATTTTTATTGTATTGTTTCCAGAGACAAGTATTACAAGAACTTTCATACATACTCTCCGGACTTAAGTGCCATCAACCTTATTTTTGTTCTAATCAGGTCTTAAGCTTTTTAACTGGGGATTCTCCTCCTATTTTCCGGAATAAAATGCCAGTATTTGTGGAGTAGAGCAGCCTCAGCCCTTGACCTGAGGGTACCCACTCCAGCCTTACCACGGTGGTTATATACCGGCCAACTGCCGGCTGTTGGCGTCTGCGCCCCTTTGCCTGAGGGCCTTCTCTGAGCTCTCACTGCCCTACCTGGGGAGGCTGAAGGGCTAGACAGTTAACTCCTCCTTCAACCAATGACTGATAAGAGGTATATAAACACCAGTTTCCTCTGTGGCTGGGGTAACTCTGAGTTGCATGTTCTACACTGGCTCCAAGAATTGCCCAGTGGGAATAAGTCCCAATCATTCACAATGGAAATTTGCTTGAGAACTCACCCATTATCGGCTGCTTTTGCTTTCCCTGTCTCATGTCCCCCACTCACCTACCGCTGTTTCCTAGTACTGCCTCCAAAATAAACTCCTTACATTCCCTTCTTGGTCTCAGGGTCTGCTCCCGGGACAATGAAGAAATAATGTGAGAAATCCTGCAAAACACCTATTCATGTGATTGTTGTTCTAAATGTCTTTCTCCTTCATTTAAATTACTTGTGGAAAGAGACCATTTAATGGTCTCTAAAGATGGACCATTAGAGACCATCTCTAACCCTCGTACCCAGCATCTAGAGTAACCTATACAATACTGTTGTATGAAATTGTTAAACTGTAATACTGTTTATAGATGACACTTGCATGACACGTTTTTACTATACACCATTCCAAGAGCTTTACATAAATCAAGTCATTTACTCCTTGCCACAGCTCTATGGGGAAATGCACTGACCCAAACAGAATCACATTAAGTACAAGTCTTACCCAACACAGAGCTTTACAAATGACCAGTGAAAGAAACAAGAAAGAAGCAACCATCATTGATACAGAACCAGTGTCTGGGAGACCCTGAATTCTGGGATGGAGCTTCCTTTCCCTGGACTGAGATACACTTTAGTTTTTGAATTAACAGGTAATTACTATGTGTGAAGTACACGTGAGCCCACGGAAGCTGCATATTTTCAAGGTGTCCCCGTTTTTATATCTCCTTAATCACATAGCTCCATGTTAATCACATAGTCCATGTTTGTTATCAATTTCTATTCCCCAGGGGAGCTGTGACTCATAAACCTACAATTTACAGATCAGTTTATCATAAGAAGTCTACACAGACCCAGTATATTGTCCTAAAATCCTTCTTAGATAAGAACTTGGAAGCGAATAAATGCTAACAGCCCCTCCTGTGTCTTTCAACTATTAAAAAAAAAAGTGTATGCTTTATGTGGTCAAGTACAGGTTGCCTGAGGCATCTCTGAAGGAGAGAGGAACTGAGTTACAGACCTGCTGCTTTGCTCTTTCCCACCACGTGATAGCAGCTGTTATCACCTATTATATCAAAAGGGTTCAGTGACTTGCCCAAGGTCACACAGCTAGTAAATGGCCTGGAAATGAACCCAGGCTTAGGGGATTTAGAATGCACACTCTCAACTATTCTGGGATATAGGTAGGTAGCAGATAACTATCTGCTACCTGTGGTTTTGTTCTGAATTTCACCCGGTTTTTGTGTTTTCCCCTCCCCAATCAAACCAGGAAGAAGAAAAATTTCTGCTCATTGTTAAAGTGTAGTGGTGATTACAGTTTTCAGATTAGAGAAAAAAGCAAACGGCGACAGTGTTGTGCAAAGAGACCCTTAGATGGGTCAGTCCAATAGAGAGGCCATTTTGCAGGGTGCATGAAAGGAAAGGAAACCTTCTAAATTGCAGCAAATCTGCTGTTACTACAGTTCATGAAGACTTTGAACTTAAAGTCAGAAATCTGAGCAAATGCAGACAGAATCTGCATTTTCTCAAGCTAATAATAAAGACCTTGTCATATGGAAGTGATTATTCCACCACAAATGGTACAGAATACACACGGCATGGAGTTCGGTGAACATGGACAGCAAAAGGAGAGTGTCTTAGAAAAATATCTCTAACAGAAAGATTTCTCTTAGCCACACCTGGGGAAGGGTTTTCATAATCATGTAGTGGGAAGACAGCTAATATCAGAATCATATTTGTAAAATTTTCTGTTTGATATATTTAATGTGTATATGTCATGTTAAAGCTAATTTAGTAAATTATGTGTAGTCCTTATTTTAAAATATTGATTGCTCTCTTAATGAGATTATCTTCTGTTTGTTTGAATGTAAATGTAAATACATTCATTCAGGTATGGTTTTGATAAACATCTGAACTACAAATAGCAAGTATAATAAACATTCTGTTACCCAAAATTGCTCAAAAATGTAAACAGTGCCCTTACGGTATTCTATTTAGCAAATCTCATTCTTGGCTGGGCCCGTCATATTCCCTGTAATGCCATTTCTATAGAAGGCACTCAGTGGATTTTTCTCGAAGGAAAGTATTGCCTCAGTGAATTCTTTTTAGAATTATCCTCCCAAACGTCATGCCCTAGAAAAATATATGATTTGAAGAAGGATGATCCTGATGGGAAATTGAAATAGTCACAGATGTCTCAATTATATTTCTATTCTTTCTCTGTCTCTGTCTCTGTCTCTCTCTCTCTCTCTCTCTCTCTCACACACACACACACACACACACACACACACACACACATATACACACACGCATAAAGAAAACCCTGCTGAAAACCAGAATTTTTAATCCCTTCACTATATAAGAAACGAAGGGCTAAAAATTTACATTTGCCATCTCACCTCCATGTCACCTTCCTGGGCTTTGATGTAATGCAACAGAATGACAGCTCCTATTTAATTAAACAGATATCTGGATTAGCTCCAGCTGTGGGCCATGCAATCAGTCCTGTGAGAGCAAAAAGTGGTGTAATCCCTGGCCCACAGATCATTTCTGCATGGAAATCTGCTCTCACTCAAAGCCATCCACAGGCCACTGAAAATGACTTTTCTGCTGCATGAATTACGTACAACGTGCAGCTGTCCCCCATCCCCACCGTCCTCACCTTATGAAAAGAACCAGAAAGGCTAAGAGCTTGATTTGTCCTCTTCTTGGAAGTACTTTTTAGTCCAAAGAGGCTCTGCCTGTTGATACACCCAGCATTTCTTTGTTTGCTGCAAGAAGCACTATAGATGTGGTTTGCTGTTTAATGCAGTTTTTTAATTTCACATGCATCTCTCCAGATGGGTGTAATTTGATTCTTTGATACATATTGAACAGATTTTTTAGAAATAGCTTTTTAAAAGGCAGATTTTTGTTGCAATATGACTTCCTCTTTCTTCCAAAAGGAGGTATCTTGATCTTTCTGATTGGATGTACTCACAAAACCCATTCTTTCAATACAGAAGGCTGCAAGAGCCTGTCTCTTACAGAGGTAGACCAACCATTGTCAATAGAGAGAGTAGGGGCATATCTGTTTTGCTGGGCTTCATGACAGTGGCAGAGACTCATCAATCTGGGGTGGTTTGCCCACAAGGAGGTATAAAGAAATGCCTTGAAGCTATTCAGAGAAAGGAGTGGGTAAATATGCACAAAGGGGGCAGCTCAATTGTTATGCATAGCTTAGTGGGGCACGGGTTCGATTCCTGGTCAGGGAACTAAAATCCCACAAGCCGTGTGGTGAGGCCCAAAAAAAAAATTAATTAATGATTATGCATAGCTCAGAAGAGGATGAGCTGAACCCACAGCTGTTCTTGTGGACTCTGCTGTTGGCTGAGTGAAAGGGCATCTTCTTGCCAGAGAGGAGCACAGGGGAGGCCAGAAAATGTTCCAAAGATATCTTGGATTTATATGCTTATTCTTGATGGCATCTTTTTAAAAAATTAGCTAAAGTATCAGGCTTTCTCCAGTGCGTTTCTGGTATGTAGAATTCTGCAAGCCAAGTCAAAATTCCCATTACACATGGAAGGTTTCATGATTCTAAGTGGTTTGTAGGCCTAAGCAAGGACAAATAGGTTTGCTTTTCTAAAAATTAATTAATTAAAAGTCCACTTGGCCTGGATTCTTCTCTGATTCCTGAAACTCACCTGCCAAAGCAAATTGGAATCTCCAAGCCCAGCCCTTTGAGTAACACAGAGTCAGCTTTAAGGTGGAACTCCCCTGGCCACATTCCTATGGCTTCCTGTCCCTTGGTGCGGCAGTGAGAGGAAAGGTGGGGTAAAGTCCTTCTTCTGGGGCCTGAGTGCACACATAAGGGGGAGTTAACAAGACAAGTGCCTGGGCCCCGGCCCAGAGATTCTTTAATAGATCTGAGTAGGGCCTGGGCATCAGGAGTTTTAATAGGTCTCCATCTGAATCTAATGTGCAACCAGACCCACTGTCACAGAGACACTTTTTAAATATCTGATTCTAGATTTCTCGATTAATTTCATTGTCAGGACAGCGCCAAATCTGCTCCAGCTACAGATTTTATGCCAACGGTAAACCTGAATTCAAAGAGACTGAAAAGACTGAAGTCTAGCTCCTAGTGAAGAGTGGTCACCCTCTCCTTAACTGGGGAAAATAGCAATGTGAAGCTTAGCTCTGATGTTAGCAGGTCCTGGGCCTTGTACAATCCATCGTGAGGCAGTGGACAAAGGGCCTCTGTAGAACAGTTGCTAGATCAGCTCATCACCTTGGACTACAACTCCTGTGGCCAAGTGTATCTCTTTTGTCTTCCCAAGGACATGGGTTAAGCTAGTACTTTCGTAAGGGAAGAGACATCTGGAGACCTATTACCACGGGGTAAGGGGTATAAGTTAGTTACCTGAACCCCCGAATAGAATCCGGAAGGTTGTTGTCTGCCTCACCTAGTAGTCTGTGGATCTCTTAATGGATTGGATCAATCAGAGGACACATTAGATCATAGTTATGTCTCAGAAAAATACCAGTGTATCAAATCCTCTGTTCTCATCAACTAAGACCTAAGACTGTATTTTCAGAGATGTTTGTTTTGACCCAGTGTTTACAGTGAAAAGAAAAATGGTTTGCAAATCATTAAGTTGGACTCTTGTCCTGGATCTATCAAGCACCAGTTGTGTGGTGCCAGGGAAATTGAATAACAGTGATAAAAACAGTAATGGGGGTAACAAGTTAGTGAGCACAGACTAAGGATGGATACGTGTTAAGGTTTTTATATGCTTTATCTTATTTTACTTCTACAAAAACAAAATAACCCTATGAAGTAAGTATTATTATTATTATCCCATTTTTAAGATGAGGTTTGGAGATGTCAGATATATTGTTCAAGGTCACCCAGCTCTGAATTGGCAGAAGCAGGATTGAAACCGATGTCTGCCTGGCTTCTAAGCCAGTGATCTTGACTATTATTGAGGCTTACCAGGCCCTTGCTCTATTCCAGCTCAGAAGATAATGGGTTATTTCTGAGTGATCGTCAGCTGACAGTACCATCTAATACTATTTTAAATTGCAGTGTGAGAGCCCTCATCCAACCCTAAACAGAATTTGCTAAGTAGTTAGTGCCACATAAATAACAGAAGTGTTTAAGTATTTCACACATTCGTTTTCACAGATATTTGCCCAATGTCTAAGCAAGGGATTAGGTAATAGAAATAAGAAATGGGCAAGATGATCTGCTCACGTCAAGGGAGCATTCAGTTGTAGGGTAAATAACTATAGGAAATAGTATATTGTATATTTATATTGTAAAGGGTGCCATAAAGTGGGTAATGTTTTGTAAAGCACAGAAACCTTTTTATGTAGTGAGTAGAATCGTGCCTTGGCCAAGTTCGTAACTTTGTGTTTTCCTGTATCAGGTGGTCTAGTCAATAATTCTAACAAGACTTCCTTGAATAAAACGCAACATACACAATGATATTTGAATCATGCATTTCATTATGCTCTCCAGTTTCCCATTTGACTCACATATTTGGGGATTTGTTTCTCGCAGAAGGGTGGGTATTGGCAGGGCAAATTCCCTATGTCAGCAGCATTGCTGTTAGCCTCTTTGACAAAACTTGGAGGGAACCCAAATTCCTACCAGTGGACTCACTGCTTTGGGTTAAGGCTTTGGTAAACTTTCAACGTGATATATCAAGTACCATAAATCAAGTAGCCTATCAATGCCATTTGAACACATACTTAAACCGTTTATCCTGGAGAATTCAGGATCCCTAAGGCAATTCAACAACAAAAAAGATAGAGAAGTTTCTATAAGGTATGAAAGAATTGGGCAAAGTTCACAGCTGGAGGATGACTAAAGACAGCAGAATATGGAGCCCAAATTCACGTTGATCAAGGGATGCAAGTCATCTAGAGATAGATCCTCCCGAAGAAGATATAAAAGGAGATAGGACACACAAGACGCACTTCCTGTCTTAGTTTGGGTTCTCCCCCAAACAGAGGCTGGGATAAAGACTTGGGTACAAGTAGTTCATTTGAATTGGACCCCAGGAAGTGAGGTAGTGGGGCCTATGAAACGGGATGGCAAAAAGCCAGTGAAAGATGTGTTAATGAACCAGTTACTGCTCAAGACAACTGGACTCAACACCTATGGGAGCCCTTTGAAGAACACAGAAACATGCCTCAAGATTGTCCTACAGAGACTTCCCTGGTGGTCCACTGGTTAAGACTTCACCTTGCAATGCAGGGGATACAGGTTCGATCCCTGGTCGGGGAGCTAAGATCCCACATGCCTCGTGGCCAAAATACCAAAACATAAAACAGAAGCAATATTGTAACAAATTCGATAAAGACTTTAAAAATGGTCCACATGAAAAAAATCTTAAAAGAAAAAAAAGATTGTGCTACATAAGGATGGGAAGACTGGAGCATTGACCCACCTACTACCTTGCCCCGCTGTTTGAGGGTTGCCCCCAAGGTGTTTACTTCGCTTCTGCATGTCAGGTGATTGGGCTTTAGAGAAAGCTTCCAAGGATGCAAAGCAGAGAGACGGAGTGGTTATACCTGATAGGGGAGCCAGTGCATGAAGCTATCTGCCACTCCTGTCCTGAAACAAGGCCGCCCGAGGAGACGAGGTGTGGAGCTCTGCCCGAGCCAGGTCTGCCCACTCGACAGTCTGTCAAGGACGAGACCTAAGTTTTGTCATCTCCATTTTTTTTTTTTTTTTATGGTACGCGGGCCTCTCACCACTGTGGCCTCTCCCACTGCGGAGCACAGGCTCCGGACGCACAGGCTCAGCGGCCATGGCTCACGGGCCCAGCTGCTCCACGGCATGTGGGATCTTCCCGGACCGGGGCACGAACCCGTGTCCCCTGCATTGGCAGGCGGACTCCCAACCACTGCGCCACCAGGGAAGCCCTTGTCATCTCCATTTTTAATTCATACCAATAACCAGAAATATGATTTTAGTAGACCCCAGGAAAAATAGATTAATGGCCTCTCTGTTCTCTCTTTCCTGGCTATGAAGATGAAATAAAACATTCTATTTCAAAATAGCCACTCGTTGAAAGATAGGCCAGTTAAGACTGTACCAACAGAATGCAATTACCTTTTGAACAGTGTAGATGATAGAAACTGTTCCCTTTATATCCACTATTCTTTTACCCTGCAAATATCAAACATTGAGACCATCTTCTTGCTGTCCAAAGATACTGGACACTCAATTCACCAAGAGTTTCCACTTGTGGAAAGTGGAGATCACACCAAGATAGGCCTCCTTTACCCAATTTAGAAGAAGGTTTACGGTCCCACTTTCTAGTCCTACCTTAGTCATCGTGGTAAAACGCTCTCCTTTTGAAAACTAATCTCCGACTCAGAACAGAACATGGTGACCAGCATTTGCAGACACAGGAGGGGAAAAGCCAGTTTTACACACAGTACATTGCTGCTGTTTCCAGCAGTTCATTTTCATTTTAAATTCTATTGGAAAACCATGTATGTCTCATTTCTGCTTGGGGTTGATTTCAAAGGGTGGGACTGGGATTAGAGACACTGGGGAAAGATGAAATGTACAGAAACAGTGCAGTTAACATTGTATCAATATCCCTGTGATAAACTGATAAACCTTGAGCTCAGTGTGGTCAAGTTCTACATGCCTGAGCTGACATGCCAATCTGCCAACAGTCATATGGTTCTCATATGGTGACGCTCCACAGATGCCAACAGAATGTGAGAAGTTTCTGGCTCATTTCCTTTGATTTTGAGTGCCATGTTGCCTGTACACATGCACACCACATACGTGTGCACACACTCGCACACACACACACACACACACACACACACACACCTTTGTCACATTATAATGGCACTGCTATAATCCACTCGATCCCAGTAGGTCCATTAAAATAACCTTATTCCTGCCTCTGTAGAAATTCCTAATAATTCATCAATTAACATTTAACACTGAGGTCATTTTCAAAAGTTCAAACTGAATAAGAGTTTTCTTGCAAGTCTACATAGATTGTTTTGAGCAAAAAAAATTTTTTTGAGTGTTTTAGATTAGGGTTCATTTTTCACCTTTGTCATTATTTTTTTAAAGTTTGGTTTCCCTGAAATGGATATTATAGCAAATATTTTACACTGAAAATATTTTTATGTATGAGTAAAAGCATACAACTGCAAAAAATTAAACAATTTTGTTTTTCCCATCTCAAAAATGATATGTGCCACTGTGTTTAAAGAATCTATTGCTTTAGCTATTGTGTAATATCACTACATAATTTCACATAATAAAAAATTAATTCTTTAAATGTTTAAAAAATTTATTAAATGTGTTTCCTCATTAGATCTATTAAATCACTGAGTTTACACCATGAATATTTCAACAGTTCACTCTTTTAAATCAACTCTATTTACATAGAAATTCTTTGCTATTACTTTGCAATCGGTACTGAGCAAAGTAAATGGAAAATGAAATCAAAGTGACACATTCAAATAGTTATGACAAATGCAATTGTATACACAAATGATCCACACTTCTAGCCAAATTTTATCCTCAACCCCCAGCTTTGAGCAAGAAAGGCAGGTCTGTTTCAACTCTGTATTTCCTTTATTCAAACCTTAATGGCACACAAATATTTATAATTTAATACATACAGTACTTAAAAATATAAATACAATATGGTCTACCTTTATCTTCTAGACTCTTATATGGAGTGAGCTCTGTAGGCATACTGTATATAAAATGGATGGCAGATGGCAATGGGATAAAACTAATATACTTTCTGGCTCACAAATGAAGAAAAGTATCTAATGAGTACTATCTTCCATCCCCTCCCTAAGGATGTTGCCATTACAGAAGATATGATTTCAATAAATATAATGAATTATTTTCATTATAAACACACCATTGCCAATTTTTTTTTCACAAAGCAATGTTTACATAAATATACCCCAAAAGCAAGGAGAAATACATTCAAATTTAAATTGAATTCACTCTGAAGTCTACAGGCACACTGATCTTTTAGAAAACTTCCCTTTAATGTTCAAATAAATGAGCATCTGCCAATTAGATCAAAACATCTATAATCTTTTAAGAGGCCAAAAAAGACTCTAACTCTTTTTGAGTTTTTTGGTGCAGGTCATAATTTTGACAGAACACCAAGCTCCAATTTCTGAGTAACCCAAGTTAAAATATAGCAATAGCAAGTCCATTATTATACAGTGTTAAATTATTATAAAAATTCTTATATCTTAGAAGGAAGAGTTTAGACATGTTCCCATTTTCTTATTCCTACACAAGAGAAAGAAGGAAAACATAGCTATCTACACATCATTCCTCCACTCATTTTAAGCTAGTCCTCTACCGAATGGTCAGTTTATAAACAATATCTTTTGAGAAGAATTCTCTTCAGGCTGATTACACTAAAGGATATGGTGAAGATAAGGACTTGACATGAATTTTTCAAGCAGTTAAATTCAATTTAGCAAGAAAATACTGAGTAGCCACTAGAGGCCAAGCAATTTTTAGAGGTTGAAATACAAAGATGAACAAGACACAAAACGTGTTCTTAAAGAACTCACGCTTATCCTCTCTGTTTTGAAATTGTTAACGAACAGTGCTTGGATAAAGAATAGAGAGGAGAAGGAATACAGAACAAAGGAGAACTGCTGCGTACACGTTAAAACCAGCTCCTAATCTCTTCTAGTGGAAGAAACTGCGCTGCACACAGGGGCTCAGAACATCCTTTAACTCACACGCTCTTTGTCCATTATTATATCTTAGGTAACGTTTCATAGACTCATTCCTAAATAATTAAGACTATTTGGAAATCTATATAAAGTCTACACTGAGATTAAACTTCTTTTAGCACCCTCTTCATGGATGGAGGACTGCAAATTCTATAAACAAAATTATAATGGGATTATTAGCAAGTTCTTAGAGGACAAACATTTCAAGCACCTGAGAAACATTTTGTCTTCAGGCGATTGATAAATTCCTTTCCAAACAGTCTTATTCAACAAAACAGACCTCTGAAGGAACTCTATTATCTGAGAAATCATGAGTTTGGACCTTAATGATTAGATAAAATTTTCTGAAAAAAAATTCAGTAATTTTCCCCCTTAATTGTCAGAATATTTTCTTTTCTTTTTGGTGTTGGCTTCTCTAAATGAACGAGGCTTTATTGTAAATGAAGATTAAGATTGCTCTCTTCTCCACATTAAATGGTTAATTAAACAGGACTGTCTCAGTATTTCTAAAGGTAACTTCTCTGAGGGAAAAGGGCACTGGGTACCACGTAAGAAGCTAGTCATGGGGTTTTGACTCCCAGTTCCATCATTTACGATTGCTGTCACCTGGGGCAAGTTACTGACTCTCTCAACCTTGATTTTCTTATCCATAAAATAGGGTGATAACAATTTTTATCAAACATACTTGTTTTGAGGATTAAATGAAAGCATGCATGCTGGCTCCTACAATAGTGGATACATTTGCTAATGTTCTTCACTGGAATCATTCTCTCAGATGTCAAGCCAGAAGGCAATTTGAGGTATATTTCCATTTTCAGGTAGGTGATGTAGCAGTTTGAGATGAGCGGGAAAAGGAGCCATGTATACTAACCTTGCAGAGACCTTCTGCTTTCTGTATTGTCTCTGTTTAGTGTAGCGGCTGCACCGGAGGCATAGATCATCTTTCCACAGCTGTGAGGGGCAGGCTTTATCAAGGCACACGGTTTGACTGCATTATTCCTTTTCCCAGGGCTCCTGACTCCTAAAAGAAACAACTTTCTGCTCAGTGTAGTTCTATAGCGTGGTATCCACCCCCCGCCCCGCAGAACTGTGTTTTAACCTTGGGCAAGTTACTTAACCTCTCTGTGTTAAAATAACAGTAACTACTTGATGGTTTGTTGTAAGAATTAAACGGTTTAATACATAGAAAGATCTTAGAACCATGCCCGACACATAGCATAAATTCAATAAGAACTAACTAAGTGGGGAGCCTGGCATTCCCCCCTTGCCAACTGTAACAAGGCACCAGAAGTCCCTGATGAGGTCTGGATGGGAAGCCAGAACTGTCATCCCCACCATCCAGTAACAAGCTCACCCCGCATGATGTCAGTGAACACCATTAGGGGAGACTGGACTTTGGTCCCACTGAACAGTAATGAAATGCCCTCCCCATACCCACTGTGATGGTGTCAGAAGAGGCCTAGAGGAGAGACAGGACTTTTACCACCATCCAGTAATGAGGCCACCCCCTTCCTGTGGTGTCGGTAGAAATCACATGGGGACTGGTGATGAGATGCTCATATCCCTCCTGGCCAGGGAGGTATCAGTGGAGACCAAGGGGGGGCCAGAACTCTCGTCCTGACTCAGCAGTAAGGAGAAGGCTACACCCTTGGGTGTCAATGGGGGCCAAGTGGAAAAGCTGGACTTTCAGCCCTACATGGCAATCACAAGGCAGTGCCCCTCCCCTACTTCCCTTGCCAGAGTAGTGTTGGAGGAAGCAAGTTGAAATAGAAGATTTAAATAAGATCCAGAGCTTCATAATATCATACCCAAAATGTCCACATTTCAACCAAAAATCACCGGTCATGCCAAGAACCAGAAAGATCTCTAATTTATTGGAAAAAAAGACAACCGATAGGTGCCAATATGAGATGACAGAAATGTTAGAATTACCTGACAAAGATTTTAAAGTAGCCATGATAACTATGCTTCATCAAGCAATTAGGAACATGCTTGAAACACGTGAAAAAATAGGGTCTCACCCGAGAACTAGAAAATCACAGCAAAAAAATAGTAGACATAAAAATGAACTAAATGGAAATTGTAGAACATCAAAAGACAGTAACTGATATTAAAACCTCAATGGACAGATTTAAGAATCTGAGCAAAATCCCCAAACAGGATGAATCCAAGGAATTCACACCAACACACATCAGAGTCAAATATCTGAAAACTAAAAACAAAGGAAAAAATCTTGGTAGCATCAAGATAGAAATGACAACTTGCCTACAAGAGAAAAGCAATTCAAATGAAAGCAAATGCCTCATCAGAAGCCATGGGTCAGAAGGAAGTGGCACAACGTTTTTCAAGTACTGAAAGAAAAGAACCGTCAACTCCTGCTCCTGTATCCAGAGATAATACCCTTCAGGAATGAAAGGGAAATCAAGACATTGTTAGATGAAGGAGAACTAAGGTAATCTGTCACCGGGAAACCCACCTAAAAGAAGGGGTAGAAAAAGTTCTCTAAATAGAATGTTAATGATAAGTAAAAAAAAACTGGAACATCAGGGAGAAAGAGAGAATGTGGTAAACAAAAGTATGAGTAAATACCATAGGTTCTTCTCCCCTTGAGTCTTCTAAATTATGCTTAATGGTTGATGCAAAATTATAATACTATCTGATATGGTTATAAATGTGTGTAGAGGAAGTATTTAAAACAATTATATTCTGAATGGGGGATGGTGAAGTTACATACAGGGAGATAAGGTTTGTACACTTCACTCGAACTGGTAAGATGATGACACCAATAAGTTATGCATGGATAATGTAATACCTAGAGCAACGACTAAAAGAGCTATACACGCTCAGAAACACTGTAGAAAAAGAAAAGTAGAATTCTGAAAGATGTTTAAGTAACCCAATGGAAGGGCAAGAAAAAGAAAAGAGATATGAAAAGCAGAGAGGAAAAAAAAAGAAGAAACAAAGAAAATCATTAAGCCCTAATATATCAATATTTATATTCAATTGGTCTAAGTATACCAATTAAAAGACAGATATTGGTAGTGTGGATTAAAAATGTGACCCAACTACATGTTACCTACAAGAAACTCACGTTGAAAAGATGAATAAAATTGACATGTATCTAAAGAACAAAAGAAAGGAGACACAAATATACCAATGCACCAAAGGTACCAATATTAGGAACAAAACAAGGGCTATCACTAAGGATTATAAGGAAGAATTATGAACAACTCCACACACATATATTTGACAACTTAGAATAAAGGAATCAATTCCTAAAAGAAAAAGCACTACCGTAAGTCACCCAATTTGAAATTGATAATTTTAATAGCCTTGACTATTCAGGAAATTGAATTTATAATTTAAAATCTCTCAGGAAAGAAATCACCAGATCCAGATGGCTTAACTAGAGAATTCTACCAAACATTTAGAGAAGAATTAACAATTTGCACAATTTCTTCCAGAAAATAGGAGAGGACCAAACACTGCTCAATGTGTTTTATGAAGTTATTATTACCTGATACCAAAACCAGATAAAGACAGCACACAGAAGGAAAACCGCAAACCAATATCCTTCATGAATATAGACATAAATATCCATTTAAAATATTTGTAAATAGAACTCAGTAACGTATAAAAAGAAATATATAACATGACAAAGTAGGGTTTATTCCAGAGAGGCCAGGCAGGTTCCATATTTGAAGGACAATCAATATAATCCCTTATATTAACGGCTAAATAAGAAAAGATCTCATGATCATATCAACTGATGCAAATAAATAATTTGACAAAATCAAAAGCTATTCATGATAAAAAAAAAAAAACTCCTAGAAAAATAAAAATAGTGGAGAACTTCCTCATCTTCATTCAGAGCGTCTAAGAGATACATACAGCTAACATTACACTTAATGGTAAAAGACTGAATGCTTTCTTCCCAAGATAAGGAACAAAGCAAGAATATCTGCTCTAAGCTCTCTTCTTCAACATAATGCTGGAAGGGCTAGCTACTGCATTAAAGTCAAGAAAATAAAATAAAAGCCATACAAATCAAGATAAAAAGAAAAAAAAACTGTACTTATTTGCAGATGACATAATTATCTACATAGAAAATTCAAAGATATCTACAAAAAACTCTTAGAACTAATAAGTGAGTTCAGAAGGTCACAAGATAAAAGATCAACAAATTAAAATCAACTGTATCTCTATATACTAGCATTAAACATGTGGACACTAAAATTTAAAATATAATACCATTTTTAATTTGCTAATAAAAACGAAACATTTTAGGTATAAATCTGCCAAAACATTTACAGAAGTTGAATGCTGAAAACTACGCAACACTGGTGAAGGAAATCAAAGAAGATCTAAATAACAGAGAGACAGACCATGTTCATGAAGAAGACTCAACATAGTAAAGATGTCAGTTATCCCCAAATTTGTATAAAGATTCAATGCAATTCCTACCAATGTCTGAACAAGAGTTTTTGTAGATATAGAGAAGGTTATTCTAAAATGTATATAGGAAGGCAAAGGAATTAGAATAGCTAAAACAATTTTGAGTAAGAAAAATAAAGTGGGAGGGGTCAGTTGACCTGATTTTAAGACTTGTTAATAGCTGCAGTAATTAAGACTATATCGTGTTGGTGGAGGAATAGACACATAGAATAAGAGAAAAGAATAGAACACCCAGAAATAGACCCACACAAATATGCCCAGCTGACTTTTGACAAAGATGCAAAAGCAATTCAATGGAAGGAGGCTGGAAGGTGCCGGAACAAATGAACATAGGTTAACCAAAACCAAAAAAAAAAAAACTTTCTCAACCTAAGTCTCACACCTTATACAAAACTTAATTCACAATGGATCATGAAATTTAATGTATAATCTATAAAGCCATAAATACTTTACAAAAAATTGTTGGAGAAAATCTTTGTGATTTAGGACCAGAAAAAGAGTTTCTAGGCCAACACCAAAGCACAATCCAAAAAGGAAAAAATGATAAACTGAACTCCATCAAAAATAAAAACTTGTGTTCTGTGAAATATCTTAAGAGGATGAAAAGATAAGCAAAATATGGGAGAAAATATTTGCAAACCACATATCCAACAAAGGACTAGTGTCTAGAATATATAAAGAACTCTCAAACTCAACAGTAAAAAACCAAATAATCTAATTACAAAATAGGCAAAACACATGAACAGATATTTCACCAAAGAAGTTATTCAGATAGAAAATTAACACATGAAAGGATGTTCAAAACCACTTGCTGTTAAATAAATGCAAGTTAAACCCAAAGTGAGATATTACTACACACTCATTGGAATGGATAAATAAGAAATGGTGACGATACCAAGTGGTAGAAAGGATGTGGAGAACTGAAGAAAGATTGCTGGAGGTCATGTAAAATGGTCGAGCCATTCTAGGAAACAGTTTGCCAGATTCTTAAAGAAACTAAATATGTAAATATAACGTGACCCAGCGATTGTAACCCTGGATATTCCTCCGAAACGAAGACTACGTTGACAGCAAAACCTATAATGAATGTTTATAGCAACTTCATTCTTCATAGCCCCAAACTGTACGTAATCCAGGTGTCCTTCGACGAGTGACTGGGTAAACACACTATAGTTTATCTACATCATGGAAGACCACTGTGCAGCAAAAAAGAATGGACTATTGATACACACACGTTGGAGGACAGAGGAAACAAAAAGTGCCCACTGAACTGAGAAGCCATCTTGGGACCGAAAAACGAGGTAGGCAGCTCCATGTAATTAATGGGTCAGTTTATTACAGGGTTACTTACTCGCGGGTGGATGGGGCAAACAGTGATGTGGAAGCATTCACAGCTGCATTCTGTACTGCCCCAGGGCCACTGGGACAATTTTATAGTCAACCTAGGGCATGGGGTTACATGCTTGGAAATAGGGTGTGTATTCCTAAGTCAAGATTTATGAATGAGTAACTAGTCTTGTGGGCCCTGGGAATGTCAGTGAAGGTTGTCATCATTGTTTGGGGACTAACAGAGCATACAGGCCACCTGGTCCTAATGATTATTAAACAATATCTATTAACTACAAAGCCCTCGACAACAGAAAAATGATTCACTGAACAGTACAGTCCTGCGTAGGGTCCGTGGAAATACAGAAGGAGCTGTGTGGACCCAAGGTGGTGTCAGTTATGCTAACAGCCCTACAATGCAACAACCTGGATGAGTCTCCAGAGCATTATACGAAAAGAAAAAAGCCATCTCAGTTACAAACCGTATGGTTCCACTCATATAACATTCTTTAAATGAGAAAACTATAGTCATCAACAACAGATTGATGGGGGCCCAGTTAAGGAGACCCCGTTAACGAGAGGGTGAAAGGCAGGTGGATGTGGCTATAAAGGGGCAACATGAGAGAGCATGTGGTGATGGAAATGCTCTGTATCTTGACTGCATGGATGTGGATCTCCTGGTTGTCATCTTGTACCTTAGTTTTGCAAGTGTGACCTTGGGGAGAACTGGCTAAAGTCTGCACTATTTTCTCGCAACTGCATGTCAATGTATGCTTACCGCAAAATAAAAAGTTTGTTTAAAAACATAATAAACCCCTCCCCCCAGAAAGGACACTACAATTTAAACAAATAGAGTTTATGTTTTACAATCTCCAAAGACCAAAGAAAATCAGGAACTTAAAATCATAGTAATGAATATTAAAGAATTTTACATGTATATCATTTTAACAAAGCACTGATACTCACCACATCAATTCAAGACAACTATCCTGCAGTGTCTTTCGGGGTTTGCAATTATGGGGTGATAGAAAATGTGCTTTTGTTTTAATTTGAGGCAATGATTTAGAGTTCCAATCTAAACTTTTTTAGAGCCTGTGTTCCAGCCATTAAGTTAGATAATTGGCTGAGTCATGATAGCAAATGAATAAAAAATAGCTCAGGTATAATAATCATGTTTTAAATATATACAGGGGGATACCTTCAAGTTGGCGGAGGAGTAAGACATGGAGATCACCTTCCTGCCCACAAATACATCAGAAATACATACCTACATGTGGAACAACTCCTACAGAACACCTACTGAACGCTGGCAGAAGACCTCAGACTTCCCAAAAGGCAAGAAACTCCCCACGTACCTGGGTAGGGCAAAAGAAAAAAGACAAAAGGATAGGGACGGGACCTGCCCCTCTGGGAGGGAGCTGTGAAGGAGGAAAAGTTTCCACACACTAGGAAGCCCCTTCACTGGAGGAGATGGGGGTGGGGGTGGGGGTGGGGGTGGGGGGTGGGGGTGGGGGGGTGGGCAGGGGAAAGCTTTGGAGCCACAGAGGAGAGCGTAGCAACAGGGGTGCAGAGGGCAAAGTGGAGAGATTCCCACGTAGAGGGTTGGTGCCGACCAGCACTCACCAGCCCGAGAGTCTCGTCTGCTCACCCACCGGGGCAGTCGGGGGCTGGGAGCTGAGGCTCGGGCTTCGGAGGTCAGACCCCACGGAGAGGACTGGGGTTGGCTGCGTGAACACAGCCTGCAGGGGGTTAGTGTGCCACAGTTGGCCGGGAGGGAGTCCGGGAAAAGGTCTGAAACTGCCAAAGAGGCAACAGACCATTGTTTCAGGTGCGCGAGGAGAGGGGCTTCAGAGCACCACCTAAACGAGCTCCAGAGACCGGCGCAGGCCATGGCTATCAGCGCAGACCCCAGAGACGGGCATGAGACGCTAAGGCTGCTGCCGCCGCCACCAAGAAGCCTGTGTGCAAGCACAGGTCACTATCCACACCTCCCCTCCTGGGAGCCTGTGCAGCCTGCCACTGCCAGGGTCCCGGGATCCAGGGACAACTCACCCGGGAGAACGCACGGCGGGCCTCAGTATGGTGCAACGTCACGCCGGCCTTTGCCGCCGCAGGCCCACCCCGCACTCCATGCCCCTCCCTCCCCCCGGCCTGAGTAAGCCAGAGCCCCCAAATCAGCTGCTCCTTTAACTCCGTCCTGTCTGAGCAAAGAACAGACGCCCTCCAGTGACCTACACGCAGAGGCGGGGCCAAATCCAAAGCTGAACCCCGGGAGCTGTGAGAACAAAGAAGAGAAAGGGAAATCTCTCCCAGCAGCCTCAGGAGCAGCGGATTAAATCTCCACAATCAACGTGATGTACCTGCATCTGTGGAATACCTGAATAGACAACGAATCATCCCAAATTGAGGAGGTGGACTTTGAGAGCAACTGTAGACTTGGGGTTTGCTTTCTGCATCTAATTTGTTTCTGGTTTTCTGTTTATCTTAGTTTAGTATTTAGAGTTTATTATCACTGGCAGATTTGTTTATTGATTTGGTTGCTCTCTTCCTTTTGCTTTTTTATATATAAATATATATTTTTTCCTTTTTCTCTTTTTGTGAGTGTGCATCTGTATGTTTCTTTGTGTGATTCTGTCTGTAGACTTTGCTTTTAGCATTTGTCCTAGGGTTCTGTCGGTCCGTTTTGTTTTGGGTTTTTTTGGTATAGTTTTTAGTGTTTGCTATCCTTGGTGAATTTGTTGTTTGGTTTTGTCCCTCTCTTCTTTCCTTCTCTTTCTTTTTCTTTTATACTTTTTAATTTTTCTATTTTTAATAATTTTTAAATTTTAATAACTTTATTTTATTTTTTCCTTTCCTTCTTTCTTTTTTTCTCCCTTTTCTTCTGAGCCATGTGGCAGACAGAGTCTTGGTGCTCTGGCCGGGTGTCAGGCCTGAGCCTGTGAGGTGGCAGAGCCAAGTTCACAACAGTGGTCCACCAGAGACCTCCCGGCTCCATGTAATATCAAACAGCAAAAGCTCTCCTAGAGATCTCCATCTCAACACTATGACCCAGCTCCACTCAACGACCAGCAAGCTACACTGCTGGACACCCTATGGCAAACAACTAGCAAGACAGGAACACAACCCCACCCATTAGCAGAGAGGCTGCCTAAAATCATAATAGGGTCACAAACACCCCAAAACACACCACTGCATGTGGTCCTGCCCACCAGAAAGATGAGACCCAGCCTCATCCACCAGAACACAGGCACCAGTCCCCTCCACCAGGAAGCCTGAACAACCCACTGAACCAATCTTAGCCACTGGGGGCAGACACCAAAAACAATGGGAACTATGAACCTGCAGCCTGTGAAAAGGAAACCCCAAACACAGTAAGTTAAGCACAATGAGAAGACAGAGAGACAACAGCAGATGAAGGAGCAAGGTAAAAACCCACTGGACAAACAAATGAATGGGAAATAGGCAGTCTACCTGTAAAAGAATTCAGAGTAATGATAGCAAATATGATCCAAAATCTCGGAAACAGAATAGAGAAAATACAAGAAACGTTTAACAAAGACACAGAAGAACTAAAGAGCAAACAAACAATAATGAACAACACAATAAATGAAATTAAAACTTCTCAAGAAGGAATCAATAACAGAATAACTGAGGCAGAAGAAAGGATAAGTGACCTGGAAGATAAAATAGTGGAAATAACTACTGCAGAGCAGAATAAAGAAAAAAGAATGAAAAGAATTAAGGACAGTCTCAGAGACGTCTGGGACAACATTAAATGCACCAACGTTCGAATTATAGTGGGTCCCAGAAAAAGAAGAGAAAAAGAAAGGGACTGAGAAAATATTTGAAGAGATTATAGTTGAAAACTTCCCTAATAAGGGAAAGGAAATAATCAAGTCCAGGAAGCACAGAGGGTCCCACACAGGATAAATCCAAGGGGAAACACACCAAGACACATATTAATCAAACTATCAAAAATTAAATTCAGGGCTTCCCTGGTGGCGCAGTGGTTGAGAGTCCGCCTGCCGATGCAGGGGACACGGGTTCGTGCCCCGGTCCGGGAAGATCCCACATGCCGCGGAGCAGCTGGGCCCGTGAGCCATGGCCGCTGAGCCTGCGCGTCCGGAGACTGTGCTCCGCAGTGGAAGAGGCCACAACAGTGAGAGGCCCATGTACCACAAACAAAACAAAACAAACAAAAATTAAATTCAAAGAAAAAATATTAAAAGCAGCAAGGAAAAAGCAGCAAATAACAAACAAGGGAATCCCCATAAGGTTAACAGCTGATCTTTCAGAAGAAACTCTGCAAGCCAGAAGGGAGTGGCAGGACATATTTAAAGTGATGAAAGGGAAAAAGCTACAACCAAGATTACTGTATCAGCAAGGATCTCATTCAGACTTGATGGAGAAATTAAAACCTTTACAGACAAGCAAAAGCTAAGAGAATTCAGCACCACCAAACCAGCTTTACAACAAATGCTAAAGGAATTTCTCTAGGCAGGAAACACAAGAGAAGGAAAAGACCTACAATAACAAACCCAAAACAATTAAGAAAATGGTAATAGGGACATACATATCGATAACTACCTTAAATGGAAATGGATTAAATGCTCCAACCAAAAGACATAGACTGGCTGAATGGATACAAAAACAAGACCCATATATATGCTGTCTACAAGAGACCCACTTCAGACCTAGGGACACATACAGACTGTAAGTGAGGGGATGGAAAAAGATATTCCATGCAAATGGAAATCAAAAGAAAGCTGGAGTAGCAATTCTCATATCAGACAAAATAGACTTTAAAATAAAGACTACTACAAGAGACAAAGAAGGACACTACATAATGATCAAGGGATCAATCCAAGAAGAAGATATAACAATTGTAAATATGTATGCACCCAACATAGGAGCACCTCAATACAAATGCTAACAGTCATAAAAGAGGAAGTTGACAGTAACACAATCATACTAGGGGACTTTAACACCCCAATTTCATCAATGGACAGATCATCCAAAATGAAAATAAATAAGAAAACACAAGTTTTAACTGATACATTAAACATGATGGACTTAATTGATATTTATAGGACATTCCATCCAAAAACAACAGAATATACTTTCTTCTCAAGTGCTCATGGAACATTCTCCAGGATAGATCACATCGTGGGTCACAAATCAAGCCTTGGTAAATTTCAGAAAATTGAAATCATCAAATACCTTTTCTGACCACAATGCTATGAGACTAGATATCAATTACAGGAAAAATCTGTAAAAAATACAAACACATGGAGGCTAAACACTATGCTACTAAATAACCAAGAGATCACTGAAGAAATCAAAGAGGAAATAAAAAAATACCTAGAAACAAATGACAATGAAAACACAACAACCCAAAACCTATGGGATGCAGCAAAAGGAGTTCTAAGAGGGAAGTTTATAGCAATACAATCCTACCTCAAGAAACAAGAAACATCTCAAATAAACAACCTAACCTTACACCTAAAGCAATTAGAAAAAGAAGAACAAAAAACCCCCAAAGTTAGCAGAAGGAAAGAATTCATAAAGATCAGATCAGAAATAAATGAAAAAGAAATGAAGGAAACAATTGCAAAATCAATAAAACAAAAAGCTGGTCTTTGAGAAGATAAACAAAATTGATAACCCATTAGCCAGACTCATCAAGAAAAGAAGGGAGATGACGCAAATCAATAGAATTAGAAATGAAAAAGGAGAAGTAACAACTGACCCTGCAGGAATACAAAGGATCTTGAGAGATTAGTACAAGGAACTGTATGCCAATAAAATGGACAACCTAGAAGCAATGGACAAATTCTTAGAAAAGCACTACCTTCCAAAACTGAACCAGGAAGAAGTAGAAAATATAAACAGACCAATCACAAGCACTGACATTGAGACTGTGATTAAAAATCTTCCAACAAACAAAAGCCCAGGACCAGGTGGCCTCACAAGCGAATTCTATCAAACATTTAGAGAAGAACTAACACCTATCCTTCTCAAACTCTTCCACAATATAGCACAGCTAGGAACACTCCCAAGCTCATTCTACGAGGCCACCATCATCCTGATACCAAAACCAGACAAAGATGTCACAAAAAAAGAAAACTACAGGCCAATATCACTGATGAACATAGATGCAAAAATCCTCAACAAAATACTAGCAAACAGAATCCAACAGCACATTAAAAGGATCATACACCACGATCAAGTGGGGTATATCCCCGGAATGCAAGGATTCTTCAATATATGCAAATCAATCAATGTGATAAACCATATTAAGAAATTGAAGGAGAAAAACCATATGATCATCTCAATAGATGCAGAAAATGCTTTCGACAAAATTCAACACCGATTTATGATAAAAACCCTCCAGAAAGTAGGCATAGAGGGAACTTACCTCAACATAATAAAGGCCATATATGACAAACCCTCAGCCAACATCGCTCTCAATGGTGAAAAACTGAAACCATTTCTTCTAAAATCAGGAACAAGACAAGGCTGTCCACTTTCATCACTCTTATTCAACATAGTTTTGGAAGTTTTAGACACAGCAATTAGAGAAGAAAAAGAAATAAAAGGAATCCAAATCAGAAAAGAAGAAGTAAAACTGTCACTGTTGGCAGATGACGTGATAGTAGAGTATCCTAAAGATGCTACTAGAAAACTACTAGAGCTAATCCATGAACTTGGTAAAGTAGCAGGATACAAAATTAATGCACAGAAATCTCTTGCATTCCTGTACACTAATGATGAAAAATCTGAAAGAGAAATTAAGGAAACACTCCCATTTACCATTGCAACAAAAAGAATAAAATACCTAGGAATAAACCTACCTACGGAGACAAAAGACCTGTATGCAAAAAACTATAAGACACTGATGAAAGCAATTAAAGATGATACAAGCAGATGGAGAGATGTTAAATATGTCTCCCTTAAATCTCGTTTTATTTAACATTTTGAAATGTTAGTAAAAGAAAAAGTTATAAATAGTAATATATTTAGATACAAGTATTCCCCTGAAAAGTTGTATATGTGGTTTTATGCAATTATTTCCATTAAAAGTCTCTTCTTTTATTTAAGAAAACAAGCTTAATTGCATCATGTGCTTAGCATACAACTCACTTTTATTAAAAGTCCTGTCCATTGATAAAAACTGTCATAAACAAGGCATTTCATAATCACCAGCCAAGTAGAAATATATAATCACCACCTAAATTAGATACATAGTTTCAGTGGGAATTAATCAGTTTATAACCATGCACACTTTTCAAGTCGAAATATTTGATGAATTCTTAGCATGTGTCACAAACTCGGGTCTGATACAGCCCCTTCTGGTTTCATATTTACGTTTTGCTTTTCCCCCTTTCTCATGGAAAAGGCAACAGATCTTATTTCTGTCACATTCTTTCTTTGCTTTGTATTAGCTTTTTCCTCCTAAAAGAATGTATATAGTTTTTCCTTCTAACTTTTGTACTTCATTTATCATATCACTTTTCTATACTCTGGCAGAGTCCTGCAAATAAAGGGTAATGATGGTATTTACAGACATCCGGGATAAGATGGAATCACACCTGAAACGTTTCTGCTCAACTTCCCATGAAAATACCCATGAAGATATCAAAAAAGACAAAACTGGCAAATGCATTAGACACTAGCTATAAGAGAAGATGACATATAAAGTCCAGGTGGAATGTGCACTAATTGCAATGCTGATTAAGACGACTTTATCAACACAGTTCTGGACTATAGACCATCATGTATTCTACCCTCTGAATCAAGCAGAACAGTTCATTTCGAAGGAGTTGGGGGAAACCAATTTTGACACGCCTCCAGATTGTTCAAAGAACTGGAAACTATGTCCGCCTATCTAGATGGGTCAGAAAATCCTATGACTGAATCAGAAGGTCCATCCTCAATCCAGGAGACTTGCATTAGAAGAATGACAACCAGCCATTGTAAATTCCACCAACTCCGAA
Organism: Phocoena sinus; assembly: GCF_008692025.1. Lineage (NCBI taxonomy): Eukaryota > Metazoa > Chordata > Mammalia > Artiodactyla > Phocoenidae > Phocoena > Phocoena sinus. The sequence goes on from NC_045779.1 coordinate 10,970,916, forward strand.
CTCTAGGTTTAAATCTGAGAGGGAAATAATCTAGCACAAGTTTGTAGTAAAGGAATTGAGACTATTCTACTCTTCTGTTAGAAGCTCCAGAAATAAATATAGATCTTCCTTTTCAATACATATAAGCAGAAAAGAAAAATTATCCACTTTGTAGTGGTACAATGCAAAGGAACCATTGCTCTGAAGGTTAAAAAGATCATATTTCTGACTCTTATTTTCTTTAAAAAAAAAAAAGATGAAAATTTTAGAAGAAATTTGATTAATGTCTTCCAAAACTTACAGGAGAATATGGACCATGTAGAAAAAATGAAAAACCTAAATGAAAAAAAGTAATGAAAAAGATTTTAAGTGAGCTGGCTGAAGTATTAATGCAAATTTTAAACTATAATAGCAGAGACTTAAGATACATAAAATTATAATATTAGGTTTAATTCAGAAAATTTTTAAAATAATTTGGAAAATTTGATTATGTATTAAGTACTGGATGATACTAAGAAATGTGTTAATGTTGTTATATGTGCATTACGAACATATAATCAATTTTCCATATTTTTTTTTTTTTTTTTTTTGCGGTACGCGGGCCTCTCACTGTTGTGGCCTCTTCCATTGCGGAGCACAGGCTCCGGACGCGCAGGCTCAGTGGCCATGGCTCACGGGCCCAGCCGCTCCGCGGCATGTGGGATCCTCCCGGACCGGGGCACGAACCCGTGTCCCCTGCATGGGCAGGCGGACCCTCAACCACTGCGCCACCAGGGAAGCCCCTCAATTTTCCATATTTTTAAGAAATGGAAAACAAAGTACAAAGAGGTGAAATGGCAGGACCCCTGGGATTTATTTTAAAATACTTCAGCAAAAAAATGAAAATTAGAAAATGGACACACGCCGTGAGTGTAGTGAAATCCAAATTGTTGCAGACGAGTGGCAGGTGGTGCAAATGCACATGCTGAGGTAGAACTGGAGGACAGATGTTTCTCGGGGGGGTAATTCCTGTGAAAGGTAAAGGGGGAGGAAGCAGGATGAGTCAGGGAAACCCGCGGAGCGCGCTACACACCTGACCCTGGGAGGGAAGAGGCAGGAAGAGACTGAGGTGCAAATCTGACAGTGCTGGCCAAGTCAGTGGGGCGGCTTCCCTCCCACATCACCCCCGCCCCACACGCACGCATGCGCGCGGGGCCCTCGCCCCCTGCTGCGCTCACTCACTGGTTGGAGGCCGCCCGGAGCTGCATCTGGAGAGTCAGCTAACTGCTCTCCTCCAGCTCAAGTGCAGGTTCCCTCCAGGAGATGGAGATATGAAGGGTTCACCTCCTTGGCTACATCACTGGTGCATAAGCCAGTACATGTGACTGTACTAGATATTTTTTAATATTTTAGAAATTTTCATTAAAAATGTTCAAAACCAACAGCAGAATTGAAAGATACTTTGGAGGCTAGAAAGCATACACTTGACACTGCAGAAAATCAAATCAATGATAGAAGACAAACATGGGGTACTCAACCAGAATACAGAAAAAAACAATGAAACACAGAGGAAGCTTTGAGAGAAGATAATTGCTTTAAAGCACAGAAAACTGAAAGAAAGGATGTGTGCGACGACACAGAAATGATCATCCTAGGTATTCATAGCCTTCATATCTCATTTGAAGAATTTACAAGCCAAAGAGCGATCTGAGCCCCAGGAAAAATGAATGAAAAAAGCACACTCAGAGTACAGGGAAACTTGCCTTTTGATGTTGTTTTTATAAAGAAAATATAGCTCATTTATTTCTTTAAAATTATCTTCCCTTTCTCACAATTCACTGTGTAGTAAATTTAGTCCAATCTGGTGAAAACCCGAATCTGATTCACTAAGTTGAACAGTCTTTTTTAGTTTTAATTCAGTTAGTTTGGAACAGATTCTTTTCAGATTCCTCCGCAGCCCACCCCTCCACCTGCTCGATCAGCAGGGGCCTCCTCTGTTCCCACAGCGACGGGCCTCCTCTGTTCCCACAGCTGACGAGGGCTCTGGGGATCCACCTTGTTTCCTGTCATTCCTTCAGGATCTGGAGTGATCACCTTTGCTTGGTGGTTATTACTCTACAGGGAACGTGCTGAAATCAGGGGCCAAAGAGTGCAGGGTTCGATTTCTCTTGGCTTCCCGGGACCTCTGGTTCTCTCTGGCTGCTTGGGTCTCATCTCAGCCACATCCCCCAGATTCCCCAGCCTGCTGCGGGTCCCATCTCCCCTTGCCCAGGGTCTCAAGTCAGTTACCTTCTGACTGCCTGTCCCCACAGACCTGTAGGAATTCCGGGTTCCACCCATGCTTGGCAGGAGCTCTGGCCGTGTGCCATCTGCACAAACCATGCCACTGACTTCTCTGCAATGAAGTGTGTCATTTGTCATCCACCTGTTAGGCAGTGTCCTGCCAGCGTCCCCAGGAATGCCCTGTCCTCCGCATTCTCCTCCCTCTGCCCGGCACACCCCCTGCGGTGGACACACATGTGCCTCCCCGCTGGCTGCCTTACTTCCCTTTCCCTGAACAAAGAGGAACCCTGAGGGCATCGTGTCTGGCAACTTACAAAGAAACCAAAATAAGGTTCTTCCCAGCCTTCTCCTTCTCAACCCAAACAGGAGCAAATTTTTGATCAAATAATTAGATATCAAGCTGTCCCAGGTGCAAAAACAGCAGGGACATGCTCAGATAAGGAAGGACTTGGAAAATGAGCACCCTTCCCCCAGGCAACCGGAAGAAATATACCAGTGCACCCATAAGATGCCTATAAATCAAGAATGGCAAAGTCAGAGTACGTACCACGTGAGCCCTGGAATAGATTAAATATGTACTGTAAGCTATAAATGGCTATTGTAAATATATAACACCATAGAATACAAGTGTCACAGTCTCTTTTCAAAGTAAGATATATTCAGTTATATAATAATGTGATGGAACTATCATCCCAGATAAAATTTTCAAAGCTTGTGAAGGGGTGGAGGTAGCAGGGAGATGAGCCTAATTGCCTCATAACCTATGAAGAAAGTTTTTACTTCTGTGAAAAGAAATGTAGGCAACTTTTACTTTCTCAAAAAAGAACTCAAGATTCAGAAACAAGCAGTTAAGGGTTACTGGATCAGTAAGTTGGAATGTCTTAAAGATATATATTTAAATATATTGGTAGGCTGGCTTGCCAAAGTCTATTCACTGATGTAAGTTGGTGTCGATTGAGTGAACAGCTTTAAAACTGGTTTTGGGGACTACTTGTTGCCATGGTTACTGAACAATCAGTTTCTTCCTAAGTTTGCAGGAACTGTTTTATTTTGCTTCTCTTTCAGTCTTCATTCAGGCAAAACTGCATGAGAGATTATCAGTGATTGGTCAGGTCTTCACCACAGGTAAAGAATTCTTGAAGATAAGCCTTTGTTTATAGACATCTGGTTTTTAGTTTGAGAGTTGATCAGTGTGATTTTATTCGGCTTTTTGCTTGAATCACTTGTAGAATCACCTGTCAGCACAATGACTGCCCAGAAGCATTTAAGATTCTATGCAACAGACATTGAACAATAATGAGGCAAATAAGAAGTTTCTTATTTTTAAAAAGAGGGGCAAAGATAAGTTCCAACAATTTCCTGTGTCTACGTGAAATAGCCATATTGGCTTTTCTTTAGCTTAGCTAGCAGTTGTTTTTTCTCCTGGGTAGTGTTAATTCAGGCAGCAATGGTACAGATCCCTCCCTAGTTGGCGAAAAGAAAATCCATGGATATTTTATTATCCATAACTACTTTAGTTAATGAATTTAAACCGGTCTGTTATATCTTTAGGCCATACTATTTACTATGTCAGTCAATAGGAGGGAACAAATTTTTGATGACCACCTCATTTGTTCATCTCCTTAGGATGGAGTCACTGTCATCAGGAGTCTTTTCCCAAAAAAGGCAGCGGGTGAGAGGAGGGTCTTACCCTTTGGACTCTCTGTAGAGAGGTATAGTGCTTTGAGGGTGTTGTGTAGTCACATCTCTGGAAGAACTTAACTCAAGGGTTGACAAACTATGGCCTGTAGGCCAAATCCAGACCACAAGCTAAGAATGGTTTTTACATTAAAAGGTGTTAAAACAAAACAAAGAAGAATATATGACAGAGACTATGTCTTCCCTTTACAGAAAGTATTTGCTAGCTCCTGGCCTAACTAATAGCCATATTTTTTGTTTGTTTGTTTTTTATTTTATTTATTTATTTTGGCTTACACTGGGTCTTAGTTGCGGCATGTGGGCTTCTTAGTGGCGGCATGCATGTGGGATCTAGTTCCCCTACCAGGGATCAAACCCGGGCCCCCTGCATTGGGAGCGCAGAGTCTTACCCACTGGACCACCAGGGAAGTCCCAATGCAAAGACGTTTTACTTAAAGCCTGGACTTAGGCATGAAGTATCCAAACGGTGCCTTAGGCATGGAACCAGTCCATGCTCTACCTCTATAGCATTTCCAGATTAATTTAGTTACAGATAGAGCATGAACTGCCTGTGTCCTCTGCTATCCTACAAAAGTGTGCCAGTCAGTGTTTAATACTGTAGCGAATTGGTCCTTATGTGAAGTTTTGTTTCATGGAGGATTTTTTCAAGTGTATGTGTGAGATTTTATTTGGTACTTCCAGGTGGTTATTCAGGTTTTGCCAGATCGTAAAGGCTTAGGGATTTTTAATTTTTATTTTTTTAATTTTAAACAATTATGTTCTCTCAGTCTTCTTTTTTCTAGCCTATTCTCTTAAATATTTTACCAACTAAGGGGTCAACAATGAATTGATTAGTTGGTATAGATCTTTAAGTTCAGGATAATGTGTCTAGTAAAGTCCTGAATTCTATAGGAAATTCTGCCTGTCCTCTTGGAGTTTAGGAAACCGCTTAATTATAGCCATTAACTTGCCTCTAGAGAGCATTTTAATTCAGCTTCTGTAGATCTGCATTCTGTCAAGCAAGTTTACAATGTGAGGGTTCTTTCCTTATAAAACCTTGAAGAAAAGATAACTTGGATAGAAGATCAGGTAAAGCTCAGTAGAAAACGAGAGAGATGCAGGGAGGGTAAGTTCCAGAAGGTTTCAAAGTTTTGGAGAAAGACTATTTCGAGTTAGAATTTTGTTTAGAAGATTTAGAATATCTACCCGAAAAGCTATTGACTATTTAGTGTTAATCGCTCCTCTTAAACATATTTACCGATTTTGACATTTCAAATATCAAATGTTATTTTGAAATTGGTATTTTAAGTCAAGTTTTAAAAATTTTAAAAAAAGGTTTTGCTATTTACCAAGTGCAATAGTTAAGATTATAGTGCAACTTTACATAGAAAATAGTTTTTTCTAGAAGTTCAAGAATTTGACATAAACAGATCCATGATGAACTAGAAAAAGGAGCCATGACGGTTGGTCAACAATATGTGCGTATCAATGATAACTCAGCTTGCAGACCAGGCAGAGGTGAGGAAGGGGCTACATGATTGATAAAGGACCACAAATTGACAACACAAGGAGTACACATATGAAAGTGTTGTAGGGACCTACAAAGCTTGGCCACTCCCTTTTCCATAAATTTGTTGCTGGTTTAGTAGACCTCTAAAGTCAGGACCTACTTGGATTGGATTGGAGACACATTAGACAGATAATCTCAATCCACTCTTATCCATACCTTCAACAGAAACTCCAGGACAAAACAGAACCACACAAAACAAAACTTTGTATTTAGAAACAAAAGCGAAAACAAAGCAAGCATCAGGAGAATAATCAGGTCAATGGAAAATATATTTATCAAATGGTATAACTCCAAAACAAAAAGTCTAGTTACCTTGTACAAAGACATAGGCTTAATTAGCAAATGTTGCACTTCCAAATCAAAGAGCTCGTTACTGAATAAAGAAAAAAACGACACCTCATTACCTTATACAAAGAACTGAGTCTGATGCAAAGATTCACTTGGCTACAGATCCTAGGAGAACAAAACGAATTCAGCAACAAGAGCTCAGTGATACCAGTCAGAGCTCAGATCATTGCTGGACTCACAACCCTGGCAGCAGATCTGAAGGGTGAGTGGAGTCTGGGCACAAGGGCCCAAGTTAGTACACCTGGGATGCTGCCACGCAGGGGTCTTCTGAATTATGTCAGTGGCACTTTCAGAATTGTCAAAGAATAATGAGGCCACCATTTAACTCCTAAGCTAAGCACACTTGCACATACTGCTTACGGTAGTAAGGGAGAGCAATGCTGGCCAGACACATTCTCTCTGAGCAGAGCGGAGTGCTAATCTCATTTGGGTTTGGGAGAAGCATGGAATCTGGGGACCGATGGGCTTTCAGAAGGGGGCTGGCATTGTCGGAAGTGTGGCTGCTCATGTGTGACTGCTGTTGACGGATTAGCCCTCGGTGGTGTGTTTTGTAGACCAAGTCTATCTCTACTTAGCTAAATTACAGAAGCAAGAGATTGACACTGATTGGCTGACTTGCAAAAGCATGTTCACTGAATTGAGTTGTCACTGATTAACTGAACAGGTTTAAAATACATTCTGGTAGCTACTTATTACCATGGTTACAGAGCAATCCATTTTTTTCTAAGTTTTTGGAAACTTTTAAAATTTTATTTTGAAGGAAGACTGTACTGGGTCTGATCCTCAGCTCTGTCACTTAATTTGCTTAATAGCTCTGTATTTGGGGAGACTACTAGATCAATCTAAATCCCAAGAAAATGAAATAACTGTGTCTACTTTGCATGATTAGAAAACAATATGTTTAAAACACCTTGCATTTAGTTCACATTCAACAAATAATAAATTTTATTTTATAATCTAAAATTAGACAAAAACAAAAACACGTAATACTATAGAGAGCTTATTATGTGCCAGGTATTTTTTCCAAGGGCTTTTACATATTTTACTCATTTGAACCTATAAGGTTCAAACTGGTATAGGTACTATATTGTCATTTCCCTCATTTTATTCAAAACAAATAAGAAAATGGAGGAGACACAGGGCCATTAAGCAAAATGCTGTATGTCACACAGTAAGTGCTAGAGCTGAGATGTGAATTTAGGCATTCTGGCTGCAGAAACTTTTGTGTTTAACCACTATACCAAACTGCTAACCTAATGTACGATGAAGAAATATGTGGTAAGTATATATATATTATTTATAAGCGTGTATCTATTTATATAGATAAAGAAATCACCGGAGAATAATGAAGAGATCAAATTTCCAACAAACGTATTGGGGAGAATGGCACAGGTTAATTAGAGAACATCAGTTACAAAACTTCTTCTTCCTTTAATGGGAAACTAGGTAATTTGAACCAATCTTTCCATCTAGGACAATAAGGAAAGCTGGACAAAATTATAAAAAGAAATGTGCTTGAAGTCATGGAAAACTTTAAAAAGTAATGAAGAGAGGGAATTCGTTCAGTTCTGAGAGTTTGAAGCCTACATTTGTATATACCTCTGTTTTTTTGGGGTTTTTTTTTGCGGTACGCGGGCCTCTCACTGTTGTGGCCTCTCCCGCTGCGGAGCACAGGCTCCGGATGCGCAGGCTCAGCGGCCATGGCTCACGGGCCCAGCCGCTCCGCAGCATGTGGGATCTTCCCGGACCGGGGCCCGAACCCGTGTCCCGTGCACCGGCAGGCAGACTCTCAACCACTGTGCCACCAGGGAAGCCCTAAAGTTATTCATTTTTAAAGAGCAATAAAGTTTGTATAAGATAAAAAAAAAAAAAGTAATGAAGAACGACTGGGATAATGTTCAGGATAAGACTGATTTTAGAGAAGTGGTCTCGGCATTTAGGGCCATCTTTCCCTGGGGCTATTTGCTGACAAGCAAAAGAGGGTACCGAGAAGCTGAGCACTACTTTTCACAGCCCTGTGGGGTTAAAGGGGTAAGAGCTGACCAATCAGCCAACTAAAGATGGGGGCCCGGGAACCACCCATTCATTAGGTGGGAACCCAAGGGGCTGCACCCGATGAGTAAAGGTGAATCAGGAGTAACTAACCCTCTCATGGACCTCATCTGAGCTTGTCATCTGCAGTTCCTAAAATCAGATTAAGATGATCCGGGATCACCAGTGCCCCCAGCACCTGGAATAAACAAATGAAAATCCTCTCAGGAGGAAGATAACATCATCTTAGGTATCAACTCAGTACACTTTCAAATCCAACGTTTTAATATTAAAATAACCAGGCTCATGAGGAGATAACAAAATGAACATGGTGTCCTTTATGAAGTATTAGGGTGTCTGTGTCATATTCGAGAATAAACATTTCAACAGAGACCTGGAAGATTTGCAGAGAACTGGAAGCTGTGAAAAGTGACTTTGCAGATTAAAAAAAAAAAAAAAAAGTCCTAAAGGAGAAGCTGAAATGAAAAACTCAATGAATGGAGTATTAAACGCAGCTTAAGACATACAGGCCAGAAGAAATTATTCAGAATGAAACTCCGAGAGACAAAAAGATGAAAAATACAGAATAAAAAGTATGAGAAATGAAGTATACTGAGAGGAGCCTTAACATTTGTGTGATTAGAGTCCCAGAAAGACAGGAGAGAAACTGCCACAGAAACAATTTTGAAGAGATAGTAGCTAATAATTTTCCAAAACTAAGAAGGACCACAACCCGCAGATTTAAGGATCTCATCATATGCAAAGCTAGATAAAGAAAAAGAAAAGTATACTTGAACACATTATATTAGATCCAAAAGCAACTAGAAAATACAGCGAGGGAGAAAAAAAGATATATTACTTTCAAAAAACCCCAAAACAAACAAAAATTAGATAAACAATTGAGTTCTCAAAAGAAATCGTGAAGCCAGAGGATAGCGTCAAGGTGATGAAATAAAATAACTGCAACCTAGAATTACATGTCAACTAAAATATGTTCCGTCAATTAAAGTTTGTAACACATGTAACTGACAAAGGACCTGTATCCAGAAAATAAAAAGAATTTCTAGAACTCAACACAAATAAATTAAAAATGTATCAACAAAAATAAATAAATTTAAAATGGGAAAGAGACTATATGTATATATATAGAGAGAGAGAGAGGGAGACAGAACTCAAAGAACCATAAAGTCTTATTAGTAATCAAGGAGATGCAAATGAAAACAAGTATAATGAACTATCACTATATAGCCACATAAGAGAAGAAACTGAAAATGACTGACAATACCAAATATTAGCTAGAATATAAAACAATTGGAACTCCTACTGCTGATAGGAGAGCAACTGATATCACCACTTTGATGAAGAATTTGACATTATCAACTAAAGTTGAAGATGTACCCTGTGGTGTGGTGGGTCCACCTTAGTTTCATACCCAAGAGACAAGTAGACATATGTGCACTCAGAGCCACTATATATATATATATATTGTAATTTAACTTCTAGAACAACTGTATCTGATTTTAATCCCACCTACGTTATATGGTTAAACATGCTTTTCCATGCCCTTGCCTACACTGGATATTGTCATATCCAGTGTCATCATTTTTGGTGTTGCCTATTAGATAAGGAAAAACTATTCGTGGGGTTTTTGTAGTTTTTTAAAAACATTTTATTGAAATATAGTTGATTTACAATATTGTGTTAGTTTCAGGGGAAACTATTAGTGTTTTTATATGTGTATATATATTTATATTTCTTTATCAGTATGGTTGGACATTAGTTCAAGTGTTTATTGTCATTTATATTCCTCTTCTGTTCATTTTTCTATTAGAACATTTTAAAATTCATTTATATGAACTCTTGGCACATTGAGAAATTAATATTTACTTGTCAAATTTTATGCAGGTAATTTTTTCCAGTTCATCATTTGTCTTTCAGTCTTCATCATGGTATATTATGCCAGTCAGAACTCAAGTTTTTTTTTAAATAATAATTTAATCAAATTCATCAATACTTCCTTTTATGATTCCTTGATTTAAATAATTTTTAGAAGTATAAAGTAGGGGAAAATAAGGCAATCTCTAAATTTCTGGTATTTGTTGCTCAAAAAAGTTTACTTCAGCAGTAGTGAAAAAGTGGAATCCCTCTAAAGACGTATCGATGGGGAATGATTAACTAAATTATTTTTCACCCAATATACTGCCATTAAATAATTCCTGGGACACAACATGGGAGAAGATGGATGGGCAGAATAACACAATGGTTGAGAGTGATCCCTGGAGCCAGACTTTGGGCAACTCACTAAACCTCTCTGAACCTTAGTTTCTTTATCCGTGAAATGGGTTTATAAAGCTCGTTCACAGAACTGCTATGGTGGTAACCAGGACAGTGCACATAAAGGATTTAGCACAGTGCCTTACACAAAATTTCTACTAAATAGCATAAGGTATTTATGGTGGAAAAGATTAAAATGGAAAAGACAAAAGTAACAATAGCCATTATGTTAGCATAGCAGGTTAATTTTTTTCTTTGTTTTCATTATTTCAATACAAATTTTAAATAAATATGCTTATGTGTTTTACCACCAAGGGAGCACACACCTAAGACATAGAGGTTACCTTCAGAAGAGCAGACGGATTAATTCATAGAGGAGAGAATAATGATTGTGGCGATGGAGGAGTGAGTTATGAGAAATGATTAAAGATAATGTCTGGTGTTGCTAAGTAATGACTGAGGGGGGGACCAATAATTGACTGCAAAAATCAGGAGAAATACTGAACAGGCAGGAGGAATTATTTAATCAGATTTAGGGCAGGCTGGCTAGAAGAGTACAAGGAAGGAAAGAAAAATTTACCCTGAATGAGAGAGAAAACTTTCTGACAGTAAAAAATGATTACTGAAGAAAGGTCTTCCAAGAAAAGTGATAAAAGCCCATCCCTAAGGATATTTAAAATAAGGTTGGATAGAAACCAAGAAAGTGTATGTGACAAAGAAGCACAGTGCTTTGATTCAGTGTGCTAGCTTCCATCTCTGATTTTATAGCAGCCTTGGAAAAAAATAGATCACTCAGTCATGGTGGAGGATTAAAATGTGGCTCAAGCAACCAAGTGTTCGAACAGTTACGAAGAGTCCGGTTTCCATGCCAGGCACCAAACTCATCCGTGCCAGTGTCTGTGCCTGTAACATGATCTGCCCTGTGTGACCAGGAACTCCACTAGGGCACAGCTGCCACATACGTGATGAGGGTGGGGCATCAGCAGATTACTTGTTGCTGAGACAAAATGTGGATACCCGTCAACCAGTTCCTGAATCACGAAATAGTAAGCTCAGAGGGAACTGATCTCACCACTTACTTTGAAGGTAAAGAAAAGCTCTACTTATTGAGTGTGTGCCGCGTACCAAACACCGTGTTATGTGTTTTACTATGTAATCTCATTGGATTCTCCAAACAACCTTGGAGGGTGGCTGTTGATATTCACCCTTCGAAAATGAGGGAACAGAGGCTCAAAGAGATTAAGTCCTGTCCCAAGGTCGCATGGCCGGTAAGAACTGAAATGGAGATTCCAATGAAGTATATGTATTTCTCAAGCCCGTGCTTCTTCTCCCTACACACCGCTATCCCAGTAAACAAAACACAAGGGTGAGTGACTCACACAAGATCAGACAGTCCCGTGTAGAGTCCAGACTAGAGCTGGGAATCCTTGTTCTTCCTCTCTGTCCTTAACCAAAATCAGTTCTCATCTTCATCTTGGGTCCCTGTTTCATCCCCTTACCCTCTCCCCAGGATAAGGAGCACAGGAAGAAAGAAAACTATATTTTTGATGTTATAAACTGGGGATTGGAAGGAAAAATGTGCGTGTGTAAATTTAGCCTTTTGAGTCTTTAGTTTTTTTCTATTCCATTCCAAAACGTATTGTATTATTCAACTTGTTAGTTCAATATTTTAACTTTTTAAGTGCTCTGAATTAGAAAAGTAGTTTATTCCTTTTATAATAAAGTAAAGACCAATTTTATATGTAGCTCAGATGTGTATTATAAAGTCTCATAATCTAAAATACATTGAATAATTAAAGTATCAATAATTATGTGTCTAAAATACCTCACTTGTTCATTTTCTTACTTATGTTTATAATATTGCTTCATTATTGTTTGCATGACAAAGAGAATCTGTAAGAACATAAAATTTGTAGCATGCTATCTAAGCTATGAATTTGTTAATGCCATTATCTACTTTTGCCTTAATTTTTCTCTTAATATGCTGCATTCTCTCTGATGCATATTCCTCAAAGTCGTTAATAAAGAAACATTCTGAAATGAATACATTAAATAAGTTTGAACACTCAGGAGCTAACCAAATAGAAATAAGAATGAAGATTTCTATCACCTAGAAACATTTGGGCTCTCCTCAACTCACTAGAAAAATCTCATCACATATTATTCAAATGCTTCCTTTTGGTTTTCTTTTTTCTTTTGAAGTATGAAGTTCATTGTATCTGGAAGAAGAAATCTATATGCCTTATGGGCTTCCATTCCTCCAAACCCTAAGAAACACACTGAATACATCAAAATCTTCTGAAAGAAGATAGTTTCTAGTTATATTTAATGTGTTTAAAGGGGAAACAGAGTAGGTTGGGGAGGATAGAGGTTGGAGAAAATACTGTTTTATCTTCTGTATGCTGCTATATTGTTCACCCCTGGAGAAATGGCCATCTGGAAGACATGCACACGAAAGGATTGTCTGACAGAGGAAACACCTTTCATTGTACAAAAAGTACTCCTCTGCTGCACTTGGCTGAGGTACGCAAGACTCAGTTGTCCCCGCCTGCACTGGCCACTAGAAGAAACTGTAGAAACAGTTGTACCCTATTCAGTGGAGCTGAATATACAGGCCTAAATATTTAAAATAGGAGCGTGTTTTTGTTGTCATTGTTTTACCGACAGCCTTTTACAAATTTTAGGTGTGCACCTAGAGATGGTCACCCCAAGCAATAACCCACACATGTGCTTGGAGGCCAGGATTCCTGTGGTCCCTTCCCTGAGGCTCTGGTCTGTTGGGCAGGGAACACCGAACCGAGAAATCTTCTCCAAAAATTAAGACTGAGTTATATTGAATTCTAGACGTGATGGCTTCCTTTCCCGTGTTTGTGTATATTCTCACTTTTCTCATTATTTGAAAAACAGACAAGAAGGCTACCTTTCCTTTGACAAGACAAAAATAAAAAGCAAATAATTTGCCAGGTATTCCACAAATTTCCACAGTTCCACACTCTTCACTCTTCCATTATTCTATAGTCCAATGTAAAAGCCTGTCATCAACTGAAATATAAAACCAAAACTGTTACATTTTCGTATTCTCAAGCCCAACAACATTATTTTTATTTTTATATAAAATAACTTTTTTATAAATGACTCTCTGTACTCAAGGTTTCTATAAACAGCCTCCTAAATCTTCTGCCTACACCGTGTATTTTCTGATAATGAAGTCTCCTAACAATTATGGAAATTATACCCTTTTGATAAGATGTTTATTGGCTACAGTTTTGTTTTGGCATAGCCAACAAATAAATAAAATTAAGTTGGATCTTGAAACTCTTTAGTTATCTGCAAAATAGAGTTGGGATCAGTGATTTGTTTTTGCAATTATTGCCAAATTTAAGAGATACGAACAACTGTGAAATACCAGTAAACTAGCTAAAACACAGATCTCACTTTGTTCATCTAATTCAGCCCTTAACTGTTCCTTCACATTTTTCAAAGAGTTTCAAATCCTTTGTGTGTTTGACAGTTTCTTACTAGTAACGAACTGCTTAAAACTTGAATTGTCAGAATAAGATGTAAAGTTGTGCTCAGCTACCACCCACATGCAAATCTATGAATACAGTAGTCTTGTGGGATAGTAATGCTTTAGGTTAAATAACTTTCCCATCCTTTCAAGGTAAAGATGCTGGAGAAGTGGGTAAAGAAGTTCAAACTTTCATTCTGGGGTGTTTGATTCCTAGTTAGCTTATAGGATGATAAAAGTTACAGTATAGCTAACACTTCTTATAGAACTCGCAATACTACTGTTAACTGGGAAGGAAACCAAGGCCCGCAGAGAAAATACTTGGCCAGACACTTGGCTGGAAAAGGATCTGGAGGTGCGTTTCTCCATTTTTTTGCCTAGTGATTTTTTTTTTTTAACAATCTAGTGATTTTTTAGAAGAACACAATGCTGCTTCTAAGATTCAAATAGATCACAGAATTAATACTTCATTTTAGGCTTATTTTCCCCATTTCCTCATAACCTGTTAATTAATTCAACTAGTTTGAGTTTTTCTGTTGTCCCTTTGTTGCTGCCCAGCTCTGGAGGGACATGCCAAATGCCAAGCAATAGAAGAAGGCAGAGAAGGAGCCCTGAGAGACTGAGAGGAAAGGTGTCCAGATCCTAGATGTTCAGGGCTAGACTGCATTCATGACGCTTACACTAGGTAACAAAATGATTACCCTTTAAATGTTCCAAAGGGTTGCTTCTAAGTTTTTGTAACAAAAAAAACAAAACTATAACATAATCACATTGTACTGATTCCAGTTTTCATCTTAGTGAAAACAAGGCTATTAGGTCACATTCAGAGGTAAACCTGTCTGACCACTTCCACACCGGCCCAGCTCAGGCGTTTCAGTGGCACCTGCTGGCTGCAGGTGATGGTGAAGTGAGGGTCACGGAGGTGAACCGGGGGCCAATGAACCCTCCCTCATGAATAGCTCTTTGTGAATGCAAGCTGCATCTACCTGTATTTGTGAAACAATGGACTCTCTAAATGTGGTTTGCAGGAAAGTGTTGAACTGTGAAAACTTCTGATGCTTCTGATACCGTTCAGTTTTCCCGCTGCCCATAGCTGAATGCTTTGCGAAATGCCTGAAAAATGTCCCATATCAACAGAACGTGACCACTGAAATCCTGGCTACATGGAAATAATCTGCTCTAGAGAAAGCTTTATTTTCAACCCTGTGTTTGTTTTAATTTTAGACCACGTTCTCCTGATCCCCATGTCAGGATGTTTACACTGACCGTTCAACGATTAACCCTGTTAAACAAACACTTACCCCATCTCTACTCACACACGGGTCATTTGTCTGCTGTATCTTTTCTCCAGACCTTATATAGGAATTAATTATAAATAATGTGTTAAACATTTCACATGAAAATAAATACGCACGTAGGATCCACAAATTTTAATAGCTAGTCTTCGTTTAGACCTTACTGTGTGCCAGGCTACTGTGTGCCAGGCTCTGTGCTAAGCACTTCACATGCGTTATTTCATTTAATCCTCACCAATCCCATGCAGGTGATAGATACCAGAATTATCCCCAATTTAAATATAAAGAAGCCAAAGCTTAAACAGGTTAAGTAAGTTACAGAAGGTCACATGGCTTGTAAGTAGCAAAGGCAAGAAGAGGTAGCTGGAGAAGTGGAGGTCGGATCTCGGGTGCAGAGGTCATGGAAAGGGCGTTTGGATGTTGTTTGTACTGTGATGGGAAGACAGCGGTGGCTTCTGAGCAAAGAAGGATCTGATCCTTCTTCGGGTGTGTATGGTAAAATATACATCACATAAAATAATACTTTAACCATTTTTAAGTGTCTCATTCAGTGGCATTAAGAACATTCAGGGTGTTGTGCAACCCTCACCACCATCCATCTCCAGAGTTTTTTCATCTTCTCACAGTGAAACTCTGTACCCATTAAGCACTAACTCCCCCTTCCCCCTTCCCCCAGCCTCTGGTAACCCCCATCCTACTTCCTGCCTCTCTGAATTGGACAGCTCTAGGTACCTCATGTATGTGGAATCACATAATGTTTGTCCTTTCACATCTGGCTTATTTCATTCCACATGTTTTCAAGGTTCATCCGTGTTGTAGCATGTATATAGAATTTCATTCCTTTTATGACTGAATAATATTCCACTGTATGGATCTACCACATTTTGTTTATCCAATGAATTAAATAGAATCTATGATCAAAATTAATTTCATTTGTTTCTTTTTACTTTCTTAAAATAGGGCTCTTAGGAAAAGGAAACATTACGTAGGTGGTTCCCATTTGTAGCCTGTATTAAATGCCCCTTGGACGGTGCTGTTTGAGTCTTCAGTCACTTATGGAGAAGTGTGGAAAAAAACTCCCTTAAGGATTTTGTAAATCTCATGGGGGAGAAAAGTAAGCGGGTGGCTGCTGACTACAAGAATCCCAAGAAAAGAATTATGCCTTACATCAGCTCAAGATACCCCAGACATAGCATTTTTGTATGGAGGAGAAACGATTTTATGGCCAAAGAAAGCATTTGTTGTAGTGGATTGTTCACCAAAGAGGATTCATTGAAATCAAATCAACAGCTCGTTCATTACAGAGGGTGGAGGAATCTAGTGGGAAACAGGAAGCATTTGCTCACTGCCTGCCTGATGAAGATAAAAATGAGTATCAAGGAATCACTAGAACGAAACGGGAATATATTCTGTAAAATGTTTATTAACCTTTCTAAGCAAGACATCATGCTATAACAGAAATATTTTGTTGAGAGGATTTTTTTAAAAGTCACAAATCTGGTTATAAAAAATCCTGGAAGCTGAACAGAAACACACAAGCAGTTTGGGAAGCATCCATGTACTGGGTGGCATCCTCACTCACCATCATTCTTGGTCAGATACGAAAGGACAGAAAAAATGCAGACATTGAGGGCTTGAACTGGAATCTGACCCCAAAATGCAACAGCCTCCAAATACCCGAGTTAGAGCTGGTGTGTGCTCATACGGTGACATCTGAACACGTGAGACAGCTTTCCACTGTCTGGTTTCAAAATCAGTAGAGCTATGTCTGGGCTGTTTTAACAATAGTGATGAAAGTCTGTAGTGAGCCATTCCCTCCCTTGTTTGACATAAGAGAGCACAGCCCTCTTGGAGAGAAGTCCGAACAGCCTAGTGGATAGAGGGCTTGGGAAATTAAAGTTCGTTTACTATTATTTATGGCAAGGCCATTTCAGGCCAGGGGCATGCTTCAGAGATCTGAGTTTTCAGTAAGATTGCCTACCCTTTTGCGTCCTTGTTTTTAAATTTCTGCTTAAGTTCTTTCAACACTGTATCTATCTTTCGAAAAATAAAAGGCATTCTCCACAATTAAAAATTGCTTGGTCCGTCTTGGAGCTACTGTCCCTATTATGTCTGCAGGCCATTCCCCTGTGCCTGCTCCTTTGTGAATTCCAGGGGCTGGAGACCCTGAAGGTCCACACGGCCCCCCACCTGCCGCCCTCACAGGGAGATGCAGCAAACGCCTACGTGCAGCCTTCTAAAGGAACAGCTCTTTCTCTAAGCAATTTATTATTTAAGAGTGATGGCACGTAAAGGAGAGTAACGATCTATGGTTACTCAACTTGCATTTGATCAGGTAACACTCCATTCCAGGGAAGACTGGAACATCGTCGTCTGAATGGAGGCCAAGCTCTGATTATTACACTCCATGCTACATGGACGTCTCAGAGCCTTCACGTTCCACTGTAAGCTCCCTTAACACCTGGCCCCTGTTGAATTTCCCCAATCTTTACCCTTAAGGGAAGGGTTAGACCCATTTGCCTTTCTGAAGCGCTACTACTCGAAGCAAGTGGAGTTTGGGGCCAGAAACTGCTGTTGAAAGACAGAAATGACCCGTCCTGCCACCCCTCCTTGTGGCCACGTTGATGAACTTGTCTATTACAGAGCCCGTCATGCCAGGGGGCCAAAGTTTAGGACAGAGAGTACACACTGCGTCTCCTGGGACAGGGCACACGCTCCCACCAGCCACATGTCCGTCTGGGCCCTGATGTCCATCCAGATGGGGATGCCAAGCCTGCTCACCAGCCAGCCAGCCAGAGGGGAGAAGCAGCAGAGCACAACGCCCATAAACATGCCAGTTAATACCTGCTTTTCCTTCGTGAAGATTTATTTCTCAGCTCCTAGCACAGCCTACACATAGTAGGTGTTCAGCCCTCATAGATATTTCCTGCTGAATAAATTTAGTCCTCTGCTCCTAGGAGACCGCATTTAACTGTGATACGTAACAAGTCAGCTACACTTACACGCCCAGTAAAAAGACAGTCCCTATACAAAGTTCTTGTTATTCCTGTCACTCAAAATGTGAGCCCTCTTTAAATAGTTTGTCTCATTTGGTGTACACAGATTAGGGATGAAGCCCTTTAGTTATGTTTGTACATTTCTCCAGCAGGACATTAGCATTCAGAAGCACCTACAAGAGGAATCGACTTTTATGAGAAAACAGGACCCAACAATAAGATATTTCTCAGCTGTCAAACAAAGAATTTACATCGTACAGGATGGCAACGGGGCAGAAGCAGCCTCTTCAATAAGCGGTGCTGGGAAAACCGGACAGGTACAGGATTTGGATTTTCAATAAAGCAAGTACGCAAAACCAGAGGATGACAGTGTCAAGCAGGAAAATCCATGGGGAGTGGGAATGCTGAGGTCTCCTCACAGGCTTATACTATAAAACACCCGGTATCAGATAAAAGATGCTGAGTTCTTGGGGAAACACAAGGTTGGAAAAGTCGACTTCTGCTTGAAATCTACATTTCCTGGAGCTTGGGAGGAAGAACAACAGTGGAACTGTGCCAAGGGAGGAGAGGGAGGGGGAGGGGGAGAGTTCGTTCATCAAGATCCATCATCTCTGACCCGAAATCAGTGCCCTTACCTCTGAAAAGACAGTGGTATATTTTTCTCCCACTACAGGTAACTTTTATAAGCCACTGGAGCTTTTGAAAAATTTTTAACTGTGGAGGGGCAGGAGAGGAATGGAAATTTGTCTCAACTTGCTGACGCCTACAAATTCTCTATAATTTCTTTAGGACAAAATAATACGTCTGCGTTTCATTGACCTTACGTCCAAGGCTTCAAGTTCACAGAAACCCATATGCGATAAAGATGCATAGAAATGGAAACCGATATCAGATCAGTCATGGAGGCAGCAGCCTGCTGTTAGCATACATAGTTCTAACAACCCTGAGACATGATTTCTTTCCTTCCCTTCTTCCTTCCTTCCTCTTTCTCTTTTCAACCATTTATTAATTCTACACACATTTATTGGACACCTAACACCCTTTCCATAGCCACTGCCAGCTGAGCTTCGCGGGCCAGGCACACATTTGCATTTTATTCTCTGTGTCCAAAAATCTGCCTAAAGTTGAGCGAACCTGGGCTGAAGACAGGGGGTCCACGCTCTGCAGGAGCGTGGGTGTCCCCGTCTCTGCCAGCCGCGCGGCCCCAGAATTGAGGACATCGTGTTTTCAATTTTCTTCAATAAAGCAATGAATCTGGCAATTTGCTGGCCTGCTTCAGCTAAACAGAAAGGACAATTTGAGAAGGATCACAGTTCAGGCCCAGTCAGACGGAAACGATTGAAAACAGAGCTGGCCGCTATGTGTCCCCAATGCCACTCGCTGTCGCAGTTTGACTGACAAACTGACTTTTTTGAGGTGCTCACGTCCGTTTCAGTCAGAGTTTATTGAAGGTGATTTTGATCTTCTCCATGAGGCCACAGCAGTGGCCATGCCATCTGTCACCTTGATTGCATCGTGGATTCTCTGGAGAGAGCGCCATGGCTCCTGATCACTTACAGATTGTGCTGCGCTCCCCTCCATAAGGACCACATGCACAGAGCCAGATGGCGAACATGCACGCTTATTATAAGTCTTTATCTCCGTGCAGGAAGGAGAGGAACCATTAGGTCTCCCTCAGGAGCTCTGCCCCTCTCTACCATCAGGCTGCTCCTCAGCAAATACAGTCTTCTTCAGCTGTCATCGGCCTACCTCTGAATATTAAAAAAATAAACAATAATTCCATCAGCCGAGGCCGGGAAAGGAAGATGGTCCAGCCAAGCCATCCCTGGCCTTGCCTTCCTTTCTCTCCTTGAACCCCCAACTCGCCTGACTGTGGCACTAGGTAAAAACAAGAGTGTTTGCAAATGCAACATTAACAGTGTTGAGTTTTTAAGAGATCAGGAAACAAAGTGAGTGACATGGTCCTATTTTCTGTTATGGGGATTATGGCTTCCATTGTATTGGCCTCATTCTTTCCCATTTAAGGATTTTCTGTTTATTTTACATATTTTTTAAATTCGACATTATTTTTGCTGCAATGATCCCAGGAAGGGGGCCACCTGTGTCTCGATAAGGGCCAAGGTACAAGGGTCCAGGAAGGGACTTGGGGGCTGGGGACGACGGGCAAGACTGGAAGACGCCAAGGATGGTGGAACTCTAGAAAAATTCCCCTCAGTAAACTCTCTGTGGGAAAGAGACAGCGTGGAAGGCCAGGAACAGGTCTGGAAGGCCGAGTGAGTGCAGCGCAGAGAACTAGCTGAGCAGATCGGGGATGGTTGGTAAAAACGTGTGTTTCCTTCCAAACCACCATTGTCACTTACTCTTAGGAATCCATAGAGGATCTAAAGGAATCCTCTGTGGAACTACAACACATGCAAAAATAAATACTGACAAAATAAACATACATTAGCTGGAAAGAAAGTGATTCTCAACTTTTTTATTTTATAGATATAACTTATATAAGGATGCATATATCTTAACTGTACATTTTAATCTTTGCATATAAATACTTCACCCAGGTCAAGATATAGGACATTTCCAGAACTCCAGCGGACTTGTGACAAAGAAATAAATAAATGCTCATAAGCAGACTCACTAAGAAGTCCACCTCTGCTGCCTCCAATGCTTTTTCCATCAACAGTACAGAACTCTCCTTTCCTTCTCTCTCTCTCTCTCTCTCTCTCTCTCTGTCACACACACACACACACACACACACACACACACACACACACAGAGGGAAGAGAGACGGAAAGAGAGCAGTGCTTGGACTTTGCCACCAGGAGCCCTCCGCTATGTGGGAAAGCCCCTACCGGTGACCTATAATCTTGAAATCTCGCCTACAAGGGTCATTCATTTAGAATAACTGCCATGTTAGTTGTCAAGGAGGAAGAAATTTTCCTCTGCCCTTCTAGGTTCCTCTGCCTGGTCTAAGAGTTAGACTGACATGAGACAGATTAAGGAGAAAATCAAGCAAAAGTTTAACAACACGTATATGTGGGAGAGACCCAGGAAAACTGAGTAACTCAGCAAAATGGCTGAAAGCTTCACCCTAAATAACATCTTCAGCTAAAGACAAAAGAGGAACTTTGGGGTGGTGCATTGGGTCTTTAAAGAGGAGAAAGGCAATTGACCTGGAGATGGAAAAGCAAACAAATGTTTAGTAAAAGACTGTTTGCTGGGCCCTGCAGGGACAGTGGGACGCAGAGGGGACTCTCATCCTTAAGTCTTGCCTGACTTTCCTCCCACCCTGCTTAGCTCATATTCTTTTGCAGTTCTCTCTGGGGGGAGCCCTATTCTGGGAACACGCCCTCTATCCACAAACACTGGGATGGGTAGATGCCAGATTTTGTTCCCCTGCATAACCCGATGGTCGCAGTTACTGAAATCCAGTATCTCTGCTCAGACACTGAATCCAAGTGATCCTTGTGCCTGCTTGCACAGTCACACGATACCTTATGGTTTAGGTTAAAATGATGTGGGATTTCTCTATCCGTGAAATGATAAGTCCGCCTTCTCTTACACACCATTTTTCAAGGGCCTGGCTCTTCCAGAAGTATCAACCTTTGTTGGGAGTACAGGATAAACTACCACAGAGTAGTTGTGAAAAAAAATGACTATAAGCCATCCCACCGGGAAAACACACACACACACACACACACACACTAACAAGCTGCTTACACACCCATATTCTTCCCAAAGTAACAGAGTCCAAGTCTCTTCCCGAACACAAGTCCAAAAGTTATTCCACAAGTTGGTTGACACATTAGGGACTTTTCCAGTGGATATCAGAATAGAAGACAATAATGTTTAAACAGACTAACTCTATTTTTTTGGTAAACCATTCAATCCATCAACTTCCATGACGGTGCTACTTTGTTTACATTTTCTAAGATTAAAAAAACAGTTGTTATAATAGAATATAGTCACTACCAAAATATTTTTAAGAGGAAGAAATTTAGTGTGTAATCCAACACAAATGTTCTCAGAGGAGGGATTTATGGTGAGCTCCTACTCAAACATTTTTTTTTTACTTTGGGGCATCAGGAAGTGTGTGTCCATGACACTGTGTAAATATTTGAGTGTGTGCAGGAAATGTGTATATTTGATAGGCTTGTGTGCTCACTATACTTGAGATATTTTGCAAGTGATATTTAAAGACACAAACAAGAAAAAGCAGTCATGCCTATCAAAAAGAATTTCTGTTCCCTGAACATTAACCTCAGGTAGATTGTTACTCAAGCACACGCACAGACTTCCAGCATTCTCCTCAGTATGTCTCATTTTTCTACCCAGCACAGAGAGGAATATAAGTTCGGGATTAGCTCTACCTGGGTAAACAGATTATCCTGACCTTTGTAACGTCACCCTTTTCTGTGGTTTTGGAGCAAAAACCATGTATAGGGAGGCGCATTGAAAACCAAATCACCAAACACAGCTCACAGTCTTCAAAAAGAAAGAAGATCATCAGAAACAACATAATGAATCTGATTAAAAATAAAAATGTGGTCTTGTAAGGTGAAAAATACTGCTAAGGCCCAGGAAAAGGAAAGGGAAACTGGGTTTGATGACTTCCTGTTGATGAATCGTGCGTAAGATATAGGAAGGCTTCTTGGCTCCCACGTGGGGAGAAGATAACACTGCAAGTCTGAAACACTGAACGTTTTTATTTCCATTTCTGATTCTGGCACTTCTAGTGAGGCTGGGGTCAGAAGCTCAACGCAGTGTCCCCAGCGCTGGCCTCGGCTTCAGGTGCAGGGAGAGGCCGGAGGGCATGGAATCAGGCTAGGGTTGAACAGCAGCCTCTTCACCTGGCCTTGTCCTTGGACAGGTTACTTACTTTCTCCCAGCCTCATATTCTCTGTCTGCTAATGAGCAAAGACAATTCCTATCTCCCAAGTGAGGATTAACTGCCATGAAGGGGGAAACATCTCACATGTATCTGGCACATACTAAGCCTTTAAAGCATTTGACAGCTCAGATTAGGCCAGAACAAACGTCACCATTTCTGTTAAAAGATAGTGCTGCAAATGCATATACAATGCAATAGCTGAGATTATTAGGTGGCAATGTAGAAACCATATTTTGTAAAGCAGCCAGAATGGTCAATGCATATTTGATGGTGCAAAGGGGGCAGGTGATGAGGAAAAGAACACCGCCACCACTCACCTGCCATTTGGTAACTGGCGTGACCTTGTCCGTGTTACTGAAATTCTCTGTGTTTCAGCTTCTCCACCTGAAAAAGGGGGAAACGATAGGAAACCCATCTCAGAATTAAATGAGATAATAGGTACCTGGCAAATTATAAGCACTATAAAACTTAGCCGGCATTCCGAGTGCTCTGATGCCTGTGAAATAGTAGCTCATGATTTCATCCTTTACTAACTTTTGGCTGGGATGTAGCAATAAAATCTTATTGCTCCTCAGAAGCCCAGGAAACTGACCAAAATCCATTGTTCACTTTTATTTGATGTTTTTGGTTTTCAGTGTTTGCTAAGTTGGAACTATTGTTTATTTTATTTCATTGCTACAAACCATACCTATAAACTTGCTAAGCTGTGTCACTTCTCTCTCTCTCTCTCATGCACACACACACACACACACACACATGCTTACACACAAACACACTCATGCAGGGTGGGTGTTGCTGGAGCTCTCCAAACCCACAGCTGTTACTGGGAAAACACCTCAAAGTACAATAGGAAAAGGAGTGGCATTATTTTGGACTCAAAATGAAAAGACTTGGATATTGGTCCTAATTCCATCACTTAACCTTGGGTAAAGCACGTATTCTCTCTGCATTTGTAAAATAGGTATCGGAATGTGTTTTCATTTCATGGGGTTGCTGTAAAGATCAAATCTGTGAAGTCTTTGAAAAATATGAGGCACTCTACAGGCTTAAATTTCAGGTGTTGGTGTTATATGTTAAAGACGGCTTCACCACCAAACATTCGTGAGTGTTATAAACAGATTAATGAAGACTTTATCAGAAATAACTTCGAGTCTAGCTGGAAAGCAAGGACATCAAAATTCACTGTGTTCTAAACCATAATGCTGATACGGAGATACATCGAAATTCTGCTCCCAGGGGTTTCAGGCGTTCCTGGATCAAGTGATGCTGATTAATATAATGGACGAATAGGACTCACATTTTAATTTTGCTTCTTCCTCTCTTTGAGAATATTTCCAATATTACGATGTCTATCCCCCAAATAGCATAAGACCCAAATAAAAGTAAATCCAACAAAATCTGCTTAACTCAGGCTGCTTTAAAATAAGAGCTCATACAATGGGACAGTTGGTCCCAATCCTGGTTTAATATGTCTGCAGTACAAAGGGTCTTTGCTGCCTCCTGTTTCTGCAGAAAAAGGAGCTTATTAAAATAAACGTAGAATAGAATTTAAGCTCCTAATAGGAATGGAAAAGCAATAATTCATATAATAATAACAGAAAACAATAACACTATTTTTCAGGATATTTCTTATTCTTGTACTGTAATTTAATTTAGTGATAGTCAAATTTCAAGGGTTACTTCATATGAATGCAAACAATAGAAATAATTATTTCTCCTTAAAAAGTTCCAGAGATCCTTTTAAGGTAACGTATGACTATAAAAAGGCAGTTCTAAAAGTAAATTCAAATAACCTATAATGAACAAAGTAATTCAAATCTAAATAACATTAGGAAACATAACAGGCACCTAACCTTTCCTTTTTGTCATTAGATAAAGTAGGTATTAGAAGCTAATTGAACATGATTATAAGAAAGTATTTTTCAATAATAAATCATAATGAGTAAAATAAAAATTAGTGTGTATATATCTGTGTGTACATGAGTGCATGTACATTTGTGATGTACGTGTGTGTGTGTGTGTGTGTGTGTGTGTGTGTTCCAACCAAATTCAACTAGCAGGCAGTGATCACACGTCTCATCTTGTGAGTGGCATTAGATATCTTGTTCAAAATCTCTGATTCATCTGATTAAGTTAGTGAGTGAATAATCCTTTAATCCTCTCAAGAATACAATTTACGTCTGCTGAGTGTCAAATTTAAGACTGGTAAGCTGTAAACACCGAAATTTAAGTGAAAGGAAGGAGAAAAAGGCAGCCACCCAAAGTCAAACTGTGCCACCTCTTTCCCACATCCTGTCTTTTGTGGGTGACCTTCTCAGCTGAAACGAGAGAATGAGAAACATTAGGAAAAATCATAAATCACCCTCCAGCAGTGGCTCTGCAGCAGGGAGCGTATCAGTCACGGAGGACCAATCTGCTAGCATGTGCTTCCCTTTTCCCAACCAGTTTAATTATAAATTAATGGATACTGCCTTTTGCTTCTCATTTCATTCTAGAGAAGAAGTGTTTAAAATCAGATATTCATTTTATACTTGGAAAACTATCTCAGAAGCAAAAAATTGCCAAGTATCTTTGCAGAATCACATAAACAGGAAAATGAACATCCTTCTGTTATAATCTCAGTCCGTAGACCACGCTTCAACCGTTCCTGCATTTAGCTTTGGCCAGGTCAAGTGAATTGAAGTGACTTGAGGCTGCTTTATCATCATGCACCGAATTCAAATAATAACAATGAGATAAGATAGTGTGCGGAGGCAGGGGATAGTGGTGACTCATCTGCTACCCAAGGCAAGTAAGAAAGTAAATTCTTTTAAACCGACTGACTTGCTTGCTTGGCGCATTTGACCACCTACTTTTAACTGAGATATGTACGTATCAGGCCAATCAGAAGTTTTTAACGTCCATAGCCCAGAATGTGCTGTAAATTTATTTGCCTGAAATATTTTTTGCATCAGTTGTTTATGAAAATTATCCCCTGCCTCTAAAAACCTTCACTGATATCTACTGGAAAGGCAAAGCTGCTGGACGACATTAATTTGCCACTCAAGTACTTCTTCACTTACTAATTTAACATGAGTCAAGGGGATCTGGTCTAACTCAAGTACTGGCCAACCCTTAAAAGCAGAAAGTCTGTTTTATCCCTTAATTCCTCATGATGTGAGGAAATGAGGCAAAGGAAGAAGACCCTTCTCAGCCCTGAGTGCAGCTCCAGAATCAGTGCCAGTCTGGGAAGAGAGGTAGAGATTCGATCGCCTGATTTTGAAGGGCAGGACCACTGCTGGGGCCCTGAGGACCACAGACCCCATCACAGCTTCTGGACTGAGAGTGACCCAAAGTCACAAGGGGAGGTTTAAGGTTTTCTGCAGATTTTCTTTTAAGACTTTAAAGAACTGACTGGGAAATGGAGAATAGTTTTCAACCACCTCCATGAATGAACTGTGGGGCTGAGGAGTGAGTGCCTGACGATGAATCCTATATTGGTAACAAATTGTGAAATGATTCCGCTGTGCTTTTGTTCCAGCCCTTACTTTCATGAGTAAGGGCTCTCGTAAAAGCTCACAGAGCAGTGTTTACCAACTGTGTAAGATCATTTCTGAAATTATTTTACAATGAACCTAATTATGAATCAACATCTAAGAGAATATGCATATAAATTGTGCCATTTGTAGTGTTGTTTTTCTTTTTCTACGTATCCTCTAATTGATTGTCTTTAGACCCTGTTCTTACCTTCTCATAATCATGATTACTCATATTACAGAATACCAGATGCACTCTTTTGCCTTTACATGGCATATAAGTTAACAGCCCTCTCTTCTGCCATTCATCTACTCATTCGTTCATTCATTCATTCATTCAACAACTGTTTACTGAAAGTTTGTTTAGTGCGTGGACATCAAGATGCTATGATTTAAAATGATACAGAGTAGCGATCCTATTCTGCCCCCAGCTACTTCCCTTTCTCTTCCCATCTTTAACAATTTTACATGTTCTTCATTTCCTGTTTACTTTTTAACCATTGATATCTGCCCTCTGCCCTCACTATGCTAATTGGTAACCTTCTACTTTGTGTCTTCTTTTTGCAAAGTCTTGGTTCCCTTGACTTTTCTAACATTACTCTCGCCTCTCTCTCTCCTAGTTCTTTCTTTTTTTCCTTTTTTTCCCCCCCTCAGGCCTCGACATTTCTACGTTTGTGTTTTTATCTGCTTGCCCTTTTAATATGTTACCTCCCTTCTCTTTTCTTCCATGTAAGTCACTTAATTTTCTGTTTTTTAAAAATTTATTCTATTGTGGTAAGGACCGTTAACATGAGCTCTACCTGCTTAAATTTTTGAGGGCACAACACATTCTTGTTGACATTAGGTACAACTTTGAAGAGCAGATCTCTCCAGCTTATTCATCTTGCTTGACGGAAACTTTATGCCCTTTGATTAGTAACACCAACGAAGACATACAAATGGCCAACAGGTATAGAAAAGGTGCTCAGCTAATCATCAGGGAAATGCAAGTCAAAACCACAATGAGATATCACCTCACACCCAACAGTATGGCTGTTATCAAAAAACAAAAGCCAAGTGTTGTCAAGTAAATGGAGAAAGTGAAACCCTCGTGCACTGTTAGTGGGAATGCAAAATGGTGCAGCCATTATGGAAAACAGTATGGACTTTCCTCAAAATATTAAAAATAGGACTGCCATAAAATGATCCAGAGATCCCCGTGGTATATTCCACGTAGAGTCCATAAAAGAGACCACAGAATCATGGATGTTACATGTGCTGAGGCCTTGCCAAAAAGCAATGTGAAGTCACTCAACCTCCATCTAGCTCATTCTTTGAGACTCAAAAGACCATTACAAAAGCATACTTGGTGAGGATAATGCATGAGGGTCACAGCCATCCCACTCTCCTCTTACGGTGGTGGTGCCCGTTCATCTGGCTTCAGATCCACCTCTTCCTTTGAGTTTCTACTGACTCTTGAAAAAGGCCATATATGCTGATATAATCTTGAGAGGCCTTGCTGAGAGAACAGGAGGTCTTAAAGTAGCAGAAGGGGGAAAAGTGCATGAGTGACCTTTAGGAAATCTCAAGATCTTGAAATCTATTTCCAGCGAATTCCAGAGCCAATTGGAAATCCAGATGACAGGGTGTTAGAGCCTATTTTTACATTGGATCCAGAACTTAGATTCTTATCGGTCTGTTTCACTAGCCCTTCGCCTCTAGGCAATGGGAGTTTAGACAAGCAGATTCAGCTCCATCCAAGCTCTGAGCAGGAGAGGACACAAGCTGGGCTCCTCCCGTCAGTGATGTCTAATGTGGTCAAATCTTCATGTTCATAAATGTGGGATCTAGGGTGGGCTCTGAGTCCTCAAATGGCCATCGAGCGCCAGATCTTCTCTAAGACCATCTACATTTGCTCAGGCTAAATAACCAGGCTTGATTTCAGTTCCAACATCCAGGCCCTCCAAGCCATAGTCCAACTGACTAAGCCCCTAAACCCTGCCTAGCTCTTACCAGTCCTTTCTTAGATGGTCCTGGACCCTGTTTTCCATACCTTTGGTCAACGATTATAGCTTCCTTCAAAACAGAAAGATTTCCTAAGAAACTACCATCCTCATAACTTCTGGAATAGCCACCGTTGGGGGATTCCAACCACACCTCAACCATCAGATTAGACCATCTTTCCTGACCTAGATCCTGTTCCAGTTCACTGTGACCCATTGCACACTGTTGTTTACATACTGGTCACTCTTTCAGTGCCCGAGAGACAGCGTAATATTTAGGTCAGTCCCCGTTGCCCATCTGGTTTCAGCATCCTATTTGTTCCCTTTGACTCATGCTGACAATGTCCTCATAGACAGTCTTTCCTGAGTTATGCTACTAGGACCTATTGGAGCAGATGTCTGAAGAATGTAAGAAAGCAGAAGTGGGTTATAGACATTTTATTGGTTTTGAGGTTCTTTTAGAATTGACTGATCCTTAGAGGACCCCCAGTTCCCCAAGACCAGCCAGACCAAGAATAGGCTTCCTGTGACTATTAAAGGATGCATTCGTCCACTTTCTAGGCTGAGATGCAGAAGTGGCTAGTGGCCACAACACATCTTCAGTGTATTTCCTTGTATCAGCCTATGGTTCTTCTAAAACCTGACACTAGTGAATTACTTGCCTCTAGCACTATAGCAACCAGCATGTGTCAAATGTTTGAAAAAGGAATAGAAAACTAGACTTTATCACCTAGTTTTGCTTCCCAAGTATATGCTTTTACCATTCACTTTGACACAATAGCATTAAAAAGTTCAAGAAAGTCATTAGATTGATTAAAATTGGAAAGATGGATAATGCCATTATTATTGGGCATATGGGTATGTGGAAACCTTCACGTGCCTGCTGATTTAAACATAGACTGGTGCAGACATTCTGGAAACGACCTGGTAATATTTAGTTAAATTAAACATTCACTATAATAAGCAGTACAGTTCCTGAATATAATTTTTTAAAATACTCTCACACACCAGGGAGCATGCTCCATGACACTTATCATAGTGTTGCTTGTGATGGTGGGAGGAAATCATGGTGTCTGTCACTAGTGGGTAAGTAAAACGTGGTAGATGCCAACTGTAAAGTATTCTGCAGCCATCAGAAGCAAAGAGCCGATGTTTACACAGCCACATGGGTAGGTCTTAGAAACAACAGGCAATAATAATAAAGAGAAAATAGAATGAGCTATCTAACATAATGATACTTGTATAAATTAGAATACCTGAACAAGTGTTTTATAAGAACACATGAAAACAAAAGGATATCATCAAACACATTCACATGACTGCTTGTGGTAGGGGGACGAATGAGAATGGCAGTGAGCAATTGAGAAATGGAGGCCAAATGAGATAGATGATAGATAGATAGGTGATAGATAGGTAAAAAGATGGATGGATGAATGGATGCATGGATGGAGGGATAGATGGGTGGACTGACAGGTAGGTAGGTAGGTATATAGATACATAGATAGATACATAGATAGATAAAAAGATGGATGGATGAATGGATGCATGGATGG
This sequence comes from Phocoena sinus, assembly GCF_008692025.1. Lineage (NCBI taxonomy): Eukaryota > Metazoa > Chordata > Mammalia > Artiodactyla > Phocoenidae > Phocoena > Phocoena sinus. Next base: position 11,000,794 of record NC_045779.1, read on the forward strand.
AGGGATAGATGGGTGGGCTGACAGGTAGGTAGGTAGGTAGGTATATAGATACATAGATAGATACATAGATAGATAAAAGGATGGATGGATGAATGGATGGCGGGATGGATGGACGGACAGATAGATAGATAACATATAAGTGAGATAGGTCAAGAAGGAAGCTTGTGCAAACTAATGATATGGTGTCATGGACTAAGAAGTATAATTAACAACTTTCTGTACTTGAAATCCAGAAATAAACTACAACAGTCCAAGAAAGCTGGTAAGTTTCTAGGGCAATAGGACATTATCGCTGAGGCACACCTGAGATTGAGATTAAAAGCTAAGCACTAAGTTGTGGTACTGCTTAAACTTTACTCTGCCTGTGACACCTGGATTTGCCATGAACATCCCACCTGGCTCCTTGAGACATCTCTCCGGTTACCAGCCAACACCGAGAGCCTAGACCGGGACCGGTCCACAGGCTCAGCATCTTTAACAGGATGCACAAGCAGCTGCTAGATGGCAAGATGAAGTGAGGCAGCAAAGGGGGGTAACACCCAGTAAAGATAATTTAGAGTAATACCCAATAATCCAATAGTATTGCAGGACCATAGAACACGGAAAACTGCAGTGACTGACAGCCCAACCTGGTAAATGCAGCAAACGACAAGTGACTTCTCTGGAAAAGCCCAGCCTCTGCAGCCTGGGCAAACTCAAGGACACCCTTCACATATATCAATGGAAACTAGACTTCCCTACTCTCACTCCTTCTTCTAGTCACTTATCCACTTATGCTTACAGCTTCAGGCCCGAAGATCACCATGGAAATGACAACATTTTATTGCCTTCGAAATAATTCATTTTTCACAAGAGTCCCTCTTAGAGAATTCATATGTGGTTGGAGGATTACCAGTCCAGGGCTAAGTTGCCCAATATGGCAGTCACTGGCTACATGTGGTCACTGAGCACTTGACATGTGGCTAATTCAAGTTGAGATGTGAAGACCTAGTAAGATAAAAAGCATCTCAGAAGTCTCATTGATAATTCTGATATTCATTAAATGTTGAAATGATATTTTGGAAATACTAGGTTAGATAAAATATATTATTATTAAATTAACTTCACCTGTTTCTCTTTACTTTTTCTCAAGTTGCTAGTAGAAAATTTTAAATGGCATCTGTGACCCACCTTCTATTTCTCTTAGACAATGTTGGTCTGAGAACTTGTATGTTGATTTATAGCTCTCTTTCAGCTGGTAATGTGAAACGAAGCCTGGTATTTTCCTGCAATGGTGGAAGATTCTCTCTCTTAAATGATACTGTTCAACTGAAGACTCACATTCGGTCCCCTAGCATTTCTTGTCAGTGGCGATTCCCACTTGAAACCTCTAGCCTTTTCTACATTTTTAATTCCACCTTTCCACACTAAATAGAGGATGGTCACAACACAGTAGACCAAGAGGCTCATGTAGGTGGGGGACAGCCTGTTGCACGTCCCTGTGATGATCTAAATTACATTCGAGTTGCTCAGGACTTTTGTGCCAAGACATCTTGCAACATCCAGAAGATCTCTTCTGGGCTTCCTCCTACTATACGGGCATAAAAGCCCACTGACCAGGCTTCTCTGGTGGCGCAGTGGTTGAGAGTCCGCCTGCCGATGCAGGGGACACGGGTTCGTGCCCAAGTCCGGGAAGATCCCGCATGCCGCGGAGCGGCTGGGCCCGTGAGCCATGGCCGCTGAGCCTGCGCGTCCGGAGCCTGTGCTCCGCAACGGGAGAGGCCACGACAGTGAGAGGCCCGCATACCGAAAAAAAAAAAAAAAAAAAAAAGCCCACTGACCACCTAGGATGGAAAAGAAATGAAAACAATTCATACCTAAATATGTCACTTTCCACTGTAAAGGGAAGTCAGAAAATAGAATACTCATTCACCTCTTATTCCCAGAATTCAATGTGATAAGAAGTCAAGATTTAAAAAAAAAGAACCATGCTCCTTTGAAGTTAGAAAAAACCCTTTACTTAGTAACAATATAGCATGTATAATTCAAATACTGAAATGTCATGAAAGACCTTTATTAACTTGGGGATAGGGCACAATTTCTAGTTTGATTATAACCGCATAAATATATCGCCACTCTTTTTTTATTTTATTTTATTTTCCTTCATTTGCACCTGATCCCTGGAGTCAACCACTGATCATCAGGGGACTTGTTGTAAGTAATGGTCATTTGCGTTTCATAATTACCTTGAATCAACACAATTAGTTCCACATTCTGCTGTTTTCTTCCTAAGGCATCTGTAAACATGTTTTACACAATTCCAGCAAATAGCTTTTGTCAATAATTAAATTTTTTAATTAAAAAAGTAGAATGATCCGGAATAGCTATTTTAGATGTGCTTTACATACCCCTCCAGGAGTATAAGAAAATATTCTTCAAGATACCAGCCAAGAGATTTTCTCTTTCAATTATCATCCACAGATCCACAATTTAGAATGTCTTTGGTCACAGTTTTAACGTGGTTAAATCAACATAAAGCCTGAAGGACATTTAATTAAAAAAAGGAATGTACTGTGTTTGATTGAATGGTTTTGTTTTCTTCCCTTGAATTGTTTTGATTCATTCCACAAAAAAATGTGTTGAACACCAGCTACGTACAGGGCGATAGATGTGATGATCGCAAATTTTTCACGTGTATCAGAATCACCTAGATTCTACCTTAGCAACTGTTTCACTGAGTTATAAGTGGACCCCAGAAGTGTGCGCTTGTAATGTCTATCCAGGGTGATTCTGAAATGAGAGGAACTTAAACCCCAATTTTGAGAACTGCTGAAACAGAGCTTCAGATTCTCTCTTAATCTTCAGAGAGGTGTGAACTATAAACTTTCACCCATGAAAATATCCCTACCCACCTGCAGCTAGGAAAGCGTGCTTAAGAAGAGAATAGAAAGTCGGGTGTCATTTCTAAAAAATCCGCTTTGAATTTTTGAAAAGGCTTTCTTCAAGAATGGCTCCAAAAGTAATAGATTCTTCAGGAATAGGCAAATCTTTTACTGGGAGGTAAAATCTGCAGACAGGAACTGAGCACAGAAAATGCATTCTCTTCAGGCCACGCACCCAAAAGCACGTAGGACCATCTGGAGGGTGTGGCCACCAAAAAAACGGTCACTGAACACAGCCATTGTGCTGTGCTCCATCCCAAGCCCTGAGTCCCTCCACGGGTGCTGCATTCAGACACGTGCTTTGTTTCGTCTTCTTTTGTTGTGCTGTTTCCCCCCAGGACAAGGTTTGGCAAGTTTTAAACAGTGACGATGACAAGCTGACGAGGAAGGTTTCCCTGATGTTCTGAGGCCTGGAAACAGAGGCGGTGTTGCTGATATACACCTAGGGACGGAGAGAAGCAGGCTTCCTCTCACAGAGGTGAGAGCAGAGAGCTGTGACATCGAGGCTCATCCTTGTGACAGTAAGTTTTGAACTGAGGGTCCTCTATACTTGTCCTCCCTAGTTCTAACAGGATCCTGACCAGAGAGAGATGAAAATCAGAGTATATCGACACATCAATAAAATACCAAAGTGTGTGTGTGTATACATCAAATATATATATCAATAACGGGGTTTCATTAGGTATTCTAAACCAATCAAGCACACCAATAAAACTTGAAAGACTAAAATTGGCGAGCCCCACCCTTGCCGTAAGGAAGAACGGTACCAATCCGACCTCAGGAACAGAAATCGGTGGCCTCCGCCTGTCAGGATGCTTTCCCCACAGTGGCTTTAGCATCCTGTTTTAGATTACAGCGTTCTTTTCCTTAATTTCCCTCCAAATTAGTATCCAGTAATAAAAGGTAATTTCCCTATCCACGTGTGGCAGTTGTGAGAACATTTAGCCACTTTCAAGTCAGGTGGTGGCACTGGAAGGAAAAGACACGAGGTAGTTAAAAATTTGAAGAATATGTCAATTGGTAAAATTAGATAAAAAGTTACGCTGTGTTCTGCCCTACATTTGGACTATCGCAAGTGAGGCAAACTTTTCTAGGCAAACTGCTGAGGACTGCCAATTTAACAAGCTGTTCCGTGCTGCAAGGGACATATTTATGGACATACTTTCAACAAGACGTACCTAGTGCTACCAAGCTGTGCTGTACTAAAGAGCAGAAAGACTTAGAGCGATAGATTTAAAAAAAAAATAAAGGATTTCACACATGGGTCCTATTAAAATCAGATCAAGTATTCTGAAATTTACAGGCAAAAATATTTAAAATAATGACAGGGTTGTTGCATGATCTAAGAAGAAAACACCCGGGAAATGTAAAAGATAAGATTGACACAGCATGTTTAGCTCAGGCTGTTGTACAACAAGGCTCTTGAAGGGAGAGAGGAAAAGCCAAGCTACATTGTGAATATTCTCGTTTTTAATCAGTTGGGTCAACATAACTCTAGTGCTATTTAAAATCTAGGCTTATCTCATGAATGTTTTTCAATATAAAGATTACCGCTCACAAAATCTTTCAAGAAAGATTGATTTCATGTCTCTTGATCTTTGGATGGTCCAAAGTCACCCAAAGCCACTATTGTTACTGGTACTTATTTATTTTGAAAAGCCATTGGCTGTTTCCTGTGAGAGCACTTCCTCTCCTTGGGAGTGTGCTTGGGATACTCATGAGTCAGACTGTTCTCTTTTTAAAAAACTGGCTACCTATTTCTATTTCTGGGAGTGGAGATATCAAGTCAACTTGGAGCTCATCTTCTTTGTTCTGGGGGGAAAAAGATTATTTCTCTGTACAAAAAGTATAAATGGATTGGTGAGGGTGGTGGTTTGACAAGAACCTGGGGTGTGGCTGCTTTGGAGCAATCCCTCACACATGCATTAATTACATGCATCCATTTATCTGACTATAGAACCTTGTAGGAGGGAAAGAAACAGGACCAAGGACATTTTACTTTGACAGTCAATGTTGCTAGAACACTTTTGATGGTCACTGGTGTCTGCACACATTTTTTTCTATAAAGGGACAGGCAGTGACTATTTTAGGCTTTGTGGGCACAGGGTCTCATCACAGGTCCTCAACTCTGCTGCGCGAAAGCAGCCATAGATCATATGGAAACAAATAAGCATGGCTGTGTTCCAATAAAACTTTATTTACAAAAACAGGCGGCAGGTTGGACGTGGCCCTGGGCTGTTGGATGACCCCTGGGCTAGGGTGACTCCAACAGAGGCTACTTGCAGGAGAGACAAAGGACTTCCTAAGAGGAAAAGGGGGTCCAAAACTGATAACCAAACTCTAGGAGCCGGGTTGCCAGAGGGGAGGACGGGTGCGAGGCCCTGAGGTGGCCAAGGCTCAATGCCCTTCTGGAACCACTGTGTGCCCAGGGCAGGGCTACAGGTGTGAGAGCCGAGAGAGTGGCTCACAGGGGGCTCTAAGCCTGGAGGCTTGGGTATGCTGTCCGCCCTTCCCTGGTCCAAATGCTGAGAAACCACCAGTGACCCCAGGACCATCCTGAGAGAGTGGTATGTCAATAGGCAGGGTGTCAGCTTCTAAACTTCTGGGGTTTGCTGTTGATGTAGGAACATCAGCAGAGAAAGGGGCTCTTCTGCAGTGTGGCCGAATGTTCTAGTCTCTTCCTCTGTAAGGTGATATGTCCATGCAGACTAAGCTCTTTGGACTGAGCAAATTCCTAAGGGTCTTGGCCTTGTCACGGAACATCACCGGAAAGAGGAAACTGGATGAAATGCAGTTATTATAATTTGAATAATAAAATAACTGTGACCTCATCCTATACCCTAACCTGGTGAGGGAGGCACACTGACTATAGTTATTAACTAACGTCACGAACAGGGAAAGCATCTCCTCTTTGTTCTTTGGACAAAGGCATTAAACTGAAGAGACCCATGGGTTTGGATCCTCTCCTAAGGCTAGGAATGCGATGCAATCATTAAAGACCTACTTAGATGGAACTGAGAATAACTCAATTGGATTAAATTAATAACTCAGTGGATTAAAACATCAAGGTGGGATAAAAGAAGGTTGGTCTCCAGAGATCTAGTCTGGGTTTAGTTATATCCACTAGCCCTTCTAGCCAATGAGGCACATCAGGATCTTATTTGATATTAAAAGTAGTTTGTGTCCTTTGGTGATTCATACTTATATACACTTTAGAGTCTTCAATTGCATATTCACTCATCGCTTTATTTTATTCTCAGAACAACGTGTGAGGCACGTAGGAAAAGTGTTCCTATGACCCCCAGTGTTTTTTCCGATGTAGGAACTAAGACCCCCCCAGATTTTCAGTGATGTGCTTAAGGTTCCAGAAAAGCAAGTCCCCATGGCTACACTGGTCTCCATCCCAGTCTGTTGTTCCAAATCCCATGTTACACCCCACCCCAGCTGCACCAGTGCCTTTATGTGTGCAGCCTCCGGGCCACATCACTCCTCATCGAAGGGAGCCTGGAAATGCACCGCGACGTGCAGCTCAAACACTGGCCGCCACCATCTCCTTGCCGAGGTGAGCTGCCTTTTGCTGCAAGCGCCTCTTGACTACCTATGCACCTCAGGCTGGTTCTTTAGTTTGGAACAAGGTGGAAGGAATCGTAGAAGGGCAACTGGAGAATGCAGAGCACACAACCAGGTGATGCTCAATTTCCTGGGAACAGTGCCATGCAGAGGTCCAGCACATGCTGTGAAACCTTGGGCAAGTTACTTACCTTCTCTGTGCCTCAATTCCCTCAAATTTAGGATAATGTTGGGACCTTCTTCCAGGAAATGCAGTACAGATTAATGGACTTAAAATGTAAAAGTGCTGGAAGCAATGCCTAGGATACTGTAAGTGCTAGGCAAATGTGACACCCAGGATGGTCTCAAAGAAGGAAGTCCTGAGCAGGATAGACAGAAATTTCTATTCACACTGTTGTAGAGAAGTTGTGGTAGTGCTTTGTGAAGTACTGGTCAGATTGTAAACTATCTTGTAATTACCTTCTTTGCAAGCAACTTGTATCACTCAGTGCAATTTTAGGACTACAAAAATGTCAGAAAGTGATTTATATAAAATGTAAATGTGACCTGGTTACCCCTTCTTAAAATTCTATCACACTCAGAAAGAAAAAAAAAGAAAAGAAATGCCATCATCCATCCCATCTCTAGCTGTCAAAATCCTAGGCATGCAGAGAATTCCAATAATTACTACCATTTGTGGAGTTCTCACTCTGTGCTAGGCCCTGAGAGTTACATACGTTATCTCATTTAATCCCATGGAAGTGCTACAAGTATAAGAAACCCAGTTTTACAGATGATAAATCTGAAACTCGGTGAGGTTAAATAATTTGTCCCATGACAGCATCCAGCAAATAGCGAGGCTGATGTAGCCCGGGGCCCTAGGATGCTAGAGACCATGTCTTTAACCAACCGCTGTATGTGATCCTTCCACCAAAAAGAATTTCTCCCTATTCTGAAACAGTATAGTACTCGGTTCATATTCTCTTCATGTGAATACAATTCTATCTTGAATTACATTTTTTTCCTGCACATCACAGGTTATCTACTGGTGTACAGGCTTCACAAAAATAGAGGATAAGCCTCGTGCATCTGAGAACGGAGCCCAGCTGCCCGGCAGGTGCCTGGGAGTGGAGGAGAAGCACAGGATCAAGAGGGAGGGGCAAGTTCACAGTTTGCTCGGGCTTTAACTGCCTTCCTCGAGAATGAGCTAGAAAATCCCTACCTCACAGGGTTGCTGTGAGGGTTGTCAAATGACAACAATAATGCAATTTAGTAACAAGTTGGATATCCTTTATTCAAAGGTGAACAATCCAGAGACTGGGGAGTATAGAGCCTCACAAGCAGTGAAGCACTCTTCCCCAGGGATACTGAGAAAGAGTGAGTTTTACAGAGGTTAGAAGCAGCAACATGAAAACAGGGCGCGACTGGCTGGGAGGTCGGGGATTTCCTTCTGAGACCGGCAGGTCCTGTTTTCTAGGGCAAGGTGAGCTCGCTAAAGCCGAGTGGGAAGATGGTGATTGGTGTGTGGTAGCTTCCTTGACACTGAGATATTTTCAACAAGCGCCGGAGGATTTAGGTTTAGATTTGTGACTTGGGCCAGGCCCCTGGGACCGCACCTCCAGTTCGTGGGTCTGAATTTGCGAATTACCTTTAACCGGGTCCAGTAAGACAACAGTTAAAATCACTCTGAACAAGACAGAGTACTACCAGCGTGGTCACTGTTCAAGTTGATTAAATTATACTGAAGTCAGGGTGGTTCCTGGGACAGATCGGCTCTTAACCAGGAAAAGACAGTCAATGGGGATGTGAGCACAGTGAGGAGGAAAAGCGGGGACTACCTGCTGAATTTGCCGGGAAGGTGGAATTTTAAGGAAGGTGATGAGCAATTAAGCAATGGAGAGTAGAGGGGGAAATGTGCAAAACGAAGACGGAGAAGTACCGAGAACGGAGGGGTTCTGTGCTATCAGAATTTGCAACCTGACTGGGGCAGCGGACTGGGTGGGCTCTACCCTCCACTCCCCTGAGCCCCACAGACCTAGAGCCGCGCCTTCCTGCCACTGAGTCCAGGGGTGCAGGAGGCCATCCTCTGTGTGAAGGCCCTCCTGGCCCCGCCCCTTTCCCCAGGCCTTCCAGAAAACCAGGGGCGTTCGCCAGAGAGCTAGGATCCACAGTCCTGGGTTCCCCAGGCTCTCCCCCCGCGTACGGAAGCTCTAGAAACAACTCCAAGTGAGTTCTCTGAGAGACTGTGGTCGTCACCTCTTAAGTTTTCGCCACGTTTACCAAAAGGGAGCCTGAAATGCGGAGAACAGCCTGTTTCCTTGACAGCAGAAAATCCACAGTTGTTTTTTTTTTTTTTAATCCTTTGTTGTCGGTCAAGAATTCCATAGAAATAATTGATGCCTCAAAACACAAGGAAAAGTGCTTTCCGCCCCCCACCCCCGCCCCAACTTCAGGGTTTGCTTCCAAGGAGATTGACGAGCGGATTTCTGAAACGTGAGCAGCGAGCAACAAAGACCCCCAGAGGCAGGGGACGAGCTCGGTCACCGACATCGCCGGTCCCGAGTCTCTGCAGCCTCGGGACCGGCAGGCTGCCTGGGAAGCACGAAGGCAACATTTCAAAACAAAAACAAGCCACAAACAAACAAGCACTGCAGAAAGGGCCAAGTCCGTTTGCATGGCCGACCGGGGTCCAGGCAGAGCTGCTGGAGATCCGGCCCGGCTCCAGCGGGTCGGGATCTCGGTGTCCGGGGGGTCTGCGGCGGCCACGGCCCCGGGGCTGGGAAACCCAGCGTGCGCCCGGCCCACCGATTATTAACGAGCCATCCTCGAAAAAAGACTGGCGGGGGAGGCTGCGAATTGACTCGCCTACACTCTGGAGAAAACAAAGGGGATGGAGGCGGGGCAGGGGGGCACTGGAGAACCAGGCGCAAATGCAGCTTTCAAATTCAAAGGGCTTATTTTGCATGAGAAAACACACGGGGACCTGAGGATTGGTGGTTGGCATCCCCCCTCCCCCGTCTTTAATATCAGCTCAGCAAACAGTCGCGATAAAACCACTGGCCTCTGGGACTCCTCAAAAAAAAAGAAATCCCTTTCTTCTGTGTCCTTATGTACAAGGATAAAGACCAGCTTCCTACGTCCAAGTCGCGAGTGCTGAAGGGAGGGCGAGCAGTGGGGCGCCCAGCCGGAGCCTCTGTCCTCCGCCGGTTCCAGATTCCACGGCCCGAGGCGATGGTTTGCATTTTTAGGACAACAGCCGGCTCGGGGCCAGCCGGAGACCTCTCGCCTGGCTTCATTACTGCGCACAGAATGCCACGAGCGAGCCTGTGGTCACTGCGCGCTGACCGAGCGCGGCGAAGCCGCTGCCTCGGCCTGCGATCCCGACCCCTTCTTCCAGCCCGCGCACCCGGCATCCCACCACCGTACCCCAAACCTGAGCTCTGTTCCTGCGTGCTGCGCCCTACCTGGGGCACAGAGCTCCCGCTGGAAATCAGGCTGTGGCGCCGTGCTCGCTCTTTGGGGTCTTCCCCTCCAGAGGGACTCAGAGAAGAGCTGCCTTTGCCAACTGAACTTTGTCGTTGGAAACCACCCTCTCGCTTCCTTCCCCTATGATAACGCTTCCTGAGACTGAGTCTCCGATGCACCATCTCCCCTTGGGGACGGGACGGTCGGGAACACGGATAGCCGGGAATACAGACCCCTCTCTTTTCAAGGTCATTTACTTTCTTAGTGACCTCCCTAACTGCAATCGTCTTCTGTGTCTGGCCTAAATCATAACTGCCCTCTTACAAAGAAACCCCACAGCCCACAGCCACCATCCAATCCCATCTGTTAGGAGGGGATGCCCCTCAATGTACCGTTTCAAACAAGGATGAATGCTTGCAAGCCAGAGGATGGGTCACCATGGTTTGTTCAATGCTGACACACCAAGCATTCTAACTCAGTATATCAAAATAAGGCTATGGAAGTACAAGATTACTGACTGTAAGATTACTGATTGTTTTGAAGGAATTATTTCCGTGGAAAACATTTAAGCCAAGTTGAACCTGACCTTGAAGCTCCAGTAAACTTTTCTGAGCCTCTGGGGCTGCAAGTATGTGGAAGACAATTAGACAAATCAAACATCTGAATCTTTGAAGACGGCCACCAGGAGAGATGTGATGTGGGAAACTAAGAGCAAACCACAGACCACTGGCTAATGGTGAGGTGTGCAAAGGGAAATTGATGTATTATATAGCAGCTTCTTCTGACCTGTCCCATTAGGGCATGGGCTCAGCGGCTCTAACATAAGACCTCACATAATGAGGCTCACATAAGACAGAGGCTTATTTTTCCTTTGCTTAGCAGTCCAGAGATGCACAGACCAAATCGACAGAGCACGTCTGCTCCACAGTGTTAGTTATTCAGGGACCTAAGCTCCTTCCCGCTCACTGACTGGTACTAACTACTATGGCAGTAGTTCTCAAACTTCAATGCAGAGGTTGGTTAACTGTTTCTGTAAAGGACAGTATAGTAAATATTTTAGTCTTTGCATCTCACATGTAATCTCAATTATATTCTTCTTTGCTTTTGTTTTTCTTTGGTTGTTGTTGATTGCTGCAACTCATTAAAAATATGAAAACTGTTCTTGGCTCACTGACCATACAAAAGCCAGCTGCCGCAGTCCCTGCTTTAGAGCATCAGAATCACCTGGAGGGCTTTCTGAGCCCACCCCAGAGTTTCTGATTCAGTAGGTCAGAGTGGAACCCAAGCATGTGCATTTCTAACAAGTACTCATGTGATGGTGATACTGGTGGTTTGGAAACCCCACAGTGAGAACCACACTCTGCTGTGCTGTCTTTGCCTTCATGGTCAAAGCTGAATCTCCTGCAAATGCAAGTTCCAGAGCAAGAGAAAAGGGGAAAAGCCTTTTTAAGTATATGATCAAGAAACTGTACCCTTCACTTTCACTCATTTCCCCTTGGCCTGATCTTAGTCACAGGGCCAGCTGCAAAAGAAGTTGGGAAACGTAGACATTTGTTGGGCTGTGCACCACAGTCCTGCAGTCCTTGCAGCTGCCCAGCTGCGAGACGGAAGAAGGAGCCTGGAGTCAGCAACAGAGACATCTGTGATTTACCGGACAGGGAATCTTACAAGTCAGAGGCAAAGGTCCCGGAACAACACCCCACCGTGTACGGCCCATGGGCAGGCAGGACAGGGCAGCAATCTTCACTACACAGGGGAGGCGGAGGCTATCAACTATAGTATAGGGAGCATGGTGTCAGAAGGGCCCCTTGGTTGCCAGGGGCACTGCTTGAAGGAACGCACCCCCCAAAGATCTTTGAGTTAACAACCCTTGTGAGGGCCGATATTTCCTGTTGATGACCGAACATACTGGAGCCATTCTGGTCTGAGGAATAGAACAATCATTAGCTAGGAGTCTGGCAATCAACCAGGCAGTTACTGATTAAACCTTCAGCTTAGGAGGGGAGGCAGGGCCAAGTCAGGCAGTGGATGTACAGAAAGCAAGACAGCAGCCTTCTTATGGGGCCAGACCATACAAAGTTCACGAGCCCTGCTCCAACTCAAGAGGTTTTATTATTAAGAGGAAGAAGAGGAGAATTCACTTTGGGGAACAGTTAGCCACTTCTGCTACACCAGGAAAGAAGGGGACCCGTGGAAGGTCTTCCACACTTTGTCAGATTGACCTCACAGCGACTACCCTAGGATGGATTACAGTACCCCTCTACTACATTCTCAGACAAAAAGTCAACTCGTGGCACAAGTACACAGAGAAGACAGCTCCCACAGGAATAACCTAAGTTCCCATTTCCTAAATAAACATCTGTTCTCTGTGCCCCCATGATGCTACCAATTCTACAAGTCCCAATTCATGGCTTCAGATCATTCAAGCTTTTTAGTCTTGATCAGTTTCTAACCACTTCTTCTAGTTGAAAATTTACCCACCATTTCTGGTTAAAATAAATAAATAATAATAAATCATCTCTGTTTTATATTTATACCAAATCAATATCAGAGAGATTAAATGTAAACTTTTAAATAACCATAAAATTATAACTTTTTAAACTGAAGTATGGTTGATTTACAATATTGTGTCAGTTTCAGATGTACAGCAAAGTGATTCAGTTAAAATATGTGTTTTTTTCAGATTACTTTCCATTACAGGTTATTATAAGATATTGAATATCTTTGTGTTACACAGTAAATCCTTATTGGTTATCTATTTTGTGTATAGTAGCTTGTTAATCCCATACTCCTAATTTATCCCTCTCCCTCCTCCATTTTGCTTTTGGTAGCCATAACTTTGTCTTCTACGTCTGAGAGCCTGTTTCTGTTTTGTGTGTGGATTCCACTTGTATTATTTTTTAGATCCCACTGTTTAGAATATTTATGTAATCCTGGGGCAGGAAAACACTCTACATGGTGGTGAAGAGAATATCAATAAGGTTAAGAATGTCTGATTTGACTACAATAAAATAAATAAGCCACATTCCTAAATAATATGCCCTAAATACAAAGACCAACAGATAAAGGGGGGAAATACTTGCAACAAGTGTAACAATGAAAAATATTAATACTCTACCCAAAGAACATGGAAAGCAATTTTCAAAAGTGAAGTAGGCAAATAACCAAAGAACATAAGAATGTATGTATTTGTCTTCATAAACAAATATATTCAAATTAAAATATATCTTTTTTCCAATCAAATGGCAATTTACTTCCTACCAATTGGTCAATGTGATAGGGAAAAGTGCACACTAATTCTGTACTAATAGAGATATATTTGAAGTTTGGTTATATTTAACGAAAGTTTTAAACGTGGATTATTGTGGGCAGGTCCTTAGGATGGCCCTCACGACCCTGCTTCCTGGTATTCACGCCCTTCGGTCATGCTCTTCCCTGGCGTATCATGGAACCTGTGACTTATGTCTAGCCAATAGAATAAATACTGCAAACGAAGCAGGACATATATGATTACATGATTACGTTACATAAGATTTTAACATTTCTTGCTGGAGTATGTTTCTCTCTCCCTTGCTGGCTTGAATCAGAAGCAAGCCACCGTGTTGTGGGCTGCCTATGTTGGGAGGCCACATAGCAATGAACTTTCAGGCTATCTCTAGGAGCTGAAGGTACCCTCTAGCCTATAGCAAGCAAGAAAATGAAGCTTTCAGTCCTACAACAGCAAGGAAATGGATTCTTCCAACGACTTGAGTTTGGAAGTGGATGTTTTCCAAGATAGCCTCAGAGCAGACCTCAGCCCCAAATGATGACTGACACCTTGAAGAGGGACCAGCTAAGTTATGCCCAGACTCTTAACATATAGCAACTGAGATCCCAAAAGTGTGTTGTTTTAAGCTGTTAAGTTTCAGTAATTTGTGTGCAGCAGTAGATACTAATACGTGTGTATTAACCCCAAAATTCTACTTCTAAGAATTTATCTAAAAAACTTAGTCACAGTATTTTTTTAATTATGAAAAATCAGAAGCAACCAATATACACAAAAATAGACAATGTGTTAAATAATGGAAAATCCACAAAAGAAAATATTATTCAGTTAACAAAAATTATGATGGAAACAATAGGTATATTTAAAGAAAATGATTAAATATAATAATAAATGAAAATAAAATTTCCAAACTAACTTGCATCATTTCCATTTTAATTTTTTAAATGTTTATGCATGTATAGAATATAATCCTTGAAGCTATATACCAAAATGTTAATAGTAATTATCCCTGAGAGGTATGATTATAAGTTTTTTTATTGAAAGACATGTATTTTTACACTTTCCTATAATGAATATTTCATGTCTTGGCAAAACAACAAGAAGCCAAAAATTAAATTTAAATGCAAAATGGAGGGAAGAAAAGAGTCCCCAGCTTCATGAAAAAGAAAAGGCTTAAGTCCAATGGAAATGTTAGCTGTTTTATGGTTAATAAATATAAGATGCAAATGTCCCCAGAGGCAAGTAAGCTTCTAACAATAATGACTTCCATTTCTTGGGCATTTACAATGTACCAGGCACATCCTAAGAATTTGGAGTGCATTTGTTTGTTTAAAATGGGTTACGGTTTGGGTTTATGCCCTGTGTTGAGAGAGAAGGGCAGCCCAGAATCCTGGACTTTCCGCCATTCGCATCTCCACTTTACCCCTTGCTATAAGTCAGGTAACGCGTGAGGCCCATCCTGAGTAAGAGCAAGGGGACCACCCCTCATCCTGGACTGGATCAGTGTATTCCCTCAAACATGGTTTGGGCGCTGATCTCAAACCGATCAACTAGTTTTACCATCACACAGCAGTTCTCCAAACCTGGCAGCTTAGGTTCCAGAGAGACGTTCTTTATTTGTTGTGGAGTCTACCACAAAAATAGAAGAGGCCCTCACCACACACTTTCCCCCTGAATGACTGAAAACAACAGTTGCTCTTACAGATGCATGGAAAGAGCAAAGATATTTCAGTAGGCTTGAGAACAAGCTAAAAATTACCAGCTCCTCATAGGAATTACTCATTCTGCTAGAGAAAAATGGAAGGTTAGCTCTTCCCCAAATCTATCTCATTCTGCAAATCGAGGTTCATCTCGACTTAATGGCCCTGGGCAAGTCATGAAACGTCTCAGACCTCAGTAGTCCCCTGTGTAGAATGAATTTTTGTTACCTTCCCTAATTAGAGGCTGGTCAGGATGATTTCTTGGTTTCTGTCAAATTGAGGGTATGGGATTCTGAAACAGCTTCCCTCTTCCAGGTGTTCTATCAAAAATTTCTAAAGGGAAGTCTAGAGGATGTATCTATAACACTATTCAACGATATGAGTTTAGCTTTCAGAAAGAGACTAATATATAGAAACTCTGGGCTTTCAGAAAACCCTTAAATAACTCTACAGGCTTCTAGTATAATGCCCTCAGCTGACCTTCCAGTGGAGTTCCAGAGTCCTGTGACATAAAGACAAGTTCCCTGCTCCTTCATGAGGGCAAGAGAACCCAAAACACCTGTCCTTTCATAACCTGACCACAGAGGATCACTTCTCAGAAGGTCACTTTTATTGCTTTAAGTCAGTCTAAAGATTTTCCATCTGAGAAAGTATAGCAATGACATCTGTTCATTCTTCAACAGAAACCAGCCCTTTACCCATGATTTTTCAATATTTAAACAAACAGCCAAAACAAAGCTGTGTGGCAGTGTTAACCTTGATGAACTTAAACGCCTGCACCTGTATGATTACTAATTGGCATGTTCAGTAACAAAGCTGATAGGTAATGGGTGACAGTCACACCTCTTAATTGGTGCGATTAACAGTCCTTTTGTCGTCAACCATGCACAGTTCCTCTCAAGTGTAAAATGCCACAGGTAAAGGGATGCGGCAATGGATGGGGTGAGCGGTAAGGCGAGAGTAAACCAAAGTTTATAGAACAGATTAGGCGGATCGAGAGGGAAGGAAAATACAGTCTCTGCAAGAAACTGGCTAAAACTACCAAATGAGTAGGAACGTCAGTGATCGTATCTAAGGGAGACACAATATTCTTTACTGTTGATGTAAATCTTGACGTTTTAAAAAATTGATTCTTCTCCCCATTACATTGCTATATGGGAAGAGTCCACTTTCAGCAAATTTAATTTTGAATGTGAAGATCCAAATCAATGTTTTAAAAAAAATGAAGGCACGCATGTCTGGGGAGCTTTTGCTTTCCTAACAATACTCTGTAAGATTTACTCTGAGATTCTAGACAACAAATATTTTGGGGTTTTTATAGCAGAGTCCAATTATTTAAGATTTTTCAGGAATGCAGGAGGCAAGATATACTTGTGTGCTTCTTGTTTAAAACCCTCTTTCCTTTTTCAAAAAAGCAGTAGCAGGCTCCCCTCCAGCTCCCTGAGTAACTTCCTTACATCCCCAGTGTTGCAAAACCTCACCATCAATTACAGACAAACTTTTACTAGGTTTCCTGGAAGGCATAGCCCTACGTTAGCATCATTCCAGTCTGCAGACTGTAGCCTCCAGGCCTGGCTTTTCTAGTTTCTTAATACGTTTGTCTTCTTTCCTTAAAGGCATGGCTTCATATTTACTGTGCGGAGATGTTACTATTTATTCCCTTACAAACTAGAGGTTCTAATATTTCTTCATAATGGGAGGGGTTACCATGTTGTCATTCTAGGACAAAAATTAGACATGATATGTTCATGAGTTCCATGAAGGCGAGAATTATGTTCCTTCCATCGATAAATCACCAGCCTTTAGCCCATAGTAATGCTCAAATAAATAGGTATTACTGATAGAATGTGAATGATGTCAAGGAGATAGATGTTTCCCCCCAAATCCCTCTTTTGCATTATACACAATTCTTCTGGGGTGAGTATGTCCAGATGATTTGTGGTGCTATTTGAAGCCTCCCTTTTCCTAAGATTCTTGTTTTCCTTTTGAGTGTGTCCTTATTTATGTTAAGCTACTTTTCTCTTCGTTTTCCTGCTTTCAATTTTTGGACTTGGGTCCCTATCACTGGCCTTTTCCTTCACTGAAATTCAGCTTCATACCCATGACTGCATACTTTTCCAGATCATTTTGAATCCTCAACCTTATCTTACCTCTTGCTATTGTCCATCCACATTTCCCTATTTTACAGTCTTTCTTTAACCTACTTTTCCAGGTAACTATCTATGCCAGACCTTAGGGAGTTCAGACACTTATTTTGCTCACAATTTTGTGGGTCAGGAGTGTGAGAGGGGCTTGGCTGGATGGGTCGTCCTGATCCACGCGACCCCAGCTGGGGTGGGTGGTCTGGGGGATCCATCGTTCTACTTTTCTTCCCTTTTTAAAATTTCTAATAGTTGCCTACCTAATATACAGGGTATTACATTCCTGCCAGGCCTATGGTCAAGAATAAATGAGCCCCACCTGACCCCACGGGAAACTATTCAAACCACTATGAGGTCCTGACACTCCAAGCCGTGTCCTTTACCCTTTATCCAGCCTCCTGGGTCTCTGATTTGAGTCACTAACATCTTCCTGGTGGGTGCAAGGCCAGGCACAAGCTTACATGTGTTCTGAGAGAGAGGCTTGGCCAACCCAACAGGAGTGCTTCTTAATCCAGAATTGCAGGTCAATTTATTAAGATAAGTTTTTGGTTTTCCCCGGGGGGTAAATAGAGTACAGAGTGGAGGGAAAGGGTGTGGGAGGAGCAGCTGCCCCTTGGAGAGGGCAGAGCTGGGTGTGATACATGACACCTGGGGGAGCTTCGGGCTGTGATGTTCTTTGGTTCGGAAGGAGGGGGTGATGTGGAGGATAGCGGTTGGTGAGTGTTGGCAAGGATGTGAGGGTGATGTAACAATATAAAATATTTATCTGCCCAGAGTCAAGAGGATATATATTACCTATCAACTCTCTTTTCCCCAAAGAATACAAATAATTGAAGAGTTTTCCATCTGTTTATATACAGAGAGAAGGAATTGATGGCAGCCATCTTGGAGATAAACTACCATACCAACCTTTCTCATTGTCATGTTTTTTTTTTAATATATGCCATATAGATGAAAGATAGATGGACAGACAGAAACTGACTTAATAGTTTTCCATATACATATCTCAACAAGGTAAGAAACTTGGAGTGGTTAAACCACTCAGTTCCCAGTATCCCAGGTGATGGACCTCTGAGGCAACTGTACCCAAACTACTAAGACTTTTTTTTTTGACTTGTGGAACTAACTGGTTACTAAATGCCATTTAGACTACTGAAGCAATTCATTTTGTCCCTACAATTATTATCACACTTTGTCCAGTGTCTCCTTCCAATAGAGACTGCTAGTATAGTTATCTTTAAATGCATATTTGGCTCATCTTAGTTACAGACCATCCAATTATTAGAATAATGCCATCTGGGATAATGATTGTATTTTTCAGCTACCTGGTTGCCGTGTAAAAATATTCCAATTGTGTGTAAGCAGGAGTGAACTCTGAGAAGTCCTTAAAGAGGTACGGCTGTCTCCACTCTTTCCTATTCCCTACTGGCAAAGGAGGAAATGATGCTTGGCACTCTAGCAGCCATTTTGGACAATGAGGAGGAAATCACGGGCTAAGGATGGTAGAGCAATAACACAGAAGGAGCCTCAGTTCCTGATGGCTGCTCTACCTACTCCCAGTTCTGTGCTGCATATCATGTTTATTTACCCATGAGACAAAACTTCTATCTTTTTTAGACATTGCTATCTGGATTTTCTGTCACTTGTAGTGAAACCTGGTTCTGATGCATCTCTCTGCTGTAAGGCTGGCTGGAGAATTTAGTCAGGTTAAAACTATCAGCTTAGTTTAAACCAACCTCCCGATCCACACAGTATATAAAATTGCACTAAGGCAGATCTTTATAAAAAGAGTAAGAAACATATGTAAATATCACATCTGAATTTAAATACAGTATCTAACTGCCCTAGATTTTTGCAATGTATTCATAGCCTTGAGAGGAGATAAGAAACCACTTTATAATCCGTTGAATCCTTGTAAATTCCATTTACATGTGTTTTTAAAATATATTTTTGTGCTATCAGTGGTGATGGTCAGGAGCTCTGCATTGTGAAATATTCTTCATTGCTCTGGAGAACAAACCAAGACTCAGTCGGTGACCTGGCAGCCCTCCTGGGTTGGAGGGCAGTGCTCTGGAAAAGGATACCTATTTATAAAACCAGTGCATTCTTTTTCTGAAATGGATGCCAGACAACACTGTTGTAGTTCAGTGTTCATTATTATCCCTTGAAGTTTCGTCTCCCCGTTCCTTCCACAAAGACTCACCTGCCAATCTGCACGGTCCCAATATCCGCCAGAATTAACTCTAAAAATAACATCTGATCATGTCATTTCACCATGTAACTTCCTTTATTCCTTGCCACCTCTAGCCTGGAACGAAATGGCCTGTACTTTTTCTGTCTTCTCTTCCACCTATTTCCAGTCCTTTATCTCACCTGCTATTTAAACATGTAATCTTCACCTTTTCCAAAATAGGCCACACCTTTCACACCTCTGCACCTGCAACAGGCTATTTTTTCTGCCTGAAATGCTTCCCCAACCCCCAAGCTTGCTTTTTCAGCACCTTCAGGATGCGTCTCACAGGTCTAAAAGCTGTTGTCACTACTACAGATGAGGTTAACCACTTACCCCCTTGCCCTTATTCTGCATTGGGTTCTACCCCGGTCACAGCACTTCTAGGTGATATTATAGTCAATCTGTCTTCAAGTCTGATTCTCCCCAATGGGTGAGATGCTGGAGCTCTCCCAGTCGTCAGCTCCACGCCCGTAACACACGGGAACTTGCTCTGCCTAAAGAAATGGGCTAGATTCATGACTGAGACAGAGTCATCCCAATGAAGAGTAATTTGTATCTCAGTGTAGTCTTTAGGGCTGTATGATAAGGGGGAAATAAGGCACATTATAGGACTTAAACAAAGACTTTCAATTCCTTAGAAGAGATACTCATGGGAATATACAAGAACATAGGTAGCCTATGAGCCATTTAATATCTTTCTTCCCACCTTGGAGAGAAATTCAACATTATTCAGAACTGATTTTTTTTGGAATTAAAATTAGGGGATCATAGAACTGTAGAGCTAAAAAGGACCTTAAAAATTATTGACTCCAACTTCGTAATTTATAAATGAGAAAAGTAAGTCCCAGAGAGATTAAAAGATTTGTTAAAGGACACCCGGCTAGTTAGTGTCAATCATTTCTGAAATCCTGGTCTCTTGACTCCATTGTCCTTCAAATATTTCCATCATAATTCCCTGGTTAGGGGCAGCCAGCAGCTGCAAAGCACATGGACTTTAATTTCGAATAAACTCAGCGCTAAAGCACAGATAAACCCAAGGGCTTCAGCTACAAATTAAACAGGTGAGAAGATACTTCAGATTATTTGAGGAAAATTTTAAAACCATACAGTGTTAGAGAAGCCCCTAGTTTTCATAAATGAAAATAAGAAAGAACTGAAATGACTTTCTCCACCTGAATCATGTCACCAAAGACAGACACAAGACTAGAACTCCGAATGCGGGTGTGAAATGGACTCCACAAAACTGGATAAAATGTGATACCGTATAGAATAGTTGTCCTCTCATAGCAACTGGAGCCTGTAGTTGGTCAATTAATTAAAAAGTCAGGTAAATTTAAAAATCATTTAAAAATGATACATGCATACTACAATAATTTTATTCTTATTTTTAAACATGAACATACACTTATTCTCCATATGTGGATAGCCAAAAGTTTCCTTTAATTATTCCTTTAATAACTAATACATTAGATTATAATGTATTCGTTTCTTATTGCTGCTGTTAACAAATTACCACAAGCGTAGTGACTTAAAATGACATAAAATCATTATCTTATAATTCTGGAGATCAGAAGTCCAAAATGAATCTCACTGGGCTAAAATCAAGGTGTCAGCACGGCCGCAGGGAAGCCTCCCCTGGAGGTTGCAGGGGAGAATGTTTCTTGCCTTTTCCAGCTTCTAGGGGCCACCCACGTTCCTTGGCTCATGGTCCCCTCCCATCTGCAAAACCAGCAATCACCCCTCCAACCTGGCTTCTCTCGTCAGATCTCCTTCTCTGACTGACTCTCCTATCTCTCTTTTACTTAGAAGGACCCTTGGGATCACATGGGGTCCAACTGAATAAACCAGGATAATCTCTCCATCTCAAAATCCTTAACTTAATCAAATCTGCAAGGTCCCTTTGGCCATGTGAGGTAAGCTATTTCCAGGTTCTGAAGATTAGGATATAGACATCTTTGGGGTGGCGGGTGGGGACATTATTCTGATAATGTCCAGCCAGCATGGTTCTGCTGATTGGAGATGACTTTTCTTTCCTCCATGAATCACACATAAAGTGTGCTGTCTGTAATTTCTAGCTTGTACCTTTAAGGTAGAAGAATCATCTGAAGACCTTTGGAAAGCAACTTGGGTTGAATTCTTCCAGATTTGTTTCTCAATTTTATATTTGTCCCACGACCAATTTGAAATTAATTTTTGATGTGATTTGCCTTTTCTGGTCCTTCTGAAATACTGACTTAGGTTTCATAGATACAATTCTCTTTTCTTTTGCACTCCTATGTCACTGGTTTATGTAATATTTAAATTATAATACTTACTTGAGCAATTTTGAACATGAACAGAACTTGGTAGAAATTGCTCCACTGTGGCGCACAACGGTGAACAGCCTGCTGGTGAGGGGGGCTACTGTCCATGGGTCCCCAGTGTGCCAAGAAATAAATGAAAAGTTTTCTTCATCTAGTAGAGTGTGTAAGCGTAGGTGGTCCCAGAGAGCTTCTGTTACATAAAGTGCCGGGTGTATTATAAGGCATTCTACAGATATAAGGTATCACTATTATTTCTGCTTTTGGTTCAAGATCTGGTGCTAAGAAATATACATGTAGACATTTATGACTGGATACGGATGATGTATGACAGGTAGAAAAAAGGCAGCCAAGAAAGTCACCTGATGACTAGGGAAAGTCAGTCAAATTTGCAAACATATTCTGCTCAAGCCAGGATAAAATCTAGAATTAAGTTAGTTAATAATGTAAGTTAAATTTCAATTAATAAAGCATTTAATTATAAAGCCTTGTTCCTTTATTAATCTGCTTTTACTGTCTCTCTGAAAATTTAAGTTTAGTTGTCTAACTAAAGAGCTATTTTTAAAAATATTTAATTGGTTGGAAAAAGTGTATTGAACCCTTTTATCAAATGACCTATCTTTAGGAAACTGAGCTATTTGGCTCATTAAACTATAAATATATCTGGGCCTTCTCATGAAAGCATATTTTAACTCAAGCTGAGTAGTGTAGGGTAAAGAGACACTCACTAATCCTGAGATTATAAACACAGACATGTAAACGTGCAACAGAAAAACAGTGCTAAATCCAGAGTTGAAGGGTCTTCCCATGGATGCGTTCTTTTGCCCTTGAACAGCTTTTGTCTTTGACTACTGACTCAGGAACGGTCTCTACTAGGTTGCTGAAGGAGGGAAAGAGAGATTCTAAATGACCTGAAGAAGATCAACTTCTAAGCTTAAGCTGTCCTTGCTACCCAAAGGCATGGCTTTCTTCATTCTCAGCCTAAGTGCAAGCACACCTCCTGTATTAATAGTTTGCTGAGGCCACCATGACAAAGAGCCACAAACAACAGAAATTTATTATCTCACAGTTCTAGTGGCTAGAATTCTGAGATCAAAGTGTTGGCAGGGCTGTGCTTTCTCTGAAAGTTCTAGGGAAGGCTTCTCTCCTAGCTCCTGGTAGCTCCTTGATTGCGATAGCATAACTCCAATCTTTTCATGACGTGTTCCCTGTGTATCTGTGTCCGAATTACGCCCTTTTATAAGGAAATCAGTCACACTGTGTTAGGGACCCACCCTACTCCGGTATGATCCCTTCTTAACTAATTACATCTACAATGACCCTATTTCCAAATAAGTTCATATTCTGAGGTGCTGGGGTCAGAATTTCAACATGTGAAATTTTGGCAGACATGCCTCAACCTGTAACACTCTGTAGAGGAAGACATCACCATCCTGTGCTTTGAACTAATTCACCAAATAATTTTTTATTTTAATAGCCAATAATACATAGTCAAATTTAACCATGTACTTTAGTAATAATCATAATCATAAAAATTATAGTGAGTGTTAGAAGAAACTAAGCGAAAATTAATAAAATAAAAATTGGTGAAGTTTATTATTAGCTGTGACTAGGAGCCACATCATCAGTAAGAAAGAAGAAACTAACAATGAACATGGAAATGCAAGAAGCGAAGATTGTTTTTAAAAAAAGCAGAGGGAATAGATCAAGTTTAAGGAGCATATGCAGCCTCTTGTAGGAAAGCATGTTTATCAGATGAGAAGAAATTGTCCAAAGAGGGAACCTGGGATTGACAGGTGGCTCCCTAGCTTACCTCTAACATCTGAGCATCCTTTACCTTCTCTTTGGTGCTAGGGATGAACCTGATGGCTTGCTTCCCTGTGATGGTCATGGTTTAGAAGTGAAGTTGGGTATGAAAACAAAGTCCATTTATCCAATAAGGTACAAAGTAGTATGTCTCTTTTATAGTAAGCATATAAAGAAAGTACAAATACAAACTGTCACTTAATGACACAGGTGTGAGGAAACACACACTGGACTAAAATGTTAAAGATACTGGTTCCACGTGTGCAATAAGTACTAAAGAAGAAGAAAGCTCCAAGGATTCTACAATCCTTCTTACGTATCAAGTTGTATTTTTCTTGCGTAAGAGTCATTAAAATTTGTCATCTTTCTACAAGATCTCAGTTATGTGGGATGAGTCAATAATTTTATGGATAGTTCAAGTTCTCAGAGATTTTAATTTCCTTTTTTAACTAGCAACCTTTCCAAGATGTATAGTACACAGTTCTGTGTGTTAGTAAACAAAACATACTGAATTTAGGGTCATCTGTGTTATAGAGGCAGATGTTTGGGAACATTAATTTGACTCTCTATTAAACACTGTAAACAACCATAATACATCTTGGAGTGAATTCTGTTCATTTGTCTTTTTCTTATAAAAAGAGTTTGCAGAATGTGCTTTGTCAGAGGCTCCCATACCATGTAATTACAAAAGTAATTATTAAATTAAAGGCATAAAAGCTTTTTCTTAGTTTGTTATTTTGCCTTCAATAAAACTGTCATGACCTTTAACCCATTTTCTAACTCACTAGTTTTCCATTCATTCACATTTCATAAGGAAATAACATATCTTATCAAACTTCAGAATACTGCTACGAATGATCATGAATGTATAAAAACACTGTGTTGTATTTTTATTCTCTCATAACCACAAATAGAACTTTGCATCATTGGTAGTTTTTTCAACATCTGATATATTAGTCGAGACTAGCTGCGATTGACAGAAACCAACACAAAGTAACTTAAAGTTTTAAAAAATTACCGGCTCATTAATTTGCAGACTAGTTGCATATAGCATGGCTGGATCTAGGGATTCAAATGATGTTATCAGGACTCTGTCTCTTCATCTTGTAATTGTCTTCTTTTGTTTATTGTCCATCCTCTCCTGCCTGCAAGTACTGACAGCATACCATCTGAACCCCCAAACACCCAGTACTCATAAGTAAACGATCATTTTATTTTTCTGTTTTTGTTTTTTATTTTTATTTTTATTTATTTAATTTTTTTTGCGGTACGCGGGCCATTCACTGTTCTGGCCTCTCGTGTTGCGGAGCACGGGCTCCGGACACACAGGCTCAGTGGCCATGGCTCACGGGCCCAGCCGCTCCACGGCATGTGGGATCTTCCCGGACCGGGGCATGAACCCATGTCCCCTGCATCGGCAAGCAGACTCTCAACCACTACGCCACCAGGAAAGCCCTTTGTTTTTTATTTTTTCCCCAACGTTTTCCCTCTAAGAATTGCATCTTATTACGCTGATACTGTAGCCTCTAAGCCAGGTACCACTGAGACAAAAGATTGTTAAATAATTGTCAACAAGTAGATAATTATAGTCACCTTTATCTAAGCTGTACAACAAGAAAGGGAAACATGTTAATTTGCTTAAGTATAGGGATTTTCTACAGCTATATCTTTATCATGTAAAACTGGAAGAAAAGCAAAAAAAACAACATTTTTACTGAACAATATGTTAATCTCAACTTAGTAGAATTAATAGAATTACAGTTTTCTGTACCAACTTAAGAGCTGAAAATAAATTCAGAAAGTCAAAATATTCGTTTCTACTCTGTTATTTGAATCAACAAACCTAAGGACTTTTGTATTTAAAATGAAAACTTGTGATATATCCCAACAATAATTCTCATTTACAAAAGAAGGATTACAATAGCATTGTTTCACTTGCTATTGAATCACTACATTGCAACAGTAATAACAGAAAAGACATAGGATAGAAAGTCATCTATTCTTGTGAATGCAAATGACAAAACATCTCCTACTTTGATCCTTTGTGATATTCAAATTTTATGTGGGAGAAACAACAAAAGAAAGTTTGATTTATTTGACTAAACTGCAATGATCTGCAAGGCCTGTTTCAAACACATAGCATCAACATTATTATTGCTATTGTTATTATTATTATTATTATATCTACATACACGAGCCTCACTTTTGCCGTTGTAAATGCCAAAGATGGTAAAATCGACAGTCCCTTGGTTCTAGGAATTTGGTCTTTGAAATCAGGAGATAGTTTCAGCTCTCAGTTTATTTTTTTGTTTTTGTTTTTGTTTTTTTGTTTATGCGGTACGCGGGCCTCTCACTGTTGTGGCCTCTCCCGTTACGGAGCACAGGCTCCGGACGCGCAGGCTCAGCGGCCATGCCTCACAGGCCCAGCCGCTCCGCGGCATGTGGGATCTTCCCGGACTTGGGCACGAACCCGTGTCCCCTGCATCGGCAGGCGGACTCTCAACCACTGCGCCACCAGGGAAGCCCCAGCTCTCAGTTTAAATAAACATTAGGGAGACGTATAAAGATAGACACCAGTGATGGAGTTGTTACTTCAAGACTTCTTTTTGTGATGTTCTTTAGTTTACACTATCTGGGCTGGTGTGCTTCCCTAGTCATGCTACAATGGAGTTTGGTCTATCTTGGACTTATCCTAATGTTGGTCATTTACTACTGGAGATTCAGTTGTATCCCATACTTGGACAGACTTTTGGATAAATATTTAAGGATATCCCAATGATGCTAGGTCTCCTAATCATTCTTTTAGCATCCTAGACTTCTCCTTCTTCAGTATCACAGTTGTATTCATACATCTATATATTTCTTGTTTATTAACTGTATTCCTGTAACACCATAAATCCTATGAAACCAGAGGCTGTATCTGACTCTGTACATTTACTGACTAGAAGCACAGTGTCAGAATAAATGTAAAATAGATCTTTGTTGGATGAATGAACGAAGGAGGCAATGCCAAGTGGCATCCTCCCAGTTCTTCATAAATTCATGTGACTTTTACAGTCGATTAGTGGGAGGTGTAAGTCAATGTTTCCTCAATTTGCCTGTCCTTGAAAATACAGATTATCAGATCTTTCCCATGGAGATACTGATTCAGAGGGTTTGGGGTGGAACCCAAGCATTGATGTTTTAAACCAGCTACCCTAGGGGTCACCTAAAAGGGAGCAAATTTGGGAGATACTGTACCATATTAAAGGTTTATACTACCTCAGATCCGTAATTCTAGAATGTTCCTCTCTGTTCAGTGATCAAAGGACTTCTGGAATTCACATGCTTATTAAAAGAACTGTTGATGTTGTTATACTTCTTTGTTCTGCCCACGTGGAATTTCCTGATTTAACATTTGTAATTTTGAAACTAAAGAGCACTTTGGCTCAGGCATGAAATTTAATCTTATGAGTTATGTGCCTGGCCTTTGAGAAAAGAACCTGCAGCTAGTGTGGGAGTCTAGCTGACCCCTCAGCGTCTTCAGATGACAGAACTGGACTGTTTTTGCATTGCGTGGTCTTTTATTTTAGGAAATTGTGTTTTGATGGTACGCACAATCACAGAGCCTTGTAGTAGGCGTTTGTTGTTTTATTCTTCGCAGCATCCCTCTCCTCTCCTGGTAACAGAACCCAGATTGTGCTTTGGAAGAACCATTTTTAATCACATGCCAGAGCACAGGTACAACTGACCTCACCCCCCAAATTTTAAAGTGGAGTCTGACTGGCTTAAACCCACAGGTGAATCCCATCCCTCTAGCCAAGTAATTGGTTGAGTACAGGGCACAGAAACTAAGCAGAGCCAGTGAAGCAGAGGAAATGTTTGCTGGGGCTTCCGGGGATGAAAAGCATCTCTCTTCCATGGAGGCCACCAAAAGAAACCTTTCCTTTTCTTGCCAGTGAGGTGTGACAATGTAAGGTCTATAACTGCTTGGGCCATTTTGAGACCATGAGGCAACTGAGGGTTATCAGAGGCCCTGGGTGGAATCTGAGAATGAAATCAACACGGAAGACAGACAAACTGAGATTAAGTCAGTCCTTGCTGACATCATACAAGTTTCTATATTAAGTCTCAATTCCAGCCCTGACTTGCCTTTTCGAGTATGTGACCTAATAAATCTCCTCTGCTCTTTCTGTCAGTTTGTGCTGGGGTCTCTGTTACTTGAAACTTAAAGATTCCTAACAGATGTAAGATCTATGACTGTATCAGGAAGTATCCCTCAGTGGTCCCTGAGGGAACAGATAGAGGAGTTAAGAAGTCATCAATGGTGTCAGAATTACATAGATGCTAGCACACCTTCCTGAAATACCACGGTTTTTGTGCAACAAGTAAAAAAATAAAATTCCTTCTTCAGGAATACCATGGCCTACTCACATTTTCCAGTCTAGAAGTCCATAAACATAATCTAGCAAACTATTTTTTTCTGATATGCCAATTCATTATATGAAATCTCAGAATAATATAAAATATTGAAATTGCATTGCATTATGGGTTTCACCAATTGCCTTTATTGGAATGAAAATAAGATTACATAAAATCAGGATTATCTCAGAAAATTCAGGGCATATGGTGGCCATATCTAGGGAACATCCACCTTATTTTATTGGAATAAATTATTGTTAAAATGAACACACTGCTAGAAATGCTGTTACCAGTCTGCAGGTCATAAAGATAAAAGGAGCTAAACCAACCTCTCAGTGCCGAGTTGGCAAGTGAAAAGACGTGTTCTGCACACAATAGGTATGCAGCGAATATATCTGACTGACAAGAACCCTGCTGGGACTAGCAGTGAGCTATTTAAGCCCTGCTGTTTCTTGTGGACTTTGCCAGCCTTGGCTGCAGAGTGAGGATTCTGTAGTCATTAACAAGAGCCCTAAGCTACAGCTTCCTCTTCCTCTACTTCAAACTTTCATAAACCCGACAGTCAGGGGCTGGGCTCTCATCAGTGACTGATAGGTACACCGGGTCTGAAGGAAACATTTTTGTATGAGATTATTTGTTGCGGATAATAATTTCACTGTGCCTCTGTCAGCAGGATTGTTACTATGGAATTTGTAAATATATTCACTAAACTGTAAAATGATAGTCTTGTATTGAAATTGACCTGCTTTTAACCTATGTGTTTTAGGCATCTGGATATAAAAATTCTGCTGCTCAGCACGCACCAAAGTAGATAAAACCAGTTAGCTGAAATTTAAAATGAGGGTGAGCAAGGCTTTCCATTTCTGGACGAGACTGAAAAACAAAATAGAGGCCACTTTTGAAAATCCAAATTACAAAAGGTTTTTAAAAAATATTAAGAAATACATGTACCAATGTATTCACATATGTAATACGTGTGTATTCACACACACATGTATTTCAGGTGATCTCAAGCATTAATGAATAAACGTAGCAAAAAGCTTAAGATAAACCATAAGATAAACCAGTTCTGCCTGGTAGAGGAGCAATTACATTTCCAGTAATGGAACCATGTGCTATGGTTTCACAGAATATTTGCTGAAGAATCAATGGCATGTGTTAGCCTTATATTTAAGCTTCACCATCATATGAGACAAAAGATCACAGTTTCTCAAATAACCAGATTTAACGTCTCACGTCCCTATCTTCCCGAGAAATAACTCTGCCCCATTCACCACAAACTGTCCTTGGTCATTCCTCAGCATTTCCCCTCCCAACCCCATGAAGCTTTTTTTCATTTGTTCCCTCCAGACTTTTGACAGTGACAGGAGTAACTATCATTTATCGAGCATTTACTATGTACTAACCAGTGTGTTAGGTGATTTACATTTCTCACTTTATCCAAACAACAATAAGATAGGTGCTCTTTTTAGTCATTTCACAAATAGAGAAACCGAGGCTTAAGTTCATAAGCTAATAAATGGCAGAGACAAAACTACCCGAATTTTAACCCAGTCTGATTCTAAAGTCCATGCTCTTAACCATTACATAATTGATCATTAACTATAACCTCTGGATTTCTTAAAAGGATTCTAAAATGCTCTCAATAATGGTAAGGTAATGTATTCTGGCCATACAATCTGATTCTGATATAGTTTCACTGAAATTCTTCTGATAAAACACTACGTTTAAAGGGAAAGGTAAAATGAAACAAACAATATTTGTATGACTTGTGTCTTTAAGAATTGATCAATCATAATTAGACAGAATCTGGTGGTTCAGATGGCACAAGAACACACTGAACTTGTATTCTGCCCATTTTAGTAATGATTCACCAGGCTTTATATTTGATTCCATCTGAAACTCATCAGCGCTATATCCAAGACATCTCTTTTTTCTTTATCTGCCAATTTCATCCCACGGTCTCGCTTTGTGCTTTTCCTGTAGACATATTAATGATTTGGGAAGACAGAGGCTATGATGGCAGTCTTCTGAATATACCAGCATTACTCCAGATGCTCTTCCAGTCTTCTCTCTACATATCCAGTTTTTTCTTTCCTCCTCTCTCATCCTCCTGTTATTTCTTCTTTCCTTCTTCTTCTCCCATAAATGTCCCATACCATCCATTCTTCTTATGGTCCCAAGGTCATTTTTCTTTTGTTTGTATAGACAGACACACGGTCATGGTATGAAAGGTCTAGATACCATACTTTGACCCTTTGATCACTTTAGGAGATACAGATACAGATTAGATGTAGTATATAGGTATATAGATACAGATAGATGATAGAAAGAGATGATGGATAGATGATAGATAGATAGATGATAGATGATTAAATAGACAGATTACTCTTCACTGATTCTTCACTGGTTTTAAGACATGATTATTTCACATTTCAGCATTCATGAGATCAGGTCTGATATAATTGGTGGTGCCTTTGATTGGATGACTTACAATAAATACAACCACTTCCATGACAGTGGTACGTTTTCTAGTAACTCAAGCACTTTTTAAAAATCTCTCTGTCAAACACAGATACACAAACTCAAGGTCCGGTTTTAAAATTCTCAGACACCTCTCCCTGTTTTCTGTCTTCATGCTCCATGCACAAAGATATGAGATCCGAGCTCCACAATTATGGGGGTCCTTTCTCCCATATCCCAAGTCAATAATTTTTAGGAGATATACATCAACCCTCCTTTCCAAATCAAACTCCAAAATGTGGTGTTGATTTTTTCAGGCATTTTCAAATCTGCTCGCCTGTCTCTTCCTCCGTCCCCCTCCCGTGCACCGCCCACTCCCAAGCCCCCCCTCCCCACACCCTCTGGTAAGTGACAAGGTGCTACATACTGTGAGTCTAGGTGCTGGAGTAGCACCAGTGGGCTCCAGCGTTGGCATGTGCGCTAGATGTACATATTTTATTATTACCTTTCCTCCACAGCCAAGACTGTCAGAGGAAACATGGCATTTTTTACAGCTTTCTGCTAAGTGTCAGGCTTTGCACTTCAAATATTTGATAAGTGGAGCATAAGTTGCAGGAGCACATCCGTGCGAAAGGCAGATACACAGTATAACTTTAACTCTCCTATTAACTTTTTCATCTCCCAGAAGTTGTTTCTGTCCATATTTTTACTTCAGCTGGGCTGAGTGGGAGAAAGAACTCAAAGGGAGGTCGAAGCAGATGGCTGTCACAAACTGCATACGGCAATTGAGAATTAGTGTACAAGCACATGCAACCTGGTACAGTACGAAACATTCCAGCATCTGAGCGCCGGAATAAATCAAGCCTGGAGAAGATCGGGATGATCAAAAGATGGGCTCTTCTTTCCCCGTTGCAGATATATATTTAGGCCTTCTGAATTCATTAGGATATGTTCTCTGTTTTCAGTAGGCAAGTTAACACCTAAATTGAGCAGATTCATGTAGATTCTGGTATCTCGCCTTTTTCTCTCCTCCACAGTGTGCTTTCTGAAAAGACATATTTCTGAAGAGATAGGCATCTTTTTCATATCAGGAGGACTGGAGATGATGGCATCAATGTGCCTGGACACATTTAATCATCATCATAATTACTAAGCAGATATAACACGTTACATTCACTCCCCAATTTATTAACAACAAGTACGCACCAGGCACAGACAGTTTACGTACACTTTGCACGTGCGTTTTTGGACTACTCATGACCCTACTGGTGACCAATCTGTTGAAGGCAGCTCATTCACAAGTATATGCACTTTTAAGTGTTCTTTTTTTTTTTTTTCAGTAAGAATGATGATAAAGAGACAAATACCAACAGTGATTAACAGCAAGCGGTGTCATATTCACAGCCCAGAAGCCCTTACAGCAGTAGTGAGATGCAGCTCTGCCACGCTGCCTTCTATAATTATAAATAACTGTTAACCGTCCTCAATTGTACTCTTATGAATCCAGTTAATGGGGTGAAACGAGTCTTTCCCCCCACCCTATTCTACAAATGAAGAAACAGAGGAGGAGAGTTTAACTGTCAGTCAGCCCCCTTCTCAGAAGAGCAAAGGCCATTTCCACAGTCAGCTTTCCTCCTCGTGGGTCCATCTGCCCCAGCGGGTGTGGAGCTTTGTGGCTGCACCGAAGGCCAGGGCTGCTGAAGAGGGGCCCACGGGCCGCCTCTGCTCCTGCCACGAGCAGCACCTCCTCCCTTCCCTAAACTTGCTCCCCATGAGGTTTAAAGAAGCTACAGTTTTTTTCAACAAGGCCCTTGCTGCCATTGCCTTTTTGCTTTGTTTCCCTTCCCATCTGTCCTTCTTTGTGAGAGGCCAAAGAAATGCAAGACACGCAAGAGAGAGAAAAGGGGGAAAGTGATAGATATTGGCTCAAGAATAAATATTGAATTCCATATTGGTAGACCCAAACACAAATCAACTCTGAACTCCAGGGGTCCACCAACATGCACATAAATCATTTATAACGATAATCCAAGACTAGGTCCAAATCTCATTAAAGTATATGAATCCTTAATCTATTTTGGCAAAAAAGCGCCGATACACATTTTTTCCTTTTATCATAAATTACAGTTCTGTGGCACTGTGCAAATATTACCAAGCTGTAAGACAGCTGTGCTCCATTAAAATGTGTAATGGTCGCTGATTCCTTACAGCACATGGTCATCAGGCTGAATCTACAGCCGGTAATTAGGAAGATGAAATGTTTAATTGTGCCTTAATTTTGATAAAATTTATCTGTCACACATCCCGCAGCCGAGCATTATGCTCACAAATCAATGTCATCGGCCGAGTAGGAACTCAAGCACCAGAGTCTTGTCCCTGACAGATTCATTTGAACACGTAACTGTCGTGATGAGCTACCAGGCTAAGGAAGAAAGTGTCAACTTGCCCTGTTGACATGTTCTGGTGAGGTATGTCCTGTGACTTCCTTTAAGGAAAAGTGAGACTCAACAACAATTCCACTCTTACATCTTAACGGCCCTGTCCACCTCCTGTTCTGATCATGTAAAGAAAGACCACCCTTCAGGGTCTACCTTTTTCATCTTAAAATCTATTAGTGCAGGGAAAGAGGGCAGAGGAGAAGGAGGAGAAAGAGAGAAAAGAGGATTTACTCATGCCCTTTGTAGTCCTCCATGTTAATATCCTCATCTAGGGATGGACTGGTGAGGTCAGCAAGAGTCATCACATTTAACTGGGTACCTAAATAGTCATTGATTCATAGCCTGTTAGAAAGTTAGAGATGAAGCTCCTCTTGTTTCATACACATGGGAGAGGAAGGCCAGTGAGACTGCCCAAGGACCAAAGCACCATCAGAAAGAGTTCACGGGCTTCCCTGGTGGTGCAGTGGTTGGGAGTCCGCTTGCCGATGCTGGAGGACGCGGGTTCGTGCCCCGGTCCGGGAAGATCCCACATGCCGCGGAACGGCTAGGCCCGTGAGCCACGGCCGCTGAGCCTGCGCGTCCGGAGCCTGTGCTCCACAACGGGAGAGGCCACAGGAGTGAGAGGCCCGCATACCGCAAAAAAAAAAAAAAAAAAAGAAAGAAAGAGTTCAGATTATCGCTGTGCAATCCCAGTTGAGAAACCTACATTTTACAGGGAGTTTATAATCCTTACAAGCAATATTTGCAAATTATGATGTTTGAATACATTTTTCAAATGGCAAGAATTATTATTTAAGCACAGGGAAGTGTAAGCACGAATACCTGCCAATGCTGAAAATTAATTTGTGTCATGTTTTTCCCCACAAAATGAATCAGTGTTCATCTTTCTCACTTACAAGAACGATGGCTCATTATCCAAGAGAATTTAAAGAGCATATACAGGAATGTACTTGACATTTTTATTTTACATAGCCCTAGAAATAAAAATAAGTGAGGGAGGTCACGGCAAAGACTGTGGGAAGGTGGTGGAAGGCAGGTGTGAAGAAAGGGCAGCAACTTGAGATCAAGATGGACCATCAGAGAGGGCACAAAACAGCCCAGAGTGCTAGAAAATGGTGAGTGTCCATATGGAGGGTCTGTTTCCCCAGGCCAGCAACTTAGATCCTCAGTGTGGTCTTAAAATATTCTTAATAAGCCAAAATTTTGCTGCTAAAGGACACCAATTAAGTTTTCTAAGGTGAGGCAATTAATGAACCAGCTGAAGACTCAGAGCATGCCAGCTTACTTTAAAGTAAAATAAGTCTCAAGATCAGGAATAATTTTAGGAGAGTCTTCAGGGAGAGCCAAATGGCATTAAGCTATAGCCTGCTAACAAGAACACTCATTAAAACACTTTTCTAAACTTAGCCATGGAAATAAGTCCAAGCTAAAGATATATTCCCCATTCCCTTTGGTACTATTTTCATGGGCAGATATATTCAGGGATTGGATAAAAGAGTGGTATTCTAGTAAGATAGTTGTATTTCATCCTACTAGAACTCCACATAAGCTAAACAGAGGGAGGAATAACTAGGAGGGTACAAATAGCATGGAGAATAATACTAAATGACTGGCATTTTGCATCTTTTACAACAAACTGCTTTCACATCCATTGTCTTATTTGGGGCTTAGAGAGGTTAAATTTGTCCTGTGAATATCCAAGAAAGATGAAAACCAGTGTGTTGGGTGCCGGGGATTGGCTCAACACACCAGCCACTCTAGCGGGTCTCTCGCTGATGCTGAAACACCATTTCCCAGACTCCTTTGTGGAAGCAAGGGTTCTGTGCAGGATTTAGGCACTGCCATTCGGATGCATATGTGTGAGATCTGAGTTGCACGGAGAGAGAGGCAGGGTGCAGGGCATCCATTTTGGGGGCACCAGACTGTGACAGAAGCAGCAGGATTTGGGAGCCAGCAGTCGTGGTGGCAACTTCCTGATTTGTTAAGCAGTTTTCTAATTCAGCAGCTTCCTGTTCAAGGCAGAGGCGGAGTCCTGATCCTGCAGCATGGCAGGGGCAGCAGCTGCCTCATAGGGGCTGCTTTACAACGTTTTGGGGAACTTCCTCCCTTTCCGCCTCTGTTGGCTAGGGTGAATTCTGTAGGCTGCAACGCAGAACCTCCACCCACGTACCCAAGTTGTGTGATCCCAACCTGGTGTTCTTTTCACGGCTTCTCACCACGAGGTGGAGAATAATGCAAACTCTATATCTGGTTCAGAATTTGGGAAGACCTAATGATTTTTGAAAACTTTGTTTAAATGACTTTATTACGGCGTAGTAGAGATGGCAATAGACTAACCAGGCAGGAGGACTGGATTCTAGTTCCACGTGTGACTCTACGTTTTGGGGCGAACCAATTTCCTATCGGCATAGTGTCCTCATCTTAAAAATGACACACACACAGTAAAATCAACGATCTCTATAGTCACTCACAGTCCCGGTATTTGGAGACTCTACAAGGATTATTTTAAAGTATATTTATTGGTTTAGCTACCAAAGCATTAAACAATAAGTGATTTCACTGGAAGGAAAATTTTATTTAGCTATGTGTGATAACAGATGTAACTGCAGTACCCTTATGTAAAAACAGTTCCCTGGTCAGAGTTCTTAGGTGGAATCTGTATGACAGGCTGATACTGTTTGCAGAGAGATAACGACACATATTTGTTCCATCTTGACTACCCCATTTGGACAGAACCACAAATTCATGCATGATGTGATCCATATGATCCCACCCCCAAGACATACAAAACAGTTTACGGATTTATGTTTCTATATCAGCATTGACAAATGAGAAACTTTCCCCATTTTCTTACTACACTTCACACTCTATGGAATGGGCAGGTGTCAAAAGTTGCAATGTTAGAAAAGTTAGTGAAATTAGGAAACTCCTCAGTAAATGAAATTTCATTCCGTCAGCCTACAGTTACTGAAGGAGCCTTTACTTATTACGCACGTTTAGTGAACACCCACTCTGTACCAGGTAGAACATTACGTATTATAGTGTGAAGGGCACAGCCTCTACTCTTACGGTGCCCACGCTCTAGAAGAAAAGGCAGACCAATGAATATAGGTATTTGCGATTCAGGATGATGAGTGACGGGAAGGTGACTGGGCCAGGTGAGCCGAGCTCACGTGGGAGGGGTTTACGGAGGCTTCCCAAGACAGGGATTCCTTCCCCAGGTATGTTCTGAAGGCTCAGAAAGTGCTCTCGGTGAAGGAGACAGATGACAGAGCTTTTCAGAGGCGCAGAGCCAGCCTAGGAAAGTGAAGGACATTCTAGAAGGTGTGGCATTTTCAGAACAATGCTGTGGTCCAAGTGGGAATGTAAAATTGAGTAATGTATGTTTTCTGTTTTTAACATTTTCATCTTTCACGAATAAAAAAGCTAACAGAAGGGGAGACGTATCAGAGGAAAGAAAGAAATAATATCAATTTCTGTTGCTGCTTTCTGAGGTGTGAAGAGCACGCTGACTAAACTAACCCACTCTCCAACCCTCTGACCTCCCACAGCCTTCTACAGTCCCACCACTAAGAACAGACTCAGGATATGTTGGAGATGACACCTTGATAAAAATTTACATCTCCTGTGAAAATGTAATTTAGCGTGTTGTCACTGAAATTACTTTGTTCTTGAAACACAAAGTAGTGAATGGCATCAATAAAAAAAAATGTTTTAGTACATATTTAAAAACTTTTTTATTAGAAGAGCATCATAGGTTCAGTACAGAAAATAAATTAATAGAGAAGGGTGAGGTAGGCTGGATAATGGACCCTCACAGCCCCTCCAAAACATCTAGGTCCTAATTCCTGGAAGCTGTGGTTGTTGCCTTATATAGCCAAGGGCACTTGGCAGATGTGATTAAAGATCTTGAGATGCGGAGCTTATCCTGAAGTATAGGAGTGGGCAGTAAATGTAATTTAAGTTTTCGTATAAAAGAAGGTAAAGGAAGATTTGACTACAGGAGAAGATGGCGATGCAATAAGGGAAGCAGGATGCTGCCCTGCTGACCTCGAAAATGAAGGAGGGAGGGCAGGCAGCCTCCAGAAGTTGGAAGAGGCAGGGATGGATTGTCTCCTGGAGACACCAGAAGAAACCAGCCCTGTGGCACCTTGACTTCAGCCCAGTGAAACTGATTTCCAACTTCCGACCTCCAGAGCTATAAGAGGATAGATTCGTGTGGCTATCTGTTACGGTGCCAGTAGCATACTAATCCAAAGAGCAAATAAGTAATTTTATAAAATTTCCAAACCTGAGAACTACTATGAATATATTATAGGAAAACCGTTATTCATAGCCTAGAATTCTTAAAGTATATGCCATGATTCAAATTTTAACCGTGCTCCACAATTTTTTCTTACAAAAATTAACAAAAGGTTGAAGTTCGTGGAAAAGCTTACCAAATCAGTGCACATGGTTCCAAAAAGAAGACAGAGCACTAAGGATGGGAAAATTAGGGTTGAATACTATAATTTGTTCAACAGTCTTGTCTCATTCACTAAATCTGTTGAGAAATTACTTTAAAAGCTAGCAATGAGGTATTGTTTAAATATTTATAATTATTTGCCTTGTAAGGATATTCCTTTTAGAGTGATTCATTCAATAAACATTTATTGAGTGAGTCTTTGGAGATAAAGCAGTGATCCAAACAGTGTTTAGCTTCTTTAAGGAGTTCACATCCTTGAAAACTAGACCAAAATATTAATAAATTTCAACATCATGAATGCTATGTAGAGCTATATACTGTGAGAAGAGAAACCTAGAAAAATGGCATGTTTATTTTACACTCAGATTTTCAAATATTTAACTTCATGACATGCTGTCAGAATCTACACTCTCAATTAATGGGCTTTCTTCATTCAACAAGGCCTATTCCTCCTCGTGTTCATGAAAATGACTTAGCAAGTGAAATATCTCAATAAGGGAAAGACAGTATTAGAAACTCTCCAGCCCTGCTCCTTCTCTCCTCCTCAATCTTGAACCTTCCTAGGTAACACCATATCAGTCAGAAGGTAGAGTGTTCCGAGGGTGCTGATGCCATGGTTGGGATGTTTGGGGTTAGAAGGAATAAAGAGGTTGAAGGGTAATGACTTCTTTACTGTAGTATGAAACTTTAAGCTCAGTTCTCCTCTTAGAAAGCAAATAGCACTGAGTCAAGTTGTTCAGTTAGTCAAAGTGACATTTAAGTAGTGTCTGAAGATAGTTCTCGGGGCACTGTGCTATTTATCGTCCAGGATTCATGTTTTCAGCCAATCAGTGGGTGCCAGGAGCTAGCAGAGCCAGGTGGCTATAGCATCAGACTATGGACCCAGCCCGAAGAAGGGTAGGACTGACCACAGTGATACCTCCAGCTGAGTCCTCGCCTCTGTCAAAGGCAGGACCAGAGGATGCCCTCAGCCTCTACATTTCTCTAGCTCAATATTTAAGTTTCTTTTTCTTTTTCAATGTTTATGTTTGAGGTTTGAAAGAAAACTTTCATAGGATTAACTTCTGCTCCAAGGAAGAAATGATGTCAAAATTAAAGAATGATAATTCTCACCATCATATAACACTAGAAACAAAATTAAATTGCCATTATAACTAAGAGCTCTGAAGAGTCAAGTACAGAAATATTCTAACAGAGGTTTTTAAAGAGTCCCAGGTCAAGAGAGCCCTGTGAGATCTGAGAATCAGTGCTGTAGATACACTGCAAAATAAGATGCCATTCCAGTTTAAGCTAGAATCTAGTTATTAATATAAATTCATACTTCATCTTAGATCCACAGAACGTGCTTTCATGTCTCCGCACATAACTTTCTTCATGATTCGCATGGACCTAAGCGCAAAGCACTGAGGGCCCCCAGTGGCAATGCAGGGTGGAGAAAGGAACGTGAGTTCTACTGGGTTGTATTTTCATTGTTGAGAGAACTGAGAGAGTAGTAAATGGAAGGAAATTGGATAGGCACTCAGAAGACAGTCCATGAAGTGGCAATACTCCGACATAGTAACGGTAGCAACTGGTATCTCGGTGTCTAAACCTCTGCCTTGTTGGTTCTCAAATGCAATTTTGTTACAATACCTAAAGTCAAACGGCTTCCTAGGACTGAGGTATATTCTTCTATATATGTGAGAACACCAATTCATCAACGTACAAGAAACATTCTGCCGCTGCCTGTAGTATCTGCCTTCTCTAGACTCTACCTTTTTTTTTTTTAAGACATTTGAGAGTCTAATTTCATAACCAGAAGGTTCTTTCTGTAACTAGAATTGGAGAAAAAGAAGTGTCATAGTCAACAGGGGTAATTTCATCAAGACGGGGTAAACCCTGATAAACTACCTCAAGCCCTCAATGGAATGACCAGATATTTTTATCTTTCCCCTTTTGTTAATGCTGGATAAACAATGACAAATTCTTGGGTGTTGGATTTTCCTATCCTAGATACCTTGTAGATGACTACTTTCTCTTTCTCTCTCAATGCACAATTTAATTGAACTTGTTTCATCTTACAAATAATTGTACTGATATCTCTCTAGGACCAGTCATCCTTGTGAACCCACTGACATGTAGAATCTATGTGTATTTCTGCTTTAAATAGTTTTGGGGTTCATTATTACTAGTCACGCTCTAGGGTCATCTTATCTTCAAATTATCAGGAAGACTTATTTCTGACTACATGGAGAACAAAGGCAAGGAGACTAAACTTGGCATGATATTCAAGCTAGTCCAATCTGGGAGTTATATCACGGAAGGAAAAATTCTAGCCAGTGGAGATACTAGAAGACAAGCAGGTAGCAGCACGTACCAGATCCAGTGCCCCCAGTCAACGGCTGAAGGTGTAAAGCACAGTGAAAAATAATGGCAAGAAGAAAGCAGGTCAGACATGGCATTCAACAAAACAGGCTGAGATGCAGGGTAAACTTCCAAACTCAACAGGAGGAACTGAGAGCTCATGAGAGAGCCAAGGTAGAGATTCAACCAGTCTTCTTCATAAGCCAACACTACGGAAAATAAGAATTTGATTAGGTAGGCATACGTGTGCCCAAGGACACCAGCTACTGACTCTATGAAGGCAAAGTAACATGTTGGTTAAGACATGGGCTTTGGAGTTGCAGAGACACAGGCTAATCCTGCCTCTACCACTGACCACGTAGATGATAACAGGCAGTCTCGGTTTTTTTATCTGGAAAACAGAGAGTATGTACCTAAATAGTAAAACACCTGGCAGCATACCTAGCACTGTAGATGCTCCATGAATGATGGCTATTATTGTTCCAGCTTCTTCTCGTTGAGATGCTGCTAACAGATTGCCTGGTGAGGATCTGTGAGTGGTTGGTTCTGAGTCAGCAGGATGAAGACATACATGCCTGATGCTGAGAGGGCCTGAGGAAGGCAAGGACTAACCGATCGATGCCTCCACATGTGAAAACAAGTCATGGTGAAGTGCGATGGAGAGGAAAGAGCAGGCATTGGAGTACAACAACCAGGGTTCAAATCATGTCCCTTGTTCTTTGATTTACTAGGTATAAAAACAAAATACTTCATCTTTCCAAGCATTAACAATTTTTCACTTGTAAAATAGAGAAAATACTTATCTCACAGGGTTGATAGAAGAAACAGATGAGACAATGGCTTTTTCAAGTGCTTAAAATATAGTAGATATTTAAATGTATTTTCCTTTCCTCTTCCTTTCCAACTTGTCATTCATATATGAAAAAAAAAGGGGGGGTATTCTCAGATTTGTCAATGGTTGGAAAATATACCACCTTGTCTGCAAAAATTATTCTCCACATCGTTCACATCATTGAGACATGACTGGAGGAAGTCATAATTGAGGAAGCTGTGATTTAGCAGAACAGGCTATAAACACTAAAGTAGGAACCAAACAAACACTCACCACTAGTGGAATGAGAAGTATTACAAATACTATCGGAAAAATGTTGATATCAGAACAGCAGAAGGAGAATATAAAGTTTCTAAAATAAGAAGATTAATCAAATGTATGGAGTTTTTTAAGTTAAAGATTGACGAAAATTGGGAGGTGAAGGACATTCCAGGAGAAGAGGACAAGGGAAAAGTACCAAATGCCTTGCCACCCAAAAAAGGAATAAGAGACCAGTTTGTTAGTATATAATTAGTTAATTGAGGAACACTTCCCAACTTTTTGAGATATGATCGAAGTAAAATAAACTGCCGCTATACAGGTTGGGTAATTTGACCACTTCTGACATACATATACACCCATGAAACCAGACTCCAGTCAAAACTACACACATTTCCATCCCCAAAAGTTTTCTTGTGCCTCTTTATAATTCATTGCAATCTCCACCCCTTCTCAAGCAATCATTTACCTTCTTTCTGTCACTACAGTCTGCTTTTTCTAGAATTTTATGTAAATGGAATCACACAGTATGTTCTCTTTTTCTACCTTTACTACAATGAGGTATCACCTCACACCAGTTAAAATGGGCATCATCAGAAAATCTACAAACAACAAATGCTGGAGAGGGTGTAGAGAAAAGGGAACACTCTTGCACTGTTGTTGGGAATGTAAATTGATACAGCCACTATGGAGAACAGCATGGAGGTTCCTTAAAAAACTAAAAATAGAATTACCATATGACCCAGCAATCCCACTACTGGGCATATACCCAGAGAAAACCATAATTCAAAAAGACACATGCACCCCAACGTTCATTGCAGCACTATTTACAATAGCCAGGTCATGGAAGCAACCTAAATGCACATCGACAGATGAATGGATAAAGAAGATGTGGTACATATATACAATGGAATATTACTCAGCCATAAAAAGGAACGAAATCGGGTCATTTGTAGAGATGTGGATGCATCTAGAGACTGTCATACAGGGTGAAGTAAGTCAGAAAGAGAAAAACAAATATCATATATTAACACATATATGTGGAACCTAGAAAATGGTATAGATGAACCAGTTTGCAGGGCAGAAATAGAGACACAGATGTAGAAAACAAACATATGGACACCAAGGGGGGAAAGCCGCGGTGGGCGGTGGTGGTGGTGGGATGAACTGGGTGATTGGGATTGACATGTATACACTGATGTGTATAAAATGGATGACTAATAAGAACCTGCTATATAAAAAAATAAATAAAATTAAATTTTAAAAAATAAAAGTAAATAAAAAGTGGTAGAGTTGGGATTTGAACCTAGGCAGCCTGTCTTTAGAATCTACACTGTTAACTAGAGCTCAGAAACTTTTTCTGTAAAGAATCAGAAAAATAAATATTTTAGGTTTCGTGGGTCATAATGGTCTCTCTTGCAATTACTCAACCATGCAGCTGTAGGATAAAAGCAGCTGTAGACAATACATAATCAAATGGGTGTGGCTCTTTTCCAATAAGACTTTATTAAATAAAAACGGCCTGTGGGACTGAGCCCACAGGCTGTAGTTTGCCAAACGCTGCTTTTAATGGCTGTACCACCTTGCATTGATGGAGGAAGCAAAGAAGAAGAAACCATAGACTTAACTATATTCCAAGGAAGTCACGGAAGTGAGGACTGGAATAGTCA
This sequence comes from Phocoena sinus, assembly GCF_008692025.1. Lineage (NCBI taxonomy): Eukaryota > Metazoa > Chordata > Mammalia > Artiodactyla > Phocoenidae > Phocoena > Phocoena sinus. Next base: position 11,043,044 of record NC_045779.1, read on the forward strand.
TCGAAACCCCGGAGAGAAATCTTAGTTCAGTCAATAGGACAGGTTAGAAGGCAGAATTAAGAAGTGGAGTTAAAAAAATGGATTTGCGAGAAGATATTGTGATGAATAATTATTTTAGTTGCATTCATTCCTTCACATTCATACACAGAACATGGGAAACCAGAGTGCTGGACTCTAAATAAATAGAACCAAGCCAATATTACCAGATTCTTGTAATATTGTTTGCTATGTGATATAAAGTGTGAAAATGATATTCAATGTAGCATATACTCTACAGCTGTGCCTGTGGACTATATATGCATATGGGAAACAAATGAAAAATACAAAAGTGAATCTGATCTGCCCCTTGATAGGGTGTGTGCCTCTCCATTTGAGAGTCATTACTCAACAGCTGCCACTGATGGGAGAGCTTCACATCCTTCAGGTGTGCTTTATTGGGGAAAAAATGTTATAGAAATACCCATCAAGAGGTGCTGCTTCTTTAGCGTATGGTTGGAATTTCCATGGTATTTCTCCCTTTGGCTGTCCTGAGTACACAGTTTCACGTCTTTCTTTCAGCAGTACAAATAAGGACAGTCAAATTTTTACCCCAATAAGTGTAATCAGATCCTGGAGCTGTAATTAGATTTACTAATGAGGACCCCATAAGTCTGTGTTCTTGAATTTTTAAAACTGTCCACATTTCAAATACAAATCCTTTTGCTTCAGTTCAATTGACCATGTATTTGCATCACTATTATATGACAGGTTCAGTGATTAGATTCTGGGAGAAAGGAAAAGATGAAGAAACAATGCCTATCCACAAAGACTTTATGATGTAACAGGGTGAGGGAGAATTAGGAAAATAACTGTCAAACAGGATTGAACCATATTTAAAAAAGGAAGAGATCAATCTGGAAAGGCTTTGGGAAAGGTGGAGGCATTTACCATGAGCCTTGCCCAGCAGACAGGATGTGGTCAAAGATGTGGAACAGTAGGATTTCTAAGAGAGACAGCCCTGATCAAAGACACAAACATACAGAGTCAGCAAGGCTTGAATCAGCTTGGATATTTAAAGTGATTTTTCTTTTTATTGACCGAATTTCAATGAATGAGATTATTTTATATCAAAATCCCAAAGCAGCCATTTGAAGGTTTAATTTAGTCACTTTGAAATAAACTTTACATTGAACTCCAAACTGAAAACACTTCTCAACTCCATCCTGAATGGAATCATACAAATTCCACTTGTGCTATATTCTAGAGACAAATGAAGAAATAGTGAGATTAAATTTCCCAAATTCTGATCCTTATTCCTTCATTCCAATGACACCCACAACTTCAAACCATGCGTTTCCTGAGTGCATTGGATTATGGTACCACGGACCTAACAAATGTTGCTTAGAAAGTAGAGTGAACACCTTTTAGAATCTGGAAAGTGCAAAGAGGGTCTTGGAGCTGGGGTCACTGAGGATATGGGATGATGAGAAATATCCAGACTTGAGCAGAAAATCTGTTGTCACATTTCCCACACTGCAAGTGCTAATAAAGACTTGGTAATGATGGCAGAAGTCTTTTCTGGAAACACTTATGACATTGGTAATGACCCATGCTGGGGAGATGAATCCAGTCTGTAGCCATGCTTAAGTAAAAGAAATTCTTATTACCTCATTTGTCTACTAATAAGTATGCCTTTAGAGGGTCCTTTAAATATTATTGATGTGGTAAGCAATAAGAGAAGACGCTTATTGCCTGAAAACACTGAGTAAGTTACCTTCATTATAGCACCTCCACGGGAGGCTTCTCAGTTTGCATGAAAGGTAGAGTCAAGGTCCAGAAAAGTTTGCTTTCATTAAGAAGAAGAAAAACCATGTCCTTGATAAGTTTTTTAAAATTCAGCATTAGTAAATGATTTTAGCTGCCTTCTTTTGCATGGTTGTGATTTCAGCTCCAAAAGCTAATTTAATACAATCATGTCTATTCTATCCTTTTTTTTTTAATTTGAGGGATGACCTACCTTGACTTAGAATTCATTCGTTATTTATCACATATTTACTAAATTCTAATATACGTCATGCAGCACGCTGGACATCGAGGACTCACCTGGAAACAGTTCAGACAAGAGCCCTGCTCTCATGTTGTTTTCATCCCAGCACTGCCAGCATGACTACAGTCTCCCTCCTCCTAAATTGTAAACTCCAGCGTCTATTCATCTTTTTTTTTTTTTTTTTTTTTATACTGCTTTACGGGCCTCTCACGGTTGTGGCCTATCCCATTGCGGAGCACAGGCTCCAGACGCACAGGCTCATCGGCCATGGCTCACGGGCCCAGCCGCTCCGCGGCATGTGGGATCTTCCCGGACCGGGGCACGAACCCTTGTCCCCTGCATCGGCAGGCGGACTCTCAACCACTGCGCCACCAGGGAAGCCCTCTATTCATCTTTTGTATTCTATTTGGTGCGAGCACACGGCCTTGAATGTACGTACTTACCAATTATTTGCTATGTAGAATTTCAACTTTCCACCTCATATTATAGTTGATTGTGTCCTCGTATTCTTCCTATCCTAGTGACTGAGGAAAGATAGTGTGGCAGAGATGAACTCTTCTGCTGGGACACACAGCTAGACTACATTTCCCAGCCTCCTTTGCAGTTAAGACCACATGACTAACTTTCAGCCAATAGTATGAGAGAAGTAACTCACTCAAAATGTGCCTCTTCCAAGCCTGGTCATAAAATCCCTCTTATGAGAGAGCCTCCCTGCTATTGGATGTGACATCCACAAAGTCATCAAAAGTCAGCAGAAACCTTGTCAAATGTCATAAAATTACTGTGTGAAGTAGAGCTCCCTACTCATCTAGATCTGTCTTGGACTTTTTATAGAAATGAAAAATAAACTTCTATTCCGCATATGCCATTAGTGATCTCTGGTCTATTTATTGTAACTGAAAGTCTACCCAAATTAATCAATGTCTTTGCACCTTGTACAGAGGAAACCTTAGGATGCTAAGTGACAGAACTGAATGTTGGAAAAAGAAGTCTCCCTTTCGGGTCATAAACCACCACTACCTGCAGTCAGTAGATGACTGCTTTTGTTAGAAAACACCAAACGTCACGAAATCAAAGATTTCATTCTCATTTAGATGTTTATAGTCAAATAAATGATAGCAAAAGTGAATGATCATTTATAGAAGTATTATTTTTTCCTGCATTCAGGAATCCAAAGCTGGGGAGTAACTGAATACAGTTAACTTTTCCAAACTGCCATAGGCTCACTGTTGAGGCTGAAGTTTGTCTAGACCTAACCAGAGTAGCTGTCAAAATGTATCAGAAAACCTATTTTATTCCTGTTTTCACCTATAGCTCTTCTCTCCACCTTCTACTAATTTGCCTCAAAAGACTGGGAAGATGCTTTTCAAAGTCCCTTTCACTCTGTCTCCAAAATACACTTAAATACATTTTGATAGAAGTAAAAATAAAGCTGCCATTATCACACACACAGACACACACATTATAGCCCTATGCTAGCTCACCAATAAATTACACATTACTCTCTAAATAGCGAGATATATTCATTTCAGAAAAGGCTGCATATTTTGTCTATCACTCTGTGATTTCATAGTAAGTAGATATGGTTTAGCTAGAATACTTGGACCAGAAAATAAATGACTCCTGTTCATCCTGTGGGTGCCAACTACGTTCAAGCATGAGGGGTTGCTGGCCCGCGGTGCCAACATACAGCACCTTCGCAGGGAGGCCAAGGCCCTCATGCTCCAGCAATAGCAGACGGCGCTCCGATGAGGCAGGCTGCTTCTGGCAGGTGGCAGCGCAGGAGGTAGTAAGTGAAAGCAGCTCAGCATAAATAGTTCCAGTGAAATACAAGAATAATATTCTGGCGTCCCCAACTCCTTTTCTCTCATTCATGACTCACAATAAACACATATTCTGATGGGCAAATGGCTAAACTACCCCAAAGAAGCGAAGAGTCATCTCCAGCCTCTAATGGAAACTCTTCACTGATCTGGAAACCTTTCCCCCTCGAGTTAAGCGAAGTTTGAAGAGATACGGTTCTCTCCTCAGTGACCTTGGAAATCTGTCCCAGGTTGTTGGCCATTCTGGTCATTTCTTCTTGACCAGCTGCTGTCTTCATATCAAGGGGGATTTGGAGCATTCCATGGGTCAGGAGAAGGTAATGTGTTCTAGGCCATTTCTAATCCATGGAAAGCCCCAGGTGTATAAGACTGAACCAGCCAACAAGAGAGAGAGAGAGGAAGCCATAGAAGCAGAGACACAGATGGTATTTGACCCAGGAAAAAAATAATAAATAAGATTCTAACACATCCATAGACAATTAACAAATTGAAAATGTAATATCTCTAAGAATTAAGAAATTTTTATAGGGTTGAAAAATGTAATTGCAGGCTTTTACTTTTGGGAGATGGAGATGAAAATTTACAGAGGCTCTTTTCACATTTAAAATACATCTTGTTGAAATTTGGTGTTGGGTAAAAGAGAATTCACTATACTATGCTCTCTAATTTTATATAGGTTTGAAAATCTCATGAAAATTATAAAAATTAAAAAAAATGAAACATAACTAAATAAATAGCACTAAGATTAACAAGGATTTTTCATTCATTTACCATGTTTATAGCTCAATTTCTATTGTTTCATTTTTCAGAAATATTTCTGTTTTTACAAACAGAATTACTGAGAGGTTATATAGTCCAGCAACAGTGAAATTCCTTTGTAAAGGAGAGGAAAACAAATTTAAAAAGAAAACTTAGAAGGAAGAAATTTAAAGTTACCAGGGGTGACTAATCACAGGCTACAGGAATTGCTGGGGGTGAGTTGTTTCATTTAAAGCTCCAAAATATGTCAAGATTTTGCAGTCTGCATCTATGGGACAGACTCTACGATACAGAATGGGCACCGAAACCAATTGCATGGAATGGAAAACTCTGCCGTCTAAAAATCTATTCACTGCAAAATTTAGCAGGTCTATTCAAGTAAATAGGCTCCAAAGTGAAAAGTAGCACAATCAGAGGTTTTAAACCTGTTCTAGTTTAATAGGTCAGAATTTCAAGTTTGATTAAAAATTTCACTCCCCTGTTGCCTGATTTCTGTTCAGCCTAGACTAATTACTTTCAGGACCTTGCTAATTGGGATGACTAGCAAAGACAATTTGTCATGTGGCTCATTTTTCTTAATGTTTTCAATATTTAGTGTTCAATGTTTATAAAGTTATAGTAAATTAGATTAGTAGTCACAAAAGTCAACATAGAGTTCCCACAATTTAGCATTTCAAGGTCATCACTGACCCTCCAATCTTCAATAAGCCATTTGAGATTATGTTACTAAATTCTGTTTGTAATTATAACTTGGCTATAGAAAAGTTTTTCTCCGTGGGGATTCCAGGTAAATTGCTCTTTCTTGGCATTCTTTTTGCCCAGGAAATGAGGAAAGCTGAAGTAATTCTTCCTTTAAATTCAGATACCTCTTGAGGTGGCAAAATCTTAACAATGTGGGCCTAGCAATCAGTGGGAAAAAAATGACCAATAAGCGATGTTAGCCTGAAAATTGGGGAAAACATATTTCTACCCAAGCCTACAACTGAAATCAGATCCCAAACGTCCCAGGTGACGCCTGCTACATGCCCCTCAAGTACGGGGGATGGTGCCACACCATCCGTCACTCCAAACTAAACATCACAATGTTCCAGGGCTCCAGAACTTGACACCCAAAGCCTAAAGCCTAAAACTATTGAGATATTTATGCTGCTCGGTAATAATCCTCCTGGAAAAGCAGGTAATTGATAAGTGAATGAACTACTCAGGCAATTAATGAAATACTCACACATCAAACACTGATTTAATAAGACCATATGACTTCTGAGGCTTCACTATATGCCTGGTAATTTACACCCAGGATCCCATTTAATCCTAACAAACACTGCTGTAACACAGATGTTCTCATCCCCATTTTTACAAGCGAGGACCCGGGACACAGAGGTATTAACTAACTTGTCCAAAGTCATAAGTGGCAGAACCAGGATTCAAACTTAGTTGTAGTAAAGGCTGTTGGCGCCTTGTTGATATCCTCTTAATCCTATCATTGACTTCCAGCTTCCAACCCACAACTGCATTTCTTTTCCTGATGATTTCTCTTCCCTCTGTTCCCTGCTTTACCAGCTCTTGACACAGGCCAGAATTGCCTGGGAAATAACTCCCCTCTGGATCAGCTTTCGACCAACAACGAACGGGAATTGGTATACAAATACCCCAGCTCTCTCACTCTTGCGGGGAATAACACTGGCTCCCAGGTTTCCCTAGTGGAATCAAACTTGTTTCCCATAGTGATAACTTACTTGATAGCATACCCTTCATTGGATACCTTTACTCTCCAAAACTGTGCCCCACCCCAACCAGGGTTTCCTGGGATCCCCTTGCAAATAAACTGCTTGTCTCAGAGTCTACTTCAGAACTAACCTAAACTAAGACACAAGGTCTGTCTGATTCTAAATCCTTATGATGCTTTCACTTTTCTACACTGGGAATATGGCAATTCAGGAGAGAGACAAATGTCCAGTATCTGACATATTGTTAATAATGAAGAAAACTGGGTGTTTTATATTATATATATAAATATATATATATATAATATAAAACACCCCTCCAGTCTGGCACATCACCACTGGATCCAAAGTATGTGTCACTTTTTGTTTTATACACTTGGATGGGGAAAAAAAATCAGCATCCCCTTTCCTCCTTGATCACTTCTAGGCCTTTTGCTGCTGATACTACATACTTTATCGGAGAGGTCATTATGCCCACAGGTTAGGAGACCATCCTTTCATTCCAGGATGTGAATACTTAGGCTCCCCTGTTAGCCCTCTAGATTAGGAACTCAATAAATATGTGTTACAACTGAATATGAAATAGAAGGTGAGATTAATCAAAGAGAGATAATCGGGGAGCAAAAAGTATTAGAGCTATAGTAGCCTCACAGAGCAGAGAACCCTTTGCCCAAAGATGAGTCTAATTTAGGCCATATTTTTAGACGAAACTTTGTGAATTTAATTGTGAATCTACTTCGTGCTCTTTATCGTGTTCAGCCTTGAAGACTTGGAGGCACGCATTACATACGATCTGGCTCTTGGAGCCTGTATTCCATTGGCAGAGGCAGATTACAAACCAACATCGATGAGAAATACGTCATGACAAGTACAGGAATAGTGAGTGTTCAAAGAGCTGTGTGACTGGTAGAGGGTGGAATGCATTCTGTGTGGGACTTCAGGGGTATCAGAAAAGTCTGGAAGGCTTTACAGAAGATGACAGTTGAGTTGGATTTTGAAAGACTGAAAAGGAATTTATTAACAGAAAAGATGGAGTAGTGGGGATAGTTTTGAGGAGAGAGGTTTAACACAACATTCTGGCTCTGGACAAGGAAAAAATGATTTCCCCTTAAAAGTCAAAATGCTTAGAAACATAAAGTTATAAAATATTAAAGTTACATAGTCCCACCTTGGAATGTTGGAGAAAAAATAACAATAGCTAACAATTCCATAGTGTTTACTCTGCCAGATTCTGGTCTATGTTTTTTACATTTAAGAGCTCATCAAATTTTCTCACACCAACCTTATGTAACAAATATTACTATTATGCCGTTACAGATGGAAAATTAAGGTACAGAGAGGTTAAGAACATTGCTCAAAGTCACACAGCTATTAAGTAAAGCCAAATAATCTGGTAGTAGAGTCCTTGCTCTTAATTAGTACACTATAATGCCCTTAGCAGTAAAGGTGAATTAGGACTAACAGTTAGAAATAACTATAGAAACTTGAAATAGATAATAACCAAAGTGAGTAGCGTTTTTGTGTAAAATTTGTCTCTTACATATGATTTACACTCTTATATGGCCTCCCAGTACAGTCTCTTGAAGGCAGTATAGTACATGGTTAATAGATTCCTGGCATCAGCCAGATGAGAACTTGGGTCCCTGGCAGCTCTGCTACTTACTACCTCAGGGACCTGGGTCCCTTTTCCTAAGTTCTGGAGACATGCACTTCTCCATCTGCCAAATAAGGATAAGAGTAGTCCTCATCTCAGAAGGATGCTTTGAGGATTAAATGTGCTAATGTATATGCTGAACTTAGCACAGAATCTTACACAGAGTAAGTGAATAATAAATGTCAGCTCTTTATAACAGTTGCAGAATTTGATAACTTTATTGTTTATTTTACAAAGCTGATGAAATGGGCTGTGTAAGAGTTAACCTAGGACAGGAAGAGAATGCCAGAGAAGTACAAGAGCATTGCGGCTGGAGGTGTAAAACCCCCTCTTCTCCTGGAACCCCCTCTTCTCCCAGCTGCAGTACCAAATCTTCCAGCTGGTACCATGGTATTTTGTCATTTGCAGTGGTGAGTCAGCAAGGCACGGGCCCCACATTTTCTAATAATCAAGGGATCTGGTGTCTATAAATTCCAACGATTGGGACTAGAGAGCAGAACTGCCTTAACGGGCAGCACAGCAAGTGGCCAGTCTTCCCTTTCAAAGGGCTGCGGGTCAGGACCATTACTGACACAGATTTATTTTTTCCTCTTTCTAAACAAAGTATTTTTTAATATTGTACTGACAGACTAACATGACTATTGTATAATAAAGAATTTGTTCCTGGGAGGTACCCTCTAAGTTTTTGGACTTTCCCCAGTGATAAGGGTGTCTTTCTAATTCATAACGGGCCCAGGTAGTTTATGTTAATGAGGTGACTCAGGATGAGGGCTGGCCACATCAGAAAGACCGATCATGTGATTGGAGGGTGTGGCTTTGAGCCACATGAGATCAGCCCAGCCTCCAGGAGGGGAGGGCAGATGGAGATTGAGTTCAAACATGTGGCCAATGATTCAGTCATTTATGTCATCATAGTGAGACAACAAATAAAAACTCTGGACACTGAAGCTCAGATGAGTTTCCTGGTTGGTGATACATGTTGATGTTCTGGGAAGGAGATGCAGCCTGACGTCATGGAAGCTTCATATTTGGGATGCTGCCAGACTTCTTCTTTTGACTAGTCTGCATTTATAACCTTTATAATAAGACTGTAATCCTAGGGTGGATCCCACATGAATGGGATTAGTGCCTATATATAAGAGACTCCAGAGAGCTCCTTTGTCCCTTCTAACATGTGAGGACACACCAAGAGGATGGCCATCTATGAACCAGGACATGGGTTCTCACCAGACACCAAATCTGCTGGCACCTTGATCTCAGACTTACCAACTTCCAGAACTGTGAGAAATAAATTTCTGCTGTTTAAAGCAAAAAAAAAAAAAAAAAAAAAAAAAAACCCACAAAGCTGTAATCCTGAATTCTTGAGTTCTGTGAGTCATTCTAGTAAATTAACAAACCTGAAGGGGTAATGGAAACACCCAAATCTGTAACCAGTTGGTCTGAAATGTGAGTGGCCTGGGAACCCCTGAATTTAAAGCTGGTGTTTGAAGTGAGGAGACTTCTGTCCTAACTCTGGGTAGTTGGCAGCAGAAGTGCATTGCAATGATCAAGTTGAGAAATAAGCAGGACATGATTATAAGTAAGACATTTTACTCCATCAGGAAAGAAAAAAAAATGCGGTGCCATCTTAAAGGTATCTAAAATCAAAGAACCGTGTGGCTTTGGGGAAGCATATTTATAAAAATCTTTTTACTTTAACCTGGAGTTGCTTGCTTACCTTTATTCACATTCATACTGCTGCGGCCTGTCCCGTTGTGGAGCGCAGGCTCCGGACGTGCAGGCTCAGCGGCCATGGCTCACGGGCCGAGCCGCTCCGCGGCATGTGGGATCTTCCTGGACCAGGGCACAAAACCGTGTCCCCTGCATCGGCAGGCGGACTCTCAACCACTGCTCCACCAGGGAAGTCAACCCTCCCGGTTTTTAATTAATGAAACCATCAAATAAATGTGACTTTATCTAGACAAAAATGCCAATGCCACAAGACTTACTTGTCTACCTTTTCTCAGCTCAATGCCTAACTTGTTTAAAATTGTACAGGAGGATGCCAGATGTTTAAGACACCCATTGGTTATCATAAATGCTTTTATCCAATCACTGATCCATTAGACACATAAATACTGACAACCTACTATGTGTCCAGCACAGGGCGAGAGAGAGTGAAAAGAACAGGACACTTGGCCTCAGAAGCTTCCTGAAGTTGTGTTTGCTAGCTCTGTGACCTTCAGCAAAACATTTGCCCTTTCCGTAAAATAAGGAGATTGGACTAGATCACATTATTGGGATTATAAAAGTCCTGTCCAACGGTAAACACTATTGATTCCCTGAGTCTGCCTGCATTTCCTGCAAGACTGAAGCCCGAGCCCCTGTTCTTCACTGTGTGTTTGCCGACTCTCTTGTGAGTCTTCCCTCATCTCCTTCTCAAACCCCCCTCCTCGTTCCATAAATCTGCATACGAAAGGACCAGACAGCTGTAGCTCTCAACAGCTTTGGTTTTCATCACTGCCTGTGTCATCCTGCTTGCTGAAGCGGCTTTTTAAAGGGGCTGAGCCTCCTTTAAACAATTCTAAATATTTTTGAAGTTATAAACCAGAACATAACAAGCTTACCAGTAGAGAAAACAGTAGAGTTTTTCTGCAGGTGGTTAAACTAACTAGAGGACTTCTCTGTGGGAGCTATTCTGTGATGTAGGCTGATCACAGAGGGGACCAGAGCAGTAGTGGAGGAACTAGGATAATGTCAGGCAGTAAGAGAAGCTGGGGAGGATGGTAGCATCATGAAAGGAAGCATGAGAAAGGGAAAGAAGCCGCCTTAAGAGAGGACATCCCGCAGGCAACCCACTCTACTATGTGCACTATTTATATCCATTTAATGTTCCCCACACAAGCAAAAAGGAGTCATAGCAGTTGTAAGGAATAGTACTGGAACTGAAAGGACATTACTGCTGGAACAGCAAAGACTTCTGGTCTTGCGACACATAAGTCAAAGGTAGAGAAACAGACATTCACACGCTCACATCCTGCCACTCCCTGCTATAATTCTTTTCCCCGCTAGCCTGACTCCACATCCCATTTTAAGCTAATCACTGATTTAGACATAATGAATTTTCTTCTGTGGCAGCTCAGGTAAGCACACAGCACCAGACTTTTTTTTTTAATACCAAGAGAATAAAAACAGCAAAATATAGCAGTACGGTAACTTAATATGAGAGTTATATTGCAAAGCCTAAAAACTCATGGTCCCAGAATGAGCAATGTCTTCGACATGACCTTGAGAAGCCACTGCCAAAGACTCAACCATGCCACTTGTACACCTCTGCCCCCTCCAATTGCTCTGAATAAATAGCATTTTCCTTTGCGATGGTAACATCAAAACACCTCCAAACACTGGCACTTTAAATTTCTGACCCCAATATATTGTGATGTCTGACTCCTTGTTGAAACCTGACTTTCACTTTTTTAGTCCTTTGTGCTTCATCTTGTAATTCTCCTTGACCTATTTCCTAAAAGAGCAGGGCCATGGCTGAAGAAATGGTACCCTTGGATAAGAAAAGAAAAAGATGTAGAACTTCAGTAAGAGTATAGCACTTAGCCTTATACATGAGTATAACACTTAAGACTGATCAAATTCAGACCCTGTTCACAGGAAAATAAAAAATATAGTCAGTCACTTCTATGCTTCCCTTGTGTAGTAACAGATACTCAAGAACTTAGATACATGAAGGTTACAGGCTGTATGTTTGCTGTCATCATTTCCTTGATAAACATTCTATGGAATAGGACCTATGGGACCGCAGAAAAAGTATAGTCTTTGGAATCTAGCGGGCTGGATTTTAGTCCCAGCTCATCTACTTAAAAGTTGTATAGCCTCAGGCAAATGAATTGACCTACAGGACCCTCAGCTTTCCTTATCTGTTAACAAAGGAGGAGAAGGAAGAGAAAAAAGGAGGAAAAAACAAGACAAGGAAGGAAGGGAGGGAGAAAAGTAGATAGGAACTCATAGGGAAGCAGTTATATAATATGTTTGAAAGCAGTATATACAATGCAAAATTTATATAAATAAATATGATTTATAAAAATGGTACTTTAAATACTGTTAAAGGCCTCTGCTTATTGAACAAATATCCAAGAAACAAGCCATGCTTTCTTGCTCGAATACTTAGGAAAAGCATCGCCTTGAGATGACCTGCAGAATCTGCACCCCAGGACAACTGCTGTTTGCTCTTGTTGAGTGGCAGTGAAGGTCTGGCTTTCTAGGACATTCAGCTCAAACCCACCCCCTCCAAAGAATGTGTCTTTTCTCATTAGCACTTTTCACAGATTACAGACTTCTTGGTTTGACTTTCCACTGGCAGCATTTTTCCCTGCAGCCTGAAGTCCTGCCCAGGTTAGAAAACTAAGCATCAGACCATACACTCAGGACAGTCCTGTTGACAACGACCCCTGGACTGAAACAGTCCGTGGAGGGTGGGAGGATGACTGTCTCACTGCACATTGGAGCTGTTAGTTCTGGTTTGGTGTTCGGTAAAGAGAATACGAATCAGGACATGGAGTCTTGCAATAAACAGGAACTAACGGAGGCAATTAGGAAAGAACACCTGGCGGTGAGAAATCGCAACATCTAGGTTGGCCATAGCCAGCCATTGCTCCCAATTGTTATTCACCACAATGGAGAGCCTCTGGACTGTGAATGCCAGCAATGACGGACGGCCATAAAATTCGCAAATGAGTTTTCACATTGTCTAATAAAATTCTACGACTCTGTCAATCTGTGTTGACACAGACCTACACAGGACTGGATGATAAAATGTTGTAATGGGAAGCTAATTGTTTCCTTGGGTTTACATGTTTGTCTTTTATTTCTATGATTCTAGATACAAATTCTGGTTCTCTTAAGAGTGACCGTGAAGATGGTAGTCAATTCTGAGTCCCTAGCAGTCAAATATCCTATTGCCCAAAACATCTCAAGCCAAACAGGACGGGCAGCAAAATGAAAGTCCCAACATTCAGATCTGAATTTAGGGGTATGTGGTATCAGGGCTGCCTCAGATATGGCCCAAAACTGTATATTTTAAGTAAACAAAATAAATAAAAGGTGGATACAGTCATGTAAGTTCTAGATTAGGGATTGCTTTATATCTGTTCTAAAGATGCCATCTTGAAAAAGGATAAGAAAGAGTATTTTATGGTCTAAAATTAGCCTTGGAAGATATCATCATAAAAGTGTAATTCAATTCACATGTAACTTGGAAGGTATAAGCTGGAAAAGGGAAATAGAGAGTAAGAATTCACAAAACAAGACAGTTTTTACTTCATGTTTATTTGATTTTACATGCTCAGCATGAGACATAGCTGAACAAACAAATAATTGTGGAGGGAAGGGTGAGGGAAGGAGATCTGGTTAGATATAAACACATAAACTCGGGCTTCCCTGGTGGCACAGTGGTTGAGGGTCCGCCTGTCGATGCAGGGGACACGGGTTCGTGCCCCGGTCCGGGAGGATCCCGCATGCCGCGGAGCGGCTGGGCCCGTGAGCCATGGCTGCTGAGCCTGCGTGTCCGGAGCCTGTGCTCCGCAACGGGAGAGGCCACAGCAGTGAGAGGCTTGCATACCGCAAAAAAAAAAAAAAAAAAAAAAAAAAAAAACACATAAACTCTGGGTAAAATTTTGTTTAGTTTGCTACTCTGCTCCCATTGGCTAGAACAGGCAAGCATATAATAAATATTTAATAAGTATTTCTTGAATAAACAAAAACTCAGCATATCAAAATTTGTCTTGTTGGTTAGACAAGATGTTTACTTAAGTTTTTTTTTTTTTTTTGGCAGTACGCGGGCCTCTCACTGTTGTGGCCTCTCCCGTTGCGGAGCACAGGCTCCGGACGCACAGGCTCACCGGCCGTGGCTCACGGGCCAAGCCGCTCTGCGGCAGTGGGATCTTTCCGGACCGGGGCACGAACCCGCAACCCCTGCATCGGCAGGCGGACTCTCAACCACTGTGCCAGCAGGGAAGCCCCTAAGTTGTTATTTTTAATGCAGCTTCAAAAGATATAGAATTGACAATTCTCCAAAATGTCTGTCCATTGAAAGTCTCAGAAGCACGGACACGAAGATATGGTACAACTACCTGGTCATTTTCTATATTAAAGGTGAAAGAGAACATTATCTATTAGAATGATCACCTATTAACGCTGCTTGTAGATATGTATATATTATACTTCACTTGGAAAAGTCTTTTATTGATCTTTGCTCCATTTCTCTAAGACAGTGATTAAGGGTTAATTATGCTTGCTTCTTGCCTGTCTTATAAAGAGTTATGGAATTAAAGCTAGTAGCCTCTTTTGGATTGTTGGAAATAGATTAAGATAATTATTTTCAAAATAAAAATTGAAGAATCGAAAGAAAAATCACACTCTAGAACATGATGACATCTGAGAATCAGATTTCACAGGGACTTGAATCTCATTAGCATCAGTTTTCAAAGCATTTCAGCCAATGGAACCATAGTTCACAAACAAATATAAATCAAGTGTGGAAGCCAAAATTACTTTCAATCTTATATGCTCCTTTTGTGCCAAAACATATTCAAAGTCAAAGTATAAATCTGTGGGATACTTAAGTCTTTCTTGCCTACACAGACCCCAGGTTCTTGAGTAAAGTACATATGTTGTAGGACAGAAGAATATTTTGTATAGAATCTTCACAAAGGTTTTTTTAAACACTTGACAATTAAGATAACAAAAAACATATGACAAATTATCTAAAGTAAAAATAAATGTGATAATACTATATCAAGGCATGAATGTGTACGATATATATAATGTATAATTTGCATTGTGGTTGGAATTTATAAAAGTAAAAATTTGAGAAATTTACACACAGACTCTCATTAAGGGAGGTTTAGTGATGACAGGTTCTTGGAAAGAAAGAACTGGCAGAGGTTCTCAACGCAGCTCCCTTTCAGATGATAAAAGACGATGCGTTGCCCCCTGAATCAAAGAGGAAAAGTAACTCTCTTGACTTCAGTCAGAGCAGGTAGACAAATCCCTCAGCACTCCTGAGGACCTCTCTTTGTGGGTTCCTTTCTAATTTCAGATAAGCACTAAATTATGCAGAAAGGGAGAAATATACATTCAATAAGTTGGCCTGGAAGACAATTGCTATATGACTGCTTACAGAAGACAGATCAGGAACGTGAAATGAGTTCTACCCGGTCATGGTGGGGCTGACCCAGATCCAAACTGCCCAGGGTGTAAATCCAACAGGACTTGCCTGGGCTCTGCTGTTGGGTGGCCCTGCCTTTGAATGCAATACTCAGTCAAAGATGAGGTTACTCTTTGTTATATCCAAAGAGATTCCAGAATGAAGATGTATATTCACAGCAGCTAGAAGAGCACGTCCTTGAGGAGGAGAGCGTCCGTCCTCATCCTGCCCAGCTATCAAGGCACAATGTGCATATTTCTTCCCTGTACCTGCTAGGTGACCAGTATTTTCCATGAAGGCTCTAAAACGTCCTGTCGTCACACATAAGAATAAAGTTCATAGCGTTTGTCTTCTTTGACATCTTGAAAAGCTCTTATGCCCCAAGCTTATCTGTCTACAATACAGCTCTGATCATGTCACTCTCTTAAATGAAAACCACTAGAGTATGTGCCATTCTTCTAGGACCCATACACCTTAATTCATCGGGCTTGTGCACAGGCTGTACCTCCTGCCTGTAACACCCTCCTCAACCTCGTGACAGCTCACGTGGCCTCTCTTCCTGCAGTTTTCATCAACACATATTTCCTGTCCCGCCAGACTCAGCAATGCCTCCTCACCCTGAGTGCCCACGGAACTTCACCTCTCTCTCTATTCTATTCGAATTCTATTTGAATCAATAATTTACTTATGTGTTTAAATAACAGCTCTGTTCACTAATTTGGGCAAATTACTTCTCTTGGTCTTGGTTTTCTGCTCTTTAAAATTAGGAGATGGAATGGTTAGTTACAGTTATATTTTCATGCACTATTCTCCACCCTGTTTTAGACTGGTGAACAGGACTAGAGTTTTGCTCCCTTTTCCTTACATCCCCACTAGAAAGGAGAGAAAGAATAAACAGACAATAAATCTATGAACAGAAACCGATTTCAGATACTATTGGGAAATGCCATGATGAAAATAAAATAAGTGATACTGTAGATAGTGATGAGGGAGGGAGGATACTTCAGCCCAGGTAGAAGGGCAAGACCTCTCCAAGGAAGGGAAACATCAGTTGAGAACAGAACTGGACACAGAGGCAAACTTTGTATCCACGTTCCAAGGGGAAGAAACATCAAAAACACTACAGCGGGAATGCTCTGGGTGTGTTCAAAGAGGATGAAGGAGACAGCAGTGACTGAGACCGAGTGACAAGGTGGGGGAGGGGAAGGATGAGGTCAGAGACACGAGCAGGCAGCACGTTACACGGGGCTTTGCAGGAGTTTGAATTTTATTCTGCTGCAACACAAAAACATCACAGCATTTTAGGCAGTTGACATAATTTGCTGTATACTTTAGAAAGTTCAACCTGGTTGCCATATGGAGGAGGGATTTTGTTAAAGGGGGCAGAAGCTGAAAAGCCATTTAGGAAGATACTTCTATAGTACAGGTGAGCGATGCAATGGTTTGGGCAGTGTTGTGGCAGTGAAATGAAGTAAGTCAGGTATGTCTTGGAGGTACAGCCAAAATGAATCACCAGCACATTAGATGTAGAGAGTGAAGAAAAGAAATTCATCAAGAATGATCGCTAAGCATTGAACCTGAGTCACTGGACGAACACAGGTGGGAGAGGCTTGGGCAAGGGTGTGGATTTGACTGCAGAGGTTTCAGCCTTAAGACTGAGCCATCACTGGACATCTGAATGGAGATGCGAAGGGGGCAGTGGATTCGATAAGTCTAGAGCTCATGGGAGAGTCTGGGAATCACCTCTTGAGTCTGTCTCCTCTTGTGAACCATCAGAATGTTGATAGAAAAAGCCATGGAGTTAAATGGCTTTGACTAGAAAAAGAGTGAATGCAGAGAAAATAAAAGAGCTGAAGAGAAATACTAACACTTGCCAACATGCAGATCTAGAAGAGAGCATGAGCAAAAGATGCAAAGGAAGTGGAGAGAGAATTCGGTAGAAAAGAAGAGAAGAGGCATGTGTTGTCTCCTAGTTCTGGATATAAGAATGCGTTCCAAGAAGAGAGGGCCAACATCTGCTGTTGAACGAACAAGAGAGTATCGAACCTTGTCTTTGGCGAGAGGGAGGTCATTGTCTTGTTGTGGTGGTGGCGGTGGGAAGTGTAATTTCTGGCAGTGCTGAGTGCCTAGTTGATATTCATGGCCATGAAGTTAAGGTGATTTCAGCTATCCTGATGGTGTCATTTCCTCCATCAACTTTCAGCTCCCTTGGCCCAGGCTGGGAGGGATGGACAGTTGAGTTTAATCAGGCAGAAACTCAGAATGGGTTATTTTAAGATTCTTCTGATCTCTAAAGGCTCATGAAGTAAAACAAAAGATTTATTTTATTTTAATCTAAAATTTCAAACTACTTTTTAAACGAACTTTTCAGAATTCTCCAAAGTAAGATTATTTACGGTTGCACGCAAAAACTTGACAATGAAACAATGGGGAGAGGGATCTTTAGCAATCTTGCATGTTATTTAAATCATAACTATTGGACTAGGAATATGTATTAATCCAAAACAAATGTCATGGTTTATCCTTCCCATATGTTTCACTTATTTTTTTTCATCCCTTCCTTTTCCAGTTTTGATGTTGGGAAGTTGAAAAGAATGGACTGTGGTAAGCTGGATACCCTGCTAGGTGTAGCCAAGAGACATCCAAAGTCAAAGTCAGAGTTGCCATAAAATTTTTTTAATAAGACAAAAGCAAGGAATTTATATATTAATATAAATTATTATCTCAGTGAATAATTCAAAGATTAACTATCCCCCCCAAACTCTGACATCTTATAAAGGCAGCATTTGTCTTTTGTTTCCTTTTAGGAAAATCTAAAATTAAAACCTACTTTAAATTCTAAAAATAAGTGGTTTAACTCCTGAAAATTTATTCAATCACATTTTAAACTCCAACATACATATTTCTCAACTTGTAAACATATTTGCATTCTTTTAAATTTAAACAGAAATAGATTTGTTAAAATCCGGTTCTCTGAAATATTCAAGAGAGTATCATCTGGCCTGATTTTTATAAATTATATGTAATGTTTTTAATAAAATACTACCGAATTCATGCTACTTAGGAGCAAGAATTAATGATTTAACTCTATTTCTTATGGAACCTGAATTTTTCCACCATATCTACTCAGTGGACACAAATAAGTCATTGTCATTCTCAGTATGAAGCGATGTTTACCTCTCGCTAAATTCATTTTGTCATGATAAAGAAAACCAACCTGAATTCCAAACATTACAAGTGACAAAACATTTTATAGAGCATGCATTTTGCATGTAGACTGCACCTGAAATGCTCAGCTTTAATCTAAACGTAAACGCCAAAGTGAAGTCAAAAGTCATTTACTGTTGCTTCTTCCTTGACATTTCTTAACAGGACATAACAAGCTGGTAAAAAAAAAAGGGAAACCTGGACAGACAGGCCTCCTGATCTGTGCATTCGTGAGCCCCACTAGCATTCCTCACACAGGGGCTGTACCAGCGGCACCTCAATGAGAATATCAATGCCTTGCATTTCTATGCTACCTTCGAGTTTACAAAGTGCTTTTCATAGTGGGTTGGTTTCTTTTTAATGAGAGGGAAAGTTTTATGGAGGATTTTATTCCCTTAGAAGGCAGAAGACTTTTGGCAAGATTTTGAATCTTTCCTCTGTGGCCAATTAGTGACAATTCCACTTTTGCAAGACAGCCGTCTCCCTGTCCAATTTGACAAGGCAAAGCAGGAAGACTGGCACTGAATTCGATGCCAACAGTAGTTCAAAATCTCACCACCATCAAAATAGGAATTCAGATGCAAAATTCCAAGACTTGCTTAGTCTGCCCTGGCCGCCAGAGATGCTGAACTATAACCAGAGTCGGCTTCTAAAAGAAACAGGTTGGGAGCAGTGCAACTGGTATAAAGTTTCTACAAAGGGAGGCAAAACTGCAGAATTGTGCAATCAGGTGCACGCCAATGTTTGTTTCAGCCTGTTTATATCAGGAAAAAAGTTAGAAGCGAGGCTATTAATGAATAGGCGGTTGGTTAACTAAACTATGGCACAGTTGTTAACTGGAATACTATGTCACCAATAATGAAAATACAATGGAATGCCAGCTGGGAATGGGTGGGGTAGACCAGATAGTGTAGGACCTAGAAGGCTACAATAACGCAGAATTTGGGCTTTTTCTCTGCATGAATTAGCAAGTCATTGGAGATTTTTGAGCATGGGAGAGACAGGATTTGACTTGCATCTTCAAAGCCTCGCTCTGACGTAGCGTTGAAGAGAGACTATGGCAGGGTACATTGGGGCAGGGCCGATGATGGCTCAGAGCAGGTGCTAGCAGCACGGGAGTGGGAAAATGTGCTCCAAGTCTATGAATAATGAAGGTCAAGAAAGCAGGATACATTGGATATTGGGTGCGAGAGAAAGTGAAGAGTCAAAGAGGTTTTTATTAAGCAGGTGTGTGCGCATACGAGGAGCCCCAAGCACAAGAGACGCGTCCCCCCAGATAACAGGGTGGCTGCTGACTAAGTGCTTTACAGATCTTTATTCTCATCTTTGTACTTTTGTTTGGGCTTATGCAAGGAACATGTGTTACTTCAATAATTTAAAAGCTATTTAAAAAAATAAACGAATGCCAACGAGAATGAGAAACACTGCCCCGGTATATACTTTTTTGGTCAGCCGCCTCTTGTCGCCCGGCAATCAAAGCCTCGCAGAACAGCAAGTGACAACTCTAGAATATGAAGCAACAGCTGACCCCCAACCTGCCCAGTTTCAGGATTCCTACCGAGTTGCATCTCTTTCTCTGGGTCTTTTCTAACTGAAGGAAAGAGTTGACTAGGGCCTCCCACACGATAAACCTGGAGATTAACACCAAGGAGTCGGCACACCTGCCAACCAAACCACAGAAGTAAACCTCCATCTGTGTAGTGAGATGAGTCATCGTTATTCTCATTAACCCTCGTGGTTAGCATATTTGAGTCTACCTCCTCAAAATTTGTATTTTCTGTTTGTATTTGCATAGGCCTTATGGCATACATAACCTTTTTTTTTTTGGTAAGCCACTCGAAAACTTTTTTAAACGTGTGGGGTAAAATAAATACATAAACACTTGGATTTTTTTCCCAAGCCCCACCCCCATTCCAGGTAGATCGCTTTATTTATGTCTTATTCAAAATCATACGTCATGCTAGCCACTCCCCGAACTGAGAGCCAGGCAGCTGAGAAAAATATTCATGTAAAGGTCTGTGTGCAGCGCCTGAGCTATCTGGAGAAGAGGTGCAGACAAATCTAATACAAATGCATTGGGCCTGGGGAGCCACGTGTGACCTGGGACACATACTTGCTCGGCAGACACACAGCACAGCGGGCGTGGGTGTCCCTCTGCACGTGTATCTCTTCATTCAGCAGCGGAGATGAATAAAACCTGGCTGTGACCCCCAAATTGCGACACCGTGCATGGCAGGATGAACAACATTGTTTTCCTCGCAGTGGTAGGTCCTCAAGCATTAATAGAAAGACTTCCAATGTCTTGTGTAAAACCAGATCCCTCCTATTCCTCCGATGCAGCTGCTCCGCTCCCTCTTTATTCTCCAACACGTGCGTGCCTGGAACCCAACGTATAGGTGGTGACTCCAAGCCGGGCCTCTCCCCGGCTACTTACGATAGGGACTTTTGCGTTTGTAGCTCCTCTTGTGGCAACTATTCCCACACTTGGAAGCTAGGCAGGCAGTCTGTGCATGTACTAAGCATGTGGCTTGCTGCATATGTCTGCACATCATTTTTCAGGAAACTCTATTTCACACTACACCAGCTTGATGAGTAGCTTTGTTCACACCCACTGAGAAATAACTCCATGTGAGAATAATACCTTTACAACTTTGAAGTGTCCTCAGACAGACTTATCTCCAGGCCATCATCCTGCTGTGAACGCTCATCTTGACTTTCCACACTTACGGGCAACAGTCATGCACCATACTGGCAACCAACATGCAGGTTGGAAGAAACGTGAATGAAGGCAAAATTAAATGGGAGCCTCAACATCTTTCTAGTTTGGTGCAATTTTTAATAATTAAAAAAAATCCACCACACATGCAAGTACATCTTTACTTGGTGTCAACTTAAAATTTCTGTTCTGTGTCTTTGAAGCACGTTTACATTTCTGATCCTCACCAACATTCCTTTTGTCGAAGATTGCCTGTCCTCAAGGCACTTTCTACTTATGTCTTCCTTAAAGTAAGTATTTCTGGCCAAAATCTTAATCTTTAAGCCACAATTATGGACTTCCCCTGTGGTGCAGTGGTTAAGAATCCGCCTGCCAATGCAGGGGACACAGGTTCGAGCCCTGGTCCGGGAAGATCCCACATGCTGCGAAGCAACTAAGCCTGTGCGCCACAACTACTGAGCCTGTGCTCTAGAGCCTGTGAGCCACAGCTACTGAGCCTGCGTGCCACAACTAATGAAGCCTGCGCACCTAGAGCCCGTGCTCCGCAACAAGAGAAGCCACCGCAATGAGAAGCCCACGCACCGCAACGAAGAGTAGCCCCTGCTCACCGTGAGTAGAGAAAGCCTGCGCACAGCAACGAAGACCCAACACAGCCAAAAAATTTAAAACTTTTTTTAAAAAGCCACAATTATTATAACACTGAGGCAACTGAAAGCTTAGTGGGGGCATGGTTTCAACAAACTGAATTTTCTCTTTGAGATCTATTATAATTTCACCAATCCTATTCATTGAAAATCCAGCAGAATACAGGCAATCAAAAAATATCTGTTATCGGAATAAATAAGATAACCAACTCTTTCATTCCACAAATAATTGTTAAGCCCCTGAGATGTGCCCCACCGTGATCTGCTCCAGATTTAAAGGTAAGTCCAATGTGGGTCTGGACCTAAAGGAAACTCATTCATACTCAGTAGAAGAGCTGACATGTCAATTATACCTTTCCTAATTCAGCAGGAACATGTCTCAGCAAGGGCTGAAACACACATGCCAAACTTGTCGTTAATTTTTAGTTAACTAGAAAGTTCAATTAAGTGGAAACCAGCTCAGTCTTAGTGCTTAATTCTTTCAGGTAATATCCAACTAGCTCAACATCTGGAACTCGGTTCAGCCCAACAGAAGCACTGAGTAACTACCGTAGACTCTGCACCATGCTAGGCACTGGGGATGCGAGGATGAGAAGGTACCAGAATGGGAGGGAGAAGGAAAGGTTAATGGCAATCCACCTGCCGGGACAAAAAAGTGGGCTAGTACAAAAGACCTGTAATTCAGAGTAAGAAGAGGAACAACAGAAGAATATGCAAGACTTGGGAACTGATCAGGATGGTTAGCGAAAGGGACAGAGCAAAGGTTGAGTGTCAAGCAGCCTTCTTTCCATAAGGGATATAAATTCCAGAGGCCTGAGTAGGTCCTAACCCAGGACACCTTCTAGAAGCTGTTCTTAAAATTTCCAGTATCAGCTTGTTTCTTTTTGATTTGCTCCTCTCCTAAAAGGGCAGTAGAGGGAAAATCTGATAAATCAAATCTCCTGAGAAGGTTTATTCTGTTTAGTTAAGAGTTATCATAACTAATGGACCCAGAGACTGTCATACAGAGTGAAGTTAGAAAGAAAAACAATTATCGTATATTAACGCATATATGTGGAATCTAGAAAAATGGTACAGATGATCTTATTTGCAAATCAGAAATTGAGACACAAATGTAGAGACAAACGTATGGATACCAAGGGAGAAAGGGGCAGGGGTGGGAGGAATTGGGAGACTGGGATTGACATATATACACTTTTTTTTTTTTTTTTGCATCCAGAACTTTTAAAAAAATTTTTATTGGAGCATAGCTGCTTTACAATGTTGTGTTAGTTTCTACCGTACAGCAAAGTTTATCAGCAATACGTATACATATATCCCCTCTATTTTGGACTTCCTTCCCATTTAGGTCAGCACAGACCATTGAGTAGAGTTCACTGTGCCATACAGTAGGTTCTCATTAGTCATCTATTTTATACATAGTATCAATAGTGTATATTGACATATATACTGTACACTTTGTCCTAGGAAAATGAAACTGCAGTTACCGTCATTTATGAGTTTAAGAAAGCCATGTAAGATAAAGGAAACCAAATTTCCCATTAAAAAGGAAAACAAATTTCATGACTGTAAAAACTTTGAGAGATTGTATGAAATAGTCATAATCTAGTTTACAGTGTCGAACATTTTTACAAAAACCTAGCATGTGAACTGTTTTATCTGTGAAAGATGTTCAAGTGAACTCTGAACACCAGGACAGAAAGGGAGCCAGAAACCACGATGCCATTTGCCTGTCGCTTCTCCGCTAGCATGGCTCACCTCAAGCACAGTCAGCCGGCCAGGAAGTGGCAGGGATCCGAAACATCCTATCAACCGGCTAATAACCTCTCTGACCAAGTTCACCAGTAGTTATGTCCTCTAATTTAAAAAATACAAAATGAAAAGAGAAACAGAGAAACTTTCCCGTTAGAAATAACAAGAGACATAGAGTATTTCCGAAGCAAATGATTCTATGAAACAGATTCTCCTCTGGCACTTGGGTCTCTTGACCCCAAAGGCATGAAGAAAATAATTATGAGATAATTCCTCTTAAAATTATCAATGCTCCCTATTGATCCCTCTGTGGTAGGGGTAAATCATCAATTTTTCTCAAAGGAGACAGAGATTTCCAGCAAGAAGTTCTTGAGAACTCAGAGGGGACATGCAGAAGTGAAGCTGCTTTTGATTTCTGAACTGTTGATCTAGAACTGATGGCTGTGATGAAGCCTGTCCAACAGAGCAGGAAGTAAGCGTGGCCACATCACTGTGATCTAACACATACTTTCTTGGACTGACGCAGCTGATAGGTTTTCTGTCTCTTCGGGTCCCTGAATGCAGGCTAATCACCTGCACCTCCAGCACCAGGCAGATTCCAGGTGTCAAAGGAATAAAAGGGATTTAGAGCTGGAAAGGCACCAGGATGTTCATCCAAACCCTTCTTCTACAAGCAAGGAAAACCTCTCTAAATACTAACACGGTGAACATCTAGTGGTGGCTGAATGCCCTGCGGTCCCAGAGGATGTGCGCAGAAAGCAGGGGTCCAGTCTGAGCGGCTCAGTGCTCTATGCCACACACCACCCCCAGAAAGAGGAGTTTCTCAGTAAATATCTGTTAGCTTAAAAATTCTGCATCCTTTTACAAAATTGTTTAAAACAAAGTTTATGATCAATCTTTGTTTAAAGCTAAATATTAGAAAAGAGGCACCAATGGTTTAGAAAACAAGACATTTCTTCTCTCTCACCAACCTGCCATTCACCTTTCCTTTTATTCCTATTGATCTGAAAACCTGCTCCTGGACTTCCCTGGTGGGGCAGTGGTTAAGAATCCGCCTGCCAATGCAGGGGACACGGGTTCGAGCCCCGGTCCGGGAAGATCCCGCATGCCACGGAGCAACTAAGCCCGTGCGCCACTACTACTGAGCCTGCGCTCTAGAGCCCGTGAGCCACAACCACTGAGCCCACGTGCCACAACTACGGAAGCCCGTGCGTCTAGAGCCCACGCTGCACAACAAGAGAAGCCACTGCAATGAGAAGCCCGCGCGCTGCAACCAAGAGTAGCCCCCGCTCGCCACAACTAGAGAAAGCCCACGCGCGGCAACGAAGACCCAACACAGCCAAAAATAAATAAATAAATAAGTTTAGTTAAAAAAAAACAAAGCTGCTCCTATGTTATAGGGGTATAAATTAATGGATTTACTATGCTGAACATTGCCCCTGGTAAATGATTCTTATATTTGAAGGGTTTGCCTCCTTAACCATTCCCATGAATGATTTCAGTGATTCTCAGATTTTCCACAACAATTAATTAATTTGCTCATAAATTCTAACTAACACTTAGCAGCTCCTACAGTATAACACTACCAGAGTTCAGAACGGTGCCTCCTGAGTTTTGGAGTCATCCAGTTCATTTCTCAGTACTGAGCTGACGAAATAAATTGACACTGTCAAATGATGCTTTCAAACGATAGAGGCAGAACTTTGCAATCACTGCCTTTGGCATTGGCTGAGTTCCCCTCCCCCATTCCTTAGAGATGACAATTACTATGAGACTACAGATCCAAATGATAAACACAGGGCATTGGGGAAGGTGCAAACCTCAAGTAGGGACCACCCAACGTCCTGAAGGCCATTCATATATATCGTATTTTTACTTCAAAGAGAAGCACGATTTGTTCCCCTGTCTGCGTTTTGCAGCCTTAAAGGCTGTTTCTGGGTATTGGATCCGAATGATGTATACAGGGAGTGATATCCAGCTGCCAGCAGGGATGGCATCTGTCTCGTAGTGGCACATGAGCCTTCCAGGTTTTTACTGAACTACTGCCTTGATGTTTATCGGAAACAGGGGCTACGTAGATATGGGTGGGAGCACATGTACTATTCTTTGAATGATTACATTGCAAAACTACTTGGAAATTAGAACAGCTGTCTAAAATGTGTATTAAGTCCTCAACAACAACAGATAATCTGAGGGAGTTTTGCAAAGAGAACTCTCTCATGATCTTGAGAAATATCTTTGCTGGAAAAGTAGATTCCACTCTCCAAATTCACTGAGCAACTTCTTCAATGATGTGGGTCTTCTGGAATATACAGAAGGATGTGACTATTCCACAGAAATATTACTGATCAAAAGGATCAAACCCCTGTGGTCCATAGAGTAAGAATTGCTTTATGCCTTCTGGACTTAACAAAGACCACAGATGTATGTATCCATATGGGTGGCTCGTAAGTGTATCTGCTTCAATATCTGTGAGATCACATACCAACATTAACAGATACCAATTTAAAAACACAACAGCTCTGTATCTGACTTTTTTCCTTGTGATAACTCATGACTTCCACGTGCCATAACCCGTTAGCAATTCCTTCTTCAGTTCATCTTACATTTCTCATCTCTATTGGAAGCACAGTGATAATTTCATGTTCAAAAGAGCTAGAAGGCCTAACCACTATGCACAGTTTCACAACCATCTTTCACAAGACAGGAAAGTGACACATATGAAGCACCCCAAAGCACCATTTCTCTTGGTGAACACAACGTGTCCGTGATTTGAGAGCTCAAGTAACCAATAAACAAACAAACAATTCCAAAGAAAAGAAAGATAAAAAAATTGAACTTATCATCTCTAACCACATTTCTTCTAGGAGGGAACAGAAGATCAATATAAGTTGTCATCTTCCTTGATAAAACCCTGCCTTAGAAAAGTTAATTACAAGATCCCACTGAGTCTGACATGTAGTGGGGTAATGAAAACACTTTGCTTCTAGAGAATTACAGTATAGTACACAGTGCTCACAAACAGAATGAATAATTGAAATCCAGAGCTTTTATGCTTCAATGAAAAGAAAACAATATTTCATGGCACATAAACTTATTCAGCTTATTTGCATTAAGGTTGAATGATCAAAGCACTGTCCACAGGAAAATAGTGAGGGTACCCTGATTTAAGTGTGATGAGCATTCATAAATATTCTTAGGAAGCAAGATGTACCTACATTTAATCAGCACTTATTAAAATTTTATTCCCTACAGTTATTCAACAGGATCTGTGGTATAAAAACATAATTACAAAAATCAGATTTGAGCTCATTTGACAACAGAAGGGTTTTATGGTGACCTATCTCCAAATGTTCCTATTTGTAATTAAATGCAGCGATCAGCAGTAAGGATTTTGAAGCTGTTTTAGTAGTTCCGCTATTCTGCTTAACATGTGGCACCCGTAATAATTAAAATGATACTAACACATGCACAATTTTATGGCCCTTATGGTGCAACCCATTATGCCAAATAAGGGCCTCTGTTTTCACAGCATACTGCACATGGTCTCATTACACCCACTTTTCTTTTCCTGTCTTCACACTAACAACTGTTAAAGTGAATCAACACACGAAACGTACTATAACAGCTTAGTGTTTATGATATGTGTGCTGTTAGTCAGTGAACAGGAAAATCTAAACATTTACTGTTTATGTAAAGAATAGCGTTAGTGTTAGCGAATTGCTCGGGTCTGCTTACTTTATTATCTAGATCACAAACGTAATGATGGGTTTCAATGGCATCTATATTTTCACTTTGTTTTGTTTTTCAATGCAGATGTCTATAAAAACCAGAGGAATTTAGCAGTTACATATCTTAGAGTATTTTCTTCTCAACTGCTTAAATAATTTAAGGGATCGCTTAAAGAAAAGATAGATAAATCAGTGTCATTCCCTTTTTTAAAAAAAATGAAAGAAAGAAGGAAAAAGAAGAAGAGTGAGACATTTAAAGTCACTTGGAGGTAATTTCCTCCGCAACATTCCGAGGCTGGATCTGGTTTACTTAAGATGTTAAAAAGCTATAAACCATTTTTATATGGTACCATAGTAAAATTTACAAGAAGCTGGGAATTTGAGATTAGTGCCATTTTTATCATGAATAATTTTGTAATTAAGGAGCTCCTCAAAGACCTCCTACACTCATTTTACAGTCATCAGTTACGAATAGCACTCAGTCTTTTTGTTCTGGGACATAGTCCAAAGTAGGTCCCATCGGTAGAACACCAACGGATGGGCAAGATCTCACGTCTGCATTTTCCATTGCCATTTTTCTGAACATTAGTCGAAACTGCAGATGAAGAATAACAACCTTTCTTTATTTTTTTTCTTTGTAAGTCAAACCCAATTCTGTCCATTTAGGAATTTTGCCGGATTGGCGCTACCCGGGAGTCGACTGAGTAGGCCTTGAATGTTAACGGCTTAATAGCTCAATTGATTGCAAAGATACAAAAGAAAAATGCTCACAGATTGCAGCCTTCACATGGTTTGGCTCCGAGATCTCATCAACAGTGTGACGTCGACCGGTAGAGAACCATGTGGATGCTGTATGAGGACCATGCGCTCGTTACAGAACTGTGAAAATTTGTGGGACTGCAAAATGAAAATTACCAGCCAGGAAAAAAAAAACACAGCAAGATGAGTCGTGGTAGAGGGAAAGCAGCTTGAGACAGACCTAACACATTCTTCTATACAAGCTTCTTAGTAGAAAGACTAGGAACACTGAATATTATGTAAATATCACCGCAGGTCCAACAAATCTGTCAGAACCCCAGCCACCCCAGGCTCAGACTGTCACACTCAGCACACGGAAAAGATTTCATCCCTGTTAGGAGGCATTCTCCAACTCTACCTACAAAAACAAAAAAACAAAAATCCACCCTGTTCAACAACTGAAGAAGCCATAAAGCTTTCTATCTGAACTTGAAGAAAGTTGCATCTGCAATCCATATTCTTTGATTAAAATAAGCATCTGTGATCAGCATTAGTATTTACTACCCCGTGATCAAAAACAAATAACCCGCTTTGTTTGTTTCTTACTGCAAATGAATTAAATTAGCAGCCTTTAGGAGGACTTGCTGCTTATATCCTTGTTTCAGCAGTGGTAGTATTTGAAGTTTCCTGCGGTAAGTTCATTACTCGTATTTTGTCCAGAATTAGTGAAGCGTGCTGAAAATTGCTAATGACAGATGTTTCTCCACTCTGTCACACTTCTTGTATCATTTGATTTGGAAAGCAACATACGGTGTTCTGCTCTATCAGTATGTCACAGACTGTCTGTAAACAGCTGGTCATAACTCAGTTCAGTGAAAACCATTACTTTCCAATGAAGGGCTGGACACCCTCCAAATTGCATTTTGGCATGGCCTCGGCTGCATAATGCACAAAGTTCCTCTGTTCTGAGGTTACCTAAGGAAGAGTTCTCACTTTCCTTACTTGTGTTTATGTTGCAGAAAAGAAGAGTGTTTTCTCAGCAATAGACAGAAGATCAAGAGGATATGAAAAAATATATTTTAATGATTGTATCAAGCACTCAAAAAAAATCTGGGAATGTTGCATTGCAAAAGACAACACAAAACCCACCCAAAATGGGTATCTTCCCATTTCTAGTTATGTCTCCGGCTGAAGGGAGCATGAATTATTAGGATCAAGATGACACATTTCAATGTCTCCTATAGAACAGCCATGGCATATGACCACAGCCATGTGGCCATCCCTTGATCTAGTCACAGTGAGAGGCACTAAAATCATCCCCCTGTCACTTATACGGTGGTGAAATCCAAATAAATTTGTCCTGCCTTTCTTTAAAATCTGAAACTCATCAAGCCAAAATCCAAATATTAAAATCACGTTAGTATAAGGCCATACACACTATTTTTTAACATGACATTTTAAAACATGTTGACAATTACCCTTAATAATGAACAATGCCAGGTTATTTGAACCATACATCGAATAACAAGGCATCATTAGCAATACCTTTCAGAATGTTTGGAGATAAAATCTCTCACTGAAAACCTCTGGATGGAGCAGAGAGATAAATGGAGATACTGAATATATTTGAAGCCACTTGGCACTTCCAGATCCATAGGGGCTTTGTGATTATACATGAAGAAATGAAAGAGAAGGAAATGAGCCCATTTGAGGGACTGGATGATAAAGGAACATGCCCACCTCAGCTTAGCACTCATTCAATCAACTCTCCATCAACAAATACCAAGTACTTACACGTGCTGGAGATATTCTTGTGGGACTCTTTTCTATGCATAAAGGAGAGGCTTATCAGCACTGAACTCTAAGTGTATGCTTTTAGCACCTGGCAAAGCCCACTTCCTCCTAGATCAGGCTCCTGTGTCACCTCTCGGAAGCCTTTCCTGACTCCCCCCGGGCAAAGCTGGCCCACATCTGGGCCTTCCCCACACGTTCCTAATAACACGACTATAGCATTATAGGTAAAGTGCAGCTGGAGCCCAGGAGAGAGAGCAATTGATTCCATGAGAGACTCGGGGGAGATGTCAGAGGAGGTGACATTTTGCCTGGGTCTTAAATAATGACTCACGTGTGCAAAGCAGACAACATTTTAGAACATCTCAATCAAGAGAGATGTCCTCAACTAGTGAAAAAAAAAAAAAAAAGCAGCACCCTTTGCAGATCAAATGTCATGAGAGCAGAAGACAAATGCAGGAGAAAATTCCAAGAAATAAAAACTATATACACCGTGAAGAATCTCTTTAAAACAACATATCTTACCTGGACCTTGTTTTTTCTCATCTTCTAGGCCAGGGGTTTAATAGTACCATTTTCTCTCAGATAAAATCAATATATCCTTGTATGAAAGGGTGAAGGATTCAACAATCAACCAAAGGTAATTTTAAAGTGAAAACATATCTATTTAAAAGTCATATCACTCATTACACCATTGAGTACAACTGGTTTCAAAAAACGTTAGTATTTTAAGACAATACTTAAGAAGTATTGCCATATGATTCTTAATACAAGATCATTCCTGAAAATTACTTTATAATTTAGTCTTATATTAATAAAGAAAAGTTGCCTTACTATAGGATGTTCCATCCTTTTGAGTAATAGGCTCTTTGAAGTTGCTATATGTCAAGTCTCTTAGCTTAGGTTGACTTGCCCAGTTCAACTAGGCTGAGCCACCGAAGAGTTTTATCACCTGTAAATGCAGCAGCAGAAGGGGTTTAAAAGGTCATTTCTCTCTGCCTCCTGCAGAGGCTTTTACCTGTTTAAGGAATGTACTCAGCTAAGAAAACATGTGATTGCACTTCAGTGGCTCAAAGCTGACAAAAGAAAATTATAGAGAGAACTGTTTTCATTAGTTATCCTCTTTCCCAACCCTCTCTGCTCTCTTTCCTTCTTTGAATATTTACCTCTATTTATGGTGAATCTCCTTCTGTAGCTCAACCCTCACTGCTTTGCCTCAGCTGAAGTACTTAATGAAGGTCTATTGCTTTTCCTTCACGGAGAAATACTCTCACATATCATTAGAAGTAAGTGTCTGTTAGTTTTTCCAAAAGGTAGTACAGGAACCTCTGTAGACTGATTATGCCAGGTGGTGATAATGTAAAATTTGGACTTTCACATGAATATTACACAGTGAGCTGTCTTCCTTTTTTGCTGTTGTATTTGCTATTATTTCGATGATGGCTTTTTATTCTTCTTTTTTAACTTCCGTTGATGGTCTTTTTTCTCCTCACTGTAAGTAGTGCTACTTCTAAATCTGAGCTATGGCTTCTAGAGCAGATGGGTGAGAAGAGAAATAATTTCCACCCTATAACTTGTTAGAAGAGCTCAGTGCCTTGCCAGCTGGCCAGGAGTTTAGTACTCAAACACAAAATACACAGATTCTCAAAGGTTGGTCTTCTCTGTTGGTCTTATTTGAGTCTCTTGAAATCTTTACAGGGCCAGAAAATTATTCATTGAATTTCTGACTAATGAAAATTGCAAGTTATGGCCAATATCCTATTGGTAGTCCCCTGTTGTCCTTCTGATGGAAACCTTGGCCAAAAAAAACAAACCCGATACCATTTCTGTCCAACACGTCCAAAGAAATCAAAGCCACTGGTGGACATTTTGCCTCAATGAACATAACTTTTTTTAACTGTATCAGGAAAGAAACCCTTTGCAACAATACACAACTAGAGCTTTCAAGGAAACAGCGGAGCAAGGATGAAAAGGCACAAAAGAATTACTTTCATATTGCCAGATATGAAAAATTTATAGTGGAGTGCTGACTCCTCCCAGTTTGTGGATCGGAAGATAAACCAACACAAATTATCCCCGAGGGGACAACTTAACAATCTGATTTTGTTTCCTTCAATTCCATTGAACTAATATTTATTGAATGTCTACAAAGTGGAAAACTGTTTGCAAGGCATTAAGAGAAAATAAAAATGAGTATATTCCTAAGTGTGGAGGAATGTCCCTAAGGAGACCAATGGAAATAATCATACAAATAATTAGAATACAAAGCAGTGTTATAAAAGTGCCTTACATACAAGTGTGTGTGTATAAAATCTCTAAAAAGTGTTAATGCATCTTATATAGGTATCTAGACCCTCATTTTCCACCAAAATAATACAAAACCCTAAGTCCCTGCAATTAGATTACAAATAGCTTTTGATTATCTAGGGCCTGATTAATAGAGTGCCTATATAATTTGTCATCCAAACAAGGACACTTTGAGAGTGAAAAGTGATGCTATTAATAATTGTGCCAAGTCAGAAGGAATAAACTGGGATTGTCCCTGGCAGGTTAGGACATATGGTCACCCTATTGATCACCTAATTTCAGTATTACCAAGACAACATCGGTCCCCTTTTTCTGCTTCCTTCTGCTACCTGACTTCATAAACCATTTTATTTCTTATTAGGTAGTGTCCACAAGAGACTGGCCAGGAATAAAATGAGACTGTGTCCCTCATATCCATCAGTTTTACACAAAATAAAGACTGGATGGGAAATCATTTCATGAACACTTATTGGACCAGGTACTGTGCCAGGTGCTGGTGATACAAAGATGTGAACAAGTAAATCCCTGTCTTTTTTTGCTTCAACAACACTGGAAAAACTTATATATACTTATAAAATTTTAAAATATTTAAACACTATTTTAAAATATTTTAGTTTTATTTTAAAGTATTTTTTAAATTATTCAAAATATTTTTACAAATAAATGTTTTTAAAGCATTGAAGTACCTATGGTGAGATAAGGAGAAAAAGGAGTGCTGACATGATTCTTCTGCAAATGGCTTTAATTCAATTTTCCCACTCATGAGTCATGATAAATTCCTCCAGAATGTCTCTTCATACTTCCTTGCCTTCTTTCTACTTCTCCTTTACTTTTCTTCTCCAAGTCCAACATAGAAGATTATTGAGAGAGGAAGGAAGGCAGCCAGGCAGTCAGGGTTACAAGGGTGTGGTTCAAGTTTGTGGGAGAGAAGTGTCTTTGGGTTTCATCTCAAATCCAGGTTTAAATGGCAAAACATACATGCAACGAGCTAAGTCAAACTGAAAAGAGAAACAAAGACTGGTTCCTTAGGAAACCCTGAAAGAGATTTTTTAAATTATATGCATAATAGGATGAAATTTAAAGAAGGAAAATATTCCATTAAAAACAAAAAAAGCAGAAAGACAGAGCTCTAGGGAGGCAACTAATCATGGGGGCAGGCGGGTGCATATACAAAACAGAACATGTAAATATTAGAGAAATGCAAACCAAAACTACGATGAGGTATCACCTCACACCAGTCAGAATGGCCATCATTAAAAAGTCTACAAATAATAAACGCTGGAAAGGGTGTGGAGAAAAGGGAACCCTCCTACACTGCTGGTGGGAATGTAAAGTGGTGCAGCCACTATGAAAAGCAGTATGAGGTTCCTTAGAAAGCTAAAAAGAGAGCTACCATATGATCCAGCAATCCCACTCCTGGGCATATATCCAGAGAAAACGAATTCAAAACTATCCATGCACCACAATGTTCACAGCAGCACTATTTACAGTAGCCGAGACAAGGAAGCAACCTAATGTCCATCGACAGATAAATGGCTAGAGAAGATGTGGCACATATATACAATGGAGTATTACTTAGCCATAAAAAAACAATGAAATAATGCCATTTGCAGCAACATGGATGGACCTAGAGATTACCATACTAAGTGAAGAAAGCCAGACAGAGAATGACAAATACTACACGATACCGCTTAATTGTGGAATCTAAAAAAGATACAAATGAAGTTATTTACAAAACAGAAGAGACTCAACAGACACAGAAAACAAACTTAAGGTTACCAAAGGGGAGAAGGGAGGGGGGGATAAATTAGGAGTTTGGGATTAGCAGATACAAACTACTATATATAAAATAGATAAACAACAAGGATTTACTGTACAGCACAGGGAACTATATTCAATATCTTATAATAAACTATAATGGAAAAGAATATATATACACACATATATAACTGAATCATTTGCTGTACACCAGAAGTTAACACAACATTGTAAATCAAGTATACTTCAATAAAAAAACAGAGCATGGATGGCAAACTCAAACGCCTACCAGAATGGGCAGATGACGTGAATGAGCCAAGTGACTCAGGCACAAGATGGTCAGGAAGTCACTATGACAGGGTGTGGACTGAGGCAAACTGCAGAGTTGTGCTCTAGCTAAAAGTGGCAGCAGCTACTGAGCAACAGCCAGCCATGTGAAACTGTGGATCCAGTGTAGCCAGTTCTGCCAGCCTTCAAAAAAATCTAGAGAACCGTATTTTTTTTTTAATCTTTTTTGTTTAATGTTGGCAATGAAATCAAATGGAAACCTCTGCAAACCCAACCTAGTCTTCGGGGCTGCCAGTCTGGGACTCCTGTGAGAAAATCTTTGCCTGGCACAAGGCTGCAGAAGAACACAGGGCTTTTTCTCTCACAGCCAGGAACACTCACTTTTGCCTTACATCTCATCCTTTCAAAAAGGAAACTTTTTAAGAGGAGTGTTTGTGGGTATGTGTGGGTGTGATATGCAGGCTTTGAAATATTTTAAGCTTATGAAATAAGTATTCATTGCATATTTTTGTTGTATTCTATTAATTAAATGTGGAAAATTGCCATATTAACAATTAAAATCAAGTTGAATGGTATTTAAAAGTGAAGTTCACTTCAAGCATTCAACAATTCCATGAATCGTTCTCCACTCTACTTTCTGTTAACAAATTCCATTTCTATTCATTCAACAAACATGTATGGCACACTTTATGTACTAGGCTCTATTCCAGGTGTTGCTGATACAATAAGACAGACAAACTTGCCTGCCTTCACTTACATTCTGGTGGAGAAGAAAAAGAACTTAAAAAGAAAATTCCACCACCCATATAGAGAAGGAAAATAGGAAACTTTGGAGTGTAGGTGGAACTCAGGTTCAGAAGTTTCAGTTCAAATGTGAAAAATGTCTAAAACTAAAATCTGACTTGACTGATGTTTTGAGACACCTTCAAATGCTAAAAAGAAATCATATCACAATGAATCACCAACCTCGTTTAGGAAGTGACTGATGTAAAAAGTTTAGGTCATTGGAAGATAAATAAGGAAGTGAATTATTAAGTGTATGATATAGGAATACGAGCGCAAGAGCTTACTATATTGTTGTTTATCACAGTACTCGATTGTTTTTTAAAGTTGATAAAAATATTATTTTTAATTCAATTAGTACAGAAAAGTATAAAGAAAAAAAATCATCCAGAAATAGGTACCATTAGTATTAGCTGAATTTCATCTTTGCATATATAAGATAGAAGAATGGATGGATGGATGGATGCAAACTATGTCTTTTAATAATTGGGATCAAACCACACATGCACAGTGTCACCAAACATGTCTGGGGTTAAAATCTTGCCTCTTCCACTTTCTAGTGAGGAAACATGACTTATCCACACTGTGTCTCAGTGTCCTCATTTGATAATGAAGATACTACTTATTCATAGTATTTTTGTAGGTATTAAAGGAAGTAATCCATATACAGCATTTAGGGCAGGGTACAGAACACACTAAATGCTCAACAAAGGTTAGTTGCTATTATTATTTGCTTCATCAACCCATTCATGATATTGGTTTGATCCTAAAATTATTTTCTCAATTCTGCTATCTCCCTTTTCTTCTCATTTTGTTTCCTTATCATCTTTTAGCCATTTATTTTCTTTTTTTCCTCTTGTTTTATTGAGGTATAGTTGATTTACAATAGTGTGTTAGTTTCAGGTGTACAACAGAGTGACTCAGGTTGTTCTAACGTGGGAAATGCTCTCGGGGACTTATTTTTAGTTCCCTGACAGGCTGCGTTCAGTGATCATTTCCTCTCCTCCCCACTTCTCTTCCCCTTCCTTCCTCCCGGTACTCTCGCCTATTTGCCTCGCTCTCCCTTCTCCCTTCGCTCATCTTAGCTGCTCATCTCTGGTTTCTATTTTCTCTGATATGGCATGACTGACTTCCCTTTGACCTGTCTTCCGTACCATCCCTCTGTTCTGTCCTGTTTCCTCGCACTGGTATTTTCATGCTGAGTGTTTAGTGTTCTGTGAGTCATCTGACAGCCTGGGAAGAGCATGGGAAGAAGAGGACAACAGAGCAGAGGCGCCGTGCTGTCCTGGCCGGGGCGCGCCTGCTCTCTGCTCTCCCTTCCTGGATTTCAGGAAACGATCTGTAGAACCCGGGTTCACTCCACTTAGTGGGGAAAGGAAAGGAACTCATCCCTGCGGTGATGCCCTTTTACTTCAGATTATATCTCGCCTTTCAGTGTGGATCCTGGAGATCTTCACCACCACCCGATTCTGCCACCATTTTTCACTCTCTCATTTTTCCAGACCCTTCGCATGGTCACTTCTCTTAATGCTTCCTCTTCCCAGAGAATCTCAGCTCAGTGAGCACTATCTCTGCAAGATTCTCAATTCTGCCTTAACTGGTCAAGGGCAACTTCACTTGCTTTTCTAGCAAACAGTGCCATCTTCCGCAAAGAATAGTCATGCAAGAAAAAGGATGATTTGTCTTACTTGTCAGTGAGAGGAAGACAAACTTAGAAAGAAACCAAATGCCCAATAATAGGGAATAGTTAACAATGAACAGAACATCCTCTCAATAGGATATATGGAATTATTAAGAATTCTATTGATAACACAACCTTTAATAATACGACCTCAACTATGTAAAAATCATTTATACATTTATTTATTTATAATATGGAAAAATATATTAAAATATTTTAGTATTATCTTTAGATTGTATGATTATGGGAGATTTTTGTTTTCTTTTCTAAATTTTCTACAACTTTCAAATCTTCTAGATTATATTACTTAGGCAATCAGCAAACAGAATCCATAAAACATTATTTAAAGAAAAAAGTAATTGTGTCCAGTTTAGCGTTTTCAAATGCAAAATAAGACAGAAATATATAATTAGAAAAGAGCTACTTCCTCACATCAAGACTGAATCTTATTTGTTTTTCTTACAACACAAAGACTCAGATATTTATTTTTTACTAACATACATCATAACTTACCAAATATGAATAAGAAAAGCCTTTTGTGTGACAAAGTCAATTCTGCAAAGTTGTGTGATGATGACTTTGGTGGGAACTAACAGATCTGCCAACATAACCTCCTCTCCATGTGTCATTCAGCTAGCTATTTGTTCTTTCGGAGGACTGTTTTTACCCTAAGGGCCAATTTCATTTAAAAAAAAAAAAAAAAAGAAGAAGAAGAAGAAGAAAATATGCTGATGAATTTTATGATTTTCCTGCTTTTTCGACTGCCTGAAAAAATCAAGCCAAGCAATGCCAACGTTCTACCTTTTAGGGGTAGACACAGATTGCCCCCACAAAAACAACAATCTTAGACTCTGCCTGGTCATGAAGAAAGCTCCTGCTTGTCCAAAGAAAGGCATGAAATCAGGAGTTGACAGAGATTCTCATTCAGGAAAGAACTGTCACCATTTTTGCTGTGCTCCGGCCAGAACAGCATATGGCAGCCCAGCTGACAAATAGAATCTTTTCCTCTTTTTTTCCCATTTCACATGCACATTTCATTTGTGGAATATTAAAACTTCACACCAAGTGCCTGTTAACCCCTTGGCATCCCAGCAGCCCTCGTCTGGGATGTGCTATTTCCCAGGATCCTCTCGTCCAGCTGCGAGAGGGTTAAGGCCAATAGAGAGAGAACCAGTGGTCAAAGGCCTTCTGACCCTTCCCTGCGTCCATCAGGAAGGATGACTCTCAGCATTTCCAGGCAGAGTTGTCTTTATGTTAGAAAATTCAGAGCTTCCTGGCTATGAAATATAAACCACCTTGTTTCCCTGCATCCCAGAGCCTTTCAGTTTTCCTAAACAAGAGGTATCTTCAGACACAGCTGTCCTAACATCCTGCTGTCCGGGGGGACCCAAAGGCAGGCCCGCTGTCCACTCCCCAAGCACACTGTTGGCCCCGGTCCTGAAGGAAGAAAGCCTGCATACGTGCTCTAAATAGAAAAAGCAACTTGTTCACATCTCCAGCGCCCTCCACAGACATAAGCACTGGGTTCAGGTTCAGATGTCTTTGCTGACAGAGGCAATGCTCACACAGCCCTATTACACTGCAGGACGCCCCCTGCGAGCCCAGGCGGCCCAAACACACTTCCAGCTAGATGTTTCTATATATGTGTCAATGCAAGACTTCTCTTTCCATCCACTCCCTTATATTTTGTTTTTCATTTACTAAAATTGCCTAGCATAAAATAAGGCACTCAATATATATTTGCTGAATAAATTTCAAACACACAAAAAATGCAGAAAATAACACAAGACATACACCCATGGATTCACCACTGAGATTAAGCAAATTTTGCCATATTTACATCCAATGACTCTCTCCTTTTTAAAAAATAAGATACGAAATGTTTCAGGAACATCAGACCCCACACCACATTCCTCCTCTACCCGGTTAACCACAACTCTGAAGTTGCTGTGCCTTATTCCCTTCCCAAGTGTTCTAATACACACATGTATCCATAAAACATATAGATACTAGTAGTTTGTCTTTTGAATATTTTCCATGAATATTTTCCATGCTCTATGTAACAGTTACATATATTTCGCCCTTAACATTGTTTCCTTTTTTTTTTTTTTTGATGTGGACCATTTTTAAAGTCTTTATTGAATTTGTTACAATATTTCTTCTGTTTTACTTTGGTTTGTTGGCCCCAAGGCATGTGGGATCTTAGCTCCCCGAGCAGAGACTGAACCCACACCCCCTGCATTGGAAGGCAAAGTCTAAACCACTGAACCGCCAGGGAAGTCCCAACATTGTGTTTCTTTGTGCAAGTTATTTATGTTGATATCCATAGATCTAGGGTACAATTTTAACTGCTCTATACTTTCCCATCATTTCAATAAACAAAGCTTTATACATTCCCTTAATAAAAGACAGATTATTCCATGTTTTTGCTATCACAAACATTCCTGCTTTGAACATCCTCGATCATATATACGTATGACGTATATTCTCTAGGGTGGGGACCAGTCCTAAACCATCAGCATCTTCAGTTTTACTAGACTGACAAATAGTTTTCCAAAGTGATTATAACAGTTCTTGTTTTCATCATCAATTATAAAAGTTCCTGTTTCCCACATTCTTGCCAACATTTGGTGCAATCCAACTTACTAATTGCCAAACTGGTATGTAGGTGGTAGCTTATTGTTGAATTAGTTTTCATCTCCCTAATTATTAGAGGGGTAGGGCAGCCTTTCTTATGCTTATTAGACATTTGTTTTATCTGCTTTGTAAATTGCCTTTGCCCGTTTTTCTTTTAGATTGTTTGCATATTTCTTATTGATCTGTAGAAGTTCTATATAAATAGTATCACCTTCTCTAAGCCAGTCAATGGCTTATTTTTTTGTTTTTTGCTATATCATTTTTGCTATGTGTAAAGTTTTATCATCATCATTATCATTATTCCTATTATTATTGAATATAGTCAAATCTATCCATGTCTTATGGCTTTTACTTCTTGTGTCTTAGGAAAATTATTTTCCCATACAACAATGCTAAAATAAACATACACTCTTGTATTTTCTTATACAATCAGTTCGGCTACAGTGTCTGTTTTGAAAGTGTAAATTTGTTCCAAGACAATTGTTACAGTAAGAAAAAATATGAGCATAATACAAATATCCAATTTGCTTCTGTACAAGCCCATCAGCTAGAAACATTAGGTAAAGGCAGAGAACAGCACACAGCCTAACCAGGCTGTGTAGGAATACACACAGCGCACGCATGTGTGTACCTCAAACATCTATCAGCTACCTCCGATCACAGGTATGTTATATGCCACACCTGTTTACCTCTGGTGTTACAACTTTCCAGGAGACCTCAGATAACCTCTTTCCACTGCCTCACCATAATTCACCAGCTGAAACTCTTCTCATGGCTGCTCCACAAGCAACCTGTCAGTTTTTTCCCAAGGTAAAGTGCCATATTTACTGTAGTATTTATGTATTTTGTAACCATTTAATACCTGAAAAACAGTGTTTCCAGTTTCTTCCCCTATCTTTTTTTCTGTGTTAATGCTGAAGTTTTTGTGTGTTGCCCCCCGATTCCACTTCTCTCCTAAGCCCTGTGCTTTTTACTGTGAGATTTTGCACGGTGGGGGGACTTCTAGGAACACATATATTGCTGACTGATGAGGTTTGCAGTCTGGAATACTGAACTACTGAATCATTTTTTTCCAAAAGAAAAGCTACTTAGCCTCAATTTTAATTATTACATGTTTCTTTTACTTTTCTTGTCTCATTTCACTAGCTAGGACCTCCAGTAAAAAGTTGGATTAAGGCTGAGATCAATGGTATCAGTGAATGTGAATGCTTCTCAAGTTTCATGATTTAAAATATTTGTTGCATGTTTTCAGAAGATATATTTTCTCAGGATAAGGAAAAGTCCTTCTAGTCATAGTTTACTAGACAAGATTATCATGAGTCACTGTTGAATTTTATCAGATACTCTTCCTGTATCTATAAAAAGATCATATGGTTTTCTCCTTTAATCTCTTTATGTCCTAATTTAAAATAAAGGATTTGTCTAATGTTAATGCTAAACTATCCTTGTTTTCTTGAGATAAATCCAAATTAACTATAAAATAGATACATGTGGGCTTCTCTGGTGGTGCAGTGGTTGAGAGTCCACCTGCCAATGCAGGGGACATGGGTTCATGCCCCGGTCTGGGAAGATCCCACATGCCGCGGAGCGGCTGGGCCCGTGACCCATGGCCGCTGAGCCTGCACGTCCGGAGCCTGTGCTCCACAACGGGAAAGGCCACAACAGTGAGAGGCCCGTGTACCGCAAGAAAAAAAAAAAAGATACATGTGATAAACATATACATATATGTATTACACATGTATATTTTTCTATAGTTTTGTTTTAGCGTAGCTAACGAAAAATAAAATTCACTTATTTTAACTGTACAGTTTGAGGAGTCTGAGGAGATATATATAGTTATGTGACTACCACAGTAATCAAAATATTCCATAATTCCCCAAATCTTTGTCTTCCTGCAATTTTACAGTGAGGTGATTAAACTGTGGTTTCCTTGAACTTTATCCTACATGAAATTTATTGAACTTCTGAGAACTGTAAGTTAACGTTCTTGAAAAATTTGGGGAAATTTTGAGCCTTTATTTCATCGAACTATTTCTATATAATTTTTTCTTCTTCTTTTGGATTTCCAATAGCATATATGCTGGAATTATTAATATTGCTTCTTAGCTCTTGAGACAGTTCATTTTCCTTTACATTTTTTTCTCTTTGATTTTTGGATTGGGTAACTTCTATTAAACTATGTTAGGGAAATAGTCAATCAAGTCCAGGAAGCACAGAGAGTCCCACACAGAATAAATCCAAGGAGAAACATGCCAAGACACATATTAATCAAACTATCAAAAATTAAACACAAAGAAAAAATATTAAAAGCAGCAAGGGAAAAACAACAAATAACATACAAGGGAATCTTCATAAGGTTAACAGCTGATCTTCTGCAGAAACTCTGCAAGCCAGAAGGGAGTGGCAGGATGTATTTAAAGTGATGAAAGGGAAAAACCTACAACCAAGATTACTCTACCCAGCAAGGATCTCATTCAGATTTGACAGAGAAATTAAAATCTTTACAGACAAGCAAAAGCTAAGAGAATTCAGCACCACCAAACCAGCTTTACAACAAATGCTAAAGGAACTTCTCTAGGCAGGAAACACAAGAGAAGGGAAAGACCTACAATAACAAACCCAAAACAATTAAGAAAATGGTAATAGGAACACACGTATCAATAATTACCTTAAATGTAAATGGATTAAATGCTCCAACCAAAAGACATAGACTGGCTGAATGGATACAAAAACAGGACCATATATATGCTATCTACAAGAGACCCACTTCAGACCTAGGGATACACACAAACTGAAAGTGAGGGGATGGAAAAAGATATTCCATGCAAATGGAAATCAAAAGAAAGCTGGAGTAGCAATTCTCATATCAGACAAAATAGACTTTAACATAAAGACTATTATAAGAGACAAAGAAGGACGTTACATAATGATCAAGGGATCGATCCAAGAAGAAGATATAACAATGGTAAATATTTATACACCCAACACAGGAGTACCTCAATACATAAGGCAAATGCTAACAGCCATAAAAGGGGAAATTGACAGCAACGCAATCATAGTAGGGGACTTTAACACCCCACTTTCACCAATGGACAGATCATCCAAAATGAAAATAAATAAGGAAACACAAGCTTTAAATGATACATTAAACAAAATGGACTTAATTGATATTTATAGAACATTCCATGCAAAAACAACAGAATACACTTTCTTCTTAAGTGCTCATGGAACATTCTCCAGGATAAATCATATCTTGGGTCACAAATCAAGCCTTGGTAAATTTAAGAAAATTGAAATCGTATCAAGTATCTTTTCTGACCACAACACTATGAGACTAGGTATCGATTACAGGAAAAAATCTGTAAAAAATACAAATACATGGAGGCTAAACAATACACTACTAAATAACCAACAGATCACTGAAGAAATCAAAGAGGAAATCAAAAAATACCTAAAAACAAATGACAATGAAAACACAACGACCCAAAACCTATGGGATGCAGCAAAAGCAGTTCTAAGAGGGAAGTTTATAGCAATAAAATCCTACTTCAAGAAGCAAGAAGCAAGAGGGAGGAGATAAGGAGATATGATTCACTTTGTTATAAAGCAGAAACTAACACATCATTGTAAAGCAATTATACTCCAATAAAAATGTTAAAAAAATAAATAAGACAAGGCTTAAAATAAATAAATAAATAAATAAATACTATCTTCAGGTTAATTGATTCTTTTCTATAATATTTCAAATATCTCTTTCAGTCCATCTGGTGGATTTTCATTTCAGTTAACATAGTTCTCAGCTCTAAAATTTTCAATTGGTTCTTTTCACAATTTCCATTTTGCCATTGTGATTGCCCATTATTTCTCTTATCTTATTATGTTTTGCTTTAATTCACTAAACATATTTTAATCTACTTCTTCAAATATAAGACTTGCTTTGAAGTTTTCATCTGCTAAATCCAATATCTGGACCCACTCAGCCAGTCAGAGTAAGTTTCTATTAACTATATTTTTTTCTACTTGAGTAAGGCTCACAAGTTCCTGCTTCTTTGGATGTCTAGGAAGTTTTGGTCAAACTTGAAATTGTACATAATATATTGGAGAGACTATAGATTCTGTTGTGTTCTACTGACAACTGGTAATTAATTCCTGGATTCTAAATGAAGAATCTGTATCAGCTGTGATGTACAGCCACTGATGTCTCTGCTTAGGTTTTTCCCTTGCAGCTTCTGATTTTTAGCCTGGCCCCCTAGCCATCTCCCCTCCTCCTAGTAATTTAGTGATCACCCAAGGATTTGGGAAGGGATATACTCAGCATCAGCCTTGTGATGGGTAGGAAACTCAATCTGTAAAAGTCTAAGCAAACTCACACCCTCATCATGAGCATCTTGCCTTTCAAGGACAGACCTCTATTATCTATGTGTGCTTTTTCTCTGGGCACTTGGGGAGTCTCTCATTTATACACATAGCTTAGATTCAACTAGACATTTGGGAAGTATTTTCTTTGATTTTGGATCTTAGTCTTACTAAAGATACTTTTATTTTACCCTCAATCTTGATTTTTATTTTAGGTATGTGTTAAATTCTAAGTTGACGTTTTTTTAACTATATTTTGAAGGTGATGGTCCATTGTCTTCTGCATTAGAACCTGCTTCCAGTATAACTTTTCTTCATTTTTAGAAAATCTGTCTTTTCTCTCTGGCTACTTTTACAATCTTCTTTTTGTCTTTGGTGTTCTGCAGATTTGCTATGATCTATTTCTGT
Organism: Phocoena sinus; assembly: GCF_008692025.1. Lineage (NCBI taxonomy): Eukaryota > Metazoa > Chordata > Mammalia > Artiodactyla > Phocoenidae > Phocoena > Phocoena sinus. The sequence continues at coordinate 11,087,022 of NC_045779.1, forward strand.
GGACGTATTTTTATTTATCTTGCTTGGAATATGTTGTGTTTCTTGAATTGGTAGCTTCATGTCTGTGTATCAGTTCTGGAAAATTCTCAGCCATTGTTTTTTTGAATATTGTCTCTTCTCTTTTAGTCTCCTTTTCTGGAACTCCTATTAAATGTATGTTGATCTTTTCTAATTTTATCCTCCATATTTTTAAAACTTCTTTTCACATTTGTATCTATTTGTATCTTCAAACGATATTCTGGGTAACTGAATTATTTCTTTGTTTTCTAACACTGATATGTCTTTTAGTGTGTTAATTCTTTCTTCAATTTTATTCAGTTATTCTAATAACTTATCAATGGATTAACTAACTGCTTTTGTTTTTCTGGTGATGGGAATCATGCCAATCATCTCTCACAAGACTACAAGCTCTGTGAGAGTAAGTATAGGGTCTCACAGTTATGTCTCCATTACACAACACAGAGCTGTCCATTTGCAGATGCAAACCAACCAACAAGCCAACAACTGAGTCTTTAATTTAACAGACTAATTTGCATTTCTAGAAATTTTACTTTATTTTCTTCTTGTCTGTTTATTTCTCATATCGTATTCTTAAGTTTTTGATTCCTTCTTTTACATTTTTCATTATAATAAATATACAGTCTCCAATAGATTATTCTACGTCTAAGGTTCTAATCTCCCTGTTTATATATGAGCCTGTGCATGTGTGTTGGCTGACTCTTGTTCATTAGGGATTATTTCCATATATGTTTTGTAATTTTGGACTCTAAGCTCATCTACACTAAGTCTTTACCATGGAAATTCTGTGATATAGTTTGAGGAAATGTCCCTCCAGAGTTTAATGTTTGCTTCATCCTGGTACCAAATTTCATGTTGAATTCTTGGCTTAAGAGTTTCTAAATAATGCTAATAGTACAACTATAAACCTCAACCCCTCATGAAGTTCAGTTTGGGGGTTTTAAACTCTTATGAGATGATCATGATGATGAAGATGATGAGTTCACTGACAATGCAATCTGAGCTTTGTGCAAATACCTTAGTTCTAACTTCTCACCTCATGTAGTCTTAAAGTCTCATCTTTTGTTGCTACATGATCATTAAAACCCAAGCTCCTAGATAAGATTAAGATGGACAGTCTCTCCCAGAATAGCCCCAAAATTAGCTTGCATGCTTCTTTCTTTATTTTATTTCTCATATGAATTTCTAGCACTTGGGGAATTTCCATTTTATTTACTGAAAGCTCAGCCATGCATGCAAATTAATGTTGTTGTAGTCTATCCAGTATATATAAATGTTTTGAGCAGGAGAATTTTACGATGATTTTGGTCCATTGTCTTACCAGAAGAAGAATTTCCATTCACTCTTCAACTCACTCCAATTTGGTTCTCATCCATATCATGCTCTGAAATTACTCTTGTTAGAGTCATTAATGACATTCATGTTGCCAAATACAGCAGACAGTTTTTTTGTCTCCTTACTCAGTTTTCAGCATTACTTAACAAATTTAACTACACCCTCCTCTTAAAAGTTCTCTAGTCTTGGCTCCTGTGACAACAAACTCTTCTGCCTTTCTAATTTTCATTAGTTAATCTTTGCCTCAAGGTGTCATCATCTTCTTTGCTGCCTGGCTCAGCCCTAGGTACTTTTATCTTTCCATATTTTCTCCCGCGATGATCTCATCCATTCCCATGGCTTTAACCAAGCCTGTATATGCCAGTGATGCCCAAATATAAACCAACAGTTCGAACCTCTACTTTGAACTCCATACTGGTATATCTAAAGACTTTCTTGAGGAGTGAACTCAGATATCTCACAAGCATCTCAAACACGTCCAAAATTAAAATCTTGATCTTCACATCAACCAAATTAATTCCTCCTCTGTCTTTTCCCCTCTAGTATATGGTCCTTTCCTCCACATTAAATCAAGAACCATAGAGAATCATCCATGATCCCAAATTCTCCCTTTCTACCTCTCCACATCAAATGTATTACCAACTCTTTGTCAATTCTTCATCCCATATTCTTCTCAGTTTCTCCACTGCAACCACTATGGTTCAAACAACTATCTCTTCTCTGAACTCCCAAAACAGCCTTTTATCTTACCTTCCGCTTTCACTATTTCCCTCTCTAATTACTTCTCTATACAACAATTACAGTACTCATTAAAACTTTAAAGTAAATTACATTGCTCTCCTGCTTAAAACTCTGTAGTGGCTTCCCACTGCATTTTAGCTAACATGTATATGCCTTCCATGGCCCCTACCCTGTGTAATCTGTCTCCTGCTGCATCCTAAACCCTCTCATATTAGCCTCCGCCTGGCTTACTCATCGTGCAGCAGCACACCAACCAGCTCCAAGTTCCTTGAATCATCAGGTTCTTTTCCAGATGTAAATATTGTGTTCCCACGCCCAAAATCTGTTTACTCGTACATTACCTTGGCTCTCTTGTTTTCACCTTCTAGTTCTCTACCAGAATGTCACTTCTCTCACAGTTTAAATGTGACCTCCAAGGAGAGATCTTTTCTGTAACCCTACCTAAATGAGGTTTTCATCCTTAGTCTCTATTATTGTGCTCTGTTCTTTTCCTTTTCAGTAATTTCCACAATTTTTAATTATATACACTTTGTTTCCTCACTCACTCTTTGCTTTCCCACTTAACTCTTACTTCCATGAAGAGAGGGACCAAATTATTTTGTTCAACCAACAACTATCACAATGATTTACACTTAGTTATCCTCATAAATATTTGAGGACTGATGATGGCACTTACTGGAAAAAAAAGAAAAGAAAAGGGGAAAAGAGCATCTGTAGTGGTGGTGTTCAACGTCAGAGAACAGGAAAACTACCTGAGATCATTAGCCCTCAGTGTTTGTTTGCAAATGTACTTAATGAATGAAGGAAAACAGCACTTTTTTCTGAGGTGCTGTAATGTTCCAGGTTTTTTTAATATGTGTTATTTCATTTAATTCTCACCTCTAATTTGAGGTGGATATTATTTTACCTAATTCATATAAATAACTTGAAGAACAAGCACAAAAATGAAAAGGGGAAGGTCCAGACTTGAAACTACTTTTATTGGGTCTCCCGATTCTAAATTGAGAACCCTTTCCACAAGGCAATGCTCCCTTTTGAAAAAAAAAAAAAAAAGGTTAAACTGGCAAATGGTTTATTATGACATCTAATGAGAAGCACATGACACAGTCTTCTGATTGTCATCTTCATGGGCATCTACTCTTCCTATTGAAGTTCATCACCATAGCACATGAGCCTGTGTCTATAGACTTGAGGGGCAGCATTGAAACAAACTTGTGAAAGAAACGTTTCTAACGTGTTCTAAACATGTCTTGGCTAAACCTCTCATTCTTTTTTAACTTGCATATATTTTCTAAGTTCTTGATGTTGTTCATTAAATAGATGCCTAGATTACTGAAACAGCTAAAGAGTATACAAGATTTTTGATGAAGAAGCTCACAGAATTTGACATTGAATGAAACAAAGCCTTTGAAGTAGAGCTTAAAACAGCAACACAAGAAGACATATCATGCCTTGTTCAAGTCCAGCCATATTCGATGATAGAAAATTAACACAACACACACTAAGTTAAAAACTAGGTCCTGTTTTCAGCAAACTGGGAAGTTTATTTATTTGAACATATTGACCTTTACTGTTTATTAATTTCTTATCTAAGAGAAAAAAAAGAAAAGGACAACTTAGTTCAAAACCAATGAATAGGGCCTCCCTGGAGGCGCAGTGGTTAAGGATCCACCTGCCAACGCAGGGGACATGGGTTTGAGCCCTGACCTGGAAAGATCCCACAGGCCACAGAGCAACTAAGCCTGTGTGCCACAACTACTGAGCCTGCGCTCTAGAGCCTGCGAGCCACAACTACTGAAGCCCGTGCACCTAGAGCCCGTGCTCTGCAACAGGAGAAGCCACGACAATGAGAAGCCTGCGCACCGCAACGAAGACCCAACACAGCCAAAAATAAATAAATAAATATATATATTTTTTAATGAGTATAATGATTCCAAATCTGCTCAAGCATCTTGACAGCCAAATCAGTATCTCCTATCAGTATATTTATCCTCAGGATTCTGGATTAACAAAATCACTTTTGTTGGTACTTTTTACCCATTAAACATTTTGCAAGTCTTTTGAATTCTGTGGTATTTTGGGGCTGTTGCACAGAGAAGGCTATGAAGGGGCTAATCCTGCATCACCCTCAACACATACCCTTCATCACTCAGGGAAGATGTAGGTCCACACACAGGATCACCAGACATCTCTATGTGCCTCTAATAGTCTTGGTTTAGACCTGTTGTCCAGTGTAATTATTAAATAATTTCCCCTTTCTCACTCAAAATTATCCCAATGTGGACAACAATTTGTATGAAAATCGACACATACCATTTTAGAAACTATATTTTAATGCAGTGCCTGGTGAGAAAAAACACTCTCTGGGAAAGAAGCTACCAATCAATGCTAATCCTTCGCAAAAGCATAAAGTCACCTTGGAGCTGATTCTCTTCAACTTATCTGTAGAGATGAATGGCCTCCCTTGGTTGAACACTTGTAAAGTATGAAGTCACCCATACCCCTGGAAGAAAAGTTAAATGGGACTCCTTATAGCTTGTCAGACTGTCCCTCATGCTCCTTAGTAGACAGAGCTGGATACAAGGCAGCAGGTATGTTTATCTAAAGATCAAGCAGTCTTCTGGGGGGGAAAGAGATTAAAATGTTGATATCTTCCATTTTTAGAGTCAATCACATGATACTTCTCTGATGAGTTTCTAGCTGAGTTTTGCTGGTAGGAAAGGAAACCCCTTGGTTTCCCAAAAAGGAACATTCCAAGGAGTCTAGACTGGGAACCTAGAATCAAAGCGGAAGCCTAGAAGTTCATTAGCAGAAAGGTAGTTGCCATATAGTAGTATGATGTTTGTACTTTGGGAATGATGGCAGAGCATATAAAGCATAAATTAAGACCTTTAACCATGAAAACCTAAAAAAGAAGTGGATGGTCTCTTCTAAAAAAGAAGAGACTAAACCGGGCAGCATCAGCTTTCAGTGGCCTAAACTTAAGAGCTATCTAGAACCTGAACCCACTGGTGGACTGAAAAGAATTTCCAGTGTTCTCCCTGCCCCATATTTGGATGCATAAGTCACCTCTTGAGACTAGTAGATGTCTAGAGCTCTTGGATAACTCAGAGTCAAGGAAAACCACAAGAAGCAGAAAATGAACTTCCTGCTAATATGAACCGATGAAAGAGATTGCATGAAAATTGGGGAAATAAAAGAAATATGACTCTACTGTTGCCCAGAAAAAAAGATACACCTCCAAATCATCATCCAAATCATCATCCTAATTCCTACCCGAGACAGTCAGGACACTTCCCAGTGTTTAGAGAAGACTCAGTTGGTTGTGAGGAAAGCCTCCCATACGTGGTATCTGGAGCAGAAAGGCCGTTGCTCTAACCAGCCTCCTTAACACCGGGCTCTCCCTATCGAAGTCCATGGACAGTATGACTTAGAGGCAGTCATATGGAGAGAGAAAGGCAGTGATAGAGACATTTTCCACAATGACAAGAAATCTGCTCATGGAAGAAGAGAAGCAAGCAATTAGTTAAGTTTAACACTGGCTCCTTAATTAAAATCTCCCTTTGGATTCAATCTATTCCATGGAATGACATTTAATAATATTGAGTCATAGTTATGAATGAGTTTGCCCAAATGTTTTCTTCTTTGATTAAGATAAGCATTGCCCATAGAGAAACAACCTTCCAGGTTAAGTCATCTGTGAATGGAGCTTTACCAAATCTTCTTTTTCTTCTGGAGCTCACATCTCCAGTGAGTATGGCCTACCAGACAGTACTATGAGCACACATTTTTCAAAAAGCTACCAAGCAAGGCCAGGTGTCCAGCACTATTGCCACTCACTTCAACAGTAAGAATAGACATATATACAGTTAACGGTTCTGACCCTCCACAGTTGAAAATCCCGGTATAATTTTACAGCTGGCCCTCTATATCCACAGTTCTTCATCTGCAGATTCAACCAACTGGGGATCATGTAGCACTGCAGTACATATTTATTGAAAAAAAATATGCATATAAGTGGACCTGTGTAGTTCAAGGTCATGTTCACGAGCCAACTGTACATATAATCATATGTATACATGCATACACAGCAACAAAAGATATCCCTCCACTTAAAGAGCTGCAAGAGGATGAGAAAGACTGAATATTTATTGTACCTTCAAGATAAGATTACCATTTCCCCCTGACATCTTCTGAACCCATAATGGTCAATCTGCCTAAGCTTCCACTAAAACATTTTGTTGAGGGTGTAAAAGAGCAAAGGAGGGAAAAGTACAGTAACAAAGCTTTGGGTTTGAAGAATTTCCTTTTTCTGGAATCAGCTGCTTTTGAAAAATACTATTCATGGCCAGATTTTTGAATCTATACCTCTATTCCACTTCACTTTCACCATTGTTTATGGTGGGTCACTTTTCAGAGGAACCATGGAACCTCTGGGACAAGAGAGACAAGTCTATTTGCTCTTTGCCATGTGGGTCCAAGGGTGTCCCACCTTTGGATTTTCTGACACATTCAACACCGGTCAGGTTTAATTCATTTGGGCTAAAATTGAGACATCAAGGATGATTTTCTTTTGCTGGGATTATAGTTAGTTGCGAATGTGTCTAGTTAATGAGATCTTAAGGATCAGGATCTATGTTGTCTTAATTACTGTATCCCAATAATAAACACCTGTGGAACAGAAACTGGCCTATTACCATGATCTTCTAGCTGGTCTTCAGTTACAAGTGGCAGAAAATCTAACCCGAATGGCTTATGCAAAGAGGCGATTTACTGGTTCATAAGACTGATAAGTCAGGTGACAGCATTAGCTTCAGACATGGCTGAATTCAGCTGCCCAAAGGAGTCATGAGAACTTGACCTCTTGGCTTAGTTCTTTTCCTCTGAGTTTTGGGCATTATTCTCAGGCAAGTTCTAAACTTTTCAATGCAAGATGACTTCTACTTCTTTACTTTCCTGCCCTCCCAGATTCAAGTACAGCAAAATAGAAGAAGCCTGTTTACTAGTGTCCCATGAAAAACTCTGAGACTTACTCTAATTGGACAGGATGAATTACTCATATAGCCAGAGATGAGCACTACTGGAGCCAGGGCAATGTCCAACCCAGAAGTGTGAAATTATCTGTCATCTGTTTAGCACCATTTTCCCATTTTAACACTTAAAAAGCACTTACCACCTGCCAGACGTAGTACTAGTTCTTCACAATAAACTCAGTTAATCCTCACAAAACCCCAGGTGGTAGAGGCTGTCACTAACCCCAGCCTGCACATGAGGACCTGAGACTTGGAGAGGGTACATCCTTGCTGCAATGTCTGGCGAATCCAGGTCCTTAACTCCTGGTCATGGGAATTTCCATCTTCCCTGAAGGGTCTTATAGAACTTATATTCTACCTTGACTACGAAAAAATAATAATAAATGAGCAGTAAGTTCTCCTAGGTGTTTGGCCCAAAGAGACTGGTGAGAGGCCTTCAGGCTGCCAGGCTGAGAAGTCTGGGCACCCACCACTCCTGCCTCCCCACCACTGAGGAGGTGACTTTTTAACCTCTTTGCATCTCCAGAGCATCCGTCTCCTCTCCACCTGGGCCTCTTCTTCCTCCATGCGCATTGTTCCGGCATCTGATAATACTCTCTTCAGATAACGTGCCTGACACATGAATTTGTTATGTTAAATGTAGGGAACAGCAGTTTGCTATTAACTATTTAAGAGACAGCGTATCTGAGCTAAATACCGCCTGGTAGAGCTGCTGTTTTGATGTTTGATCAAGGACTTATTATAAACATAATTATCATGTCAGATGCTTAGCGGAGGCTTCTTGGATTTAAAAATCCAAAGCAAGTTGTAAGAATGGATCAGCATGGCATTCAGTCTGTCAGTTTCACTGCGTAACTGTTATTGCTGATTCGTGGCTCTCGAATGAATGAGATCATTGAGGACAGTTGACTCAGTCCAGTGTTATTTCTATACAGTGTTGCTGAGGCTATTTATTTGACCCCCGAAATCCATTTGACACTTCTGCCTGGACATGTGACTTCCCCATAAGAAACGCATTTCCCAGCCTGCTTTTGGTAAATTAGAATGTAAGCAGAAGTGACATGTGACATGACACGTGACATGACATCCATGTCACTTTCCTTTTTTTTTTTGGTCACATGGCTTGTGGGATCTTAGTTCTCCGACCAGGGATCGAACCCAGCGCCCCCTACCATGGAAGCATGGAATCCTAACCACTGGACCGCCCGGGAATTCCCAGTACGTCACTTTCTTAAGAAGGGATCCTTTGTCCTGGATTCATTTTTCTTTACCCTTCCTGTGAGCTGGGACACAAATGTGGTACCTGCAACCCAGGGATGAGGGTGAGCTATTCTCCAACCAGGACAGCTCACTTTGGGGCATTTGTACGGTCTCATAAGAGAGAAAAATAAACCTTTGTTTTCCTTAAGCCACTTTAAATATAGATCCTCTTTGTTTAGCAATTAGGCCTCACCCTAACTAATAATAATAATACACATGGACTTCGAACAAAGCAAAGAATTGTGTTTCCTTAAGTTAAAACGCGGTATAATCTCATATAACGTAGAGCTGATGCTTGTTATTCACAGATTCCGTATCTGCAAATTCACCTATTCGCTGAAATGTATTTGTAACCCCAAATCCAAACTCGTGGTCCTTTCACAGTCATTCGCGAACATTCACAGAGCAGAGAAAACTTTGAGTTTCCTAACTTGCCCGATCCCTGTGGAGATTGAACAAGGTGACACTGGGCCTTCTTGTTCCTGCTCAAGTGTCCTTTTCATGGTATATTTTGTGCCACATTTTTCACATTTTTGTGCTTTGGGGTGGGAATTCCACTGTTTAGAATGGCCCCCAGGCATACTGCTGAAGCACTGCCTAAGTGTTTCCAAGCACAAAAGGTTGTGATGTACCTTACAAAGAAAATCCACGAGATAAGGTTCCTTGGCATGAGTGATAAAGAGCTGTTGGCCCTGCATTCAGTGCTAGTGAATCAACAACATATATTAAATAAGGTGTCTTTAAACACACATAAAACAAAGTTATGTAGGATTAGTTGATGAAAATGTTGTAACCAGAGGCTTGCGAGAACCTAACCCTCTATTTCCCCTGAAAGTGATGGTTCATTATTCACTAACTCAGTGTTTGTGGCCGTTTTATAGAACCTAGCTATCGTGAAAAATGAGAATTGACTGTGTTGACTAGACTTGCCCCCTATATTGGTATTATCATGTGTCCCATTCTAAGTGACACTTGCACACTTTGCAGGTAAATGAAAAAAAAAAACCTACCAGCTTTACTTATACATCTAAGGATGGGGGAGGGGCACAAATCAATAAACAGTAAATTAAAAACTTACTTGCCTGCATTATAGACTTTTTTGGGCAGTAAGAGTGAGAATTGAACTCAGCACATCCTACCTTGACAACATACCCATGGTACAGAAATGTAATCAAGAAGGAATCACAGTAAGGAAGATGTGGCACATATATACAATGGAATATTACTCAGCCATAAAAAGAAACGAAATTGAGTTATTTGTAGTGAGGTGGATGGACCTAGAGTCTGTCATACAGAGTGAAGTAAGTCAGAAAGAGAAAAACAAATATCATATGCTAACACATATATATGGAATCTAAAAAAACAAAAAATGGTTCTGAAGAACCTAGGGGCAAGATGGGAATAAAGATGCAGACCTACTAGGGAATGGACTTGAGGACATGGGGAGGGGGAAGGGTAAGCTGGGACAAAGTGAGAGAGTGGCATGGACATATATACACTACCAAACGTAAAACAGATAGCCAGTGGGAAGCAGCCACATAGCACAGGGAGATCAGCTCGGTGCTTTGTGACCAGCTAGAAGGGTGGGATAAGGAGGGTGGGAGGGAGACGCAAGAGGGGAGAGATATGGGGATATATGTACAGGTATAACTGATTCACTTTGTTATAAAGGAGAAACTAACACACCATTGTAAAGCAATTATACTCCAATAAAGATGTTAAAAAAAAAAAAAAGAAGGAATCCCAGGAGGTGTCCAGCTCAATCCCCTCTTCACACAGATGATGAAACCAAAGCCCTGAGGCTTAAGACCATACTCCTAGCTGGTACTGATGCAGAGCAAAAACCCAGGTCTCCCAGCTCCCCAGCCATGTCCGCACAGGCTTGCTGGGTCATGGGAAGAGAACTGGTTCTTTGGTGTAATGAAAGGAGTAGATGAACTGAGCGCTGGAAGGAGGGAAAGCTGGACGGAGAAGCAGGACCGCCTGATTCTAGGGTCTGTGTTCTTGACTAGGGGCCAACAGGCAACTTCTAACCTATTTAAAGTCAACAAATAGATAACTCATGAGAACCTGCTGTACAGCACAGGGAACCCTATTCGGTGCTCTGTGGTGACCTAAATGGGAAGTAAATCCAAAAAAGAGGGGATATATGTATACGCATGGCTGATTCACTTTTCTGTACAGCAGAAACTGACACAGCAGTGTAAAGCAACTATACTCCAATAATAAATAAATAAAGTCAGTCAACAAATAGTGGTGACTACACAAGACCCTGTACTAGTGCTGGGTCCCTGAACTTATTTATTTCCCGGCAGATGAGTTTATTTCTCTCAAGAGTGAGAGCTCCATGTTTTGAATGGGGTTAGATGGCTGACCCTGAGCTCTGCCTGCCACCCTGTTTCAATCCTACGACTTTGGCATTCTTAGGTGGCCTAGTTTTAAGGACCCAAACCCTTTCCTTCAACGGTATCACTCACGTCATCACCATTAAGTACTTATCACGTCTAAATAGTAACTTCTTGATTAGAGAATATTCTATCATCTTTAACTTCTGAAGCATAGTCATTCGATATATGAATTCCCCCAATGCCTCTCTGTCAGGATGTTTGAGGATATGAATCCCACTGAGGGAAACAGGAGTGTGTTCCTGAAGATGAAAGAGCCGTCTCCCCATGGCATTACCTGTGATGGGTGAGTGGGTCAGGAAGTCTTAGAAGGTAAGTTTCTAGAGGACAAGAACCTGAACAGCGAGCACGGACTACATGCAGCTAACCTAGTGCGGGGACTTTTTAAAAAGATCAGCTTACATGGTGACTTCGGCACGCTGAAACAATGTCTGCACGATGCCAGAAGCATCCAGATGGAAGTGGAGAACTCAGGCGCTAGCACATGCTTCATCTGCACCGATGTCTTATGGAAACAGCCAGCACGGATCTCTGGGGCCTGGAAGAGTTGCCGGGCAAGAAGCCAGAGGGGAGAAATATTGCCAATCTATGTTTAAATTAAATTAATTAACATTTCTATAACTCTCTACGTGGTATATATTTTTATTCACCTCTCGGCCCTCACTTTGGCCACAGGTAACCACGAGAGTGGCTTGATTTAAGGGCACCAAAGAAAAAGGCACACATGCATGGAAACACAGCACTAAGTTTGGAAGCACCAGTTTCTACGGATTAAAAGGCGAAGAACCAAAGTTCCCTTCAGAAAACAAAGGAAAGTGATACCAGATGAGAGGCAGACACACAGCCATGTGCAATAAGTTTCTCAAGTTTCACGGCAACTAGGAGATAAAAACGAGTGGCTGTATGAAGACAGCACCAATGACGTGTTTCCTGGAGCAAATGCAAATTCCTGAAGCCTCTTAGCTCAAAGTCAGATCTCATATTTCAGGGCAGACAGATTTTTCTAGAACATTAGTCACTTCTCCACAACAATTTAAACTTGCACCCACTGTGAGATGATTTTTGATGCCAACGGATATTCACAGATGTCTACACGCAAAGCCCTGCCCGGACTTCCAAATTCCACCTATGCAACAGCTTCAGACAAAACAAGATTGTAAAGTTACTTCCAAGCAGTCAGATTTGGGGATAATTATGCACTTCCTAAGCTGCAAACTTGAAAACCCAATAAGAGTTTATGATTCATGCCCTATTTACAGAAGCATTATATTTTCAGTATTCAACGTAACATGAATTATGCATGTTAGAATTTCATAACTGTATATAATCCTACACATGACACAGGTACTCCAGCCCTTCTTAGAATTATATCTACCAAGGCTTTCAATGGTAAACACTGTGATCATCGTCACATACTTGAAAAACACAATGTTTCACATCAGCAGTCAGCAAACTATGGCTGCTGGGCCAAATATAGCCCACAGTCCATTTCTGTGGCTCAGGAGCTCAGAATGGTTTTTATAGTTTTAAAAACAGTTGACTCTTGAACAACACAGGGGTTAGAGGCACTGCCCCTCCACACAGTTGAAAAGCCCCTTATAACTTGACAGTTGGCCTTCCCGAACCCTGGTCCCGCATCCAAAGATTCAACCAACTACGGATTCAACCAACCATGGATCGTGTGGTACGATAGTATTTACTACTGAAAAAATTCCGTGTATAAGTGGACCTGCGCATTCAAGCCCATGTCGTTCAAAGGTCAATTGTAATTGTTTTTAAAAGTCCAAAAAACAAAGCAAAAATGTAAACAGAAACAAGACTATGCAAAGGAGACCATATGTGTCTGTAAAGCCTAAAATATTACTGTCTGGCCTTCTATAGAAAAGGTTTAGTGACCTATTTTATTGTTAAAGATTTTTTTTTATTGGACCATTTTTAAAGTCTTTATTGAATTTGTTACAATATTGCTCTGTTTCATGTTTTGGTTTCTTGGCCTTGAGCCATGTGGGATCTTAGCTCCTTGAGCAGGGATAGAACCCACACCCCCTGCATTCTAAGGCGAAGTTTTAACCACTGGACCGCCAGGGAAGTCCCCTAGTGACCTATTTTAAATGATGAGCTGCAAATAAAATGATTTTCTTTTAGTTTATTGATTTATTTTATTTAATGAGGTGTAATAATACCTGAGCTCAGAGGTGGAGGCTTTGATCTCTCGTGATGGACACTGACTGCCAAAAGTTCTAAGTAGGAAACTCTGAGACAGCGTTCAGATGTGGCAGAAAGGATGCTACTATATTATCAGTCAGTGAAGCCTCCCCAGATGGAGGAGGATGAAATGGAGGCGCAAACCCCACACACTGCCCTCCCTGCCTTATCCCCTAGGGGGAGATTTTTTAAAGTGCAGTTATATTTATATATGCAATTAAATGTGCAAAGGTAGGAAACACATTAACAATGCAAGACTACAGAGCAAAAGCCAGCCTGGCCTGGAATATATCATGCCACATGTTCACTGGGTGACTGAAATTAACTTTGCAGAGCTGCATACATTAATACTTGCACCCAGAAAATTCAGGTCATTGTTTGCAACTGGGCCTCTCCACAAGGGTGGTTGTAGTTTAGGTGCTCTAGAACCCCAGAGACTCTACACTCAAGCTTCACAATCAAGTATTCAGATCATTTTAGGAAATATTCATAAATATTGGAGGACTGTTACAATAGCCACGGATGGCCTGGCAGGCTGCTTCCTTCTAGCAGGTTACATATTTTCATGCGCCAACTCTCTTCCTTCACCTATGAGGGAAGAGAAACCAATCTCCAAAGAGGAAGGCCAGGTACTTCCCTGGAGGTCCAGTGGTTAAGACTTCACCTTCCAATGCCTTCCAATGCGGGTTCGATCCCTGGTCAGGGAGGTAAGATCCCACGTGCCGCGTGGCCAAAAAACCAAAACATAAAACAGAAGCAATATTGTAACAAGTTCAATAAAGACTTAAAAAAAAAAAAAAAAGCATTCAAAGAGGAAGGCCAGTTCTGGGTCTGCAGTTATAAGTTGAGAGCAGTAAATAAATTCCTTTAAACTCTGACAGGGACATAAGCCCAAAGCACCACCTCGTTGTCGTACTTCAGTTTCAAAAGCACAGCATGGTATATTTCTGTGGCATTGCTTCAAAATGTATTACCTCATCAATTCATTTCTGAAAAAGTCAAAATAGTGGAGGCAGTCTATTTTGCCAACATTTTGAATCAAAGCTGTTTTGAGTTCTTCAGGCACCAGAAAGCAGCGTTACTTAATGAGCCGCATCCTCTCCCGGCGCTGGTGCAGCTTTTGGGTTCAGAGATGAACATGACTTAGTCGTTCATTGGTTCATTCACTCAACAAATACTAATCGACAGTGGACTAGCTGTCAGATACTCTACTCAGCTCTGGAGACACAAAAGTGATCAAAACACAGTTTCTGGACTCAAAATCCAGAAGAGGAGGTAGATGAGCACGCAAGCAATTAAGGGGCAGTGTAGTGACTGCTGTGAGAGGAAAAGTTTAACGTTCTAAGAGAATGTGTAGGACGGGCATTTAGCCCAGATCAATGTGGACAGGAAGTAAGGAAAGGCCTTTCAGAGAAGTTGAAGCCTCTGCTAAACTCCCCGAGACGAGAAATTGGACAATATGACTTAACTTGCACCAGCACCTGAGTGCTCAGGGCATGTAAGTGAATAGGACACTCTGCATCTCCAGAGGGTGGCAGGGACTTGGAGAGGGGCATGATACACACGAGGTGGCTCAGGGTAGGACTGGAGACAGCTGTGGAGCAGCAGGGACTGGGCCACACCCAGTTATTTTCAGCCAATCAACCTAATGAAGCACTTGTGTATACTCTCCTCAAAAGACCTATTTTTAGAACTAGGACAGAAAGGCTGTAACGTAAAAGTGTATGACAAAACTATCACGAGTTCTGGGGAGAGTGTATGTCCCAAGGACTCCCTCTGTGTTCATTTGCTAGGGCTGCCATAGCAAAGTACCACACACTTGGTGGCTTAACCAATAGCAATGTATTGTCTTCCAGTTCTGGAGGCTAGAATTGCAAAATCAAGATGGCGGCAGTGTTGGTGCCTTCTGAGGGCTGTGAGGGAGAGTCTGTTCTGGGGGTTTGCTAGCCATCCTTGACATTCTTTGCAGATGGTGTTCTTCTTGTGTCTCCACATCATTTTCCTTCTGTACATGTCTTTTTCTCTTCACAGGTGTTCTTTTCATAAGGACATCAGTCATATTAGATTAGGGGCCCATCCTACTCCAGTATGACCTCATTTTAACTAATCACATCTGGAATGACCCTATTTCCAAATAAGGTCACAAACTGAGGTAGTGGGGAGTGAGAACTTAAACATATGAATGGGGTTGGGGGGAGGGCACAGTTCAACCCTTAAAACCCTCCTAGAAGGCAGAGTCAGGGAACGTCCTTCCTGCTTCTCCACACAGAGCAGCAACGGCAGCAACGACCATCTAATGACGCCTATGAGTGGAAGGGACCAGCAGCCAGCCCCCGGAGCCAGGACCTCAGGGTGACAGAGACAGGGAACAACAGGAAAAGCCCAGCATAAGAATAAAACTCTCTTAGGGCTTCCCTGGTGGCGCAGTGGTTGAGAGTCCGCCTGCCGATGCAGGGGACACGGGTTCGTGCCCTGGTCCAGGAAGATCCCACATGCCGTGGAGCGGCTGGGCCCATGAGCCATGGCCGCTGAGCCTGCGCGTCCGGAGCCTGTGCTCCACAACGGGAGAGGTCACAACAGTGAGAGGCCCACGTACCGCAAAAAAGAAAAAAAAAACTCTCTTAGACTGGGAGTTTGGAACTGACATGTACACACTGCTAAATTTAAAATAGATAACCAACAAGGACCTACTGTAAAATAATTAATTGCTGCAAAATTAACTAATTAAGTAAATAAAAAAGAATAAAACTCTCCCTTTCAGCCTCGAACCCCTAGGTAGCGCCTTCCTCCACGCTGGCATTTTACCTGTCCTAGTCACCGGCTCACAGAAGGTGGAGCGAGGGTCCCCGGAGGTGAGCAGTCTGTTAGTGTGCCCCTGTAGCCGGCAAGGAGGTCAGACAGCCCTCCCGAACCATGCAAAGCAGGCTCTTTCCAGCCCCCAGGCTACGTAAGGATGGGAAAGGAGGACAGAGAAGGAGGAACGGGGGTCACCTGGTCCTGCCCTGTCTGAGAGGCTAGAGCCCATGGCCGAGTGTTATTTTCGAATTCGGTCAGTCACACCAGCACAGCATCACCCGCCTGCAGTTACCCTCCTGCCAGTGGGGGAATTAGGCTAATTATGTCTCCGGGCAGGTATTCCCCTAGTTCCAGGGGAATGTAGGCATAAATAGGAAAGTTGCTATGGAAAGGAAAGTGTGGGCCACGACAGGATGGTGAGTGAGCAGTGAATGAATTCCCCAGAGGTCCGTCCTCCCCAGAGCTTTTGCCTTCGCATTTCAGACGAACTTCTAGAAGCAGGACAGAGGAGACCTCAGATGGGGTCATTTAGGAGGCTTGCATGTCACAGGTGTGAACTCATCTAATTCTTTTACAGATGGGGAAACTGAGGACTCGAGACATGAGGACGCTTGCCTGAGGTCTCCCAGCAGGAGAATCACCGTAAACACCTTATGGCAAAACTTTCCATTCAAAGCTCTTTCAACATCGCTCTCCCTCAAACTGCCTGGCACCCTATAAGCTCACTAAGGCTGCCTTAACAAAGGACCCCCCAGAAATTTATTTTCTCACAATTCTGGAGGCTGGAAGTCTGAGACTAAGGTGTCAGTGGGGTTGGTTTCTTCTGAGGCCTCTTTCCTTGGCTTGCAGATGGACATCTGCTCCCTGTGTCTTCACGTGGTCTTTCTTCTGTGCACGTCTGTGTCCACATTTCCTCTTCTTATAAGGACCTCAGTCATACTGGGTTAGGACCCACCCTAATGACCTCATTTTACCTTCATTACCTTTTTTTTTTTTTTTTTTAAAGAAGATGTTGGGGGTAGGAGTTTATTAATTAATTTATTTATTTTTGCTGTGTTGGGTCTTAGTTTCTGGGCGAGGGCTTTCTCTAGTTATGGCAAGCGGGGACCACTCTTCATCGCGGTGTGCGGGCCTCTCACTATCGCGGCCTCTCTTGTTGCGGAGCACAGGCTCCAGATGCACAGGCTCAGCAGTTGTGGCTCACAGGCCCAGCCACTCCGTGGCATGGGGGAGCCTCCCAGACCAGGGCTCAAACCCGTGTCCCCTGCATTAGCAGGCAGATTCTCAACCACTGCACCACCAGGGAAGCCCCCTTCATTACCTTTTTAAAGGTCCTGTCTCCAAATAGAGTCACGTTCTGAGGTACCAGAAGTTAGGTTCTCAACATATGAATTTGAGGGGATAGGATCCAGCCCATAACATCCCCCCAGAGGCTTTTCTCAGGAGTTCCTGCTCCATGACCTGCTTTGCTGGTGCCACATGACCCTGATAGGAAGGGACCAAAGAGCTCCCAGGGTTCTGTCACCCAGCGGCCCAGCAGCCAGAAAGTTTCTGTCATGACAGCTCTGCAAGCAGGGATGATGGGCTGGACCCACTTGGGCTCTTTGGGGGTGGTCTGAACTCAAGACATGAAGAAAGCACTGAGCAGGACCTTAGTTAAGCAGAAGCAAAGGATCAGGCTAGGAGAGCAGGGTCCACAGAACGTGCTCTGGATAGAGCCACAGCCCTGCTGATGCGGAGAGGAAAAAACCCGGACCCCAGGGCCGGGCTGGACTCTAGGTGAACGTCCAACACCCACATGGCTCCAGTTCGGGAAGGCCCCCAAGCTGTGCCTGGGTTTTGAAGCTGCTGGTGTGTGATCTTCCTTATTTCCAGGAGTATCTTGATGTTAAAATCCAGTCAACAGATGAATGTAACCACCACCTGAAATACCCGTGGCATCCAGAAGAAGCCTGCTCTAGATCACGCTTCTTCTTCCTCTTCTTATGTAGAAAATGCTCGTTCCCTGTGGCCACGAAGAAACTCGCGCATATGCTCTCTATTTTCTCTGAGACTGTGAAAGTCATGAGGGGTTGAAACAGAGCTGAAAACACCCTGCTCCCTGAAAAATTGGGAGAATACGTGGGAAACAAGAGTCTGGAGAAGCAGAGTCTACAATGGTCACACAGCAGTGGACCGCACACTTTCTACCTGTATCCTGAATTGCGTGTAAGACAAATCTGACTTCAAATGCAGTGGACGGAAGGAAGAATGGTGATTCATTCAACAGACCTACCATGAATGTCCTTCCCAACCGTCTGCATTGTATTCCTCACTGTCCTTTTGAGAACGTTTCAAAACGGAGAAATTTCAAGAGTCCAATGCCATTTATCTCCTTGCTTCTAGTTCACCCCGTTACACGGCAATTAATTACCCACCTGTCCTTCTCATGATAGTACCTCTAGGTCTGTAAGCAGTTATATTCCATCCTTTGCCATTACATTAGAAGGAATGATTTTTTTTTATACTTCTTTACCTTTTTCCCTTTTAGATTAAGCCCTCTGTTTCTTTGCCCACATCTGTTGTTCCACTCTGGACTCACTTCAATTTTCCCTCCATCCTTTTGATAGACACAATCCCCAGATATACTATAAGACTTCACAGTCATTAGTTGTAAGCCCCTCTGGGGTAGAAAACAGGTTTCTGATTTTTGTTCCATTTCCCCACTGCGTCTCCCTCACATGGATGGTACCTGACTCATTCCTACATGCAGGTTATCTGTGGCCAGGGGCCACTGCTCCCCCAGGGCAGTGGGACTCTTCACTTATCTCACATGGAAACACTAAGATCCTGGACCTCTCTCACCTTCTAAATGATGCTTAGTTATACCACTGTCTCTTGTAATATCTTCCCTTGCTGACCTGAAGCCACATTGAGGCTACCAGTTTACTTCTCACCCCTGAGTCTTACCATCAGCTCTGGAAAAAATCCAGATACATAACACAAACTCTTCTCTGACCCTAAACTTGCTCAATTGCCAATGGAGGGATTCGAGGTTGGTCAGAAAAACATCTTAACCTTGGTACGACTTCCCCCAGCAACTTCGAGATCCCTGGACCAAGCCTTCCTTTTTAGAACGAACAATTTCTTGCCAAGAGATGCCCCAAAAGGCTTCAGAGGCAAAAGCACACCGACAATAGCTGATGAGGTGCTGCAGGGTTAGCTGAGCAAATATACACCGTATCTCCTATGGGAAATGGCTGGGGGAGGGGCAGAAGCCTGTGTGGATGGGGAAAAAAGGTGACTTTTTTCTAATCATGCCTAAGTATCCCTTTTTCGTAAAGCAGTTGAGCTGTTAACTTCTATGCTAAGGCACGTATGCACTTTGGAAAGGTAATTTGAAAGCGAGTTGAGCCATGACAAATAGGGACAGCTGGCCTAATTGAATCATTTGATCTAAGACAGCTCAACTTGGTTATCCTCACTGCAGCCCACACTGATATTAGCGAGTGAATCATTAGCCATGAAATCATGTCGACTTTCCCAACTGCAGCGCTCTTGACATGACAGCGATCGCAGCCTGCCTTTCATTATAGCCCCGATAAGTTCTTTAGTCTGTCAGGAAAAAAACAAAGCAGCTTGGAAAACTTCTGGGCTTGGCCTCAGAAAGCCATTTGCTCCAACATGCCAGGTAGAGCATTTCAGAGAAAGACAGGCTGTTAGCTACAGGAGCAAGCCAGGGGCATCTAAGCAAGTTCACGCAGGCTGGATGCACTGAAGCCTCCCAGGCATCCACACCTGCAGGTAAAATGCAAGAGCGACTTAATTTTGCGAGCACCAGTCTGTAGTCAGTCGGGAGAGTGGACGCTAAGTGGAGTCGTGATAAATACTCTTGACCTACAGACATCCCTGATGGGAGGCTTCACGTGTGGAGGACAGTCCTGTCATCTTTAATTTAGTTTTTGCAAAAGGAATGCAAGGGTCGAGTTCCTCTTTTCACTGGTCTTGTCAAAGGTGGTGAGGCACTTAAGGGAGTGCAAAAGGAGGGGCCGGTCCGCTGGAATGTGGACTAAGCCCTTGGGTCCAAGCAGCACGAAAGCTTTAGGGAAATGCGCTACCTCCTTAATTTGCTCCCTTCTTTGGGTCCTCCCCCTCTCAAAATTTCACCCGAGGGGGACACTGGCCTCAATTCCCACCGCAAGCAGAGACTGGAACAAAGGCTTCTGTGGGTCAGGAGGAGGGAGACAGAGAAGGAGAGAAGGCCAGTACCAGACCCTCTGACTGCAAGTGACAGAAAGTCGCAGCATCCACTTTCTACTCCCCGCTGGTCAGAGAGAGCTCCACGGGGATTAACTCCTTGCGCCTCAAATGTGTGAGTGAAGAGCACTCTCTTTGGCTGTCCCACACGGAGTATCAGCCCCGCCCGGGACAAGGCAGCCAAGGTGGGCACCATCCCGCTGCTGCTCCACAAGCTTGCGAAGCCTCCCTAGAGTTGGTCTCTTGGTCTAAGAGACGGGCCAGTAAGATCTGAAAGAAATCATACTGATACGAGTTATCAGAAACACAAGTGTAGCTTGGATGCCATTCACAGCGGGCAGAATGTAGACAAACTGACACATTAAAAGATTTCCCCAAAAGTCTGAGTAAACAACAACGGCATTTGCAGATAACTTTTATACTGAAAATGACATTGAATTTAGAGTGGAATATAGACGAGGCCAAGGAACAAGAACGGATATGGCTCACTTTCACAGCCATCTATACCAGTAGGTGAGTCAAAAGTCATGACAGAAATTTCTTAAAATGAATGTTGAGCTGGAAAGCCCCCCAACGCTGTAGGTATGTGTGTCCATTATGGACACAACAATCAGACTCAATCACAAACTCCCAGAGTTGGAGAGCAGCTTGGAATCATCTCCTCCATACCCTTGATTATGACGAATGAGATAATCAAGCAACTTTCGGATTCCGCTGCCAGGTGGTGGCAGACTCCATCCTGAACCCAGACCATGCTTCTCTTGCTGGCGAACTTGAACCACAAGACCAGCTTCACCATCTGATGGGAGCATGGCACACCGAGTGAGAGCAATTCGATATCTAGAGAGGGTCGTTTTGTAACACCCTAGTCCTCTACACAGCAAAAATATATTCATAGTAGCCATGACATGAAACAAATAAAGATAAAAGCCAGAAAAGAACTGCAAACAATGAAAAAATTTGTATGTACTGCATAAATATAATTATGCCAGGAAAAACATGAAAAATTTTAAATTAGAATAAATATCATAGTACAAAAAAGGGGGATGAAAGCACAACTATCTATCCAATGGTTTTTAAATGTACCTAACAGTTTGAACTTTGATCCATTAGTTACAGTTTGATATAATAATATTTTATGTAAATCACTGTCCAGTACATAATTTATAAATTTTAATAAAACCAAAATGTCAGCAAAAAGTACAATTTAGGATTTATTAAACAGTGCCACTTGTGTAACTTTTTCATTTTCTTGATCTTTATAATTAGATCTAAAGAAATTAATAATTTTAATTAATATTAAAATATTTAAACATATTTTAGTATGTTTTCATTTTAATGCATATTCAAATTCAGTAAAATGTTTCATGCAGAGCTAAAATTTATCTTTACCAACAAAAATCTTACACTTGCCATTTGTACTTGGTTTTACTGCTTTAAATTGTAGATATTAATAAAAACTCCAAGCTGTCACACAGAATGGATAGAGTTAAAGAAATGCAAATTCTCTTTCTTCATCTTGATAATCACTGTGTTATTGTTGTTTATTTCTAATCTAGTTTTTAAACTCAGGGATGTGTCACACCCCAGGGATGGGCATACGAACTACAACCCAAAGCAAGGCAGGACCATCTCGGAACCATAAGATCTTTCTCCTGAAATGAACATGTAGTGTTTACGTGTCAGGGGCCTATTGTGCAACCAGGAATTCTTTTAAACTAACTTCAGTGTAGAATATCATGTTTATTAGAGGATAAGGTATAGCAATGTGCTAATTAAATATACTATTTAAACTCAACAGTAACTCCAACAATTGTCAGAACTTAGATCACAAAGGTTTTTTTCAGAGTATTTGCTACGGACATTGTTTAGATTGCTGCTAAATGGGACAATAAAAAGCAGACCAGGACTTCCCTGGCAGCGCAGTGTTAAGAATCCAACTGCCAGGGCAGGGGACACAGGTTAGAGCCCTGGTCCGGGGAGATCCCACATGCCTTGAGCAAACTAAGCCCGCGAGCCACAGCTACTGAGTCCACGTGCCACAACTACTGAAGCCTGCGCGCCTAGAGCCCGTGCTCCGGAACAAGAGAAGCCACCGCAATGAGAAGCCTGCGCACCGCAACAAAGAGTAGCCCCCATCGCCACGACTACAGAAAGCCCCGCACGCCAGCAATGAAGATCCCAACACAGCCATAAATAAATAAATAAATAAATAATTAAATAAATAAATAAATAAATAAATAAACCAACAGTCTCATCATCTTGTGTGCCCTGGATGGCCGTCCCTGTACTGTGAAAGCCACTACTGACATGAGTGACAACAGGCTGGCTCTGGTTTAAGAGCACTGGGTCAGTCTCTCATATGCCAAGTCTGTTGTCAGGACAGACCCTTGTGCCCATCATCCTCCCTTCTTTATGCTCATGCTCTGAGATAATGATAGAACTTTATTTATTTCCCTGTCACCTATTTCTGAGGCTTGACTTTAGCCATTTTTTTCTATCAAAAAATTTCTCCCATAAAGAGTTTTTGATCCTTAAGCTTGTTCAGCGATGAAGATAAACAAGCCAACCAGGATTTGAGACCCCAGCATTTAAACCATGACTTTTAAAAATCACATGCCGCACATATGTGCAGAAGCCATACCTTCACTGCTCCATAGCCCTGCTCATGTTTAAACATTAATCTGATTTAATCAGGTCAACTTGACCATGTCCAGTAATTGGATGGACACGTGAGGGCCTGGCAACATAATACTTTCCAATGATTAACACGCCTGCTTATAATATGAGGAATCCAAGAAACAAGCGAAGTCAAAAGACTTTCCGATAGTCACGTTGTAATTAGTTGTAGGCCCTGTATTCTCATCCCCTGCTTAAGATCCCTCTCCACTTGAAAGCCACGTTCCCTACACACATTGCCTAGCATCCAGAGTGGGAAGATGCCACTGAAATACATGAAACTACTTTAGAGACATGACAGGGCATCATCAAGTGCTACGATGAAATCCCTGGAAATTTAGGAAGGTTGAAGCTGACTGGAGATGTGAATAAGGGCCAGTAGGTGAGATGAGGCTTGAGGTTGGCCTTTGAGGCTCTTCGGGATGAAAGAAAATGGAGGAGGAAATGGGCTCCTGCGTGGTCCATCAGCAAGGACAGAGGAGCCCCAGCACATGAGGGAACTATAGCAGGCAGGTCATCTCACCTCTCTTAGCCCATTTTATTTCTCTCCTAAATGAGGAATGGGACAGTTGTTAATAACACAGAGAAATTTATTCTCCAGAATCCCTCATAAACTAAGCCTGTATTTACTAGAAAGAAATACCTCGATAAGCAAAAGCAGACTCAAGTACCAAAGGTATTCCAGTAACCGTAAAATAAGAAGAATTTGCAATTTTTTTGAGATGGAGTAGGAGAGTAAGCAGAGGGAAAAAGGGAGAGGTGGGTCAAGATAAATGATAGAATGTGGTACCGAATATAATGTGACCCCCCTTCTAATGATCTTTCAGATGCTCATTAAAGCATACCCCAAATCACACGTGCTTAGCGTGACAAGATTTCTTATGGAAACTGGCAGGGGATGGAGTTCTGCATCCCAGGTGGTCATGGGCAAAAAAACAGGTGCAGCATCAAGGATGCAGGAGACAATTGGCTTCTGTGCCCCACTGTACAGCCTAAGGGCTCTGAATTCATTTCCTGGGGCTGCCATTATAACTGACCACAAAATGAGTGGCTAAAAACAACAGAAATTTATTTTCTCACAGTTCTGGGAGCCAGAAATCCAAAATCAAGGTGTCAGCAGGCTCACGTTCCCTCTGGAGGCTCTAGAGAAGAATGTTTCCCTGCCTCTTCCAGCTTCTGGAGGTTCAGCAATCCTTGGCACTCCTCGGCTTGTACCTGCATCTTGCCAAACTCTGCCTCTGTCATCACGTGGCCTTCTTCCCTGTGCGTCTCTGGGTCTCTCCAAATCTCTTTGTCTTTATAAGGACACCAGTCATTGGATGTAGGACCCATTCTAATCCGGTATGACCGCGTCCTATCTTGATTACACCTGCAAAGACCCTATTTTCAAATAAGGTCACATTCACAGGGTTAGGACTTCAAGGTATCTTTTTGAAGGACACGATTCAACTCACAATAGGTCCTGATATATCCTTGAATACTTTGTATGTGCTTTACTATGAGAAGCTCAAAGTAGCTATACAATAATTGAGCCATTAACTGACAGGCCTACAGAAATAAAGACAATCCACTTTCACCTGGTATCTTCATAGAAGGCCTTTGGTTCCTCTTTGCTGGCCCAGAGTGGGGAGTAATGGAGAGTGGAAGGGTAGCGTTGACGGATCCTTACACCTTCCCCAATCTGACAGTAATTCCAGAGAAGCATTAGGTCCAGGTGACAGGGAAGATTCATCTGCTAGCAGGCACTCAAAGAGCACAATGCTTGGCCTGGCCTCAGAACTCCTCAGGTATCTCTCTGGGTACATAGCACACGTGAAGGCTCTCCTGCTCTGTTTCACCCCTCACCCTTTCTCTTCCCCACTCCCATGTGGTTTAGGTCTGTGGATCCCAAGTATAGTTGGTACTTTCATCTCATACTACAAAAACATCCACCTCGTTATTACACAGTTCTGAACGCATGCCATGGTCGATTACATTTTTTACTTCTCAGTTGTAATTATTACAAAATCCTAATCAGGGCCTTTCATAGAACTCCCAATTCAATATACTGTCTGGTAACTTTAGGTCACGTGCCTTTCTCCTTGACCTAAAAAAACCCTTCCAATTTCCCTCTTCTGGGCTTGAGAGAGTCTGACGAGTTTTAAGGGCTCTTAGACAGCTTGTCTATTTTCCCACATCTCCTTCCCCCTCTGACACTAATACTCTTTTGCTGATCCACCACTCTTGCCCCACCTATTGAAGCCCGCCTTGGAACATTTTCAATATTCCCTCACTTAGCACCTCCATGGAACTCTCATAACTTGCTGTTTCAGCCTTTGCTGTTACCCTAATCAAACATACACACACACACACACACACACACACACACATTCTTTCAGCTGTGTTGTCAACCCCTTGAGGGCAGGATCTATGCCTCGTTCCTCTCTGCATGTTTTATAACATTGAGCAGAGTATCTAACATATGGTAAGTTTGTTTAAAAAAGTATGAATATCATGAAATTAAACTTGGGAGGCTTCTCTTCCATCTTTTCAGGGCCCAGACTCCCCCGAATCAGAACATTCTAAAGGCAGTGAAGCTCACAAAGAGACATGCCTTTCATGTCTGGCTTATTCACATGCATGAGTATAACATCCTATTCATTCTAAGGAAGAGATTATGTTTACGGAGATAGTGTAATTCTTCCAGGAACGGGCCAGGATTGTGCTAAAGACCTGGTGGTACGAGAGAAACAACATACCTTTGTCTCTGCCGTGAGGATATCAAGGAAGGAACTCAAGGAAGGAAACACACTTCAATGCTCATCTTAAAATGTGCAGCAGAGACCCGGCCCTATGCAAATGAGATGCAAATCTGTTGCTATTGAACAGAAATTGGAAAACTCCTACCAGGCTGAACTCCCTTTTCATATTTGAAAGAGGACTACTATGCTTACCGCACCCTTTTTGGGCTCTCTGGCCAGCTTCCTCTTACACTGTAACAGGCTTGTCTGAACAAGCTAACTTTTGAATCAAGGTGCTATAGACTGAATATTTGCATTCCCCCCAAATTCATATGCTGAATCTTAATGCCTCATCTAATGGTATCAGGAGGTGGGGCTTTTGGGAGATGCTCAGTTTGTGAGGGTGGAGCCCTCATGAACAAGATTAGTGCTTTATAAATAAAGACGCTCCAGAGACATCCCTTGCCCCTTCCACTCCGTAAAAACCCAGCCAGACGGTGCTTGTCTGTGAACCAGAATCTGCCAGGGCCTTCTTGGACTTGGACTTCCCAGCCTCCAGAACGGTGAGCAACAAATTTCTACTGTCTATAAGCCACCCAGCCTATGGTATTTTGTTAGGGCACCAAAATGGACTACGGCCTAAGGAGAGCAATAACGCTTTCACACCAGCCCCTCTAAGTGCCGTGTGACTAAGCAAAAGTTAGGAATAATGGAATCTTTGGCAATGGGATCAGTTGCTTTCAAATTTGTGATTTTGTTTCCATTTTTCACAATACAAATACCTCCCTGATTTTTCAGGGTTAATTGAGCAGTTTGGAAGAGAATGTACCCTTTTTCAAAGCTGTCCAATGTTTTCCCCAAATATTTCCATTCCTTATTCTTACTTGATTTGCACATAATTTTCTCCTGAGCAGACAGCATGCTGTGTGCCAGCTGGACCTGAACTGCAGTAGGTTTGTTTCCAAGGTAGGTTCATGTCCAGAGTATTGATAAAAGACCAAAGAAAACTGACCAGAAGATTTTCTAGGAATATGTGAAGCAAAACAATCTAAATCTGGATTGTCATCATTACACATCGGGTGGTGGAAAAATTTTTAAATCATAATGTCAAATGCGGATACTACTCTATGTCTAAAAATTTATTTTTCAATCTATATTCCCATGCCTCCATCTCCTTGCCCCCTACCACCTACAGGAAGGAAGGGAGGGAGGGAAATTTGTAATAATTTGTTTTAAGATGAAGTAGCTCTGTTTGAATCCCCCAATCTTCACAGCACGTTATAAACATCACTAACTGCTTTGTAATTAATAATGTAAGAATTTATTTTCAATCAACAACACAAAATACTCCAAGCATCATCAGTGAGCCACTTTTAAGTTATCTGCTACCCAGTTCCTATCAAAACTCCTGCTGTTAAAAGCTATATAAAGAAGCAAACAAGAAAATTCTCTGAATGGTACACAGCAGATCTCCTTCTGCTCTATCCTTCGACCTCTGGGAACTGTATTATTTAAGTCCCTCACAAACGTGTTCTCCCTGAGTTGCAGTTTCACAATAAGGGAAATTCATCCCTGCATCTGTTATTAAAATCGTGTTGAGGTGAAGGATGTGGTCCACTGTCAGACGTGGGCCGTCTGTAAGCAATTTGCTTTGGAAATCAAGGGACAGAAAAGCTTAGCTTCGTCTGGGGAAGTGGATTGGCTGTATGGAGAAATCTGACTCCACATTTGATCTCTGAAGGCTGACGGCTTTTAACCCCCTCCCCTCCCCTTGTGCCCTCATTTGGGCCAGCTGATAACAAAGCCTCTGCTTTGGCACCTGCAGGAGATTAAGACAACACAGGGCTTCACCAGGCCCCACCTCTAACCACAGTAAAAACCCCGTCCAGTCTCCTGTTCTTCCTCTCTCAAGCCCTTCCGGCCTGCTGGAGAGGCCTGCCATGCTCTCCCCCGAGACCTCACTTATGTCAGTAACAAATCCTCCTATACGCTCTAGGTGTGCGTGGGCCATCACCAATGTCGACGAAAACAAATTTTGGGTCGGCGGATGGGTTCCTCCTGCTTTGGCAGAGTGACCATCACAGCTACCTTCTGTCTGAAGTGAGGACTAGATAATGTGTATCTCCCTTTTGATCCTGACCACCATAAACACCAAATAACTGCGGCAGCCAGTGTGGGCTATTTGTGGACCCCTCCAAGTCAGGCAGATGGGCACCCTGTGGTTATGGACATGAACTCCCAGACCCAGTTGGAGGCCCCTTCTTCATGCATGCCTAGTGCCCTGGACTCCCTTGTCACAGGAGTGCTTACCAGTCTGACTCTCCAACAGACTGTAAACTCTGATAGACTGCCATTCCCAGCACCTAACACAGGGCGGGCGCTGAGCAAACATTTGATGAATGAATAACTGAAAGAATGAAATTTAGGTAGAGAAGCGATTTGCATAAAAGCAGGGCAAAGATTAATGTATCACAGGAAAAAAAAAAAAGAGGTTTCTTCTGTAGCTTAGAAAATGAGAAATACCCAACAGAAATCCCAGCCTCTGACATTCCAGCACAGTTATGCTGCAGTGTGACATCTAATTGCGCGGGTCCTACACCACCACAGCCCCCCTTGCTGAAATACGGGCACAAATCACAATTTACTTCCCCAAAGTTAAACTTCATTAGATATTAGTTTAATTTAATGTTTTCCAGATTAATTCAAGATTAATTTATATCCAGGCATTTGCACAGCCCAAGCAGTATCTCTCTTTCCTGTCATTTCTATCATCTCACAGACAGCAGAGAAAAGGCAAATGTATGGTAAAGAAGCACTAGGATGGAGTAAGTAGGGGGAGATTTCATTAAACTATTACATATCTTTTCCTTGAACGTGGAAAAAAAAAAAAACCTATAAATTTGCCGGTGAGTAGAGTAGTATGCATATCAGGAAGTCTGGTAAACAAAAACTTTGCAGACATGGGAAGTGGTGTTTACAAGATGACGTGAGCTGAAAATCGGACACTGTACTTAACGCTACATATTCTTCCTAAGTCTCATAATGTGTATTTATGCCAAAAGAATCTTTTATCCTTTGTTGCTGGGATTTGTTTTCAAACAGAATGAAAAAAAAAAAGATTGTTGATATTTGATAATTCTCTTTTTGTGCATGACTGTCTTTTCCAGAATCACAGGGTCTTAGAGCTCAAAGAATTGGAGGTGGCGGGGGGGGGCTTCCCCGGTGGCGCAGTGCTTAAGAATCCGCCCGCCAATGCAGGGGACACGGGTTCGAGCCCTGGTCTGGGAAGATCCCACATGCCGCAGAGCAACTAAGACTGTGTGCCACAACTACTGAAGCCCAGGCGCCTAGAGCCTGCGCTCCGCAACAAGAGAAGCCACCACGATGAGAAGCCCACGCACCGCAGTGAAGAGCAGCCGCTACTCGCTGCAACTAGAGAAAGGCCACGCGCAGCAACAAAGACCCAATGCAGCCAAAAATTTTTTTTTAAATCTTTTAA
The DNA here is from genome assembly GCF_008692025.1 of Phocoena sinus. NCBI lineage: Eukaryota > Metazoa > Chordata > Mammalia > Artiodactyla > Phocoenidae > Phocoena > Phocoena sinus. The sequence goes on from NC_045779.1 coordinate 11,115,949, forward strand.
AGAATTGGGGGTGGGGGGTGGGGGCTGGGGGTAGAGCACCCCCCCAATCAAGCCCCATGGAATTCACACCATTTTAACACACTGCCCAAAGCTTAAAACAGGTCAAAGCACAACTGTGCTGGTAAAATTGGAGGCGGGATTTAATCCCTCCCCCATATCCCCCTCATTCTCAGGAGCTTCCACTCAAGTACTTCATCTTCAGTCCTAGAGCTCAGCAAACAGTCTAAAATGCATTCATTTAATCTGACCTCCCCATTCTACAGGTGAAAAAACTGAGGCAGCCAGGTCCAAGAGACTAGTCAAACTGCACTGATAAACTGTAACATATCCAAGTTAGACCTGAAACTGGGTCCCCCTAAAACCAAGTTCCCCTGCTAAGTTTATGATTGACCTCTCTATCCAGAACTTTATTCCATTTCTCGTCACGCCCCTGTTCCCCTCAGGATTGAGGAGTATCAAAGAAAAAGGGGCCCTTGTGGGGCCCTCTCAGGGACAAAAGGGACAAAAGCAGCCCCTCTGTGTCCCCTGTTTCTTATTTGTAGTAAAAGGCTTTAGTCTCCTAGACCTTCCTTGAGCTCCAAAGAGCAGACTTAAGCACTGACTAATTAGGGAAGTGCGGGAGTGCAGAAACAAAGGAAAAGCAGTGAAACCAGAAAAGTAACGATAACAGTTCAGCAATAAACAGCCGTCGTTCCTCCTCAAGGAATAAACCTAACAATCTGATGCACTCTAATGCACATCTTTGAGTCGTTCTGCAGAAACTAAGATAGCACCCCTCCCCCACCCAAGTGGAGGATGGTGACTACTTGCTGACCACAAGCACATAGACCTCAGACTGGTTGGAATTCGAAGTTTGACGATTCTGAAATTCCACCCTGTTACCTCACCACCAACCAATCAGAAGAAGGTCATGCACCCTGCAGCCCTCTCCCCAAGTGTTGCCTTTAAAAGCACTTCCCTGAAAGCTTACTGAGTTCGGATCTTTTGAGCATAAGCTGCCCATTCTCCTTACTTGGTACCTTGCAAAAGGACACTGTAATGTCCTTAACCAAAGCCCGGTGTTAGTAGATTGGCTTTGCTGTGAGGCAGCTTTGGTAAGAGGCCCCTCTCTGCCTTGACTTGCTGCTCCTCTCACTGCCCTGCACAGCACCCAGACCTCCTTGTCCACAAGGAAGTGACAGCCAAACTGACCATCCAGGTCTGGACGAGGGTCTAACCAGGTAGAAATGGCCATAAAACATGACCCTGTGAGCAGAATGGCCAAGCTCCTAGGTAATGAGACTGTCTCCTCGTGACTCTTTTTTAATCACTAGTATCTTATTGTATTTCACTGTTAGGTGGAGCTGCCCTTTCATTTCAGTTTGCCTAGTGTCTGGTGTGGCTGCCGTGGATTTGCCTCAACTCTGCTCTAGCTCCTTCTCAAGCCCACTCCTAGGTCCTTCTCAGGCAGACCACCCAGGGTGTCGATGGGCGTTAGTCTGATGCTAAAACCACCACTCCATGTGCTCGGTAAGTGTCACAAACTGAGAAGAGTGGCCCTGTGGGCTCAGCTGTGTGAGATGTGATTCTGGTGACTGCCCCTTGCTTCATGCTCCGTTCCTGGTCTTATTTCTGAGCTTCACTCTTCCCTGGAATATTCTTGGCACTATGGCTCTTACCTCCAGTACACAGACATTTTCCCTATTATTGTCTCTCAATCTGATCCAATCCATTTTTCATCTTCTAAAATGTCCTCAAATCTTCTGGTCTGCTGTCTGTTCCCTTTCCTTGACTTCCAGTATTGTTATGCCTTTATTTACTTTTATTCATTATTTTTAAGCATCTTTTCAGGCACTTCAACAGGACTTAGGAAAACGGGAAATTACACCTATGCTCAGCTGTCCATCTTGAACGATGTTCCGGTATTTTGAAATCCTCGACTGGGATACTAAAAGCTTCCACGGTTTAATGGAAAAATTTTAAATGTGTCCACACTCATGAAGTCATGTACCTTGCCAGCTTTGAGGACAGGTGAGGAAGACCACATGTAAGTGATGAGCAAGCAGGCCAGCCCTGCTCACTTGGCCACTCCCTGACTTCCAGGTGGGTTAACACCCCACCTAACAGCCCCCTACATAGATAAGAGCCTGGCACCAGGAGGAGAAAGACCTAGAGGCTGCAGTCCTGACCAAGACTCCCAAAGATCAATAAATAATCACAAGGGAAGTAGAGATATAGGGGAACTCAGGGATCAGCTAGTTCAACATCTTATGTTGGCCCCTAGGCCCCATGAAACCCAGGGAGTTGAAGCTATTTCGTCAAGGCTACATCAGAATTAGTGATACACTCAGAACTTGAACCCAAATTTTTTATACCTAGATTATGACTTTTCTACCCTTCTGATTGTTTCTTTTTCTCCTTTTCTGTTTACTGACCAATAAACCAGAACAATTACCCTCACCAATAAGTTCCTCTCCTCCGTCCACCCCTTTTGCCACATAACTGCCTCTCTCCACATAACACTCAACAGTAGAGCTCCCCAGTGCTTTGTGACCACCTAGAGGGGTGGGATAGGGTGGGAGGGAGATGCAAGAGGGAGGGGATATGGGGATATATGCATAACTGATTCACTTTGTTATACATCAGAAACTAACACAACATTGTAAAGCAGTTAATACTCCAAGAAAGATGTTAAAAAAAAAAAAACCAGTAGAGCTCCCCATGCATACAAAATCCAAGATGGCAGGCTTACTTTTTGTAATCAGAGATGCCAGTATTACACACTGACTGCAGCTCAAGTGAATTCCGTGGCTATTAAGCACCTAAGAAATAGAAAGCATTGTACTAAATGTTGCAAGAAATACTAGGATGAATACAAACAATTAAGACAATGAGAGAAATATTAAAAAAAAAAAAAAAAGACCAATTATGGCCAGTTAGTCAATTCACTAGGGCACTGGTGGAAAAAGACAAGTGAGGCAGACATTACAAGTGCTCACGGCACCTGGTCTTCACTCCCTGCAGGCACTTCTCAGTCGCCTTGCAGGTAGGTGGGTCCAGGTGACTCATTCTGGCCAGCAGAGTATACACGTTATGTGTCACTTCCAGGCTGAGAAGAAGAGAAGCCCACAGATGATTCTCCAGATCCCTTTTCCTGCGCTGACAACTAAAGTGACCACTTGTTCCAATAGTGCAGCCACAGGATGGGGGAGGCTCTCTAAGCCTGGGGCCCCCAGTGTCTGGAGCAGTTTCCTGCCAACCCACGTGGGGCACATAACAGAAGCCAGAAATAAATGTTCGTCCTTTTAGGCCACTGTAATTTTTGTTACCAGAGCATAATCTAGTCTACCCTGATAACTAGACAAGGCAGTGAGAGAAACTGAGAAGACAGCAAGGAAAAGAGATCACGGAAGATAAAGGGCAGTGAGGGATCTGTCACCAATTTAACAGGAAAAAGTCACTAGGATTTTGATCTTCATATGATATCATTCCATCAACCCTTTATTCTTAAATAGAGCTTCACTCTGCTTCAATACTTTCCTTGGATAAAAAAGCATGTTTAAAAATACCTCATTGCAAAAGTATAAATTTGAAATGTGATAAACAAATGCATATTGCAATCAGACCAAAATATTTACATGATGTACAACATTAAATAAGTAAACCATTAGAGTAGTCCTTTTGAATTGAGCAAATGGAGTCCAACAGAACAGCTGTTAATATTATCTTCCTCCATAAAGAGAAACCTTGATGACTCATTTAGAGCTTCATAAATTGTAGCCTTTTCCCTGCTTGGTATAAAAAGGGTTTTTCCATCCGGTCTGTTATTTGGTATACATGGCTAGACTTCATATGCAATGTAAGATTCTATCTGCCCATTTTGTCTCCTGGATCAGGAAACTCCCTGTCCACCCAAGCACCATGCGCCTCATCCAAGAAAATTAACTAAAAATAAAGCTGGAAAAAATACACATATTTTAGTGGCAATCTAATTCCTCCTATTTATTTCTTCATAGACCCAATTCCAAGATAGCATGCTTTTTGAATATACATAATGCATGACAGAAGAATCACAAGAAAGTAATTCTTAAGAGATAAATCATCTCAAAACAATTTAAAGTCTTTGTGTATTCCTCTGAAATCACATCCTTCTCCTTTTCTTGGCCTGAGATAGTTGCTTCTTTCTATTGGCTTTATCTGCCTAAGCCCATTATCTTGGTGACAGTTCAGAACACCTGGCCTTATTCTCCAGAACTGTAAATGTTTCACTGGACTGCTCAAGTGAGCAGTCCTGGTTTGGACTTCCCAAGGAGTCTTAACTGAGAGAGCCCTTGTCCTATTCCCAGATCTGTAATATTTCTACCACCCAGACAAGCACCCTGTGAAGAGGAAGGGAAAGATTTGTCCACTGTCAGCCATTCTTCCCTCTACAGTATGGAGAATGTTTAAAGGGCAGCAATCAGTAATATTTCTGAGTGTCTTAATTACTTTGAAATTGTATAGGAAGAAGAGAGAAAAGAAGAACAGTTGTGGCAGGTATACCATACCCTCTTTAATAAAGGCACCAATAATTCTCAATTATTAAGGGATCTATCATTCAGTTTAGAGCATGTAGGTGGGCACCATGAGAATATACAGTATTTTCAGGGATCTAGACTTGGGAAACTCAATTCACTGCCACAAAACCATGAGCAACCTTTGCTACTTACTAGTTTTCTGCAGAAATGAATTTTCACCAATGAACAGAGCAGCTGAAGATAAGAATAATAAATGAAAGGTGAGACATTAAAGGCCCCATGCCGAAGTTTCTATATATAGATCTTTAAAAGTTCAAGATCTTCATTTTAACTCTCAGTAGCCAAGGCAAGAACAGGGTTCTCTGAGAAGGCGTTGACCAGATTAATGCAAACAGAATCATGCCATCCCTAATCTCCCATGTTTTCTTTGAAATGTATACAATAAACCAGATAAAATCAATGAAATCAACAGAATTTCTTATACTTTAATAACTGATACAACCACAGCGGGGCAAAATTGGCAGCACCTAGTAAACCTGAACTTGCACGTACAACCCAGTAATTCTACACCTAGGTATATACCCTACTATATATCCTAAATATATACCCACAACTTTTTCACAATTAAGAGAGATATATATAAGAATGTACATGGCAGCACTGTTTGTGAAAGCAAAAACTGAAACTACTAAAACCCACAAACAGGAAGTTGGAAAATTCTGGAACGTTCACACCTGGATCACAATACACATAAAAATGAATAAGCCATAGTTATACATGTCAACATGGATGAATCTCATGAACTTACCAAAAAAAGGGGGCAGGTAACAAAATAATACACAGAGCATAATGCCATTTTGCCAAACCCAGGCAAAATCAAACAATACATTGTTTAAAGTTACATACAATCACATACAGTAAAACTAAAAAGAAAAGCAAGAGAATAATTCACACAAAATTCATTATAATGGCTAGTTAGGGAGTGAGGAAAGAGGAGGATGCAGTTTTGGAGGGACATATGGTAGGCCTCAAAGGAATTGGTCATCTTCTATTTCTTAAGTTGGGTAGTGGGCAAATGGGGTCCTTAATGTACATATGTTACATATATTCCTTTGTACGTGACATAAAGTTCATACACAAATTATTGAATTTAGTGTGCATAAGAATTCCTGTTTAAAACATATATTAACAGGACCAGTTCTCGGGGAATGTGTTTCAGCAGGTCTGGGGAGTAAGGGGAGACCTCAGGTTCAGCTTTTTTAAACAAACATCCCAGGCGCACCTGCAGGTGGTCCATGCAGGGCCGTGGACCACCTTATGAGAAATACTAGATTGTTCTTCCTGAGTTATCAAGGTTTATACCAAAGGTTTATGGACTTTCTCAAATGAAATCTTATTTAAAAAAAAAATTTTGTAAAAAGGGTCAAAACAAGGGGGTTTTGGTTAGTGTTGGGAAGGAGGCTTCAAGACTTGGTTTTGGTTCTTCCTCTCCCCACTCTGACTGCAGCCTTGGAATCAGCTCTAGAAGTCCGTAACTCAATGACCAATGGCAGAAAAACGTCCAGTGTCAATCCCATTCAACATAATCAAAATAAAAAGAACCCATTATTTAGGCTTGACTATAAGATAAAGGCAAGCTGGGAAATAAACCTTGGCTATGTTTTAACCAGAATTTGTAAAATGTGTTTACCAATATGACTTGATTATGCACACAATTTGCATATGTGAAAGCACCATGTCTAATACATAGTAGGTATGCAATACAGCTTAAGTGAATAGGTACCTGATTCATTCAGAACCTTCAATAAAATAGGATGTAAGGCAAGAGACATTATTCTGTGATTCTAGGTTTTGGGTGCAATTTACAACACAGTAATAGCCACAATTTCTTCCACTGGAATGCTACCATGGAGGCAGCAAAAGTAATGGATTTGTTAAGGTACCCATGGCAAACCACAGCACCCTGAACACCTGCTGAAAGAAAGAATTTTCTAGTTACAAATGTACTTTGAACATGCTGTCTAGAGCAGATCTACTCTGCATGAAACATGTAGCCAAAGTGAGAAAGGAATGGAATGGAATATTCAAATAGGGGAAAATAGGTGGGTGGCTACATATTGGTGTAAATGGAACATCGTGTAGAGAAATGTGTTCTTTCTCTCTGAATTTACATTTTATACACAAATCATATAATTAATACTAGGCCATAAGCAAAACGTCATGAAATGGTTTTGGGGACAATTTGGTAAATTGTTGCCACGTATAGAGTCCCTCCCCACCAAATACTGGTCAAGACGTACATGATCTGTAATGCCAAAACGAACACAGAAGTTAGTATTCTGGGTGAAAACCCCCTTTTCCTCATAAGCCCATTGGTTTCTGTTGATTCTCTTGGCGGTCACTCAAGAGAAGCTGGCATGGGCTGTTGCCTAGCAACAGTATGCAATACACTTTTCTACCAGTCCATGGAAATGCTGTCTCTGGACCTCGTGCCATTCAGCACCATGGTTTTGTAGATGATGACGATCTCTTAGGAACTTTTCTTCCCTCCCTCCAAATGAATGCCTGAAGAAGGTTATTTTAATACTTACCCCATTATCACAAACACTGCACTTGGCTTAACATGACCAGGAAACAAGAAGGGACGTCCACTGGCAACCCCTAACTTCTCTGACCAATGAAAGAGGAATCAATAGGATCATACATCTTATTGAGAATGCAATATATTTTCTTTAAACTGTGACTGTTTCACACCACCCATAGTAATGTTTAATTAGTGCTGCCTACTGCCAGACATAGCACTAAGTGTTTAGGATATCCTATCTCAACAACACAAACATTGTTTCTCTCTTCATGGACCTTATTTGCCTATTCTTGAATCTTCCTAGAGGTTAAATGTTCACCCATAAAAATACATTCCAAACCCTGGTGTATTCCAGTTAAAAGGGAGGTCCTATTTTTTTAAAGCCAATAAATATTTTCATGCCTAAATCAGATGACTAAAATCCTAGTTGGTCAAGGTCAGGTGAATCCAAGTTAGGAGCTCCAGAAAATCAAGTCAGATGACCAGGAATCCTGTGTGAAGTACCATGCCCCACAGAAATGGTATCAAGAATTTTTTGACACTCATAGTCATGTCACACAACTGAGACTCTTAAATCCAAAACAAAGGATAAAGGTTTTCATAGAAGATGTCTCTGAAAGGCCAGAAACTAACTTAGCAAGAGGTACGAGACAGACAAAGGACCAGTGCCCATCCTGTAACCTAGCATACAGGACCGAGGACACCCAGAGAACGTACTGAGAGCTTCATTCAAACATCTTCTAACCTATTCAGAAATATGTTCTAAAATCCTCCACAGAGGTAGAACCAAGAGACCATGACAACTGTTTGAGAACCCAAAGGAACTCTGGATACTTGAGTGTTCTTTAAAGAGGCATATCACTTAGGAAGAAAATATGTCCAATTTGAGGAACAGCAAGACAAAGCTACCAGCAAATGTTTGGGAGTAGAAAATAATGACAGTATTAAAGAAACACAATTATTGAGTAAAAGCGTGAGTTACTAAGACCTCTAGGGAGGGGACAGGGGACACTGGGGTAAGAAGAACAACATTAGGACCAAACATCTAGTGATTGTCCTAGAAGTGTATATAATCTAATTTTCATTAGAAATAAATGAACAGATCTTGAGAAAGTGGCATGGTCCTCAAGTTCATCTAAATGTGAACCAGCCACTATGCAAACTTGTCACAACGTGAACCTAAATCCACAGAGCCCGCCTGCCCATGGCAGTCTGGAGGGCATCTTCAGGGCCCTCTGACTGTGCTGGACCAGAAATGAATGAGACATTTTGTAACATTTCAGGAAAGGAAGTGGTGGGGGGAGGGAGAGAGCAGAGGGCAGGGAGAATTTCACCAGAAGATTGAATTATGAAGATTTTTTTGTAAGTGTTCTAGCCTGATTTTCACCTTATTTAATCCCAGATAAATGCTTTCTCTCCAAGTTTTTTAATTAAAAAATGAAACAGGCAATACAAAGTTCTCTGAAAAATTTTTCCCCTTCAGAAACAAAATAGACTAACAACGAAAAGTAACCCTATCGTTATAGTTACATAATGAGCAACTTCCTAAAAAGAAGAAAAAGACAGAGATTGAAAGAAAGAGAGAGCCCAAGGCAATTAAGTTTCATGTTCTTGGTTGACAGAAATTACTTTAGCGACAGCCGTACATGTACATAAACACACTGGGGTTTTGTTTTTTTTCCAAAGTATCTTTTTTGCCTTTATTTTCCTCCAGAAGATGGTACAGAGGTGGTACTCAATTATTATTGCCTTTTCACTGACTGTCTGACAGTCCATCTGGGTAGGTGGTAACCAGGGTGTGGGCTGCAGCTAAAGCCCTCTTTTTTTGTTTTTGTTTGTTTATATCTTTATTGGAGTGTAATCGCTTTACAATGTTGTGTTAGTTTCTGCTGTATAACAAAGTGAATCAGCTATACATATACATATATCCCATATCTCCTCCCTCTTTCATCTCCCTCCCACCCTCCTTATCCCACCCCTCTAGGCGGTCACAAAGCACCGAGCTGATCTCCCTGTGCTATGCGGCTGCTTCCCAGTAGCCATCCATTTTACATTTGGTAGTGTGTATATGTCACTGCTACTCTCTCCCTTTGTCCCAGCTTCCCAGTCCACCCCGTGTCCTCAAGTCCGTTCTCCACGTCTGTGTCTTTATTCCTGCCCTGCCACTAAGTTCATCCGTACCATCTTTTTAGATCCCATATATGTGCAGTAGCATATGGTATTTGTTTTTCTCTTTCTGACTTACTTCACTCAGTATGACAGACTCTAGGTCCATCCACCTCATTACAAATAACTCAATTTCATTCTTTTTTATGGCTGAGTAATATTCCATTGTATATATGTGCCTCATCTTTATCCATTCATCTGTCAATGGACATTTAGGTTGCTTCCATGTCCTGGCTATTGTAAATAGTGCTGCAATGAACATTGGGGTGCATGTGTCTTTTTGAATTATGGTTTTCTCTGGGTATATGCCCAGGAGTGGGATTGCTGGATCATACGGTAGTTCTATTTTTAGTTTTTTAAGGAACCCCCATGCTGTTCTCCACAGTGGCTGTATCAATTTACATTCCCACCAACAGAAATGCACTGCTTTTAACAGCAAAAACAATGTATAATAAAACCTAAATGGGCTCATTTCTCAATGGTACTAACTGCCTACATGACCCACATATACTTGGGCCATCCAAGCTCAAATTACTGTCTCCCGCCACAAAAATGTCGGAATCGCCATCCCCAACACACCTCACACATTTTGCCTTTTTCAAATTGCAAGATGGGTCAACAGAGATGTCCTCCTTTTTAGGCCCCTGTGCAAATTTATCTCCCTCACCCGCTTCCTGAGGGAGCAGCGATCAAAATGTTGGAGTACCTGAAACCATAGCCTCTGCAAGGAGTCAGCCAAATAGCCTCTTCCCCGGGGAGGGGAAAGCTGGGGGAACTCCTAGAGCCACGTTAGCCCTGAGCACGCCCTGCTAGCTGTGCTGAGCGATGGTGCTGAGCCCGCACGTGCCCTCCGTTCACTAAGGAATGACACGGATTCTCTAACAGAATCTTAATGGCTATGGTATTTTTAAAGACAATTCCTCATTGATGTGACTTTACTGGTAAGGCATTTTCTGCCCACCCTCCCTGCCACCAGAGGCTCATGGCACCCTGCACTGCTTGACCACTTCTAGTTCCCCAGAGGTGACATTCTGGGCTGCACCCCCATGCCTTTGCCCTGCAGTTGTGTCTTAATGAGGCTTTATCCTCTTGTCCACTTGATAAACTCTATTCTAAAAGATCTAACCCAAGCCTCTCCATCTATGAAGGCTCACCAGCCTCTCAGGCAAAGCTGATCATTCACTTGCTTGCATCTTGTCTATTTCTCTGTGGTAGAACTCAGAGGGTATTTGTATTTGACTTTGTTTCCCCACCAGACTGAAAACTACATCTTACACATCTCTGCATTTCCAGCTCTTAAGACAGTACCTGGCTAAGAACAGGCTCTCATAGCTGTTTTTGAAGTGGATTTATAGAAATTGGCAAAACAGAAACAGTTTAATCTTTCTGTTAGAAAGCCCCAGAAGTGTTTCTGTTAAGACATCCTTTAAGGACTTCCCTGGTGGCGCAGTGGTTAAGAATCTGCCTACCGATGCAGGGACACGGGTTCGAGCCCTGGTCCGGGAAGATCCCACATGCCGCAGAGCAACTAAGACCGTGCGCCACAACTACTGAGCCTGCGCTCTAGAGCCTGCGAGCCACAACTACTGAGCCCGTGAGCCACAACTACTGAGCCCACACAGTGCAACTACTGAAGCCCGTGTGCCTAGAGCCTGTGCTCCTCAGCAAGAGAAGCCACTGCAATGAGAAGCCCACGCACCACAATGAAGAGAAGCCCACACGCGGCAATGAAGACCCAATGCAGCCAGGTATTATTTAATTAATTTAAAAGAAAAGAAAAAAAAAGAGATCTTCTTTAAGCCAGGAACTGCACTGTGCACTTTTACAGACACAATCTCATTTGATCCTCACGCCAACATAAAGAGTAAGCGTTATCACTGTCAGTGTACAAATGAGTAATCCAAGGCTCAGAAAGGATGAAGGGACCATCAGCCAAAAAACACGTAACTAGGAAGTGAAGGGCCAGGGTCAAAATCCACATCTTCCAATTAAAATGGGAGGTCTCTTTTCACATCAGAGGTGTCTACACTGCACTCTACTACCTGTAGAAAGGTTCATATATAGTAAGAATAACACCGCGTAAACCATGGTTTATATTTCATCTTTAACATCTTTGCACATGATTATAACTTAATAGCACCAACTCACATTAGTCACTTAAAGTTTCTGTCCTAGTGGGCAGCAGACAGGGTGGAGAGGAGGCTGGAAAGCCTGGTGTCAATATCCCCCCACCTTCAAAGGCAGCTGACACCTTACAATCGTTACTGGGTCTCCATGTGACTATGGTCAAAAGAAGAAGAAATGTTACTGGAGTTAACTGTGAGGTAGCAGCTGAATGAAATAAGGACTGGAGAGTGACTCTAGCAAAACCAAGCGAAGGGTTTTAACGATGGACACATTTTTCAATGAGACGAGCTTTTCCCAGGCTCTACTGCGTGTTTCTTTGAGCTATCATGGTGAGTCATGGGTTTGACAAAGCCTTCCCTCACAACTTTGAGGCATTAGGAGGTTGTAAGAAAACTCACACTTGTGGTGGAGATCTGTTTTTGAAGTTGTACAGAATTACCAATTAATGAGTTCTTGCATTATTGTTTTATAGCTGGGGGCATCTGGATGAGAACCACAAAAGGACCGGGGTTTGTACATCATGAATTCTAACATCCCGAGATGTTTCTCATCTCACTGTCACCCACTCTGTTTGCCTTTGTTTCTGGAGACCTGACAACTCCAACCAATAGGCTGATAAGCAAAATCTTTAATTCTTCTCAGGTAACTTTTAAAAATTATTATTACTGCAGGTGCATCAAATCCTCTAAGCAAGGCTACAGAGGATTTGGGCTGTCTGTCTGTAATAAGCTCCTCTAGGCAAATACCCATGTGCCAAGCTGTGGGCAGACATGGAATTATAGAACAGATCACAAGTTCTGAAAACTACTTTATTGGTTGTAAACACACTCTCAGAAAGGAAAGGCAATTGGTCAAGATATAAAACTCAAAGAGTCCGCTTGGCACCTGGCAGGTAATAATGCTCTAAAAATATTTCCCAAGTAAAAAACGCTGTTAATAAACCCTCTACCATGACATCAGTTGCAATGTTATTCTATCAAGTTCCTATACGATATAGAGAATAGATTTACCTTTTTATTCAGAATAATTTTTAAATTTGCCTAAAAATATGGAGTACAACAAATATCCATATTCCCACCACTCAAAATTAATCAATGTTAATAGTTTGTCACACTTAACATTTTTTGATAAAAGAAATCATAACTAACATTTATTGAGGGTTAACCATGTATAGTTAGTATTCCAGGTTCTTTACATACATTAATTTGATTAAATCTTACAAAAACCCTATAAGATAGGGTTGTTATTATCTCAGTTTTACAGAGAAGAAACTGAGGTATAGAATTTTAAGATCATGCCAAGCCACAGAGATTTAAGAGGCCGTATTAGTTCACTAGAGCTGCCGGAACATCGTACCAAAGATTAGGTGGCTTAAACCACAGAAATTTATTAGCTCATAATTCTGGAGGCTAGAAATCTGAAAGCAAAGTGTCTACCAAATTGGTTTCTCCTGAAGCCTCTATCCTTGGCTTGTAGACAGCTGTTTGCTCCCTGTGTCCTCACATGGTCTTCCCTCTGTGTGTGCCTGTATCCTTATTTCCTCTTCTTATAAGGACACCAGCATACTGGATTATGACGGACTCTAATGACCTCATTTTTAATTTAATTACCATTTTTTAAAGGTCTTGTCTCCACATACAGACACATTCTGAGGTACGGGGAGTTAGGACTTCAACATATGAATTTCGGGAGACACGAGCCAGCACATAACAGAGGCAGAGCTGGCATTCATTCCCAAGAAGCTGTGACCTTGTTGTCCACAACACAGCTGCCTCTGATAACAGTGAAATCCCATCACACACTTTCTGACACCCAGTCTCCCCTTCCCAGCCCCTCTTCACACAGGCAGCACCATCACAAAATCCATGTTTCTTTTAGAAGTTACCCTATATAACATGCATCCTTAATTTTACGTTTTTTTAACAAGTTAACATATCTCCACCCTCTCCCAAACAAGGTAAGAATCTTAAAATGTCTTAACTTCTCTCCAAATAGCATCCCATGTTCACACCTTTCATGTAATTGATGTCTAGTATCTTAATCGTCATTTTAACCATTTTCCTCCCCAAATCAGATAATAGTGCCACTGTTTATTAGCCATTATGTATTTGGGCTGACTTGGCAACATGTTTGGTTGATTTCTTTGGTCATGACTTCTTGCATTTGAGCCCATTTTCCTCATCGCTGAAGTGTCTGCATGAGTATTTCTTTCAATGAGGGTCTGAAAATAGGAATGTGCTTCATCTGTGTATATCTGGAAGTGTCTTCATCACTCTTAGCACACTTTTAGGTTCAAGTTATTTTCCCTCAGTGCTTAGGTACAGGATTCCAGTATTTTCTAGCATCTGTTGTTCCTGGTAATTAACTCCTATAATTTTAATTGCCATTTGTTTCTAAGTTTGAGAGTAACCTGTCTTTTCTCCCCGGTGTCTTTAAATAAATGTTTTCCCTCTTTTTACTTTTTTTTTTTTGAGGTACGCGGGCCTCTCACTGTTGCAGCCTCTCCCATTGCAGAGCACAGGCTCCGGACGCACAGGTTCAGTGGCCATGGCTCACGGGCCCAGCCGCTCCGCAGCATGTGGGATCCTCCCGGACCGGGGCACGAACCCGCGTCCCCTGCATCGGCAGGCAGACTCTCAACCACTGTGCCACCAGGGAAGCCCTTCCCTCTTTTTTCTTAAAGTTCTGCAGTTTAACTATTATGTGTCTAGAGATAGATTTGTTTCTATTTACCTTGCTTGGGACACATGTATTTTTCCCATTCTAGAAAACTCTCCATCATTACTTCTTCAGTACTCTCTTTTCTATTCTTTTTATTTTATTGTTCTGTATCTCTAATAGAAAAAGTTGTCGTTTCTCATTGTATCTTCTTATCTTCCATGTCTCTTAACTTATCTTCATTTTCTCCAACTTCTTATGTCTCAGTAGTGATTTCCAGGTCATTTCCTGCAACACTACTATCTGCTTTACTTCACGAGTCCTCTCCTCCTGTGTATCTAGACTATTGTTTAACCTACAGGGCAAACATTTCCTTCCAAGGCATAAGTTCTTTCAAAAATTCTCACTTCCCAGCATCCTGTGATAAGCTAACGTTCATTTCAAACAGCTTTGTTCATAAAGCTCATGACGCTATAGTAAAATGTTTTCCCCAGATGCAACAACAACAGTAAAAAAAAAAAGAAGAAGAAGTCCAAAACCTTACTGCAGTAGTCATTTTTAAAGCAGTTCATAGATTATCTATTATATGCATTGCGTTCACCGAGAATCTGCACTGAGAACGGCAGTACGGTAAAGCAATGCGTTTCCTAGAAATGGTAATGAAGTGCAGCCAAAATAGAGATAATTATTTTAATTAATGGTAATGATTTTAACGGTTGAACATTTTAACTAATTAATTATGATTGATTGCTTGTTACTAATCAAGGACTATGATTCAAAGTTGTAATTGAAAAACCAGGAGCAATGGGTTCTGCAGAGAGCATGTCACAACCCTACTGGCATCAGAAGCGTAACTTTTGCCTTGAAAACTGCTTTCGGGGGCATTCCAGTCCTTTTCCTTTCATTTATTCCTTAAGGTAAACTGCTAGGGTGTTGATTTTAGTTCCATGTTTAGGATCCTTTATCAGTAATGGGAAACAAAATGTGAAAAGTGAATACATTTGAAGAAATGCATGTATTATTTTTACAGTTACAGATTTTAACACCGTATTATTTGTCTAAATTTTATTCTCTTTAGGCTTCAAGTCTAAGCATTCTTTCTTCAGATAAAGACTCTGGATACAAGAAGCTACCCAACTGGACTGTCCGGACCGTATGGATTTTTTTAATAGCATCTGCCTGAGAATTAGTTTACCAGTAGCTTTATGCTTAGTACTTAGACATTGGATTGTTAAACTTTTAAAATCTGACAAACTAAAGATATCACAGAGAGAACTCCTGAGAGCAGAGAATTAAACTTCTCTTCACTCTTTATTCTTCTAATGATTCTACCGAATTGAGGCAAATCAATATCTCAGCATAACCTGGGATTTATCTTGTGATTTACTAGTAATTCATTCTGCATTAGTAAGGGGTACCTTACTATAGTAAGGTGGCTATTTTCATCCTAAATAATCCTTTTACCATGAGGAAAAAGCCATGCTGTCTCCCTTTTATTTGGCAGATAAGGAGAGCTGGAGGAAGGGACAGAAGGAATCGTAGAGTGAGAATCAGGCGTGGCCAGTTTGGAAAAGGGCAGAAGGTCAGTGTAGCCGTGGTGCACAGTATAAGGACAGCAGAGTGGCAAGAAATGAGGCTGGACGGGTAAGTGAAAGCCAAATTGTAAAGTCTTGTTTGCCATACTAATTAAAGAGTCCTGTGGACAAGGAGGAAATACTGGAGCTCACTGGGAGGTGGCGGGGGGATGACATAATCAAATGTATTTTAAGGAAGGCCATACTAGTGCACCTGCTGGAACATTGCTGGGGATGAGGAAAAAGTCAGGAAGGATGCTGTCCCCAGAGTCCAGATGACAAACAATGAGAATTTAGACTAAAGCAATGACAGGGGGCATCTCTGGAATAAGAGTGCCTGGATTTGGTTAGCAATTTACTGTATGTGTGTATGTATGTGTGTATGTATGTACGTACGTATGTATGCAATTAACAATTAAATGCATGGTGACTATGGAGGAGGTTCAAGCTTGAGAGAAAGGATTGAGCTCAGTTTGGAACATGATAAAATCGAGGTGCTGAGGACACCAGTTACTTCATGTTGTATCCACTTCTTTCTGACTATCCCACCCAAAAACTACACCTCAGCAACCTGCTGTCCACAGCCATGGTCTCCAGATCACACGTCTACCTTTCAGACTAGACTTCATCCAAAGACATAGGAGGTTCTACCACCAGGGGAAGCAAGTCTGGGAGCAGAGCCTGTGCCTTTGACTGGCATGGGAGCAAACACACAAACGTTGCCAACATCACACTATTTTTTCGACATCTCATGGTCTAATCACTGATTTTTCAACCACTCGATTCGTACTGCCTCCTCTGACATTATTTTAATCATAGTCTTTAAAAGCATTGGCTATGAGTCACTTTTGAAAAATGGGTTCAGAAAGAGTGGCTGGTCTCCCTTCTTTTCTTTTAGTAGATTTCAGTGCCTAATTACCTACAATTGAATTTGTCTCCCATTGCTCAGCCCATACTCATATAAGGATCTAGTTCCAGATTACCAGACTCCTCCCCTTTTTTTCTTCCCTGCCGTGGCCCTGTTTTGATAAATGCACTGAGGCCCAAGAGACTAGACTGTAAGTCCCTGTAATTCTTTCTGTCCATAGTCAGGATTAGACCCAGGGCCTCTGAGACCATGCAGACTGCCGTCAGGGGTCAAGTGACTTAGATGTGAAGAGATAAGAGCTATAGAATGTGGAAATCAGGCCATTCCCTGACAGGCTGGGATACTAGCAGCATTTGCAAACATTTCTCCTTTTCATAATCTTGTGCTAAAGCTCTGGAGGCATAGGAAATATCTTTATTCCTCTCTGATATCACCAAGGTTAAAGTGCACTGTTTGTATCTCAGCCAAGAAATTTGTTTCAAAATCAAGGGAGAAGTGGACACAGAGTTGAAGGTCTAATGATATTCAGATCATCAGCTCTTTTTTATTGTCTTGCTGCAGACTGTCCACTCAGTAATTTACCCTTGGACATTTTTAGTCTCAGGTCAGACTTCCTTCTGCCATTTGGCATTCTCCCAGCCCCCATCCTTTTCCATCAGTCAGTGTAAACATTAGCCAAGCATAATTAGGAAGGTAAGTCTGCTGGAGAAATGATCGTAATTTCATTCAGAGTTAGCCAATGTTAAACAATGGATAGTCAGTTAATTTTCTTTTGCTGGCAAGTTAAAAACAAATAACAGACTGATCATCTAGATACATCTAAACTGCATCTAAGTCAACCACTACAGCTTGTTTTTCTGATAATAATACTTTCAGCCATGTTCTCATTTCAGTATGAAGAAATGAGTCTTTGGGTAGGAAGAAAGAAGGGGCACAAAGACGGAAGGGAAAAGTAGAAAAGGACAGGAATAGAAACCACTGCATACCATACATAAGACTATCAGTTTAAGTTAGGTGTTTCCGCTGCAAACAAGATTTACTACTTATATTGATTTGCAGAACTGACAGTCTGTTTTGCCAGAATGATCAACACTAGCAAGGAGCTTCCTACCGTTCAGCTGTGGATTTAGTCTGGAGTCACAGAAGAGGATAATATGCTTATGAGTAGCACCTCTCAGAGTGTGAAGTGCACCTCCTGGGCTGGCAATCTAACCCTGGTTCTGGCAGGGCCCCAAGCAAGGTGAAGGAAAGGGAGGGAGAGATGAATGAATAGTATTTCCTCTTTTCCTTAGGGTTTGCCAAAACTAGAACCTGGCATTGAATACTCAGAAATACTCCACAGATAGTTGCTTTCACATGCTGGATTGAAATTGATATGGCTTAGTAAGTAGAAAAATGAGCACTGGGTGCTCTACCCATATGGCAAACGTAAGAGCCTGACAACACCTCCTTTTCTGCCCCATCACCAGCGTTTGTATGTTCCTAATGTTCTGCCTTCAGAAGAGATCTGGATCTGGGATTCCAATCATTGAGTTTTTACAAGTTCTTACAGTGATGTCTTCAAGATCACGATGGAGGCAGAAGGTTCCCAGATGAAGCAAACAGCAGTATTCTCTTCTGTACCTATGTAGCTAGCCATATCCACGCACAATGAGTTAAGCATCTCACAGTAAATAACCTTGCTGAAATAAAAGCCTTAATTGTCTCAGCCTCAAATGAATTATAAAGATAATCCATTCACCAGTTACATATCTGCACAGTGGAAGTTATTATGGCGCAGCAAATGTGTATCTTATGTCCAAAGATGATGTTATTGTTATATCCCGTGACAGAGTTTTCTCTTTGGATCATCTCTCCAGCAGTGGTAATGAGGTCACACATGGCTACTGAAATGCTTTCATTTCTTATTGCTGGTGACAAATATCGCCATTTGTTACACAGTTAGCCAGAACTGGGGCCATTAGAGCAAAATAGGTTAAAGTTTGTGGATTATTATTACTATCAAGGTTAATTTTTTTTACTACTAACAAAATCTGCATAGCCTACAGACTGAGGTTTCTAAAAATGCTGTATGCTACACTATAAAGCAAGGAAGCACATTATGTACATTATATCCTGTATGTAAATTAAATTGGTTAAGGTAAAATGTTATTTTCAGTAAATTAGTATTAAAATAAGAATGATTGTAAAGAAGAATTCCTTATATGTGGATGATAATTAAATAGAATTATAAAGAGAACCAATGAACTCTTCTCCGAGAAGTTTATAAGTTCTAATTTTGTTGCTTTAGACCAAAATCTAGTACAGAACTAGGAAACAAATATAGGTACAAACTTATATAGTTAAGTTATAAAAACTAAATAAAATTAAATAAAGTTAGAATGAACTACTCGGCATTCATTTTGAAAAACAACTACACAGCTATGTCACCATCTCTTTTGAACTCTAGGTTTCAAATAACTTTAGTTTTAGTTTTCTTAAGAAATCAGTACAAACAGTATCTCCAGATATTAAATATTGTGTCACTGTCAGTAACTGACCACTTCTAATATTAATCAAGAGTAAATACTAATTAAAATCTGCTTAGTAACTTACCCCATGGTTTTAGATAAACAGACAAGTGAAAGATGACACAGGATTTCCCCTATCTTGCAAGCTCTAGATACAGGGTCCGTAGCTAAGGAGATAATATTTGACTAAGACAATATAATATTATGAAGACACAGATTAGGTAATCTCCTGAGGAGGTTTCTTCCAGCTCTATGACTATATATTTGGGTAATAATCATTAGAAGAAAATGCACTATCCTTTTAATTTGACATTATTATTCCCTTCTTTCCCCATTCTCAGGATATGTGCTTCAAAGAATCCTGATGTGAAAGATGAAAGCAATAAATTTTTAGTCAAAGAATATAGGGCCTTTGCTCTACCAGTTTTGAAATCAGCTTCTTTATAATTATAATGGAACTAAAAACAATACTTTTCCCTACATTCCTTACACGGTGAATTTCAAATGGCAAGGAATATGAGGGTAGTTCGTAAAATGTAAAGTCCTATATAAAGGTTACCGTTGCACATTACTTACTTGTTTTTTCTAATTTTCATAATGGTAAACACTAAATCAGACCTTATTGAGCTTGATGAAATGCATTTTCTCAATAGATGGCCATAATTTAGGAATGCAATCTGACATTGAACGAGTTTGCAATTATGTAAAACTAAGGGACAAACAAAATACAGCATCTATAATCAAAACCTCACTGGGTGAGCGTATCATCAAACTGGACACATCAGAAGACAGGATTAATATGCTTAAAGACATAATAATAGAAAATATTCCAATTGAAGCACAGGTTAAAAAAAGATTAAGGGAGAAAACATAATAAATATCTGAGAAACATGCTGTAAAGTTCTAACGTGTGCAATTGGAGTCTCAAAACAAAAGAAGAGAAAGAAAGAAGCAGAAGCAATATTTGAAGAAATAATTGCTGAGAACATTCCAAGGACCTCAAGAAGCCCAAAGAACCTCAAGCAGAATAAATATAAATTAAACCACACAAGGTCACATCTTAGTCAAATGCTAAAAATCAAAGAGAAAAACCGTAAAAGCAGTCAGAGGGCTTACCCTGGTGGCGCAGTGGTTGAGAGTCCGCCTGCCGATGCAGGGGACACGGGTTCGTGCCCCGGTCCAGGAAGATCCCACATGCCGCAGAGCGGCTGGGCCCGTGAGCCATGGCCACTGAGCCTGCACGTCCGGAGCCTGTGCTCCGCAACGGGAGAGGCCACAGCAGTGAAAGGCCTGCGTACCGCAAAAAAAAAAAAAAAAAAAAAAAGCAGTCAGAGAAAATTCTCCAAATGAGCCTGCAAAAGGAGCAACATTGACTGAATGCTGACTAACTTTTATGTCAGAAACTATGAAATCCAAAGTAAAATGAAAAATCTTCAAAATACAGAAAGAAAAATCCATCAGGCTAGAACTTTACACCAAGCCAAAAATATCTTTTAAAAAATAAAATAAATATTTTTCATAAAAAATGAAAATATGCTGTTAATCACAAGCAGATATGTCTTACAATAATAAACTAAGAAGAGTTATTTAAGGTAATAGAAGACAATTCCTGATAGAAATACAGAATGACACGTAGAAATGGAGAACATCAGGAAGGGTTCTGTTGCATGAATATAAGATATTTGGAACTTCTTCAGCCGTCTGGTAACTGTGAAAGACATATTCTTAATAAATGGATGATCAACTCAAAAGATAGAAAAGGTCCTTAAGGTACCAGTGAGCTACAAAACCAACTCTGGAACTGCCTACTATAGACTTCTTAAGTTAGGTAATAAATGTTCTAATTGTTTAAGAAAATACATATTTTTTAAAAGCTAGCAATTTTTGTTTCTAGCATTATGGCACGTTAGATGCTCTGAGGATACTCCTGCAGCAGAATGAATACATTCTAGAGAGGACACAGTCTTTGCTGCATTGCTTTTCTTGAAGGAAGTATGTGAAGCCTCCAAGGACCACCCTCGTTCCTCCCAAAATAATCAACAGTCAGCTAGTAGGTTAGGGTTGCCCTGTGAGTGCATATTAACATCACCATTGAAGCCTAGTGTTCTGTATATGTCTATTAGGTCCACTGATCTAGAGTATAGTTCATGTCCAGTGTTCCCTTACTGATTTTCTGTGGATGATCCACTGTTGAAAGTGGGGTATTGAAATCCCCTGCTATTATTGTATTATTGTCTATTACTCCCTTCAGACCTGTTAGCATTTGTTTAATACATTTAGGTGTTCTGATATTGGTATGTATATATTTAAAATTGTCATATCCTCTTGTTGAATGGACACCTTTGTCATTATATAATGACCCTCTTTGTCTCTTGCTACCTTTTTTTAACTTAAAGTCTATTTTGTCTGATATAGGTATAGCTACGCATGCTCTCTTTTGGCTTCCATTTGCACAGAATCTTTTTTTCCATCCCTTTACTTGCAGCCTATGTATGTCCTTAAAGCTGAAGTGAATCTCTTACAGGCAACACATAATTGGGTCCTTTTTTTTCACCCATTCAGCTATTCTATGCCTTTTTTTTTTTTTTTTGCAGTACGCAGGCCTCTCACTGTTGTGGCCTCTCCCATCGCGGAGCACAGGCTCCGGACGCACAGGCTCAACGGCCATGGCTCACGGGCCCAGCCGCTCTGCGACATGTGGGATCTTCCCGGACCGGGGCACGAACCCGTGTCCTCTGCATCAGCAGGCAGACTCTCAACCACTGCGCCACCAGGGAAGCCCTATTCTATGCCTTTTGATTAGAGAATTAAATCCATTTACATTTACAGTAACTATTGATGGGTAAGGATTTATTATTGTTAGCTTGTTAATTGTTTTCTGGCTGTTTTATAGTTCCTTTGCTCCTCTCTTGTTGCCTTCTTTTGTGAATGATGCCTTTCCATAGTAGTATACTTGATTCCCTTCTCTTTGTCTTGTGTGTATCTACTATAAATTTTTGCTTTGTGGTTGTCTTGAGGCTTCCTTGAAACATCTTATTGATATAACAGCCTATTTTAAGCTGACAACAACTTCAATTGCATACAAAAATCTAACCTTTTACTCCCCTGTATTTTATGTTTTTGATGTCACAATTTACATCTTTTTCTATTAACAAATTATTATATTTAGCTATAGCTATTCTTAACACTTTTGTTCTTTAACCTTCATAGTAAAGTAGTTAACACTCCACCATATTATAGTATTAGAGTATTCTGAATCTGACTATATACTTACCTTTACCAGTGTGTTGTATATTTTCATGTTACTAATTAGTGTCCTTTCATTTCAGCTTGAAGAATTCCTTTCAGCATTTCTTTTACAGTAGGTCTAGTGGTGATGAATACCCTCAGCTTTTGTTTTGGGGAAAGTGTTTATCTTGCCTTCATTTCTGAAAGGCAATTTTGCTGGGTACAGTATTCTGGATGGCAGTTTTTTCTTTCAGCACTTGAATATATCATCTCACTGTCTCCTAGATACAAGATTTCTGACAAGGAATCCACTGAAAGCCTTATGGTGGTTCCCTTGTGTGACAGAAATTTTTTCTCTTTGTGCTTTTAAAATTCACTCTTTGATTTTAGACAATTTTATTGTTATGTGCCTCAGGGAAGTTTGTTTTGAATTGAAATTATGGAGTGACATATTAGCTCCATGAACTTGGATGTCCTAATCTTTCCCCAGGTTTGGGAAGTTCTCAGACATTATTTCTTTAAATAAGCTTTCTGCACCTTCTCCCTCTCTTCTTTTTCTAAAACTCCAATAATACATAGATTGTTTTTCTTAACGGTGTCTCATAAATCCAATAGGCTTCCTTCATTCCTTTTCCTTCTTTTTCTTTTTGCTCCTCTGACCGGATAATTTCAAATGTCTGTCTTCAAGCTCCCCTACTTCTTTCTTCTGCTTGGTCTAGTCTGCTGTTGAAGCTCTCTACTGAAATCTTCAGATCAGTCGTTATATTCTTCAGCTCCAAAATTTGTTTGGTCCTTTTTCTAATGTTTTCTATCTCTTTATTAAACTTTTCATTTTGTTCTTGTATTGTTTTCCTGGTTTTGTTAAATTGTTTATCTGTGTTCTCTTGTAACTCTCTGGGCATCTTTAGAACAATTATTTTTAATTCTTTGCTAGGCAATTCATGTTTCTCCATTTCTTTGAAGTCAGTTATTGGAACTTTACTGTGTTTCTTTGGTGGTGTCATGTTTTCCTGATTCTTCATGATTCCTGTAGCCTTGCATAGGTGTCTGCATATTTGAAGAAGAGTCACCTCTTCTAGACTTTATGGACAGACTTTGGTAAGGAAAGATGTTCAACTGTGGATGGAGGCATGCTGCAGCATGCTGTTACCCTAAGTCTAGTGATAGGGCCATGTGGCATCTCTGGGTCCAGGGGTGTGGGATGTTTCATCAGCTCAAGACACGGAAGCCCACAACGTCAACAACTGCATGGTCTTTAGCAAGTACTGTGGGGAGTTTCAATAGCTACAAGAGCTGTTAAGGTTTTTGGTGGTGCTTCCAGGTCCAGTGGATAGGGACCAGGGAAGGTAGTAGCAGTGGCCAGAGTTATGATGTGCACACAGCTGCGGGAACCAGCAGCAGGTGCCTGTATAGTGGCGGGGTGGTTGCAGACACACATGTAGTGGTGGGGGCCAGGGTGAGCGGCAAGGGCCAGAGCCAGCTGCAGGGGCCTTGGATACCAGTGTGCACTCCTATGGTGCAAGGTCTCACTTTGGGCATGCACCCAGCACTGGAGGCCAGTGACACGAGCTGGGCCGGTGGGATGCTGATGCATACCTGGAGGGGCTAGCTCAGTGGTGCAGGCCAGTGACAGGAGCTAGGGTTGGAGCTGGGCTCACCAGCTACAGGGCCCCTGGGTGTTGGCATTCCTGCTCCTGAAGTTTCTCCCCTTGAGCATACGTGCAGCATTCGAGGTCACTGATGGGGGTCAGTTCAGGGGCATGTAGGTGCACAGCTAGCTGCAAGTGAGCCCAGTGGTATAAGCCAGTGACTAAAGATGGGGCCAAAACTAGGCCAACTGTGGGGGCCTTGGTTGTTAGCATGTATTGCTGTGGCTGCAGGATCTCACCAAGGACACATACAGACAGCAGGCCATGGCAAGAGTCAGGCTGGCAGCACGTAGATGCACAGCTGGTGGGGCTTAACCTTAAGCATACACCCACAGGAGGGGTCAGCATCTAGGTTAGCAGCTTGCACTCATGCAGCCACAGAGTCTTGGACTGGCTGCTGGTGTGAATCTCAGGCTCCAGTTGGGCCTGGAGGAGAAAAATGAGTGGTGAGGGAATCAGGCAGCTGGCATCGGTGAAGGTGAACACATGTAGGGCAAAAACCAGTGGAATCTGCAAGAGGTCCACTGCAGCTGTGCTGGCCATTGGGGTCCTCTGCAGAGCAGGTCACTGGAAACCACTTCCACTGTGTGTCTAATACTGGTAGCCCCTGCCCTTCCTCCTTGTTCCTAGCCACCTCTACACATCTCAGCTTTGCCAGTTTCTAGTTGAAACCAAAGCAGGTCCTTCATACAGTGTCCCAAAAGTTGCAGGAGTAGAGAAGCTGGTTGCTCACCCCACTCTCCCTTTCCTGGCAAGAGGAAGTCTTCCTAGCTGAGAAAGTCTCTCTTGGTGCTGTGCAGTGCTGGCCTGGTTGATGGGATGATGCAAGCAAAATGCATCTGTTCTTCTCTCGCTTTTTGTGTGGTTATTCTCAGGTGTTTTGTTCCATTGTGTTGCAGAAGTTTCATAAGTAGACACCTAAGCTCTCCCAGAGCTGTTTTTGCTTGTGGATAGCTGTCTAACTGTTGATCTTGGTTGGGGGAGAGAGGCTGGAGTCTCCTATTCTGCCATCTTGGTAACATCACTCCAAATATTTCCTAATATAGTCACTGTTGATAAGGAGTTCTCTGGGAAAGCTTACATTACTAAATGGTTGTTCATAATATTCTCAAGAGCAACACTGTCCAATGGAATTTTGCACAAAGATGGAAGTTTTATTTACCTACACTGTCCAATATGACATCCATTAGCCATATATGTTTATTGAGCACTTGAACACTGGTTAGTGCAATTGAGACACTGACTTTTAAATTTTATTTACTTATTTTTTGGCCACACCACACGGCTTGCTGGATCTCAGTTCCCTGACCAGGGACTGAACCCAGGCCATGGCAGTGAAAGCCCGGAATCCTAACCACTAGGCCACCAGAGAACTCCCGAATTTTATTTAATTTTAATTCATTTAAACTTAAGTAGCCACAAGTGGCTAGTGGCTACCATATTGGTCAGTGAAGCTCTAGAGCTGTGCTACTCAAAGTGTGGTCTCAAATCCCAGAAGTACCAGCATCATCTGGGAGCCTCTTAGAAATGCATAATCTCGGACTTCACACCTACAGAATTCAAATCTACATTCTAATATGTTCCTATGGTAATTCATGCATACATTACAGTTGATAAGCCCTGTTTGGAAGAATTTGACCCTTAAATAAGGCTACATTAATTGGTTGAAGTTTTGTTTTGTTTTAGTGTTTTCTCATTCTGAAAGAATAAATCAAATGACTCTAAGTCTGAATCCAAGGAGTATGGGACCTTAAACATACAATGTCTTTGTGTCTTAGTTTCCGTATATCTCATATACAAATCTCAGTTCCACAGCAACCTATGTCACAAGATTATGCGTGGGAGTTCTTTCAGTATCATGCAATTATAAAGTATAATTCGCAATAGGAAATAATCATAATTTGGTCTGTATAATGTTACCTCTAGAAGGGCCCATGCAAATAACATTTCATAACTAAGAAAAGCCAGTCCTTCAAAAGTCATTTTCCCTGATTTCATCCTTCTGGGCATTTTTTTAGTATCATGCCTCTGTTCCTTCAAATGTCTGTTTAGCATATATATCAACATATGGGCCATAGCATACAGACCAACAACTTGCTGTCTCCAGGTAATTGGCTATGCAGGGCCGTGGATTGGTGACATTGTGTGTGTGACTTCAACTCATCCTTCAACATGCTGCTCATCTTCCGTCCCTGACCCTGAGCAAAGTAAAAGAATCACCACCTCCTCTGAAGCCCCATTGTAAACTGTGTCTGCTTCCATAATAGCATGTATCACACAGTGTTGTAAATGTTTCTTTACTTATATCTCCCCATCAGTAAACTATGAGCAACTTGAAGAAAGGGAAACTACATCTAATTTGTCTGTGTAACCTCCATGACCAGTACAGTATTGGTGTATAGTTGGAGTTCAGTGAATATACAATGAAATAAAATGAATGGATGTTTTTCTGAAGTCAGATGGCCTTGGTCAGAGCTGAAATTGATTGTCTGATCCCGTCCAGGTCAACGCTCTTTCTTCTGTACCCTTGTAGCACGTTTTAGCACAGATAGCAATCTTGGAACATTTGGGGCAACAACCATGAGAAAGAGAATGCCATCCTCTAACGTAACACAGATCATAAGAGAAGCAGAGTAGTGCCACTTCAATTCATTCAGTTTATCAGAGGCTCCCTTAGAGATTGTGTATTACTTGTACACCTGGTGAAATCGAGCAATGAAAATCCAAAAATGTGATTAAGAAAAGAACAAAAGCAGGAAATTTGTATTTAGAAATACCAATTTAGACCTATTAGGCTTTGTGAAAAAGGTAGTCACCATCAAGAGGAAAGTATGAATTTCATCTGCTATTCAGAACTCTTAACATGCATTACATCGACGGTACTTCTTAAGGGTTATCTGGGTAAATGGCCCAGTTGTAGCTGAGAATGAGCATGAGAGTGACAGTGGGACAACAGAGAGAGAAAAACACGTGAAGGTAGAGGGAATGTATGTAGGTGGTAGGAGAAGGTAGAGGGATAGAGGAAAGGGGTTTAGATGAATAGCCAAATTAAGCCTTTAAAATTATATTAATGGCAGAACTTAAGATATGCATATTAACAAAGGGTACTTAATCCCCCCCTCCTTTTTTTTTTATCAACTGTGAAGGGTCCTCTATCCTTGTTGGTCTTTCTTTTTTAATATATTGAGAAAAAAATTTTTTTTGAATTTTATTTTATTTTTTTTACAGCAGGTTCTTATTAGTTATCTATTTTATACATATTAGTGTATACATGTCAATTCCAATCTCCCAGTTCATCCCACCACCACCACCCCACCACACCCCCGCTTTCCTACCTTGGTGTCCATACATTTGTTCTCTCCAGCTCTGTCTCTATTTCTGCCTTGCAGACTGGTTCATCTGTACCATCTTTCTAAATTCCACATATATGCGTTAATATATGATATTTATGTTTCTCTTTCTGACTTACTTCACTCTGTATGACAGTCTCTAGGTCCATCCACGTCTCTACAAATGACCCAATTTCATTCCTTTTTATGGCTGAGTAATATTCCATTGTATATATGTACCACCTCTTCTTCATCCATTTGTCTGTCAACGGGCATTTAGGTTGCTTCCATGACCTGGCTATTGTAAATAGTGCTGCAATGCACATTGGGGTGCGTGTGTCTTTTTGAATGATGGTTTTCTCAGGGTATATGCCCGGTAGTGGGATTGCTGGGTCATATGGTAATTCTATTTTTAGTTTTTTAAGGA
This sequence comes from Phocoena sinus, assembly GCF_008692025.1. Taxonomy (NCBI): domain Eukaryota; kingdom Metazoa; phylum Chordata; class Mammalia; order Artiodactyla; family Phocoenidae; genus Phocoena; species Phocoena sinus. Next base: position 11,143,565 of record NC_045779.1, read on the forward strand.
CCCTCCATACTGTTCTCCATAGTGGCTGTATCAATTTACTTTCCCACCAGCAGTGCAAGAGGGTTCCCTCTTCTCCACACCCTCTCCAGCATTTATTGTTTGTAGGTTTTCTGATGATGGCCATTCTGACAGGTGTGAGGTGATACCTCATGGTAGTTTTGACTTGCATTTCTCTAATGATTAGTGATGGTCTATTCTTGCTTCTTTTTGCTTGGGTTGCTCTGCTAAGAATAGGTGAAGTCAGTGGGCAGCCAAGGAGCAAGGTGATCACATACGCTCTAAAACAGCTCTAAACTCTGTATTTGTTTTCTATTGCTGTTGTAACAAATTACCACAAACTTAACTGCTTACAGCAATACATTTACCTTGCAGTTCTGTAGGTCGAAAGTCCAACATGGGTCTCCTTGGGCTAAAATCAAGGTGTCGAGCACTGTTGCCCCTTTCTGGAGGCTCCAGGGAGAATCCATGTTCTGTTTACTTAGGTTGTTGGAAGAATTCAGTTCCTTGAAGTTGTAGGACTGAGGTCCCTGTTTTCCTGACAGATATCAAGTGAAGTCTGCTCCCTGGTTCTAGAAGCTGCCTACACTCCTTGAATCATGGTCCCCTTCCCCCATTTTGACAGCCAGCGGTGGTGGGTCAAGCCCCTGTCACACTTCAGATCTCTCCTGCCTGTTCTTCCCATTGCATCTGTCTTCCTCTGCCTGCCACATCTGCTGTTAAGGACCCCAGATACACTGGAAGAAGCTCCTTTTTTAAAGATCTATAAACTTAATTTCATCTCAAACTTCCTTTGACAAGTGCAACAACATATTCACAGAAGTTAGGGGATGAGATATTAGGGGATGCACATCTTTGGAGACCATTATTCTGCCAACCACACCTACCTTCACTAGACAGAGGCCACAGTGTACATCCAATAGGCCCCTCTTCTCTGCCTACTGGAAAGATATCAGCTAGGAAACAAAGCTTCAGACAAGACTAGGAGTGAATTTACTGGCATCTGTGTGCACATGCCATTAAAATGTCTCAGGCATTCACTCACACAGTCACTGAACAAAGGTTTATTGAAAAACCATTGTGGACCGAAGGTCTCATGGTAAGTACTAAAATAAAAGATGGCCAAGTGCTGGTCCCTGAACTGCAGAAGCTGGCAGTAAGGTGACAGACAAGAAAGTCAACCAACCACAATGCCATGTGGTGAGTGTGTGGTGAAGGTAGGTATGAGGGCAGGGAGGAAGAAGAAGCCACATGGAGAAGGGGGTTCTAAGGACACTTCTAGAAGGAAGTGCAGCCTGAATAATGGGGATGATACACACAAAGGCTGTGAGATGTCAGGTGTGATGAAGTCTAGGACAAATCTGAGGAAGTGATGGGAGATGAGCAGAAGAGGAAGGCAGGAGATGGTCCACCAACGTCACGTGTGTGTGCATCGTAATAGAGTCCGGATGGGACCTCAAAGGCAAACAGAATCCGTTAAAGGATTTTAAGCAGAGCTGGCATCAGATTTTCTTTCTTAAAAGATCACTCATGAAGCAGATAGGGAAGAACTAAAACAGTAAACTTGAAAATAATTTCCAAGCCATTCACTCAGGGGTGAAAGAAAGCTCTATGTATAAAATTAAGCCATAGACGCTGGTATGAAGAACTGTTAAATGCTACTTCCTCTTTCAGTGTCAATTTGTGAATTCTTTGTGGTAATTGTATAGGGGCAATCTGAAGGCACATTTTTTTCTCCATAGGGTGTTGTGGCAATGCTCCAGGGAGATCTGGAAACTGGCACAGCAGGTCTCAAAATAGTCCAATACCCAAGAGCACAAGATCTTCCCCCACACTATCGTCTTTACTTTATTCAAACCACAAACTCCCCTCCCATAGGCCCACTCAACTTCCTACAGAGCTAGACTCCTGGGAAACCATGTCACACTTTAAATCCCACAAAAGACATTTCTACTTAAAGAAATCCTATACTTCCTATAACATGTCTTCTGTGTATAAAAGTAATATATTTCACAGTCAAAAATTTGAAAAAATATAAAGAAGTTTTGATGTAAATTCTTTCATTTTTTTCTATAAGAACCCTTCTAAAAATGTGGTTATACTCTAATGCTTTTTTGTTACCTCCTTTTTTTAAACAATATAGTAGGAGAATTATTTCATCCTTAAATATTATTCTAAAACATTGTTTTAATGACTGCATAGAAGTCCACTGTATGAAAGTACTATAATTTTCTTAACATAATTTATTAATCTTCTAGTATTGGTTCTTTCTTTTTGCTTTTGCTTTTTTTTGATACCATAATTAATACTATAATAAAAAACATTTTAAGCATCTTCGATTTTCTGAGAACAAATGGACTCCTTTTGAATTTTTTTTCTTTCTTATGTATCCAGAATATTTTTTAAAAGTTAGCCATGATCCTTTTTGGTGAAAGGATAGTCAGGACACTGACTGATTTTAGTCAATGACTAAAATCTTCAGGCAGAGAATATCTTAGAACTAGGGATTAGCAATACATAGAGAGATACAAATGTTTATTAAATACCTACCATGGAAAGCCATGCTAAGTGCTGGGAGTATAACCACAGCAAGATAGACAGCCTCACACCCCCTGAGTTCACTACTTAACCGGGTAGAAACAGTTAGAGAAATGACACTGGAGAATGATGTTAGTACCAACGCACAAATTGCACCTATAAATAATTTTTTCAGGGCTACAGATTTTTAAGCCTCATTGTCTACTACTAATTCCTCATCTTTCACGAATGTTAATCAAAGTTACCCCCACATCTATACTGTTTCTTTCATTAGATCTTAGACCCTATATGCATCAGAGAACATTCTGCCTTTGTTAGGATTGTAATATCTTGTCTTGAATTTTGAAAAATGGCTCCTTTCTCTGATAGAAGGTCACTCAGCCATACCCCATTAGCCCTACCCTAGTGGTATTTTTAGATCCTGATTTGTAGATCGGTGTTTGAGGAACACAGAATTCTTAGTCCCCGAGTCAGTATCTTCCAGGCAACCACAATCTTAGATTTGTCTTTTTTAAAGGTTCCCAAATTCATGTTTCTTAATGTAAGACAAACAAGTAATGAATTAGATCATCTGCTTAGCTTTTTAAGACTTAAAAAGACCTCCCTATGTGCACCAAGCTAGGCACTTTTTAACTCAAAGTTTCCAATAGAAAAGAATATTTGCAAAACAAAAGAGAAGGACAAATGGTGGGGGGGAGGGGCGTAAACTTTTTCTGAAGACTGTGCTAAACTCTTTCACTATTTAATAGATAAGAATGAATACTGCTGTTTAACTAGATCCAGTCTCTGAAATATCTAATTAAAACTGATGTGCTTATTTAGCTTCCAATTCATCACAGGTGGGCCCACATTAATGTGAAAATGAGAGTAAATTACCAGCATTTGGCAATCTCACTGAATGTCATTCACATTATTAGCTCAAACCTCAAAATGCATTTTAAAATGTGGTTCATAGGTAGGGCACTGTCTCTCCACGCAAATAAAAATCTTCACTGGTGGGCTGATGGAATGTCATTTTTGTGTAAGGGGCTCCCAGTGGCAAAGTCCACCTACTCCAAACACCTCACCCGTGATCCAATGGATGCTGCCTTTGTGGAGGGTGGTGGGAAGGGATGCTCCCTCTCTTTCCAGTCTTAACGTCTCCTGGGAACGACTCTTTAGTTTGGCCCAACTCTCTTCTACCTTGTTGACCAGAACTTCATATAAAATTCAGCTCATTTCACTTTCTGGAGGAGTTCTTTCCTAGCGGTCCTCATGAAGGACAGCAGCTCCCATGTCATCCTAGCAGACAGCCACATCCCCGCTGCAAATGGGCCCTGAGCCCTTCAGCCTTTCTCTTTTCACATCTACAAAGTGTAAAGTCATCTTCTATCTAATTCATCGGCAGAAGGCTCTTTACGTAGTGAGCTGAAATGCATTCTGGAACATCTCGTAGATTACAATCTTCAACGGCGGAGGACAACACTCAACTATGTTCCGTCCACACAACTTGGACAGTGACTGATGGCAAAACCACTTTCATTTTCCACTTTCTCTACAGCTTCCAAATCCACGTGGAAGATAATTCCTTTCACCATTAAAGCACCCACTGTTACAGGCTAATTTATAAGGAGGATAATTTATTTCAGGGCCATGGAAAGGAGGTCAAACCTGTCACTTTATTGGTTGACTGACTGAATGGCCATGGGATCTTAGTTCCCCAGCCAGGGATGGAACCCGGGCCACAGCAGTGAAAGCGCTGGGTCCTAACCACTGGACCACCAGGGAATTCCCAAGAAAGCTGTCACTTTAAACATACACTCATTCATACCCCCTTTATCTGCTTTTAATGCCCAATGTATTCTTTTAGCTTAAAGTTCTGAACCCTTCAGATTGAAAATTCAGCTTTCTTGCATAGGAATGACCAATAAATAGATGAGCTGGTACTTAATCTCACTAGAAGTCTGGGTAATACAAATTAAAGCAACGAAGAAGTACCCATATTCACCTACTGCCTTGATAAAAGTTTACAAAATTACGAACATGCTGTGCTGGTGTAAGAAAGTGGACAGAACCCCCTTCTCATATATTGGTGGTGGGAGTGTGAATTGCTACAAATGTTTCATAAAAATAATCTAGCAAATTTTACCTTATGTGTATTTTATCACAATTAACCATTTTAATAACAATAATAAATAATAATTTAGCAGTAGCTACTACAATTAAATATATCCAAATCCATTGGCTCATCTCCACCTCTCCACCTTTGGGACTCTAACCAATAGAAATCAATATACTGGTATATAAGAATATATGTAAAAAAAAAATTTGTTTGCAGCATCATTAGTGACATGCACGTGCAGGCGGAGTAGACAGCTGAACATATTGAGCATATTTATACTGTGGCAAGTTATATATTTTATAATGAATCATTTATTATTTATTAACCTGAAAAAAATCCATGAAATACATAGGCTAAGTGAGAAAAAAGTTGCAGACTACTACCAAACGTAAGGTAGATAGCTAGTGGGAAGCAGCCACATAGAACAGGGAGATCAGCTCGGTGCTTTGTGACCGCCTGGAGGGGTGGCATGGGGAGGGTGGGAGGGAGGGAGACACAAGAGGGAAGAGATATGGGAACATATGTATATGTATAACTGATTCACCTTGTTATAAAGCAGAAACTAGCACACCACTGTAAAGCAATTATACTCCAATAAAGATGTTAAAAAAAAAAAAAGGCAATACGGTGCAGTGGTTCAGAGCATGAACTCGAGTTAAATTTTTCTTGGAGCCTATATTTTTAGCACTGTGACTGTAGGTAAGGTTCTTACTCTCTCCAAAGCTCAATTTCCTCATCTATAAAATGGGTATGAAAAATTAATAGGGATGGTACCATCCATATCACAGGGTTTGAGTAAATATTAAATAAAAAGTGATACAAATAATATATTGAGGGGCTTCCCCGGTGGTGCAGTCGTTAAGAGTCGGGCTCCCAGTGCAGGGGACATGGGAAGATCCGGGAAGATCCCACATACTGCGGAGCAACTAACCCAGCGTGCCACAGCTACTGAGCCTGCGCTCTACAGTCTGCAAGCCACAACTACTGAAGCCCATGCACTTAGAGCCCGTGCTCCGCAACAAGAGAAGCCACCACAATGAGAAGCCTGTGCACCACAACGAAGAGTAGCCCCCGCTTGCTGCAACTTGAGAAACCCTGCACACAGCCACGAAGACCCAATGCAGCCAAAAATAAATAAAGAGATAAATTTTTTTTAATAGTATATTGAAAGCCACAAAGTATGCATTCAATTAATGTTAATTCCCTTCTCCCTATGCCTCTAAAATGAATCAGTTTTAAAGCACTGCTTGAGCCCCACTCACAAATGCCTTTGAGCGTGAGGCGGAAGCCCGGCTCTGGGTCCAGACTGAGCCAGAAAGTCCCAGGCACTTGTCTCTCAGTAGATGCCAATCGGCCTCACCGCCGCTCTGCACTGCAGGACAGGGGAGACCGGGACTATAGGAACCGGCAAAAGAATCCGCCTTGGGCTGAGGGGAGAAGGCCTTCAGCCTCTGCACAAACCTTCAAGGACCTCTTCCTCCTCTCCAATCCACCTCCTCAGTACTGGCTGCCACTGCCCACTCACCCAATCAAAGTAGAGGTCCAAGGTCACTGCTTGGACCTAGGACCTGTGGCCATGGAGTAGGCCACCACTCGGCCTTCAGTGAAGAACCACACGGTGACCAGCCATGTGGCTGACAGTGTCTTGGTGTTCTGGCCGGGTGTCAGGCCTCAGCCTCTGAGGTGCAAGAACGGAGTCCAGGACATTGGACCACCAGAGAACTCCAAGCCCCACATAATATCAGTCGGCAAGAGCTCTCCCAGAGATCTCCATCTCAATGCTAAGACCAAGCTCCACTCAACAACCAGCAAGCTACACAGCTGGACACCCTACGCCAAACAACTAGCAAGACAGGAACACAACCCCACCCATTAGCAGACAGGCTGCCTAAAATCATTATAAGTTCACAGACACCCCAAAACACAACACGAGACGTGGTCCTGCCCACCAGAAAGACAAGATCCAGCCTCATCCACCAGAACAAAGGGATGAGTCCCCTCCACCAGGAAGCCTATACAAGCCACTGAAGCAACCTTACCCACTGGGAGCAGACACCAAAAACAACGGAAACTAAGAACCCGCAGCCTGTAAAAGGAGACCCCAAACACAGTAAGTTAAACAAAATGAGAAGACAGAGAAATACACAGCAGATGAAGGAGCAAAGAGAAAACCCACCAGACCAAACAAATGAAGAGGAAATAGGCAGTCTACCTGAAAAAGAATTCAGAGAAATGATAGCAAAGATGATCCAAAATCTTGGAAATAGAATAGACAAAATGCAGGAAACATTTAACAAGAACCTAGAAGACCTAAAGAGCAAACAAACAATGATGAACAACACAATAAATGAAATAAAAAAACGTCTAGAAGGAATCAACAGAAGAATAACTGAGGAAGAAGAATGGATAGGTGACCTGGAAGATAAAATAGTGGAAATAACTACTGCAGAGCAGAATGAAAAAAGAATGAAAGAATTGAGGACTGTCTCAGAGACCCCTAGGACATTAAAGGCACCAACATTCGAATTATAGGGGTCCCAGAAGAAGAAGAGAAAAAGAAAGGGACTGAGAAAATATTTGAAGAGATTATAATTGAAAACTTCCCTTACATGGGAAAGGAAAGAGTCAGTCAAGTCCACAAAGCACAGAGAGTCCCATACAGGATAAATCCAAGGAGGAACACGCCAAGACACATATTAATTAACCTATCAAAAATTAAATACAAAGAGAAAATATTAAAAGCAACAACTAACATACAAGGAAATCCCCATAATGTTAACACTGATCTTTCAGCAGAAACTCTGCAAGCCAGAAGGGAGTGGCAGGACATATTTAAAGTGATGAAAGGGAAAAACCTATAACCAAGATTACTCTACCCAGTGAGGATCTCATACAGATTCGACAGAGAAATTAAAATCTTTACAGACAAGCAAAAGCTAAGACAACTCAGCACCACCAAACCAGCTTTACAACAAATGCTAAAGGAACTTCTCTAGGCAGGAAACACAAGAGAAGGAAAAGACCTACAATAACAAACCCCAAACCATTAAGAAAATGGTAATAGGAACATATATATTGATAATTACCTTAAATGTAAATGGTTTAAATACTCCAAGCAAAACACACAGACTGGCTGAATAGATACAAAAAAGAGAAACATATGTATGCTGTCTACAAGAGACCCACTTCAGACCTAGGGACACATACAGACTGAAAGTGAGGAGATGGAAAAAGATGCTCCATGCAAATGGAAATCAAAAGAAAGCTGGAGTAGCAATTCTCATATCAGACAACATAGACTTTAAAATTAAGACTCTTACAAGAGACAAAGAAGGATACTACACAATGATCAAGGGATCAATCCAAGAAGACATAACAATTGTAAATATTTGTGCACCCAACATAGGAGCACCTCAATACATAAGGCAAATGATAACAGCCATAAAAGGGAAAATCGACAGTAACACAATCATAGTAGGAGACTTTAACACCCCACTTTCACCAATGGACAGATCATCCAAAATTCAAATAAATAAGGAAACACAAGCTTTAAATGACACATTAAAAAAGATGGACTTAATTGATATTTATAGGACATTCCATCCAAAAACAACAGAATACACTTTCTTCTCAGGTGCTCATGGAACATTCTCCAGGATAGATCATACCTTGGGTCACAAATCAAGTCTTGGTAAATATAAGAACATTGAAATCGTATCAAGTATCTTTTCCGACCACAGTGTTATAAGACTAGGAATCAATACAGGAAAAAATCTTTAAAAGTACAAACACATGGAGGCTAAACGATACACTACTTAATAACCAAGAGATCACTGAAGAAATCAAAGAGGAAATCAAAAAATACTGAGAAGCAAATGACAATGAAAACACAACTACTCAAAACCTATGGGTTGCAGCAAAAGCAGTTCTAAGAGGGAAGTTTATAGCAATACAATCCTACCTCAAGAAACAAGAAACATCTCAAACAACCTCACCTTATACCTAAAGCAATTAGAGAAAGAAGAACCAAAAAAACCCAAAGTTACAAGAAGGAAAGAAATCATAAAGATCAGATCAGAAATAAATGAATAAGAAAAGAAGGAAACAATAGATAAGATCAATAAAACTAAAAGCTGGTTCTTTGAGAAGATAAACAAAATTGATAAACCATTAGCCAGACTCATCAAGAAAAAAAGAGAAAAGACTCAAATCAACAGAATTAGGAATGGAAAAGGAGACGTAACAACTGACATTGCAGAAATACAAAGGATTATGAGAGATTACTACAATAAACTATATGCCAATAAAATGGACAAATGGGAAGAAATAGAAAATATAAACAGACCAATCACAAGCACTGACATTGAGACTGTGATTAAAAATTTTCCAACAAATAAAAGCCCAGGACCAGATGGCTTCACAGGCGAATTCTATCAAACATTTAGAGAAGAGCTAACACCTACCTTTGTCAAACTCTTCCAAAATATAGCACAGGGAAGAACACTCCCAAACTCATTCTACAAGGCCACCATCACCCTGATACCAAAATCAGACAAAGATGTCACAAAAAAAGAATATAGGCCAATATCACTGAGGAACAAGATGCAAAAATCCTCAACAAAATACTAGCAAACAGAATCCAACAGCACATTAAAAGGATCATACACCATGATCAAGTGGGGTTTATCCCAGGAATGCAAGGATTCTTCAATATATGCAAATCGGTCAATGTGATACACCATATTAACAAACTGAAGGAGAAAAACCATATGATCATCTCAATAGATGCAGAAAAAGCTTTCAATGAAATTCAACACTCATTTATGAAAAAAACCCTCCAGAAAGTAGGCATAGATGGAACTTACCTCAACATAATAAAGGCCATATATGACAAACCCAGAGCCAACATCATTCTCAATGGTAAAAAACTGAAACCATTTCCTCTAAAATCAGGAAGAAGACAAGATGCCCACTCTCACCGCCATTATTCAACATAGTTTTGGAAGTTTTAGCCATAGCAATCAGAGAATAAAGAGAAACAAAAGGAATCCACATCAGAAAAGAAGTAAAGCTGCCACTGTTTGCAGATGACATGATACTATACATACAGAATCCTAAAGATGTTACCAGAAAACTACTAGAGCTAATCAATGAATATGGTAAAGTAGCAGGATACAAAATTAATGCACAGAAATCTCTTGCATTCCTACACACTAATGATGAAAAATCTGAAAGAGAAATTAAGGAAACACTTCCATTTACCATTGCAACAAAAAGAATAAAATACCTAGGAATAAACCTACCTAAGGAGACAGAAGACCTGTACACAGAGAACTATAAGACTCTGATGAAAGAAATTAAGGATGATACAAAGAGATGAAGAGATACACCATGTTCTTGGATTAGAAACATCAACATTGTGAAAATAACTATACTACCCAAAGCAATCTACAGATTCAATGCAATCCCTATCAAACTACCAATGACATTTTTCATAGAACTAGAAGAAAAAATTTCACAATTTGTATGGAAACATAAAAGATCCTGAATAGCCAAAGCAGTCTTGAGAAAGAAAAACAGAGCTGGAGGAATAAGGCTCCCAGATTTCAGATTATACTACAAAGTTACAGTAATCAAGATAGTATGGTACTGGCACAAAAACAGAAATATAGGTCAATGGAACAGGACAGAAAGCCCAAAGATAAACCCACGCACATATGGTCACCTTATTTTTTTTAATTTTTTTTTTGGTCACCTTATCTTTGATAAAGGAGGCAAGAGTATACAATGGAGAAAAGACAGCCTCTTCAATAAGTGGTGCTGGGAAAATTGGACAGCTACATGTAAAAGAATGAAATTAGAACACTCCCTAACACCATACACAAAAATATACTCAAAATGGATTAAAGACCTATAAGTAAAGCCAGACACTATAAAACTCTTAGAGGAAAACATAGGCCAAACACTATGACATAAATCACAGCAAGATCCTTTTTGACCCACCTCCTAGAGAAATGGAAATAAAAATAAACAAATGGGACCTAATGAAACTTCAAAGCTTTTGCACAGCAAAGGAAAACATAAACAAGATGAAAAGACAACCCTCAGAATAGGAGAAAATATTTGCAAATGAAGCAACTGACAAAGGATTAATCTCCAAAATTTACAATCAGCTCATGCAGCTCAATAACAAAAAAACAAACAACCCAATCCAAAAATGGGCAGAAGACCTAAACAGACATTTCTCCAAAGAAGACATACAGGTTGCCAACAAACACATGAAAGGATGCTCACCATCACTAATCATTAGAGAAATGCAAATCAAAACTACCATGAGCTATCACCTCACACCTGTCAGAATGGCCATCATCCAAAAATCTAGAAACAATAAATACTAGAGAGGGTGTGGAGAAAAGGGAACCCTCTTGCACTGTTGGTGGGAATGTAAATTGATACAGCCACTATGGAAAACAGTATGGAGGTTCCTTAAAAAACTAAAAATAGAACTACCGTATTATCCGGCAATGCCACTCCTGGGCATATACCCTGAGAAAACCATAATTCAAAAAGAGTCATGTACTACCATGTTCATTGCAGCTCTATTTACAATAGCCAGGAGAGGGAAGCAACCTAAGTGTCCATTGACAGATGAATGGATAAAGAAGATGTGGCACATATACACATGGAATATTACTCAGACATAAAAAGAAACGAAATTGAGTTATTTGCAGTGAGGTGGATGGACCTAGAGTCTGTCATACAGAGTGACATAAGTCAGAAAGAGAAAAATAAATACCGTATGCTAACACATATATATGGAATCTGAAAATAAATAAATAAAAATTGTTCTGAATAACCTAGGGGCAGGACAGAAAAGATGCAGATGTAGAGCATGGACTTGAGGACACAGGGAGGGGGAAGGGTAAGCTGGGATAAAGTGAGAGAGTGGCATGGACATATATACACTACCAAATGTAAAACAGATAGCTAGTGGGAAGCAGCCACATAGCACAGGGAGATCAGCTTGGTGCTTTGTGACCACCTAGAGGGGTGGGATAGGGAGGGTGGGAGGGAGACGCAAGAGGGAGGAGGTATGGGGATATATGTATGTAGCTGATTCACTTTGTTATAAAGCAGAAACTAACACACCATTGTAAAGCAATTATACTCTAATAAAGGTGTTAAAAAAAAAAAGACTGCAAGTCTCATGCCTCTGAAACTCCCACAATTCCAGGCAAACCAGGACAATTGTTCACCCCAAACAGAGGGCAATAGCCAGCTGAGTCTGTCTCACTGTTTTAAGGATCTTTCCCAAAGGTCCTACCCTAACAACTTCTGCTCAAACCTCACTGGCTAGAACTCAGTCACATGGTACCCATTTGCAAGGAAGGCTGGGAAATGCACATGGCCACCTAACAAAACACTGTGTCCTGGTAAACAAAAGAGGAACAGGCAGTCTCTCACACTTAGTGAGCCTGGAATGGCACAGTCCTTGGAACCCCATAGTGTTCCTTAACCCTAAAACTCTACTCTGAGCCCAAGAGCATTCGTAGGGTTCAATTCTAAGTACCTGCCACAACAGAAGTGACAATGACTCAAGAATTTAGCAATTCAGAGCACCATTTAGATGAGAAAAGCTGGGGTGGGCTATTAAAACTGTAACTGCCTGGAAGCTCCCTGTGGGCTCTGGATCCCAGGGTCCTGTGTAAAATGACCCCAGCAAAGGGACAAGGACTGGGTTCCATTGACACCCTTCCAATGAGTCTGCATCTCCATCCTGTCTAAGCTCTAGCAGGCAGAAGAAGGAAGAAAGATCCACAGTCCTACCAGCTCTGACAGGGCCCTGATTAGGGATTAAGCTTTCTCCAATCCCGTCTCCACCCAACCACAGAGTGCCGTTTTGAAGAATCATTTGCGGTAAATGAAGAGAGAGGAGCTGTAAGGGCAAGAAATTGGTAGAAAATAATAGGAAAGAAGTGCTATCATTTGATGAGGGTAATAACCTCTCTAAACTAGTGTCCTACTGCATTAGATTTTCCATGAAATTATTTAAAACAGCAGGGAATCAAACATCCCCACATTATTAACCTCTAGGGGGTGCTTACTGAAGAAAATCCAAGGAATATTTATGCGTCTCATGCAGAGGTTGAAACTTAATGTCACAGACTGAAGCAATGAAGCTATGGAATCCTGCCTATATTGTCTTTTGTCAATAATAGGAATCACAGCTGTAGTTCCTGCCTGCTGAACATGCAAAATTGTTCTTCAGCCTATCGCGATAACCAGAACATCAGTCATCAGTTTCTAGCTTATGGCAGCTTGTTATATAGAAGAATAGGTCTTACTGCAGCTGGTCCTCACTTTTCAGGGAATCTTGGTTATGAGAAACACTAAAGGTTGATACACAAAGTAGTGTATTCTTTTCAGATTCTTTCCTAGGAGGAAATACAATGGTCTGAAAGCTTTGCCCCCACAGCCCTCTAATTGTTATAATAAACCATTACACTGCCTACATGAAGGAGAACATCCAGCCACAGCTGATCACATTATTTGGGAGTAAATCTGTCACAACCTGAGTCACTGTAGAAGCGTTATGGTCAAACATGTGGAATTATGGCCAGATTTTAGCATTAATTACAATAATTATATCATAACTGCCATTTCATCATGAAAACTAGTTTCATTATGACATTTTGTTCTTTGTTCCAGGACTTCCAAAATCCCAAATTGCAAGAGGAGCTTAGAAATAATGTTGGATCAAGGTTACAAAATGTAAGTTTTTACAGATTTATGGTTTTTAAAAACAGCATTCAAATAAATGATAATTAATATACAGGAAAGCTTGCTAAAACTGATGGGACTGCATACTCCCTATAAGTTAGAAGGATTTAATTTTTGCATTTTTTTGAAGAACTATGCATGTATAAATTATAGGTAGTTGTGAATTCCAAAGCTATAAATATACTGGAGGACCCTGGTGGTATCATACTGAACAGCTGTTTGCAGAGAATAAGCCTCTCCAGTACCCTGAGGAAGGCACGGAATATTGAAATGTTGGCTAAATGTTCAAACTGTTCACAGAATGAATACCTCTGAAAACAAAAGGAAAATAGGAATGATGTCCTTGGGTTTGTAGCTTGGTCTGAGTAAGCTCTGTCAAAAGCCATTTCCAGTCTTTTCTCTCCCTCCCTTTCCCTCCCCTTCCTTCCCTTCCTTTCCAGAGCAATTTAGTTTACAAGCCATTAGCCAGAGCTGAGCAAGGTAGGTATCAGCAGAGGAGAAGAAGGGCGCAGGTCATGGCGGCCCAGAGTAGCATATTAGAGCCCAAGCCAGGTGAGAATGGCACCCAGGAGGAGGAAGGGTGACCCAGCCCAGGGTGCTGGAGCCTGAGCTGTCTGTGATGAGGGTACCGAGGTGGAGCTTGAGAGGCCTGACGAGGTCTCTCCATGCATGGAGGGGAAAGCAGCAGTGGCCGGCATAAGATGCCAGAGCCCCAGAAGGAAGAGGCAGGTATCCTGAAGAGGGCACCTGAGCCCAGGTGTCTGAGCCCAAGCTGGATGACGAGGATGTTTAGGTAGAGGGTCCCATAATGGGGTGTCAGGACTGAGCAGGGCTGAAGCATCCACATGAAAGGATGGCCTCGTACAGCATATCACAGCCCTAACGGGGAGAAGAGGGCATTTAGAGAGAAAGGGGACAGGAGACGGTGGTGGTGGCCATCACGGACTGTCAGAGCTCAACTGGGTAAAGAGAGTGTCCAACATGGGGGCTGACCCAGAGCCAACTGTCTGAGTTCGAGCAGGGAGAGGAGATTGGACCCCAGGAGGGCATCCTAACGCCACCTGTCAGAACCTGAGCAGAGTGAAAGGGTGAGAAGGAGGGTTCACGGGGTGGGGGGCAATGGTGGCAGTGGCACAGCATGGAATTTTGGAGCCCAAGTGGGATAAGGTGGTGTACTAGAGAAAGGTGACATCATGCTGGTATCTGAGCTGGGTAACATGTTGCCCAAACAGGGCATGAGGGGAAACCCAGCAAAGGGAGTCAGGGACAGAGCAGGGTGTCCATGAGGGACTGGAACGGAGCGGGTAGTGATAGGACTTTGGCTACAGTCGGGGATTGATCAAATAAGCGAATGTGTTAGGGACAAACAGGAGTCAGATTTCTCACTGTCAAAGAAAAGAACTGCAAACACGGAAAAGGAGAAAACAAGCATGAGCTGTGTGGTATTCAATCGGAATTCAAACCGTCAGTATGAATTCGTGGTTCTAAACATATTTAGACACATATAGAAATACACACAGATACAAATTATCTGTGTGTGTGTGTGTGTGTGTGTGTGTGTGTGTGCAGACATACGCACACGTTACCTGGGCCAGTCCAATGAGAAGGCCTGAAAGGAGTGTACCCCAGCAGCAGTGAGCACACCTAGCGCCCTGATCTTCATTTGTAAATGCAATTTTTCAATTAAAAGAATCAGGACTCTTTGCAGAAATGGCAGATTCCAGAGCTGGGAGAGGGTATTACAGAATGAGCTGAAACTTTTTGGGTGTGCCAGAAAGAAACTGCTCAAAAGATGATACAGATGTGTCAAAAGGACACAGCGCCAGCTTGAAGGGGCTCCTGATGGCCAAACTTGAGACAATCTGAACATCAAGACAGTAGTAATGAATTTTTAACTCATTCAATAGTATCAGGAATCCATGAGTCTATACCCATGTACGTAAATAAACAATAAATAAATGTACAAGTAAAAAAAATAAGAAGTTTAATGGGGGGGATAAATATGCCTGTTAACTAAAATGTGTAGAATAAAAATAGAGAGAATTGAACCCTAAAAGAAAAGAAAACATATTGAGATAGGATATAACCACTTTAAGAGTTTAAAGACTTCAAACCTGGTTAGGTTGTATTCCAGAGCACATATGAACTTTCCATATGCATCAGAGAACCACAATTGGTAATTTTCAAAGAATTATAGAAGATGGGAAAGAGGCTAGAGATTTCACAAGGGAAGATACCCATTATCACCAAACAGGGAAAATGCTATCTCTGGCCCTTCCCATTAAATGTATTAATCCCCAATGGCCCCATTCCTAAATGGATTGGTGAATGAGTTATTCTTTAGAAAAGACAAAGGTTTTCACTAGGATTTAGCATAGATCCATTATGAACAAGTACATCAAACTATCTTATCTCCTATTTTCTTAGGGAACCAGACAGATTACAAGAGAAGATGTCTGAAGTTGATAATGTATCTCTTTTTTAGCAGGATATATTTTACAAACTCTTTATGATATCTCGGTTAAAAAGATAATGATCAACATAATGGACTGCTATGTATTGTGCTTTTATTATGTGACAGATGTGATGTCAAGTGCGTAATGTTCATAACCACCCTAGGAGGTAAATATTGTTATTCCCTATAGCCATTTTTTCACATGAAGAAAATGGAGCTTTAAAAAATTAAATAACGTGCCCTAAATCATGTAACGACTAACTGGAAGAGTGGAAATTCAAACTCAGAGCTATCTACTAACCTCATCCTCTCAATTCTTATAATGAACACTACAGTTAAGTATAATCATAGCTAGTTGAATCATCATCCCCAAACAGCCCACATTAATTAATGTCTACTTGACTCTAATTATGGGCCAATTATACCTGGTGAAAATTTGAAAACATTGGTTGAATTTTTAAGTTATTTTTTAGTTGCCCATACTGAGTAAGTTTAATAAAGGGTCTACATGAGAAACAATGAAGGCCTACACAAGGCTGGGGACTGCAAGGCTATAGTGAGGACAGACTAGGTACAAAGAGAAATAAGACACAGTCCCTGCCCCTCCAGAGCTTACAAACAGCAATTATAAAACCAAAATGCATATGCCAAAAGAAGCAGGGATACAGCAACAGAGGTTCCAAAGAGAGAGACTATCTAGTTAAAGACATCAGGAAAGCATCATTGGATAAGATAATTTTACAGGTGGGCAACCAGGGATGAGTGGTATTTTACAGATGTTCTGGAAAGCAAAATCCAGATGAACAAAAAACCTTGAGCAAAGCCAAAGAAGAGGGATGTGTGAGGCTTCTTTAGGGTAGAACAAGAATTCCAAGTTTATGGATGAACAGAATGCATAGAATAACACTGTAGCAGATAAAGGTAGAAATTAGATCACACTATAAATTATAGATGTGTGTAATTTTGTTTAGGAACCACTATCAAAGGTGAGTTTTAAGAAGATAAAGCACTCAATAGTGCTCAATGAATGAATAATTGGCAACAATTTTGAGGAGACATTAGAAAGAGGAGAGAGTGGAGTTTGAGGAGGGTCAAGTTGAGGTACAGTATGGTGTCTGTTACTCATACTTCTCATTGATCCATGGCTCAAATTTGAATCATGGGAGAGAGTTTCTATAAAAAACCATTACAAACTACATGGGCTCTTACTGAAATTTCTATAAACTATTTGGAGCCCCAAACAGGTTGCTTTTTAAAATATATAATGATGTATATTAAAGTGGAGGCAAATGATACCTCCAAAGTGCAGCTGCTATTGGAATGTCAGGAGACGAGAACAGAGTCAGCAGCTGGAGCAGTGGAGCCAACCAGCATATATCTAGGCTAAAGAAGAGTCAAAGAGAACACCACCTCAGATCTTGAAATCTGTTTTACAGATAGCTGGCCAATTGCAGCAATAACAGCATGAGCATAGAAAGAACACTGGAGTAAGCCAGAGCAGGCCAGAGAAAAAGTTAGATGCCCTGCTGAAAACAAAATGAGTAGCTTATGAACCCACATGAGACACACTCTGGGAACTCTTTGAGCTGAGAGGAACTTGATTTTACTATAACTGAGGAGTCATCATGACATTGGTATTCTGTCCATTTATTTGTTCTGATGCTACTTTTATACCCAGCTATTTATAACACTTGCAATTAATAACTCTTCTAAGATACAACATAGTATAAAGTAACTGTAAGTAGACAGTGCATACACACACACAAAATCACTCTGCCTGGTATGCATAATTTTCAGTCCTCTGAAGAATTAATTTGTATTAAAGACCTCTCTTACATAATTCATGTGCTGTATCTGTCACAAAATGCTTCTATTTTAAATTTCCATTTTGAAATAATTATAGATTCATAGGAAGTTGCAAAAACAATACAGAATCATCTCATGCATCCTTTACCCAACTTCTTGCAATGATTACCTCTTATATACCTGTGGTACAATATCAAAACCTGAAAATTGACACTGGTAAAATCTGTGTGTATAATACTATTCCATTTTGTCACAAATAAATAAATGTACCAAAATTTATTAACTATTTGCCTATTGCAGGACATTTTGGTTGTTTCCAACTTAGACATTACAAACAAAGTTCCCAGGACTTCCATGGTGGTCTAGTGGTTAAGAATCTGCCTTCCAATGCAGGGGACATGGGGTTGATCCCTGGTTAGGGAACTAAGATCCCACATGCTGTGGGGCAACTGAGCCCACGCCACAACTAGAGAGCTTGCGAGCTGCAACTACAGAGCCCACATGCTCTGGAGCCCGCGCACCACAACTACAGAGCCCATGCACTCTGGAGCCCGTGTGCCACAACTAGAGACAAGCCCGCATGCCACAACTAGAGGGAAGCCCACACGCTGCAGTGAAAAGCCTGCACGCCACAGTGAAAAGATCCCTCATGCCGCAACTAAGACCCGACTCAGCCAAAAATAATAAATTATTTAAAGAAAAAGAAATATAGTTCCCATAAACATTTGTGTACAGAAGGGGAAAAGGACTTTCCAATGAAGAAAAAAATACTTAATAAAGAACACTACTGGGGAAATTGAAAAATTTTAATATGGACTATAGGTCAGATGTCGGTTTTGTGTCAATGTGAGCTCTCAATGTGAAATTTTGATAATTTTACTCTGATTATGTAAGACAGTGTTCTTGTTTTTAGGAAATGCACACTGAAATATTCAGGGACGAAGAACCATTTAATTTCAAATGGTTCTGGAGACAGAGAAAGCAAATGAGGCAAAATTTAAACAATTTATAAACCCAGCTAAAGGTATACAACAGTTCGTAGTACTATCCTTAAAATTTTTCTGTACGTTTGAAATTATATTAAAATTAAAGATTACAAAGAAAAGTACTATCAGAAGGACAATCCCCTTTGCATATTTTACTTAAAGATTCTTGAAAAGTTGAAAAGAATATTAGATGTGTGTCCAATATAGAGATCCTTTATCTATCCTGAATCTAAACAAGTAAAATGTAGTACTAGCTTTCTCTTACTCGCCCTCCATTCTTTTGAGGTACTACAATCAAGAAAAAGATCTGATCAAAGAGATTTTTTAAATGATGTTAAAAATAAAAGATTAGTATAGGATCAGCCAACTTTATCTTTGACAACAACATCCTCAAAAAGGCCACGTGGCACAGAGGCTTGGGGGTCTGACTTCTGGACCCATGACGCTTGGGTTTGAATCCTAGCTCCACCGCTTCTAGTTGTGTGACCTTAGGCAAGTTGGTTGACCTCCCTGTGCTTCAGATTCTGTGAAAGAAAGAGAGAAAGAGAGGAAGGAAGGAAGGAAGGGAGGCAGGGAGGGAGGGAGAAAGGAAAGAAGGGAGAAAGGAAGCAGAGGAGGAGATGGGGAGGGAGGGAGGAATAGAGGCAGGGATAAAGGGGGAAAGAAAAAGAGAAAGAAAAAAATAATAAAATAATATCTACTTCTAAGGGATTTCTTGAGTTTAAAATATGTTTATATCTAAAATGGTTACAAGAGTGCCTGTCATACACTGAGTTTTATACAGGACTTCATGGTTATTAAATGAGAGAATTAAAAACAAGTCCCTGGACAGATACAAAAACTGAATGCTCCTTTTTTTCTAGGCATTTTTTCTTTGCCTCATAAACTCCTTCAGATTTGTATTAAACTTCATATTCTTTTACCACTTACATCAGTGGATAGATCATCCAGAAAGAAAATCAATAAGGAAACACTGTCTTAAATGACACATTAGACCAACTGACTTAATAGATATATGCAGAACATTTCACCCAAAAACAGCAGAATATACATTCTTTTCAGGTGTACATGTTATGTTCTCCAAGCATGATCATATGCCAGGCCACAAAACAAGTCTCAATAAATTTAAGAAGATTGAAATCATACCAAGTATCTCTTCTGACCACAACAGTATAGAACTAGAAATCAATTACAAGAATAAAACTGGGGAAAACACACACACACACACACACACACACACACACACACACACAGCATGGAGACTAAACAACATGCTACTAAAAAACCAATAGGTCAGTAAAGAAATCTAAGAGGAAATCAAAAAATACCTTGATATGAATAAAAATAGAAACACAACTTTCCAAAATCTATGGGATGCAGCAAAAGCGGTTCTAAGGGGAAAGTTCATAGATAATTCAGGCCTACCTCAAGAAAATAAATCTCAAATAAACAACCTAACTTTACACCTAAAGGAATCAGAAAAAGAAAATCAAAAGCCTA
The DNA here is from genome assembly GCF_008692025.1 of Phocoena sinus. Classification (NCBI taxonomy): domain Eukaryota; kingdom Metazoa; phylum Chordata; class Mammalia; order Artiodactyla; family Phocoenidae; genus Phocoena; species Phocoena sinus. The sequence goes on from NC_045779.1 coordinate 11,163,729, forward strand.
AAGTTAATAGGAGAAAGAAAATAATAAAGATCAGAGCAGAAATAGACGAAATAGAGACCAAAAAAAAAAAAAAAAAAAAAAATAGAAAAGATCAGTGAAACTAAGAGCTGATTCTTTAAAAGATAAACAAAATCAAAAAACGTTTAGCCATGCTCCAAGAAAAAAACAGGGCCAAAATAAATAAAATTAGAAATGAGGGGCTTCCCTGGTGGCGCAGTGGTTGAGAGTCCGCCTGCCAATGCAGGGGACGCGGGTTCGTGCCCCGGTCCGGGAAAATCCCACATGCCACGGAGCGGCTGGGCCCGTGAGCCATGGCCGCTGTGCTCCACGGCGGGAGGAGCCGCAACAGTGAGAGGAGTACAGCAAAAAAAATAAAAGAAATGAAAGTGAAGTTACTACTGATATCACAGAAATACACTTTGTCATACAGAAGAAACTAACACACCATTGTAAAGCAATTATACTCTAATAAGGATGTTAAAAAAATAAAGAAAAGAAAAAAAACAATCATAAGAGACTACTATAATTACACTCCAAAAACTTGGACAATCTAGAAGAAATGGATAAATTCTTAAAATATACAGTCTTCCAAGACTGAATCAGGAATCAATAGAAAATACTAACAGATAGATGACTAGTGAAAAAAAAAATCAGTAATCAAAAAACTCTCAACAAACATAACTCCAGGACCAGATGGCTTCACAGGAGAATTCTACCAAACATTTAAGAAGAGTTAGTACCTACACTTCACAAACTGTTCCAAAAAACAAAACTGAAGAGGAAGAAATACTTTCAAACTCATTCTTTAAGGCCAGCATTGTCTTGATATCAAAACTAGACAATGACACTGCAAAAAAAAAAAGGAGAGAGAGAAAAGAAAAAACAATTACAGGCCAATATCCCTGATGAACAGAGATGCAAAAGTCCTCAACAAATTCCACAATACATTAAAAGGACCATACATCATGATCAAGTGGGATTTATCTCAGGGATAAAAGGATGATACAATATTCACAAATCAATCTACATGACACATCGCATCAACAAAATGAAGGATAAAAATCACATGATCATCTCAATAGATGAAGAAAAGGCATTTGACAAAATCCAACATCTATTCATGACAAAAATTCTCAACAAAATGGGTAGGGTGGAACACACCTCAATATAATAAAGGCCATATACCACAAACCTATATCTAACATCATACTCAATGGTGAGAACTTGAAAGCTTTTCCTGTAAAATCAGGAACAAGACAAGGATGCCCACTCTTGCCACTTTTATTCAACACAGTATTGGAAGTCCTAGCCATAGAAATCAGATAAGAAAAATAAATGAAAGGCATCCAAATTGGAAGGAAATAAATAAAACTGTCACTATTTACAGATACCATGATATCACATATAGAAAACCATAAAGATTTCACCAAAAAACTATTTGAACAAATGAATTCAGTAAAGTTGCTGAATATAAAATTAATATACAGAAATCTGTTGCATGTCTATACATTAATAACAAACCACCAGAAAGAGAAATTAAGAAAAAAAAAATCCCATTTACAATTGCATCGAAAAGAATAAAATACCTAGGAATAAATTTAACCAAGGCGGTGAAAGACTTCTACTCTAAAAACTATAAGACACTGATGAAGGAAATTAAAGAAGACAGAAATAAATGGAAAGATATCCCCTGTTCATGGATCGGAAGAATTAATATCGTTAAACTATCCATACTACCAAAAGCAATCTACAGATTCAATAAAATCCCTATCAAAATGCCCATGGCACTTTTCACTGAACTAGAACAAACAACTCTAAAATTTGTATAGAACCACAAAAGACTCTTAATAGCCAAAGCAGTATTAAGAATGAAGAACAGCTGGAGGTATCATGCTGACTTCAAATTATACTATTATAGTAATCAAAACAGTATGGTACTGGCAAGGATGTGGAGAAAAGGCAACCCTCGTGCAGTGCTGTATGTAAATTGATATAGCCGTTATGGAAAACAGTATGGAGGTTTCTCAAAAAATTAAAAACAGTACTACCACAGTATCCAGCAATTCCCCTTCTGGGTATTTATCTGAAGAAAATGAAAACACTAATTCAAAAAGATATATACACTCCATGTTCACTGCAGTATTATTTACAATAGCCAAGATATGGAAGCAACCTAAGTGTCCATTGAAAGATGAATGGATAAAGAAGATGTGGTGTGTGTATATATATATATATATATATATATATATATATATATATATAATGAAATATTATTCAGCCATAAAAAAGAATGAAATCTTGCCATTGGCAACAACATGGATGGACCTAGAGGGTATTATGCTAAGTGAAATAAGTCATACAGAGAAGGACAAATACTGTATGTTTTCACTTATACATATGTAAAATCTAAAAAACAAAACAATTATAACAAAACAGAAACAGACTTGTAGATACCGAGAACTAGTGGTTCCTAGAGGGGCGGGAGATGGGGGGAATGTGAAATATGTAAAGGGGATTAAGAGGTACAAGCTACCAGTTATAAAATAAATAAGTCACAGAGATATAATGTACAGCAGAGGGAACACAGTTGACAATATTGTAATAACTTTGTATGGTGTGTAATGTATAAAAAATATCAAATCACTATGCTATACAACTGAAACTAATATGATACTGTAAGTCAACTATACTTCAATTAAAAAAAGAAAAAACTTTATCTTCTTTTAGGGTATTTTTATTTTCCTGCTCTTTGACAAAATGTTTCTTAATCTTCAGCAGTAATATATCAATATGGAGTGACAGTTTGACAATATGGTTCTCACTTTTCATAGTATAAATTCAAAGACAAATTGTGAACGAGTCAAGTGAAACGTGTAATTCACAGCTGTGAGGTCACACTAGTGAATTATAAGCTTTTCATTATGTCAGAACTGTGAATTACGAAGACTTTTTTCTGTATTTCCTGTCAAATAATTTATTAGCTACCCTGCTATCACAGGATTTTGCAGCATGCCAGAACCAGAGAACACAGGGACTGTATTGTGGCCATTCCAGAAGAACAATAAGAATTCGTATATGTACAAGAAGAATGTTTAAAAGGAAACAGCGATGATTTTAAACTGTACTCTTCACAAGTTCAGTCATCCCTGAGGAGCCGTTAGTTTTCTCTAAATTGAAGCCATTGCCATCCCAAATTGAGGGAGGTTATCTTTTTATTGTTAGCACCACCAACTATCATTTCTCAAAAGCCACAAAGGGTGTAATTCTAGACTGTTTAAAAAAATTAAAAGATACTCTTGTTAACATTAACCTCGCTATTATTACTGCTATCATGAAACTCTCGGTGACTCTTTATAATCTGCATAGCCCTTTCATGTCTTATTTATTATTCACATTGATCCAATGAGGTACTATATTACATGAGTATATATCCCATATAATTAGGTATATACAGAAAGGTACTATATCCCCATTCACTTATGAGGAGATTGAGGTATAGAAAGCCTCCAAGAAATTATAGAGGCTTATCCAAAGTCATGCCACGACTAAAGGTCAAAAGCAGGAATCACATATTCAGGTTCCAAGCCCAGAGGTTATTTCCCACTTTCCACTAAACCTCCTTCTCTCTAGAAGCATGCAACTCAAATAAATCTTGGTGCTTCATACAGCCCAGTCTCTCTTCAGTGTCACATTTGAAGAAGAGTCCAGTATTCCAAAGTCATTTTTTAAAGTATTCCGACATCTGCACCTGCAAATCTTAAAGGAGATTTACTCAGTTTCAGTTTACACTCTACAGCCACACCAACTCCTATTTTCTCTTGTGCCCTCGAGATTCTTCCTGCTCAGAGTCAGTACAGTTGTTGCTACTTGTCCCCTTTCCCCTTTCTTTTGGTCCTTCTAATCCTGTCCCTGTCTCAGTAGCCCTCTAATTCTGCACCCCTAAGAGTCCAAGAACAAAGCACACACAACCAAATGCTCCTTGAAGTTCAGGGATGTAGACAGACAAAGGAGACAAAAATAAAATTATTTTTTCATATATAAATACTGGTTGGGATACTGGAAGTTTGTAATACTCACTCAGTAAATCTGATCCCGATTTTTGTAGTTTCTGACCTTGCTAGCTTGAAGATTATAGTACTGATGACAATACTGTTGTATATGCACGTAAGTGTGATGGGAAAACCAACACTTGGCCACCATCCCTTCCCACACCTCAAATGGTCCAACATTTGTCCAATTCCCTAAATGTATCATGCTCTTTCTAGCTTCTAGACCAGCACTTTCCACCTTTTACCCACCATGAAACACTGAGATGAACAGCAGAAGTTGCTGCAGGGACCAGGAGGCATCAGAATCTTCTGCACTGAGATGACCTATTCAAGGCACTCCAGTGTACTGAGGCTCACTATGGGCCCTCAGTTCTGTGACTCTGAACATGCTGTTTTTCTACCTAGAATAATCTTCCTTTCCCCTCCACCTCATTTCTTTGTCTAGTTAGCTCTCCCCATCCTTCAAGACACGACTTAGGTGATACATCTCCCCAGAATGTCTCCCCGTGGCTTTTCCAAGGCCAATGAAGGTGATGGGCCCACAGAATTTCTGGGCTTATCCTCATTTTAGTGCCCCATACTGACTTGGTATTTAGCTCCATCTGCCACTAGACTGTAAGCATCTTGTAAATGGGAACTGCATTCAATATATATTCTATATATATTCATTGTGATATTTTTTAGGGTACCTAGCAAATGGTTGGTGCTCAATCACTGCTATTTAATGAATGAATGAATGAGTGAACTCTTCCTAGATATATGGTTCCAGATGTCACTGGTGGGGCTTGCAACCCTACTCCTAAAAAAGAACTCACCTCTGATAGTCCTGGCAGTGTCTTCCCAACATAATCACTCATTACTCCTACTACATAACATACTTTTTAGACAAATAGAACAACTTCTGTACTTTCATTCTTTCAACATTCTCGGTTATGAATGGGTGAAGGCAAACCATTCATTCCACAGTTATTTACTGTGCACCAGCCGTGTGCCAGGCACTGTGCTAAACAAAACCAATCAGGTCCTTTACTACACAAGGCTCAATAGATATGCAATAAAGACAGACATTAAAACAGTAATTAAATAAATAATTCATTGTTGCCTTTGTGATATGTGCTGCAAGTTTCTCAAATTGCTATGAGGACAGACAATGACAGATCTAACAGGGCTGTGACAGCCAGTTGACGTCCTACCTCCTCATCTCTCTTGTCAGTTACAGCTGCTTCCAAAGGGCCTTAATGGCAGGACCATGAGCCTCTGGGAAAGAGCTGAAGGGAAAATAACGTCTTCCTTCAAGGAACTCGTCTACCAGAGGCCCACGTATAGGGAATGGTTCCAGTCTAAGAATATCTAGCCAAGGATCGAAGTCACTCAAGGAACCTGGTGGTTTTTTCACTTTCATTGAATATGTGCTTATTTCATTTTTTGAAATATCCTTTTTTCCACTTAACAAATACTTAAATAGTAGACCACATGTCTTTCACATACTGGAAAGCCTTCCTCTAATCTCTGTGTGCCTCCATCATTTAACTTGATGCCACCTCATGCAGCAAGTCTCCCCAGTTTCCCCCAACCCAGGTGTGTCATCTGACCTCCCATAGTACTTAGCTGCACCTCTCATGTCACCTACCACTTTCTGTGTATTATCTGTATATTATCTTTAGACATATCCCAACTTTTGAGAAAGACAGAGGGAGGAAAGGAAACTGGGAAAGGAAGAGAGTTACTGACATGTGATGGCCTGGAGGATGGCCAGTCCAATCACTAAAGCTGATTAGTATCCCCTAAGGAGTCAATATTATCATAAGCAGGATGGGGAACACAAAGAACATTTAAGATTTAGCCACTATCTCCAGTAGGCTTCCCAAGAGAGAGGGAAAAAATAGTACTGTAATCTTTTTAGACACGATTTGTAAAAAATGTAAGAATACCAAGATAATTGAGCCACCGCTAAAATGGAAAGTCGGTGCACATACCTGATTCACAGAAGATTTGATATGGTTAAATATATGTTATGGTATATGGTCCAACTTAGTGTTTTTAAATTGGATAATATTGACTTTAAAGCATCTTTCTCCTAGTTTTCAAAATAGTTAATGCTGAAATAGCACCCGTCAAATATGTCCCTTGACTGTTATAACAAGCTTGTCCTAGATACAAGAAAACTAATTACAGAGTCTGTTTTTCTCCCTTTTCTATAAATACATTCTAAACAAAGGGTTATGATCATAATTAAATACACAATATATTTCTTGAAAAAAATAAATGTTTTCATAAGATTTCATTCTCTTGGCAGCATCTCCACAGTAGCCAGAGCAATAAAAAGTTTAATCTTGCCCAAAATATGAAATTTTAGTGACACTGGGACTTCTGGAAAGCAGTCATTACACACCAGCATGTTGAAGGAATGTATTTTACGCGTGAACTTGACTGAGTCTTCTCATGAAAAAGTTACACATACTTATGTTTGTGTGTTTAGTGGTACACTGATCTTTTACCTGCCTAAATTACAGTCATTTCTTTTCTAAATCTTGAGATTAACCAACCTTTAAGAAAACTGAGGGGATGTGGGGATACATGTATGCATATGGCTGATTCACTTTGTTGTACAACAGAAACTAACACAGCATTGTGAAGCAATTATACTCCAATAAAGATGTATAAAAAAAAGGAAACTGCAAAAGTTTAATTAGAATCACAAAACAAACTCCATTACAAAGGCAAATAATTTTGAGCCAGCTAGAAGTGTACTTGGAGTTCTAAATCTGAATGTTTTATCATAAGATCTGCTTGTCACTTTAGAGGTGAAATTAGATTAAAGAAATCAATTTTCTTTTTTTCTCTTTTCTAAGATCCCCACCATATTTTGACAACTAGTGGAAATTATATAAGGCAGTCTATGATTAGCAGTTAAGAGCATGGATTCTGGAGTCACACCAGCATGAGTTCAAGCCCTAGCCTTGCCACTCACTGGTTGTGTGGCCTTGAGAGAGTTCATCTTTCCAAGGCTCAGTTTCTTACCTATCAAATAGATGTAATAACTGAACTATATCATAATAATTTTGTAAAGATTAAGTGAAGATGTGTAGACTACACATGTGTAGACTACACATGTGTAGACTACATGGCTGGCATGTAATTAGTATTTTGTAAACGTTAGCTATTTATTTCATTATCATTATTTATTATAATGTATACTATATACTATTCTAGTATCATCCATTGTCCATGATCTAGGCTACCTTTTTTATCCACCTCCTCCCTACCCTCTTCCCCCGCAACTTTGTGAAATACTTGAGCCAATAAAAGATCCATGTGGATGAAGTTCAGGTGAGGTTATAGTAGTGGAGAGCCTACAGTTCCCCCATTACCAGGTTGTCACAGGATGTCCCAACATCCCCTCTGAAGTAGTGTCAAAAAAAGTCAAGTGGGGGGCTTCCCTGGTGGCACAGTGGTTAAGAGTCCGCCTGCCAGTGCAGGGGACATGGGCTCGAGCCCTGGTCTGGGAGGATCCCGCGTGCTGCAGAGCAACTAAGCCCGTGCGCCACAACTACTGAAGCCCACGTGCCATGACTGCTGAAGCCCGTGCGCCTAGAGCCCGTGCTCCGCGGCAGGAGAGGCCATCGCAACGAGAAGTCCACGCACAACGGGGAGTGGCCCCCACTCGCCACAGCTAGAGAGGGCCCATGCGCAGCAGCGAGGACCCAATGCAGCCAAAAATAATAAATAAATGAGATAAATAAATTAAAAAAAAAAGTCAAGTGGGAAACTGGAACTTTTATTTCTGATGGGCAATAATAGCCCTCCCTCTCCAACAGTGGGAACCACACAGGAAGCCTGGATTTCCACCCCACCTGGCAGTAATGAGGTGACCCATTCTTGCATCCCCCACTCCAAGAAGACATGGCAATCTTAAATATGTATGCACCAAATCACACAACTACAAAGCACATTAAGCAAGCTAATACAACTGAAAGGAGAAATAAACAGATCCACATTTATAGTTGGAGACTATAATTCAACACCCCTCTCTCAACAATCGATACAAGACAATTGAACAAGACAGAAAATCAGCAAAGATATAGAATTCAACAGCACCACCAGCCAACAGAATCTAATTGATATTTATAGAATGCTCAGCCCAACAATAGAAATTATATCTATTTCAAGTTCCCACAGAAAATATATTAAAAATAAACCATACCCTGAGCCATAAAACAAAATTCCATAAGGAATTTAAATCAGACAGTGCATTCTCCCACCACAATGGACTCAAACTAGAAATCAGTGATAGAAAGATGTCAGGAAAATCTTCAAATGTTTGGAAGCTAAATAACACACATATATAATCCACTGATCAAAGAAGAAGTCTCCAGGGAAATTTTCTTTAAATGCATTAAAATGAATGAAAATGAAAATATGGCATACCAAAATTTGCTACATTTTGATGGTATATATCAATAGCTAAAGCAGTGCTGACATTAGAAATGCATACATTAGAAAACAGGGTTAGTCTCAAATCAATACTCCAAACTCCCAACTCAGTAAGTTAGAAAAAGTAAGTAAAAGTAAACCCAAAGTAAGCAGGAGGAGGGAAATAAAGAGCAGAAATCAATGAAATTAAAAACAGAAAAACAATAGTGACAATCAATAAAACAAAAAGTTGGGTCTTTGCAAAGATCAGCAAAATGACACATCTTTAGCAAGAATGACCAAAAAAAAAAAGAAAGAACATACAAAAACTAATAACATCAGGAATAAAACAGAAGCTATCATACAGACCCTACATACAGCAAATGGATAAAAAAAAAGAACACTATTACCAACTCTACACACATAAATTTGACAACTTAGATGAACTGGACCAATTTCTAGAAATGCAAAAACTACCGCAACTAACCCAATATAAAACTGATTATTTGAATAGCTTTATAACTGTTAAGGAAATTGAATTTATAATTTTAAAACCACCAAAAAAACAAATCTCTAGACCCAAATGGTTTCACTGGAGAGTTCTACAAAACATTTAAAGAATTAAAACCAAGCGTACAAAATCTCTTCCAAAAAATTTTAAAAAGAGTGAATACTTCTATATTAGTCAGAATTCTCAAGAGAAAGAGAACCAATAGCATATATATATATATATATATATATATATATATATATATATGTACACATGATGACTATTGTCAGGGTTTGGAAACCTGTGCAGAACCACTGGCTTCATGGGGTAAGGGACAGCCAAGAGAACAGACCAATGGTTTCTTAGGCTATTGGTGTGTACGTATTTCAAATACTTTAGGTGTAACGTTATGTATTGCCTTGAAGTCGATTTTTATTTTCCTGAGACACTGTTGCATTTGCTTCATACTGTTGATCTGCATGCAACAAGGAGTTCCTGCAATGAACGTATTCCAACTTGGGCAACCACTAAGCCATCTAAGGTTAAGCCGTTGTCTACTAGCATATGGGCAAGAGACTCTGGGCTCTGAGTTAGGAGTGTGGGGCTCGGGAGTCTTGGCACTTGGACGAGGAGAGGGCCATGACCACACACTGGTTGGCACTAATGACTTTTGATTGCTGTGCCTTGTGTTGTGCCTGCAGTGCCCAGTGTGGTGGTGACCCCATGAACAAGGAAATCAGGAAAGGCACTTTATTCGGTGGGACGTCAGATTTGAGGGGGGTCTATACAAACTGAAGAATAAGCCCAGAGTCACCAGTGTACATTGACAGGGGTGAAGGACTATGGGAAAGGAAGCAAGGTATATACAGTACAGTATAGATGCCCCCCTACTTTGGACAGCAATAGACCGCATCATATTACTACAGGGGGCTAAGAGCACACAGTTCCCCGGCCGAAGGTCACTTACGTATCAGGAAGAGCTGAGCACGAGCTAAACAACTCGCTTGTCAGGGCAGCAGCTGCAGATGTAATATTGCTTCCCTGCCTTGTGATGGGTGCAGATCAGGGGTGAGTACAATTGGGCTGCGTCAGGAGAGCATGGAACAGAGAGAGAGGCGTAGCATAGGATATTTGGTCCCTTCTGACCAAGGACTGGGTGGTTTGCAGACCGGGCCATATCTCGGTGGTGTAGGCCTGTAGCGGGGGTCTTCAGGTGGGGACTTGTATGGCACGCCCAGCAGTTGCAGGCGTGCAGTGCCTGGGTGGTTAATTTCTGTGAGATGGACATACACATGAGAGCTGTTGGTTAAAGCTCAGAGATCTGGCAAGAAGAGGGGGACTGTCCGGTTGGTATGGGAGGCTCCAGATGTCCCCTTGTATTTGTTGGGTACCAGGTCATCATGCAGGTGGAGACTGGAGTTGGGGTTGGAATGCAAGTAGCTGGACCCAACCAAAAGCAATTCCCCTTTGTGTTTAGGAGGACTCAGAGGATTGAGACAGGCTCTAAGTGGCCATTTAAGCAGCGGTGGGGACCTCCAGAGAAGGGTGAGAAGCTATTAGGCAAGCAGTGTTTTGGGCCCAGTGCACCACTAGGCGGCTCGAGGGGGTGTCAATCCTCATGCGGTTTTTTCACCCACAGTTTGGCAGAAGGCCTGCATGCGAGAGAAAGATGGGCTTGAAGTTAGACGTACTGTATTGCAAATTCCAGGAAAAGAAAAAGTCCAGGGTATCAAACTGGTGGAATCACAGGCGGTCGGGGCCCAGGGCAGCTGGCAGTGTGGCACTCAGCAGCTGGTGACTGGCTGGGGCCGTGGGAACAGGAGGCAGGCTGAGTGTCTGATCATGATGCCACGGGGTGAGAGGGATGGTACTTGACCGGCGCTATCAGTGAACCACAACAACTCTCTAGACCCAAGTGGCTGCCCGCCTGCAAGGGACAGTGGCAATGGAGGTGCCACTGGCATTCACCCATCATCAAGGAGCAAGGCACTGATTACAGGGGAGGCCACTTCCTCTTGCAGCTTAGAAAGGCGCCCTTGATCAAGTTCAGCCCTCTTCTGAAGGTACCATTTCTGTTTCAACAGAGAGGATTCAGTAGCTGGGCCAAGCTGCTGGGGGAGGTTTCATGAACCTAGGGCATGAGGGGTACTTGGGTTCTGAGCTCCGCTGTCTAAAAGCCTAGATCTCTAACAATGCCCAATAAGCCACAAAAACTTGCCACTCCAAAGGCATACAGCAGGGGACTAAGAGATGGGGGCATCTGGCCCAGCACCCCATGGCAGTCAGCAAGCGTCATGCTTGATCCATAAGCTCCAAAAGGTGTGTTCCTCAGTGCCCCGGGCCTCAACGCAGAGGTTGGTACTGCGTGGCACTAGAGGGAGGGCCTGTTGTGTGGCCAGTTGCACCAGTTCCAGGGCACGTTTCTATTGGGGTCCCCAGGTGAAGTTGGTGGGCTTTCTTATAAACGGGCCAAAAGAACAAGAGATGTGGTATGTGCTATGGGCAGAACCCAAAGAGGCCCAATAGGTGTTAGACCTTTTTGAGTGTCTGGGAGTTTTTAAGAAAAGAAGCTGTTGTTTGACTGCATCATGAATTTGACTGCTGTCAGAGGAGGAGACAATACCCAGGAATTTAACCGAAGTGGCAGGACCATGAACCTTCTGTGGGACAACAGCCCCACCTCCACTTTAAAGGCCAGTAATCAGCATGATCCGAGTCCTGTAAGAGTGTATGGTGGAGCCAGATCTGAGGTAGCCATCCCATCACCACAGAGACGAAACACTGTCAGTTTTCTTGGAGGAATTTGGTAGATTAGCCCAATGAGGGTGGCAAGTAAATAATAAGGCTTTGAGCAATCCCAATTATTTATTTGGATATTGGAACCCAGGTCAGCACTCTATATGGAACTTCTGTAGTAAGACACTAAATCACAGGGGCTGTAATGGCAGGGAGGTTTTTTTTTTTTTTTAACCTGTCTTGTTTGCTGTGTATCCTTTGTACCTGGCACAGAGTAGGTACTCAATAATTATTTACCAAATAAATAAATTCACAGCTTCCATCACATATGAATCACTGGCATTTAGTTACTATCAGATTAACTATCATCCTAAAATTTAGCATTACTGGAGGTTTCTAACGAGCAGGTTCAATTAACACCTGATGCAAAATTGTTCCTTGGCCACATGCTTCTGCATTTAGACAGACCATTCCACTATCATTGATGAAGAACCACATGTCTTCCAGGAACTTTGACACAAAAGGACCTTGGTCCCACCCTCATTCTACCCAGAGGTACAAGTATAAACAGAACTCCCTTCTGCAAGCATGACCTTCTGTGCTGTAGTTAAGCCTGTCTTCTCCCTCTTCCATTTCCCATCTTCTTCTCTTTATCTGGGAGATAGGTTTAAAACTCTCACTGTTGCAGCCTCGTGAAAGAGCCAGAGCCAGGAGACCACAGCTAAGCCACACCCAGACTCCCAACCTCCAGAAACTGTGAGTTAATAAATGTTATTGTTTTAAGACAGGAAGTTTGGAGTAATTGGGGTAATTCTGATCTCAAAATTAACTTACAGATCCAAGAAGCTCAGTGAACTTCAAGCAAGATAAATACAAAGAAAACCACACCTGGTCACATCAGAATCAAAATGCTGAAAACCAAAGGTAAAGAGAAAAATAACATACCACATATGGGCTGACAACAATAATAATGACTAACTTCTCAATGAAATCAATGGAGACCAGTGGCAAAAAAATGTTCAAAGAGAGCGATGGTCAACTCCAGTGAAGACCCTTCAAATTTACAACAAAATAAAGACACTTTCAGACAACAAAAGCTGAGAAAAAAAAAACTTCAACAGCAGACCTGCACTACAGGAAACTCCAAACAAGCAAGCAAGCAAACAAATACATAAATAAATAAACCTCCAGGTTCAAGGGAATAACATCAGATGGAAACCTGGATCTACATGAAAGCATAAGATGTACTACATATGGTAAATATATGGGTAAATATAAAGATCTACATTCTTTACAATTTTTCTTAAAGGACAACATACTGTTTAAAACAAAATCATAACATAATAACGTAGGGGCTTACAACCTATGTAAAGCAAAATATATAGCAACAACAGCACAAAACAATGAAAGTGGCGTAAGCGGATTTCTATAATGTCGAAGGTTCTCACATTTTACGTGAAGAGATACACTCTTAATTCTAAGTAGACTATAGTAAGTTAAGAATATATATTGTAATTCTTGGAGCAGCCACCAATAAATAAATAAACCAAAAAGCCAATATAAAATATAAAAATAAAATGAAATACAAAAAAATACTTGATTAAACAGAAACAAAGGAGGAAAACAGGTACTAGAAATAGATAGGACAAATAGAAAATGAATAGTAAGATGGCTGAGGTAAACTAAACCATATCATTAAGTATCAATACATTCCATGCAAATGGATTAAACTCTTCAACTAAGAGGAAAGGACTCAGAATGATTAGAAAACAAGACCTAACTGTATGTTGTATACAAGGTACACACTTTAAATATAAAGTTACAAATCGGTTGAGTTTTTAAAAAAAATAAAAAGCGACAGTGCACACAATAAGCCGATATGACTAGACTAATACCAAAGTGAACTGCAAAACAATAAGTATTTCCAGGAACAGGTAGAGGCATTTCATAAAGGAAAAAGGGTCAATTCATCAGAAAGACATTACAGTCTTAAGTGTGTATGCACCTAAAAATATAGAGTAAATATTTATAAAACTAAACGGAGAAAGACACAAATCCATAATCATGATTAAATATTTTATCATTCCTCTCTCAGTAATTGATAAGACAGATAAAAAAATTAATAAGGATACAGAAGATCTGAACAATATTATCAGCAATTTGACTTAAATCTACCAATAACCAAGAAATTTAGAATTCACATTCTTTTTAAATGCACATAGAATTTTATTCATGAAGTAGACTATATGTTGAGTGCCAAAATAAGTCTCAATATATTTCAAAATGTTGAATGTTAAAGTATGTTCTCAGAATAAGAAAAATTAAATTAAAAAATAACAACAGGACATCTTTTAAAAATTCCCAAAAGTTGGAAACCAAATAATATACTTCTAAACAACCCATGGTCCAAAGAAAGATGACGAGGAAAATTAGAAAATACTTCTAATTGAATGATAATGAAAATACAACATCCAAAATTTCTAGGATGCCACAAAACCAGGGCTCCAAAGGAAATTTATTTTAAATGCCTTTATTAGGAAAAAGTTCACTGAGAAAAAAATTATAATAAAAGCTAATAAATTGAAAGATATAACAGTTCATGATTTGGAAGAGTTAATATTATTAAAATATTATTCTTCCCCTAGTTGATCTAAAGATTCAGTGCAATCCAAATTAAATCTGAGCAGTTATTTTGAAATTGGCAAGCTGATTTTAAAATTTATATGAAAATGCAAATTACCAGGAGTAGCCAAAACAATTTTGAAAAACAAGAATAATGACGAATAACTTAAACTACCTGATATCAATAATAACTACAAAGCTATAGTGATCAAGACAATGTAATATTGGTGTCAATATAGAAAAATACAGAACAGGATAGAGTTCCCCAGTATACAGCCAACTGATTTTGACAAAGGCACCAAGTATCCATGGAGAAATGATCAGGGTTTGTTTTTTGTTTTTCAACAAATGGTGTTGGAACTATATACCCACGTGAGGAAAAGAAAATTCACCTCAACTCCTATCTCACCAACACATAAACTGATTGAAAATGAACTACAGACCTAAACATAAAAAAATTAAAACTCTAACACTTCTAGAAGAAAACTAAAGAATATCTTTTTGACCTGCAGGTAAGCACAGATTTCTTAGACAGGACACAAAAAAATATTAACCGTAAAAGAAAAAAAAAAAAGGTTAATTAGACTTCATCAAAATTAAAACTTCTACTCAACAAAAGCCATGATAAAGAGAAGAAAAAGGCTCCTAAGGCTGTTAGAATGTCTCTAAGAATTGAGCACCATTGCCCAAGCAGTGACTACTCACCAGCATCTCCCTGTATTGGCTTTATTTTTTCCTAGTTCCTCACTCCTGCTCCCTGGGGTCAAATTCCAAAATACCCACACACAGCCTTTCACCTCAGTCTCTGCTTCCAGGGCATTCCAGGCTAAAACAATACTCTAGTCAAGAAATTACAGGTAAGGTCTCTTTGGCTAGGAAGAAAGGGAAACTAACACTTCCTGAGCACTCAGTATATGCCAGGCGCTCCACATTTGCTATTGCACTTGACACTCACCAGAGCTACGAACAGGGAAACTGGGGTCCAAGTTATTCAAAGTTACACAGCTTTTCCAGGGCTACAAAATACAGGTTTCTCTAACTTCAGTTTATACTCTTTCTTACTCTCCATGCTGCTCCACGATACCTGTCTTTGACTACCGTCTTAGATGTATTTTTGGAAGTGAACTGTCATGATAAATAATAACAATAGTAGCTATTATGCATTGAGTGCCTATTTATGCCAGACAATTAGCTAAGCACTTACAATTAATCCTCAGTGTAGTTCTATAAGCTGTTACTATCCCCGTTTCATTCAATTGAAAATGGAGGATTGCTGGGGTTAACTTTCCCAAAGTCCCCTGCTAGCAAAATAATAGCTAATATTTGCGTTTACTATGTGCCCCCAACATCTATAATTTCATTTAATCCTCACATCCACTCATGAAAGAGGTTCTTTATGATCATCACATTACAGAGCCAGCTACTCCAAAGTCCACGGGTATCTTTTTCTCTCCCACGCTGCCTCTCATTACAAGAAAGGGGGAAAAGGAGGAATGCATAACCAGAAAAAAAAATATAGTCTACCATGATCACTTTCTACATCAGCTGTGTTGATAAAAGACTTGGACAAAGTGCTCTGAACAGAGCTACACTCTCACCAATCAGTGCCTACGAAAAATATGACTGGCGTATGGCTATTTTAAGGAAGAGTTTCTTAACTTCACCACTATTTTGAGCAGGATAATTTTTTGTGGTAGGAGATTATCCTGTACATCATTAGATATTCAGCATCATGCCTGGCCTCTGACCACTAGATGCCAATAGCACCTGCCCCTCAAGACAACCAAAACTGTCTTCATACTTTGCCAAAATCGTGCCTAGTTTAGAACCACTGGTGTATGATATTTTAACCAAATCCTTTTAATTCTAAAACTGAACAAAGCATATCAGGACAATGGTTCTCAGGAGAATTCCACTCTGGGGGGAATTGAATTGTGGATATATGAACAGACTCACAACATCTCCTGCCCTACTCTTACTTCCTCCCTCCTATTCTTTTGTCCCCAACTCCCAGGGATGCCACCCACCCACTAACAATAGACCAAAGCACTGGAAGAGACCTTGCTCCTGGGCCATGAGGGTCCTCCTATTTCTCATCAGATATCTCTCCTCTGATTCAAGTTTTTTGTCTAGCCCCGATTTGCATACTGTCATAATCAGACTAAGAACAAAACCTATGTAATTGGCTCTGCCTCTAAACAACAAGCATACCATGTTAAGAACACTGTTTCTATATTTACAAATCCAAGACATGATTGAAAGCATCATGCTCTCACCGTAGGAACAATATTCCCATAATCAATCATCCAAAGCAAACTGTATGATTATTTGTATTATCCAGGATTTCAAGGCTGTTTCAAGGCAGAGAAGCCGAATAGAAATACGCCAACTTATTCAGCAACCCCCTTTCTCCTTCATACACAAATAGAACTATTGTTTACATTATTTTGTCCAAAGTTTTGACATGAATTACCCTAAACATTCTAAATTTATGAGTTATAAATAAATGTTACTGAGTCAAATCTATAAGTAAGAGATATGACTAGCCTAAAAAGACCATAGAAGGTTTTAAAATATTTTTCTAAACTATCCATTCTTTCTGGCATTAAGTCATGAAACAGTACAATGTGTATGTGTGTATGTGTGAGATACAAGGTGGCAAACACTATCGGTGTATACTCTCTTAGTAATCTGGCCAAATAAAATGTCCTTCTACAAAGCTATTCTGTAAATAACTTCTATAAAGTTCTAATGATGTCTTTTAAATAAATCTCTACAGGTGTAGTTAAAATGGGAAACTTAAAGACAACATCAAAATGAGTCCAATCATGATATTTATCCTTACAAGGAATATTTTACATTTATATAGAGAGGCATTGTTTTCTACTTCTAATACATGTATTTGAAAGACTGAGAGCCACACAGCAGACATCTGGGCCCTCCCTAATAGAATAGGTTTTATTAGAGTCACAACCCAGTGAAACCAGAGAAAAAAATGTACTTTCAATTTACAAAATCTTTATATATGTGTAATCTAGTCCAAGCATTCAAAAGAAGAGATAATTGCATAAGTTAAAGAATTGTGACTTAATAAAAGTTTAAAAGTAATTGGTATCAAAGTTAATTAAACTTTGGATCTTCATTCTTTTGTTCCAGTCCCATTTTAAAACTTAGTGCCAAAGTAAAAATGATTTCCATTAGGCAAATAATTACAATGGAGACTCCCTTTATGAATGTAGCAATGTGCATAGACCAATGTACAACAAATAAATAAATATCTGTACAAATTTTCATTCTAAATGAAAATTTAAATTAGATTTTGCTTTAAATGAAAATCTGTTTCTTATAGAGTTGTTGTGAGAAACAAGATTATACATGTAAATATACTATAAATCTTGATATGTTATGTAAAATGTGGCATTTGTTCGATTTTCACACAAGTTTCCCCAGGTATTAGCTTAGTGAAACATTTCCAATGATACATACCATCTTCCTGCTATCTGCCTCCTTGCCTTCCCCACTAAAATCGGGATAATTACCTTACCATAAAGTTATGTTCTATTAAGAAGTTAGAAAACAGAAATCATACCCCTTCAAATCAGTGAGCAAATCACAAGTAAACACTAAAACCCTTTTGACTCACCTGCCTTGGCACTTTGTTCCATTTCCTGAGTTAAAAGTCGCTCTTTTGGCGTGACCCAGCATATGTACCCAGCTCCTCAGCTTTCCTTGGATTCCTCTGCAGCTGCTAAGTCTTGAAAGCAGTAAAGAGGCCGCCTCATCTGGGCCCGCAGAGCCCATCTCTTCTCTATTCTCTGGTTACTTGGTCGATGATTGCTAAGTGTTCCACTTTCTGGGAAAGTGCACACGGGTGGTATCCGATTCAGCCTAGCCCACTCTATGTCGGAGGGCATGATTTTAATACATCCATAAACTCTTCTGATGCTGTCAATGCCTGTAACTCCTTCTTTTATTGTTTTCTTTTTTGCCTAAAAGTTTGTTTCTCTTCCCTATCGGATCTCCAAAGGTCTCTTGAGGTATATGAGGCATACGTGGATTGAATGAAAGCCGTGAGACGAAAAGTTAGACTTAGGCAATTACTTTAGGATATACAGTTTTTGAGGAGAAAAATACAGAGAGGTGTCAGCCAGATCTAGAGTTTCTTACTGTCCCCCAAACTACAGAATTGTTAAACCTCATTACAGAGGTCTCCAGTATACTGTTTTCCTCTGCATTATGCTGAGCTGTAAACGTTATTGAAAATTCCAGCCATTTAAAATTTCTCAGGGCTTCCCTGGTGGTGCAGTGGTTAAAAATCTGCCTGCCAACGCAGGGGGACACGTGTTCAAGCCCCGGTCCGCGAAGATCCCCCATGCCGCGGAGCAGCTAAGCCTGTGCGCCACAACTACTGAGCCTGCACTCTAGAGCCCGCGAGCCACAACTACTGAGCCCACGCGCCACAACTACTGAAGCCTGCGTGCCTATAGGCCGTCCTCCACAACAAGAGAAGCCACTGCAATGAGAAGCCACCACAATGAGAAGCCCACGCACCGCAACCAAGAGTAGCCCCCACTCGCCGCAACTAGAGAAAGCCCGCGTGCAGCAAAGAAGACCCAACGCAGCCAAAAATAAATAAATTTATTTTTTAAAAAATTCCTAAATTCTACAGTGTCTTTTCTTGATCTCCTGAAAATTTCCGGCTAGCTCCATTCACATCAAAATACCCTCAAACAAAAGCAACAGTAGATGGCAGAGGAGGAAATAAATTCTCCATTAAAAGACAAACGGCTCAACCACAAAGGCCCATATTGAATAACAACCAAATGTTGCAAGCAAAGCTCAGTTCCCAAAGGCTAAGAAGGCCCCATGGTGGATTGTCTCCCAATGATAAGCGTACATCTCTATTTCCAGGAGTACAATTTTGCTAATCTAACAATGCATAGGCACATTGAATACAAAGTACTTAGAAATGGTAAGTCCACGTTTGTGACATTTGATGACTGGCATAATTAATAATGAGGCCATACAAAACTTAGGGTAGGTGGTGAGCCTCTAGCTAAACATCACTACTTTCTGAACTTTTTTAGCAAATTACCTAAGCACTCAGCATTGCATCCCCTGCTCTCCATTAATGCACATCTTCTAGTCTTCAAAACTAACTAAAAAGTTACTTTCTCCAAAAAATCTTCCCTGAATAGCCATCACTGTCTCTGTTTATTTCTTCCTAACACCCCTTCAATTTATGTTTAACCTGCGCTCTATTCATGTATAATGCTGACCTGATGTTAAGTATGTGTCTCTCTCAGCCTGCAAATGGTCTCGTTGTAAATTAGCAGAAGGAATATGCTTCATCCCCTAGGTCACTTACACTGGAAATTACTGAACACTTGCTTTGCACTTTGTGTCTGTTAATTCAGTAGTTCCTCACACTAATAACTGAGGCAGTAGACCAGCTGCAGTTCAAAACCTTAGTAGGTAGAAGAGAGACCCCAAAATCTCTCTCAAACCTACCCCTTATTTTCTCTCTCTGCCACCATTATAGTACCTAATAGAGGGCTGTGCCCAGTGAGAAGACAAAAAGTATTATTTCAACTTAATTCAACCAACATTTATTGAGAGTCCAAAGAAAATAATTGTGATAGACACTGTAGAGCAGTGAATCTCATCTAAGGATGATGCTTTCCCCAAAGGACATCTGGCAATGTCTAGAGACATTTTTGGTCATCACAACTGGGAAGAAGGCGCTACTGGCATCAAATGGGTAGAGGCCAGTGATACTAAGCACCCTACATCATGTGAAGCGAGGGGACCAATCTGAGGAAAACACTGGCTGGCTGAGGAGCAGTCCAGTTGGGGTGGGATACAGGGTATAAACAGGAAAGCAACGAGAAATAAACTTGGAAAGGTAGTGGGGCTTGTAGTTGCAACATACCATGAAGACCCAGGTAAGGAATGTACACTGAATTTGATACCTAGTGAGGAGCTGGCTCCACCTAAACTTAGCTATGAAAGCAGTGCCAGAAGGAACTGGAGTGGGAAGAAATAAGAGGCAGGCAGATTTGTTGGAAGCCTTGTTTTACAATTGTGCAATTGAGATGCAATGAGGAAGCACTGGGAGTTGGGTTTACAAAATATGTGGAATAGAAAATCCACATTTCTTGCCAAGTAACTATATAGAATCAATACATACGGAGTGAATAAGCCAAAAATGATTGCCTAGTTTTGATTCTGCATAGAAAGAGGAAACGCAGTTTGAAAGGTTTGGGAATGGAAGGATTAATTATTTTCGGACATAATGGGGTGCAAAGGAGAGACGTGAGACCACTGTGGCATGTTTTGGAGCACAGGATTCTGGAGCACAGAATAAAAATGAAGGCTAAAAAGGGAGATTTGCAAAAAAGTAGATGTTAACAATGGTGCCTATGGACATAAAACAAAGAAAGAGACAAGTGAAAGGCCCGCGGTCAGAATTTTGAGAAACTCCTCCATTAGTCGACCAGAGAAGAAGGGAAGCAAACAAACAAAAAATGGAATGGAAGGGAAATGGGAAGAGAATCAAAACAGTGCTATGTTAGATAGGACAAGAAAAGAGAAGGTGGTCGGGCCCATGAAATGCTACAGAGAAGCTGGGAAAGACGAGGTGTGAAAACAAATCTTTGACCTCAACAATTAAGAGACAGTTGATGGCACTGAGTAGGCAGTTTATGTAATGTGGTCAGGACACAAGACAAATTACAGGGGTGCAAAGGAGTTGCTGAGAAAGTGGTACAGCTTATCATGATGGAAACATTAAGATAACTCTATAATGTACAACTCTTAACCTTTCTTCTCTTTGGAGCTGCTGCTCCAGAGCATCTGTGTGGCAACTTTTGAATGTGACCAATTATCACAAGAGATAGTTCACTGAGGAAAATATAGATTACCTAAAGAACGAATGACTTTTAAAAGGTATCTTTCAATTATTAAGTTATATGACACTTAAAAAGTCTTTCCTGTGGAAAAAAGAAGTTTTTAAGTGATTAGATTTCTAGACCTAGATAGTCCTCCAAACTTAAGTTATAATGTACTAAAAATATTTCAAATATATCTAGAACATTATTTAGAATATTATTTTTTAAGAAAAAATAAAATGAGTTTTTATTCCCTCTCATGCTAATTACTGCATATCAATTTTGGAGGTTGAGAATGGTACTTTGGGGACATCCATAGCTTTGACATTAGAGAAATCAGCTCTCTACATTGGTATAAGGGAAAATATTTTACTATATTTGCCTAGGAGGGTAACTCTATAGGCCAGTCCCCTCCCAGCAAATGGGACCACAAAGACCCCAGTTATGAATCACAAAAATCTCCCTTTTCCCAACGTTGCTCCTCTCTGGTTTATGCTGTCAGTTGTAAATTATAGTTATAAGTTGGGAATGCTTATATTACACACAATCACCCTCATAAGGGTATTAATTTATTCAATAAATATTTATTAAGGTGAAGGTGACCTTGTCCTGAAGGCTGGCTGACCAGAAAAGGAGTTGGCCTTTTATCAATACAAAGTTTAATGGCTACTGGTCATAGCCCAGCACTCAAGACAAGGATTCCCGGTCAAACACAAGGGTTGGACCACCACCCTCAGTGATGCCACAGGAAGGATTCTTGCATTCCAGATCCTGAAGGCTTACATGGCAAATCACACCACTGCCTGTCACAGCGTAGAGCTACTACAACTAGGAAAACTGAGTTGCAGCTCCCTTATCTGATCAAGAAAGAGCTCGTGTTACCCACACACAAAAAGAGCTGTCAGGCTTCCCTGGTGGCGCAGTGGTTGAGAGTCCGCCTGCCGATGCAGGGGACACGGGTTCGTGCCCCGGTCCGGGAAGATCCCACGTGCCGCGGAGCGGCTGGGCCCGTGAGCCATGGCCGCTGAGCCTGCGCGTCCGGAGCCTGTGCTCCGCAACGGGAGAGGCCACAACAGTGAGAGGCCCACGTAACGCAAAAAAAAAAAAAAAAAAAAAAAAGAGCTGTCAGGACAGGACTGGAGCCAAGGTTCTGCCATTGTAAATGCTTTTGTATTCAGGCAAGTGGATGATGCTTATCTACTCATGCAGCTTAAAAGGCCCATAGCCTAAGGGTCGGGGACCCTCCAGTCTAACATCTGCACTTGCTAGATCTCTTTGCAATGCCCGGGAATGTAACGAGAAACAGGGGACCTGTTATGGCCCCTGTCTCCATGAATTTTCCCCATAAACGCTGCTCCAGCAGGCCCCTTGCATGTGCTGCTTGGCCATTTGCCCTTGATGTACAAGTACCGACAATAAATCAGACACTGGAGACACGGAAGTAAACAAAACAGAAAGTCCCTGCCCGCAAGCTTACACTCCCCTGGGAAGAGAGAAAGCCAACAAACAAATCAGTAGATAATGTACCAAGTGGTGATAAGTGATATGAGGAATAATAAAGCAGTGGAGAGAGAAGATCATGGAGGATCAAGGAGGTATACAGGGTGGACTGCAAAAGTGATAGCTGAGCAGTCACCTAAAGGAAGCGAGGGATTGAACCATATGTCTGTGCAGAGAAAAGCATTCTTGGCAAAGAAAACTCAGTTCAAAGATCTTGAGATAGGAGAATATTTTGTACGACGAGAAAGAGCAAAGAGGCGTTTGCTGTTCCAGGAGATCAAGAGTAGAGAAGAGTGGGAGGAGATGAGGTCCTTCAGACCATGGTAGAGGCTTTGGATTTTACTTTGATCCAGATGGAAGGCCACTGGAGGAAGCTGACTCGAATTTCAGAAAGATCCCTCGGGTTTCCTGTGGAGAAGAGGCAGGGTATGGAGAAGTATCCAGTGACATGTAGAAGCAGGGAAATGATTAGGGACTCACTGTAATCATCTTGGCAAGAGATCTGGTAGCTCGGAGTGGGATGAGTGGTAATAGAGACCATGAGAAGAGGCTGGATTTGGGAAATATTTCCAAAATTGAGCTGACAGGATTTTCTAGTGAATTCGTAAGAGAAAAGTTAAGAATGACACAATTTTGTGGGCGGTTTTGGCCCAAGCAACTGGAAGCCATTTACTGACAAAGGGAACTGTAGGATGATCACGTCTGTAGAGGCAAACTGAGTTCAAGCTGGGACACGTGAAGTTTGAACGGCCTCTTAAACCAAGAAAAGATACTAAAATTGCATACATATCTCCTGCCATTCAGAAAAGTCATAGGGACAAGATACAAACTTTGGGAGTCACCAGCACAGAGGGGGCATTTAAGCACACAGGCAAGGTCACCTAGGAAAGCCATGCACTAAGATGTGGTCTGGGACCTCTGCAGATCCCCAAGATCCTTTTAGGAGGTCCACGTGGTCAACATATCTTCATAACATACTGAAATAACATTTGCTTTTTCCGTTCTCATTCTCTCACAAGTGTGCAGCGGAGTTTTCTAGGGACCACATGAGCTGTGTTACGGCAGCAGATTAAATGCAGAGGCAGATGAAAATCCAGCTGTCTTCTATTAACCTAGGCATTAAAGAGATCAGCAAAATGTAAAGCTATGCCACTCGCTGCTAAATTTTTGTGTTTGGGAAAATATAGTTATTCTTCATAAAAATATGTTATTTGGAATTCCCTGGCAGTCCAGTGGTTAAGACTCCGTGCTCCCACTGCAGTGGGGTGCAGGTTTGATCCCTGGCTGGAGAACTAAGATCCTACATGCCTGGCGGTGCGGCCAAAAAAAAAAAAAAAATGTTATTTATGTTAATATGTAATGGGTTTTGTCAGGGAGGAAGAAATTTTACTCTACACCTCCAGGTTCTTCTGGCTGATATAAGAATTAAGTTGACATGAGAAAGGTTAACAAGAGAAAAATCAAACAAAAGTTTAATAACGTGCATACATGGGAAAATCCCAGAAAAACCCGAGTAACTTGCCAAAATGGCCAAAACTCTTACCTTAAATACCATCTTCAGCTAAAGACACAAGAGAATGTTGAGGTAGCAGTGGTTTGGGACTTCAAAGGGGAGGAAAGCAATTGACATGGAGATGGAAAAGCAAATGTTTGGGAAACAAATGCTTGCTGGGCCAGGAATGGACAGTGGGACACAGAGTGGACTTTTATCTGTAGGTCCTGCCCAGTGTCCTCCACCTCACTTAGCCCATATCCTTTGCAGATTTCTCTGGCCATAGCTCTATTCCAGGCACAGACCCTCTATCTAAGTTCTTTTAGGCAGTTAAGGGGAAGGTCAAAGTTTCTCCCTGAGTCTTTTGGGCCTTGATGGTTTTCAGCTTGAAATAATCCACATGCCAAAGAGACATCTGGGGGCAGCAAGGCTTTCTCCCCTGCAGTTTGTTACTGTTATTTTTAAACAAGTTAATGAATTTTTTACATTTCTTGGTTTCAATTGCTAATATAATAACTGTCAGTAGAAATAACCCACATAAGCCAAAGCTCTTTGGGATCCTCAGTAATTCTTAAGAGCTTAAAGAGGTCTAAGACCAAAGAGTCTGAGAACTGCTGACCTGGGAGTAAGTATGGAGGGGAAGGAAAGGAAGTCTAAGAAAGGAGGTAGGCAGGACGAGGAGAAACCTGGAGGGAGAATGAGAAGAAGTCACCAGTGAGTGTGAAGGAAAACCACGAGAGAGTATCCAGAGGGCGAGTGAGCAAAGTTTTTCAAGAAGGGAGCAATCATGATCATTCTCCTATTGTACAGTATTTGGATCGTTTCCAATCCTAAATAACTGTAAAGAATGCTGCAATGAGGGACTTCCCTGGTGGTCCAGTGGTTAAGACTTCACCTTCCAATGCAGGGAGTTTGGGTTCAATCCCTGGTCGGGGAGCTAAGATCCCACATGCCTCTTGGCCAAAACACCAAAACATAAAACAGAAGCAATATTGTAACAAATTCAATAAAGACTTTAAAAATGGTCCGCATCAAAAAAAAAAAAAAAAAGAATGTTGCAATGAATACCTTTGCAATTAGAGCTTTTCCGATATTTTTTTGCTTGTTCATTCAGATAGGATCCAAATATTGAAGTTAAACAGTATACATTTTTAAGACTCTGGGTAAAATTGTCTAATGACTTTTCAAAGAGCTCTTGGCAATGTATATAACAACCAAAAATGTATGAGAGTGACTTTTTCCTCACAAAACTATCTCATCTTTGCTCTGATTTTCCTAATACTTGCTGAAATAGTGAAACATGCTATCTCATTTCATTGCATTTTTACTATTACTGTGTTTCTACAACTTACCATGTGCTTGTTATTTCTATATGTCTCATGATATATGAATCACACATTTCCTTTATTTTATACATTCTACTATTGGTGTTATTTTTTTCTTATCCAGCTGTTCAAACTCTACATATACTAATGGTAATAATCTGATGATAATACCTAATGTGTTCTGCTTAATGAAAATATTTTACTGTATATTTACCTTTTAATTCTAGTAGGCATTTCTAACCTCACATGATCTTAAAGTTCAAAAAGGAAAATAAACGTATGTCTATAACATGAAGTAGCAAAATGAAAAAAAAAAAAAAAAAAAAAAAGGAAGGGGCTTCCCTGGTGGCGCAGTGCTTGAGCGTCCACCTGCCGATGCCGGGGACACGGGTTCGTGCCCCGGTCCGGGAAGATCCCACATGCTGTGGAGCACTGGGCCCGTGAGCCATGGCCGCTGAGCCTGCGCGTCCGGAGCCTGTGCTCCGCAACGGTAGAGGCCACAGCAGTGAGAGGCCCACGTACAGCGAAAAAAAAAAAAAAAAAGGAGGCAATCAACTGCATCACATGCCACAGAAAGACCAAATCAAATGAGAATTGACTCTTAGATTTGACAAGGCAGAAGTCCACAGTGACCTTGATAAGAGTATTCTGTCAGAGTGGTAAAGGCAAAAGTCTGATGAAAGGAAATTCAAGAAATAATGGGAAGACAGGAAATGGAGAGGGAACCATGATCAACACTTAATGAACTTAGTTTAAAAAGAAAGTGGACATACAGGGTGGTGTCCAGAGTGGATATGACATCAAGAGAGAATGTTGTTGTCTTTTTCAAATAAGGGTGTTTTAAAAGATACTGTTTTAATGGAAAGGGTGAGGTATAGTAAGACCATCAGATAAGAAGACAACTGCCATTGAAAAGATGGTTTGTTGTATACTCACAGATCCTGAGAGAGAATACACATCATGCCGCGGGGGGTCACACTGAGAAGCACCATGGTCGGTTGTGAGGTTAATGAGAGGAGGGGAACTTCATCGTGGTTTCGATGGGAAGGAATAAGGAAGGCAGGGCAAGCAGGCTTAGGACTGGCTGCTTTGAATAGTTTCTGTGGGCTCCGGGGCAAAGGAGCTGTCCCTTGTTGTCTGGTACCTGGCCCTGGGGTAGGTAGGGCAGGTGTATAGGGGCCCAAAGTGAGAGTCTGATAAAGGAGATAGTTGGGGGTGTAGATCCTAGATTGGTTGGTTTGTATTTGATTGATCAGTTGACTGACTGATGCCCCAAAAGGGAGATGGGTAATACATGAGGAAGACAGGAGGCCAAGGCAAGGTGACTCAGGCATATTATGAGGTTGTCCAGAACAAGGCATGTCTGGCACATGCATGTAGGGCAGATGTGAAAGCATCAAGTTTATAGAAGCTAGAAACATGATTAATACAGAAGACTAATAGTGTTTATGTGATGATGAGAATTATCCAGGAGTTAGGGGGCAAATCAGCCATTTAAGAAAGGAGACACACTATAAAGATGACTCAAAGACTTTTGAGTGGGCAAGAGGGGATTGGGATTCTGTGCCTTAAAGAAGTATGGATAGTTCTTTTATCGTTATAGGTCAGAAGGAAGAAGACGTGGGTACAAATCTAAGTATGTTGGTAGATTTGGTAATGGGAGCGTACAGAAGCTCTCTGCAGATTACTTCCATTTTCTCAATGATGGAAGGTCATCAGGGGAAAGTAATGAAAGGACAGGTGATATTGGAGATTTGCTGGAGAGAAGAAGGTATGAAATAATCACATAAGAGAGCAAGGAAACGAATTGACTAGAGAAATGTAGCAGGATTCACTTGAGCTTAGTGGTCGTAAATTTAAAGCAAGGCTAGTTAGCAGAGTCATGTGTCTTCATCTGGCCACAACCAACTAGAATATTCAACGATGACCACACATCTTAAAATCCTTCTCAGCCCTGAACCGAGCTCTGAGGTGTGGGATAATTTTTTGGCCTATTTTGGCACGTTTCATGATTTATCTCTTTCTTTTTTTTTTATCCTTTAAAGCAACCAACATTTAGCCCTAGATAAGTGAGGACCACATTTAAGTTTAATCATACAAGCTACGTCTCCTCCTGAACAATGGGCTTAATAAGGAAAAGAACCTAAGTACTATTAACAGGTACTCAACAAATTCTGAATAGGATAAAATGTTAATGTCCTTATTTAACTAGGATAACACCCACAATCACCACCACATTAAACCAGTATAAACACAACGTCATCAAAACTGCTATCACTTGTTCTGCCTTCCGGGTGTTATGCACAGCAGTGATGACAATTACAACCACAAAGTTCATATCTCTATTCTCTCAGTTTCTAGTTATCCAATTTATTACCATAATTGACAGTTTTCGCCAGAATCACATTTGTTAAGAGCAATCTAAATGCTGTAAGGCCCATCTTGAAGAAAGAAAATGTGTTTAATCTTTCCTCATCTCCCCATTGCTAACTATAATTAGCTCTTTGAGATTTTTTCATAATCGTCTGGAATCCAGACCTAATGAAGATCATGGTAATCGGGAATTCTCTCAACTTAAAACACAAACATAATCTGAAAATCTCCTGTAAGAGAAGACGGTATGATCCCTAAAAACCGGCCCTGTCAGAAATGTGAAATATTCTCTATAAGCCCTAGTAGGTGAGATTGTGCTACTGTTTCTAGAAAACAAATTCTCTCTGTTCAAAACTAGCAAGGGCAACTACTGTGTACTGCGTATGACCTACTATTCAGAGGCCTTTCACTATGACTCCTCAAGACTTGGTCCCTGAGACTCTGCACTTCTAGGCTTCTGTACACTCAATTTTATAATTATCATTAAGAATACCAAGAACTCAACATGAGTTATTTTCTGTAATCAATTCAGTGGAAACCACCACTTATCTGGTGGTTAGTGTGCACTTGTCATCTTTCTACCTGCCCAACATCTCCAGAACAAGCTCCCTGTGTTTGAGGAATTGCCCCCATCATAATCAGCTTTGCCTTTCCAAGACAGAAACCAGAAAATGCATTTTTCTTGCCACTAAGACACCAACACTTCAGGCTCCGCCATCAGACACGCCCACAGGAGCCTTGAACTTGGAATGGAGCAACCTGAGGAAGACAGACTATGGCAGAATCCACCTTCTGACTAGGGTGGCAAAGGAGGCATCTGGCTTTTGTGTAAAATAATGGCGGAGCTTCTAGTATTTGGTGTCCCACATTAAGGATATGATCCCAGATGGCGGAAACACTGACTCACTCTAAAGGAACCATGGTGTGTCTCTGCTACTGTGACTGGCTGTGTTACTTCCCACCTAACTCAGCAATCCCAGAAATTCCAGAGCTGATCACTTTTAATATGGTGTTTTTTAAACTGTTGTTCACAACCCATTAGTAAGGTGTAAAATCAATTTAGAGTATCACAACCAGCACTTTTTTTCAATGAAATAGAAGAGGAGAAATGTTTAAATCTCATAAAAGAAGTATTGCTCCATTCAAATTTTTTCATTTGTATAATAAACATGTATGGATACATGAAAACCACAATGTAAAATGTACTTCTTACTGAGAGTACCAGTCAAAAATTCTTTTCATGAGTTCTTTTTCTGTTTTAGCTAGCTAGAGTTAAGGTTCTGTTGTTTGCAGCTCAGAATCCACTGATGCTGTCTAATATGAACAGACCAGGGGTGCATCTCATTCTCATCTCTTTCCACTGTTCTCTAGGCCCCGCTGACTCATCATCTAGTGCCTATCAGTTAACCCCTATCTCATACCCGACAGAAAGTTAGCTCCTCCCTAAGGTACATGTCACAGTTAGTCTACGTGAAGGGCAACCAGGAAGAAATTCTGCATAAAACTAAAATTCTACAGTTTATGTAGATATTAATGTTTGTGATGTTAGTTATACTTGCCTTAAAACTTTCTCAAATGAGCATGTTTTATGAAGTTGAAACTGGAGGTTGTGATCAGCACTTACTTATGCATTTTTTTCTTAATAAGAATCTCCATCGGTCCCAAGTGCACTCTTGACTCCCCTGAGTGGAGTTAGGACAATCTAACCAGGCACACCTCCTTTCTCAAAAGCACATGTCAAAGACAACAGTTCTACCCAGCTTGATGTTGAGAAGAAATGTGTCTCTAGTTTTCATCTACAGCATACAGTTTCTGGTTTTCATCTGTTACCCGAATGTGCTGCCAAATGCAGCATCTCTCCAAAGTTGTGCACCTTATGGATGCCTAAAGAGTATGTAGCCCCCAAGTTCCTCTAGATACAGTACAGTTCACTGTTGCATTAAGCCGGAGGAGCAGAATTGTATCCCTAGAATGTATAGATTCGTTCCCTTATTGAATTACTTTGTAGATGACTGGGGTCCTCTCCACATCAGGAGTGCACTGGCCTTGGTGCTGTTTCATTACCCCTTGCTCATTTTTATATTTTCCCTCATGAAGTCTTTTGTATGACTCTGCTGTATTTCATAGATTGCTGCAAACAGACTACCTTCAAGTCTTCTTTGGAAAGGGACAAGGTATAAACAAACAAGCAAGGTCCCTTTCTTTTCCTACCCATACCCACACACAGAAGGCCCAATTCGACTCACGCCTCAGTTCCTGTGAAAACCTTCTGGCTGGTTTCCCTGCCTCTGCTTTCTCCTCTCACGATGCTGGATTCCTCTTCCTCAATATCGTTCTCATCACTTTACCCAGCTGCTCACGATCGCGGTTACTTGGTAAGATCACTGCTGTAGATGTAGTCTTCAGGCTTGCATTAGAGCCCTCCATCATGTGCCCACACACTTCCAATTTTCTCTCTCATGCTCACTGACAGGGACCTCTGCTCCGGGCCATTCAAACTGATGCCATCCTCGCCTTACCACTCGCAACCCTGCGAGCCCAACTCCTGCCACCACACTCTGTATCACCTTTGGAAAACCATCTAAGCTGCAGCTTTCAGAAAAAAGAATGTCTATATGTGTATAACTGAGTCACTCTGCAGTACAGCAGAGATTAGCACAACATTGTAAATCAACTATACTTCAATTAAAAAAAAAGAAAATGGGAGATGGACCCAGAGAATGTTATCCTTAGTGACATAAGTCAGACCGATAAAGACAAATACTGTATGATATCACTTATATGTGGAATCTAAAAAATAATACAAATGAATGTATATGCAAAACAGAAACAGACTCACAGATACAGAGAACAAACGAGTGGCTACCAGAGGAAAGAGGGAAGGAGGGAGGGACAAATTATGGGTATGGGATTCACAGATAAAAACTATGTACAAATGGATAAGCAACAAGGATATATAGCACAGGGAATTATAGTCAGTCTTGTAATAACTTATAATGGAGTATAATCTGCAAAAAAAAACTGAATCACCATGCTCGGCACCTGAAATTAATACTGTAAGTCAACCATACTTGAATTTTTAAAAATTTTTATTTAAAAAAAGGAAAATGGGAATAATACTTTGCATGGTTTTTTGTGAAAAGGGATAGCATATGAAAGTGCCTAGATTAACTAAACACATAATGAATGAAAATGTCTATCTTCCAAAGTGCCCGGCACATAGTCGGCACCTAATCTAAAATGTTTCTGAATATACTAGTTTTTGCTTCTGCTCATGCCGTTGGTACAACCCTGAAAAGCTCTATTCCCTCAGTCATTAGTTCCTAAAGAGTAGGCAATGGGTACACAGCCTGTGGAGTCAGACAAAGGCGGGGTCTGAATCCTGGCCCACTCCACTTACGACTGCATCACCTTGGCTGGGTAGCATCAGCATCCTCTGTGGGGCTCTTCCCTGGCTCTGCTGAAGGACAGGGAAGGACGTCCAAGACACGACTGATACAGTCATGGGAACCTAATCAGTACTGTAACTTCTACTGCTGTTTCTTCCATGTTAAAAACTGATAAATGTCTAGTTTGGTTCGGTTTGCAGTAAGGTGGTTGAGGTGTTCCTTTCACCCACAGCACCCAGGAAGGGTTACAGTTGAGGTAGAACAATTAACAAATAGACTCTAAGGGTAAGATTTCATTTTCTAGCTACTAGTAAACTGAGAACAAGCCCGGCAGTAACTGTATCACCTCCTCAAAGGGCCCCAGGCTAAGAAATAAGAAATGGTAATAAATGGGACTTGTGATGAAATAAGAACTTCAATTAACCATAATACTTGATTCCCAAGCCACTCAGGTTATGTATCTCATGTTACTTTTATATATCCAAAATACAGAGCTTGACGATGAGCAGGTGCTTTGTATTTACTTTTGACTGAACACAGGCTTTGTCGCCTCTAAAAATACACGACACAAATCACGAAGTCACCCTCCTTCTGTGACACAGCACCCTCCCACTCATCAGACCCAAAGACAATCCATGGTGCCAACAAACTTTGTCTTGGCATGGCGTTCCTTTATAAGTCTTGCTAATCCTAATAGCGTGCCCTTCTGTAGTTCCCAGTATCTCTAGGTATTAAATTACTGCCTGTAGTTGGTACTGCCAAACCCCAAAGCAGCACCCGCATCACCTACCCCACCCTACCTTATCCCAGTTCCTAACCACCTTTCAACCTATCGTGGAAGGGAGCGACAGAATTCAATTTCCTCTAGGTCCATTCCCTAACGCCCCTTCAGTCTACTCTGATTTACCTTACACTGTGTGTTAGGGGTGGAATTATGTCTCCCCCCACCCCCCAAAAAAGACATGTTGAAGTTCTAACCCCCAGCACCTCAGAATGTGACCTTACTTGGAAATGGGGTCGTCGCAGATGTAATTGGTTAAGGTGAGGTCATACTGGAGTAGGTGGGCTCTTAATCCAATATGACCGTGGCCTTATAAGAAAAAGAGAGAAACACAAAAGGAAGAGCCGTGTCATGACACAGACACAGGGAGCTAACACACTGTGAGTCTTGCTTCTTTCCCAGACTCACTTAGAGCATGAACCCCTCTCCTTACACAGCCCTAGACAAAAGGTGTGTCAGCCTTCCCTGTGCTGTTCTGCAGTTGCCTTGAGTTCCTTCTTCCAGAAATTGAATAGCATAGATACCAATGGGTTAATGGATGCCTTTTCTTTAAAGTCTTTGCACTTTTTTTCCCCAGCAGCAAAGAAGTGTCAGGGCAGTGCAATGACAATGAAAGAGGAGGCCCTTCCAATTCAACAGTTAAAAGCCCAAACAATGTGCACGTAAACTACCATAAATACCGTTCCCACTGTTTCTAGGCATCACGAGCAGCTCAGGGTAATACTCTCTACACTGACTTCAGAGAGCTGAGCTCTCCTCAGCCAGTCGTGTTAACTTCAGGAAAAAATGGCAGCACTGGTCACCTGTACCAGCTGCACAGAAGCGAGTATTGCAAATGCAACCAAGGTCTTGTCTGATGTCAGGTAGGGTTAGAGTCCCAGGAATGGAAACTGTTTAGCTGATTTCTCCCATTTTTCATTGTTTATGTTTTTACTTCTATCCCAATTCAATGAAACACTCCAAGTGTAGGACACAGATTTGACTTTTAAAAACCAGATGCCTCATGTTTCGGGTCCTCCTTTTAAATTAACACACAGGCAAACGACGTCACCTCCGTGTCAACAAAGGAAACCATCTCCCCCGCCCTTTGTGTCCTCCTTGCACATCTGCTCAGGACAGAACTGGTGCCAATTCAGCCAGTTCCTTTATGGGAAATGACATTCAGCAGCCGGGTCTGGATCTCCCGTAAGCCTCACATACTGTGGAGGCGGCTTGGAGGCCAGGCTCTGCTCAGTCAGATGGTGCCCACAGCTGCTGTGAACTGCTCTGACCTCCCGTGCACCATTTTCCCGGGGCTCTCCTGGAAACTCCCCTCCATCCCGTCTCTCTACGCCCCTCTGTCCACAGTAAGGAGATGCTCCCAGGGGACCCACGAGTCCTTGGCAGGACGATTAATAATAATAATAACAACAATAATAATATACTTTTGGGGAGCAGACTAATAGGAAGGGAAGTGAAGTATACTTTGTAGTTTTTTGGGGGAGGTAGGATTTTTTTCTCTCCCTTTAATAAAAATGTGAGCGTTCCGCTCTTCTGAAAGCGCAGGTTCCGGTTCTATGCTTAGCACCGGGAGCCAGAGAGGTTCCATCAGGGCGAATCTTTGATTTCTAGGCAGCTTTGGCTCCTGTTTCTCAAACCTGGGAAGCAGGCGCAGAGAAGCCTCGGGGATAGCTTAGAAAAGCCATTCAGTAGGTGCTGCACAGACTTCAGAGCGAGCGAGCAAAGGCGCAGTTTACAATTTCCCCTTGTAAGAAGTGTGGCTAGCAACCTAGGTGGGGAGAGATATGTGGGTGGGGTGAACTTATACATAGTTATTTTATACTGTGCCATCTTGCAGCAGATTTTCTGAGAACTTTGTGTGGGTTTGTTAGGGAAGTAAAAATTGGGTCAGAATAGTTTCACACTCTACTACAACATGCCTTGCGTTTTTGTTTTTTTTTATAGCCTCAATTTAGGCAAATCATATTCATGTATCATTGCTAATTTTCAAAACAATGACACAAGAAGACTTTGGCTAAAAAGGAATAACATATTCTAACCTACTCTTGTTTTTCCCTAATCTATCACTTCAACATTATAACAAAGGACTCAAAACTGATCTGTAAATATCATTCCTATTTTGCCAGGAAGATGGTTACCATATTTTGTGTCGAAAAAGTGTATTAAACCTGAATTTTTTTTCAAAAATAAAAGAATGTTTTTAAACGGACACAGGATTTTCCATTTTTATTTAGTGACACGATTATCAAATTTATGACTGAAAGGAAACTGAGAGTGCCATAAAATATACTGAATGACAGAATCAGGATTCAAAAATTATTTCAATGCATCAAAATTACCGGAAAATCTGACATGATTATATAGCACGACTGTAACATTTGTTATAAATGTAAATCCTGGCACTTGGGGCTCAAAAATAACAATTATATAAGGAAGGATGACGTGGCTACAGTTAAATAGCAACCTTTGGGGAATGACCAAATAACTTTTGGTGAGCACAAACTCAGTGTTAAGTGACCTGCCAAGCAAGTTAACATCGTAGACAGCCTTTTAATGCCAAAATGAACTCAGACAAGACTCCACCTCTTCTAATCACAGTCCAAGCCTCTCCTGGCATCTGGAACCTTCTTTGCTCCTAGGTAGTGCTCATTGAAAGGAACCCACACAACCCAGACCAGTTCTGAAAATTTGAAGATTCCTAAATGCTTTAAAAATCTGATGACAGTTACCGACTTTCTGTGCAGAAAAATGCATATATATATATTTTTTTATATTCCCTTTCCAGATGTTCACAGATTCCTTAGAAGATCTAAGAGCAACAGTTACCCATGGATCCCTGATTGGGAACTCCTGATAGAGACCATAGCCAGAGCAACCAGAATCAGCAGTGCTCTGGAACTGAGGTTCATCTTGACTCTCATATTGAAAGGTCTGCTTGGCTCGTACCTGCTGAAACCCAAGACTGAGGTGGGCAGCTCAGAGCAGGAGTTGGTGACTTTCACCAGATTATGCTGGTTTTCTACCATCACAAAACCATGCAGTGCAGTAAGTTCAATCACCTCAGCAAGTATCAGTCAACCATCTGAAATCCTTCCTTACATGAATAGACATGCAGCTAAATCATGTTTTTCCGTTTTACGTAATAGTTGTAATAATATTAGCTAAGATTTATTAAGCACTCACCACATGCCAGCCGCCATGCCAAGCCGGTGTGAACGTTCTCAGCAGAGCCTCACAACAGTCCTGCACGCTGTGGACCACTGTTCTCCCCGGTTCAGGTGAGGACACTGGAGCAGGAGAAGGTGGGTGACTTAGCCGTGCTCACGTCCGCACCACCTGTCTGCTCCTAACCTCAGTACCATGCTGCGTCACCTCCTGGGGTGATGAACAGAGTGAGCTATCCTCCTTCAGGAAGCAGTGGTGGGTATCCCTTAACTGCGCTCTGGTTTCCAGGTTGCATTCACCTGCAAAGGCAGAGCAGAGCACTCTTTTACTCACAGGGTTAGAGGCTTTGTTGAGTTGCCACCCTTTTAAGCTTCCAATCTTAATTTTCATTTTGCATCTTCCTTAAGGTTTGTGAAAGAAGGACCCTCACCTTTTGTCCCCTTGTTTTTATCTGCTACAGGACCTGTCCTCTTCCAGCAACCTTGAGTTATGAGCCTTTGATATTTGGGCTTATATTCTAAACACGTGACTCTTCAGAGTTGTCTTTTTGTTGTTGTTATTCAGTATCATGGCCCTGACCTGAACCCAACACTTTTCATAAACGGGTATGAACAAATCTGGGAGTACTTCCTAGCTCCGGCTCCAGAGATTGAGTTAATACAGCTTACCCTGTTGAATACCAGCTTCCACGGGAACTTTAGGTTGTATAATCTCTTTTTCCTGTAGGGATTCAGTGATGGAAGGCAAGACGTAAACTAGAGATGCACGTGTCTGGCCCTTCTCTGCCATGTCCCTGTAACTATTTTCTGATGTGCAAGCTTGCGCTTGACAATGTCCTCCCCCTCCCACTTCTCCCACCACCTCCCTTTTCTCTTATGTCCCTAGGCCTTCAGATCCCACGAGTTACCCTCTTTTTCCTCTCTAAATTTCTGGACCAGAGAATGCTGGCTATCCATTAGAGATCTCCATTTTGTGCTCATTGGACCAAAGAAAGCAGATAAATTATTACGAGTCATTGTAAGTTAACAGAATATAAAATATTCAGATCATACAGTATGGTCTCCTCTGACGTCAGTCTTGTGCCACGGAACTCTGAGTTTGTTTTAAAGAATATGAGAACCCTCAACTTAAACAGCAGCAGGAAGAAAGGCAGGGAGGAGACACCCCCCGCCAGCCCCGATCTCACTAGAAGCACGTTTCCAGCGCACTTGCCCACAATTCGGGTTCCTGCATGATTGTGCCTCACAAATAATCTCACTGCACATCAGGCTGGGAAATGAACACTGGCAGAGTCCTGCTAAATTCTCTTAAACTGGCCCCTGGCGGGAGCAAAACATCCCCAAATGCATTTGTTATATATCAGGGTCAGATTTCTAAAGATTGTCCTCAGTATGCATTAACAAAAAATCTCCTAATAAACATATCTGATAAATCACGATGATGGCCTCCATATTTCTTTGTTTAATTCTCAGTTTCCTTCTAAGACCTTCTTGAAGTTTGGTTGTAACGGATCATTACATCCATAATGTGCTCAACGTTGGAGTGAATTTTGAACAGTTTTTAGGCTGCATACTGTTTTCTTCCAGATAATTTACTGGATTAAAATTAGCAGTGTGAAAAGCTGTAGAGAAATCTAAATGCCTGCCAAATCAAAGAAATAATCACATTTTTATGAATATTTAATATCATAGTCATGGCAAATAAGGCAAGTAATTAGTACTTACCATAAATTTGCAAAGTATTATTTTATGTAAATGTTACATTCTACTAGTCTGATATGAATTATTCATTGTATAACCAGACACTGACACAAACCAGTAAACATTTAAATCTATGTGCTATTAGTTTACCTACCTTCTATGATTTTGTGTAGAATATGTATATATATTTTTTCTGTGAATCCATGTTTTCCCTCTTGCCCCCCAAAGGGACAAAAGACAATGAGAAGAATGTCATTTAAAGCCATCTATGATGTATTCAATAGTAAAGAAACCTAAGATGCAAATGTGAAATATGTTGTCTCCTCATGTGTACCAATGGAGAGCCCCCATCTCTGCCTCTGCCTCCCCACCCATCATGTGGATTTTTTAATTGAAGAGCAGCTATGAGTGATGTTACGAAAACGAACGTGGAGAAAAATAATTGTATGTTACAAACTGTACAGTTAGGACTTAACTCTATCCAAAAGAGAGTCTGGTCTTTGTCCTTAGCTGCTGAGAGGTGATTTCCAGGCTCCTGGAAGGTCATGCCTAACAGCAATGTCATTGTTTGCCTGGGGCTTTGGCCACCAGACAGTCTAACAATTTGATATATCTTAAGCGACGTGGCATCAGCTGCTCTCTGGAGGAACTGGAGACTAAAGGTATCAACCCATCTCTGGAAGGGCTGGAGACTGAAGGACAGCCATATGGGTAATTTGTGATGGAGCCCCAGTAAAAACTCTGGACACCTAGGCTCAGGTGAGCTTCCCTAGCAGGAAATGCTCTGTGTGTGTTGTCACATGTGGATGCCAGCAGCTGGAATGCTGTCCACATCTCCATGGGGAGAGGACAACAGGAAGCTGGGCATTTGGACCCCTCACGGACTCTGCCCTGCGCATCTCTTCCCCTGATGATAGTAATCCGTACCCTTGCCCTGTTATAAACCGTAACAGTGAGTGTAACAGATTTCAGGAAGTTCTTTGAGTCCTTCTAGCACATTATTGAAACTGAGGATGGTTTGGGGAACCCCCCCGAAATTTGCACTTGGCATCAGAAGTGAGGACAGTACTGTGTGAAGCCCCCTCTAACCTCGCAGTTGGTTAAATTTTGCAGAAACAGACAATGCAAGGAGACACTGGATTCTGTACGTGAGAACTGAAACAGAACAGCATCTCCTTTGGGGGTGGCCCTCTAAGCCCATCACCAGGCTGCAGTGACAGGGTTTTTCCTTCCCATCATTTTTTTCCTGAGAGTCCCACTGCCTCTGCCCTAACTTTGAGAGGTCAGTTGAGCTCTGATCTGATCCCAGAGGTGCAATATCGGAGAGGACCAAACCATAGGAGTCTCCCAAGCAGCGACTCTCTTAAAAGTCATGGTGCTTCCAGAACCTTCACCATTCTCTGCACAGCTCGCTTCCTGCCCTCCTTCCAGTCTGCTCAAACATCACCTTCCCATTAAGGCCTCCTTAATGTTCTTACTGGAAATTAAACCACTTCCCCCTACCCCAGCTTCTCTATCTCCCCTTCCTGCTTTATTTTTCTTCACAGCACATACCTCTAACACACTATGTATGTTACTAATTTGTCTTATTTTCTGTCTCCACCCAGGATAATGTAAGCTACCATTAAGGCAGGGATTTCGTCTCGTTTTGTTCACTGTTATCCCAGTGCCTGGAAGAGTGACTGGGCATAGTGGGTGCTCAACAAATACTTGCTGAACAAATGAAGGATAAAGCATTCTATACAGGAAATGCTTACGGGAGACAGTGTGTCCACAGGAGGTCTGGGGAGTTGGTCCTGAATCTGACACACTTTTCACTTGGATTACATTTAACATAACAGTAAAAGGGCATAGTCTGCTAGAGATTTTTTTAATTCACCCTGATCGTAAAATTCATAACATACTGGGGAGAAAAAGAAGTTTAAAATTTTCGGTGTCAGAGCAGAAAGGGGGTAAATCCCACCACTATCAGGAAAGCCTGTCTTAGACTAATTTAAGGTCGTTCTCATTTCAGGTAACTCCTAAGAAGTCACAGTAGCTCTAGAGCAAAGGTGCTCAAAATGACGAAAGGGATGAGTGGAAGGGAAAGGGTGTTCGTAAAACCTGGAAAACATCTTAAATCCTGGGTGGGAGGTGGGGAAAGGCAGAGTAGTTGGCTTAGTTCTCTCTGAAGGCAAAAGCCACAGGATTCAGCATCCCCACATCTGCTCCATATTCACATTGCCCGAAGTCTTCCACCCACATGTCCTTCGGAAATATATAAAAATCTCTTGGTTGATTGTTTCACTGGGATTCCTGAAACTCACACAACCAGCCAGCAAGATTCTTAACACTGCTGGTAAAGAATCACTGCAAAAGAGGGACTTCCCTGGCAGTCCAGTGGTTAAGACTCCACGCTTCCACTGCAGGGGGCACAGGTTCAATCCCTGGTCAGGGAAAGAAGATCCCACATGGGGCCAAAAAAAAAAAAAAAAACACTCATCGAAAAAGATATGAGTGTCTTCCAGGAGGGGACACAGGCTAAGTCAAAGCCATTACACTCATGGAACTGTGATGAAACAGGAGAGTCACTAATGTGTACTGGGTATTGGTCCACTTGTTTTCCATGCGGTCAGTTTCAGACTTGGCCTTTCCCTTTATTTAGGGAGCTATTACCCGGCCCATACTGGCTCTATAAATATCCATCTGAGAAAAGAAGTCCTTGAATTTCAAGAAAATAGCAATCAGACCAGTGAGGGAGTAGCAATGACAAATGGCCCTTAACACTATTCACTGAAAGAAATGTACTAAATGGAAGTCTCTTAAAGGTTGATGAAAGTGACAAAGAAAGTTTATAGAAGACCCTTTAGCACCATTCTTTTTTTTTTTTTTTTTTTGCGGTACGCCGGCCTCTCACCGTTGTGGCCTCTCCCGTTGCGGCTCCGGACGCGCAGGCTCAGCGGCCATGGCTCACGGGCCCAGTCGCTCCGCGGCATGTGGGATCTTCCCGGACCGGGGCACGAACCCATCTCCCCTGCATCGGCAGGCGGACTCCCAACCACTGCGCCACCAGGGAAGCCCTAGCACCATTCTTATATTGAATAAAACTTGCTTCTTTGGCAGGGGAGAGAGAAAAATGGGAAGGTGATGTTCAAAGTTTCAGTTCTGCAAAATAAATAAGTTCTGGAGTTCTACACAGCATGGAGCGTATAGCTAACAATACTTCATTGTATACTAAAAATTTGTTAAGAGTAGACCTTATGTTGAGTGTTCTTACTACTACTACTACTAATAATAATAATAAAAGGAGCTGGAGGAAACTTTGGGAGGTGATATATCTATGGCACTGATGGTGGCGATGGTTTCACAGATGCCTGCTTATCCCCAAACCCATCAAGTTGTATACATTTAATATGCACAGCTTCCTACATGTCAATCATACCTCAATAAAGTGCTTTTAAAAAAAACTTGCCAAGGGACTTCCCTGGTGGCGCAGTGGTTAAGAATCCGCCTGCCAATGCAGGAGACTCGGGTTCAAGCCCTAGTCCGGGAAGATCCCACATGCCGCGGAGCAACTAAGCCCGTGCACCACAACTACTGAGCCTGCGCTCTAGAGCCCGTGCTCTGCAACAAGAGAAGCCACTGCAATGAGAAGCCCGCACACCTCAACGAAGAGTAGCCCCAGCTAGAGAAAGCCCACGCGCAGCAAAGAAGACCCAAAGCAGCCAAAAATAAATAAATAAATAATTTTTTTTTTTTAAACTTGCCAAATGGGTGCGACCACTATGGAAAACAGTATGGAGTTTCCTCAAAACGTTAAAAACAGACCTACTATGTGATCCAGCAATCTCACTTCTGGGTATTTATCTGAAGAAAATGGAAACACTAATTCAAAGAGCTACCCGCACCCCCATGTTCATTGCAGCATTATTTACAATAGCCAAAACATGGAAACCTAAGTGTCCACTGAAGGATGAATAAAGAAAATGTGGTATAGATACAGTGAAATATTATTCAGCCATAAAGAAGAATGAAATCTTGCCGTTTGTGACAACATGGATAGACCTTGAGTGCACTGTGCTGAGTAAAGTAAGTCAGACAGAGAAAGACAAATATCACATGATCGCACTTATACGTGGAATCCAGAACAAAGAGCAAAACAAAACCAAAGAACAAGCCCACAGATACAGAGAACAGATCGGTTGTTGCCAGAAGTCGGAGTGGCATGTAAGCAAAATGGGTGAAGGCAGTCAAACGATATAAATTTCCAGTTATAAAATAAATAAGTCATGCAGATATAACGTACAGCTAGTGACCATAGTTAATAATATTGGACTGCATATTTGAAAGTTGCTAAAAGAGTAGATCTTAAAAGTTCTCACCACACACACAAAATGTTATAACGATATATGGTAATGGATGTAAACTAGACTTACTGTGGGGATCATTTCACAATATATACAAAGACTGAATCATTACACTGTATACCTGAAACTAGCATGCTATATGTCAATTATACCTCAACAAAAACAACAACAAAGACCTTTCCCTTTGCCCTGATACAACCATGCTCACAGAAACACCATTTCAGCAGGCAACATTATTCAAAATAAATAAATGAAATGAAATGGCTGAACTAAGTGAAGTCAAGGGATTGAGATAGTGTATAAAACTCTAGAAAGCCCTGTTTTACAGGAAATTTCTTTTCAAAATTCCAATCACTCAATTCAATCTTTCTAAGAAAATCAACTATGAAGTTAGATTTCCTGGATTAAAATCTAAACTTCATCACATAAAATCTATATGACCTTGAGTTGCTGAAACTTCATCAAATTAGAATAACGTCACCTCACATATGACTGTTGTGAGGGTCCAACGGCCAATCTCCATAAAGCACGTAACATAATGTCTGGGACAGTATGAGTGGTCCGGTAAGTGCTAGCTGTTTAGTTATTGTTTTTGTTGTTAATCTCACTCTTCCATTTTGAATACCATTCCACTTTGCTGATGAAAAAGATATTGTCTAGTTAGAAACAAGCAATAGAACTTTTCTACATTGGGGAGATTTTGTTTCCCCTGTGAGCTCTTCATGCAAATGCACATGTAATTAATTAAAGAGGAAGCAGAAGAGAAACTTTAAATTTTATGTTGTTCAGTGGAGGATGCATAGATATTCACATAACCATATGAACATAATGCCTCGATTTTTAAACTCAAACACTGATTTAATGTAACCAGATGTAAAATAAACCACTTCGACTTTAATTTCAGCAGAGGCTCCAAGACAATCAATATCACATTTCAAAGTGAGATGCAAGGCCACCAGTCAGAACGTGCACAGGACTTGCTTACAAACTGGGATTTAATGCTTTGCCAACTCCCCATCATCAGCCTAGGAGAGATTAGTACTCAAAAAAAGAGTGGGATTTGTGGAGAGCTTTTGTGTGCTGTGAGTGGCAGCCCTCCCCAAGATTAAGGGACTGGGGTACAAGTCAATGCATACCACTGCCCTCAAGTCTAAGGAAGGGACTTCAGTGGGATCCCTCTGAGAGCTCGACATGCATCCTCTAGAGCTGGGGGACATCGTGGACTGGTGTCTGACTCTGAGACTTCCAAAGGGAGGAAGATGACGGCCAAGAAATACAAAAAAGAGGGGAGATATGTATACGTATGGCTGATTCACTTTGCCGCACAGTAACACAACGTTGTAAAGCAACTATACTCCAATAACAATGAATTTAAAAAGAAGAAAGAAAGAAGGATGATGGCCAGCTACTCTGACATGGAAGTAAAGATGGCTATCAAGGCCAGCACGTGCTCCCAGGACGAAGGACTCCTGAGCGTCTTCATGTGAGAAAAGCAGCACAGGAGCAACTCAGGACCTACCTGGCTAGGTGAGGTGACCCTT
The DNA here is from genome assembly GCF_008692025.1 of Phocoena sinus. Lineage (NCBI taxonomy): Eukaryota > Metazoa > Chordata > Mammalia > Artiodactyla > Phocoenidae > Phocoena > Phocoena sinus. The sequence continues at coordinate 11,206,541 of NC_045779.1, forward strand.
ACAGCGTGGGAACTGCTGCGTTCCCAGGCTCAGAACCACATCTGAGACGAGCCAGTGGAGACACACGAGCGGCGAGAAAACACCTTCTTGTGTGAGTGTGAGTGTGAGTGTGTGTGTGTGTACACGCCGTACAAGAGAAAAGTCGTTCCACAAATCAGCCAAGTCCGAGGAACACCCATGCCAACGGCAAGAACTTCCTGCCTCTCTTTCCTCCCCCCACGCCATCTCCAACTCCGGCGCTGCACAAGCACAGCTCTGTATGGGGCACGGAAGGAAAGAGCGCCACTGCCACCCCAGGGGCACCCCACCAGCCTGCAAGGCTCGAGCTAAAGGAACAGCCGGCTATCAAATGAAAACAGGGGTTTTACTCATTAGCCTAGCGTGACATATTACTTACTAAACTGACACAGATTTATTACTAAAGATAATCAGAGGATCTTTCATTTTCTGGAAGTAACCAGAAAGTCAAGAAGCTAGCCCTAAGGAGGGCAGGGAAAAAGCAAGCATTTGGGGCGATGAATGAAGGTATCTTCAGAGCACGTCTCATGAGTCCCACGCGCTCGACGATTAAGTTATTAGGCAGCATCCTTCCCAAGCTCACCGAGTCGGTTCTGCCATATGCTTTCCACACTTGATAAGGCAGCATGACACCAGGGGTGGCACCATCTGAGGGGGGCTGGGAACTCCCAATTCTACCTATACTAGCCTCAACCCCCTGACACCTCCAGGCCATCCTGGGGGAAGGGGAGGAAGCCACAGTGATGTCTCAATGCCCACAGCTCCTAGCAAGCCCCCTTTTTCCAGCCCACACCCGACTGTGTAGCCAAGAGCTGAGCAGAGAAAGTGATGACAGGAGTGACTATTGCCGGTTTCAAGTGGAGTGGCCTGACAATATCGAAAAATGCCCCCCAAGCAACTCCACTGAACCATTTTCCTTCCCATCACCAATATTTCTTACAATAAACAGAGGGCCCCACTCTGAGAGATTCCCCTACGGTTGTGATGGCCAGAGAAGCAGTCATTTCAGGTAATACCCGGGGTCTCCCCACACCCAGCTTAGCCCAGCCCAGGCTTGTTTCTAGCAATGAGAGAGGGGATGTTGTTAAATTTAGACCTGACTCGGAAAAGTGTTATTTCTAAACCTAGAATAAAACTTGAAACATTTGGAATTTGTGTTTCACTTGGCTCTGGAGAAGATGAGTTTGAAGCTGCTGCAGACTCTGTGATCTTTTTCCCTGAGGAGTCTCAGAGGCTGGGTAGGCAAACTTTTGTGTCATGCTGGTAGAGCGCGGAGGCCACGAGGTTTTGAAACACATGGACTAGAAAGACTGCATCTCTCAGCACTGCTTCGGTTCGTGGTAACCATTTCCAGCTCTCCTATGGGCGCTGAGACACTGTTAGGTGACTTGGTTCATCGCCCTGGGAGCAATTACCCTTCGTAGCCAGTAATTCTTCCTTACGATGTTGAAACCAAAAGTTCCATTTTTTGACTCTGTCAGGTTCACCACAGGAATGGCTCTGATTCTTTTATCTACCCTAAAATGACACACACGGACACGCAGACACTCATACACACAGAAGAAGTCCACACGTGGGAGGAGGCATCTGACAAGCACGACGAGCAGGAGAGAGCTGGGGAGCTGAGCTGCGTGCTCCGTGGGACTCTTCTTGGCTGGAAGGGTTGGGTCTGTGCTTGCAGGCCACATGCCATAAATGAGGAAGTCCGCCACAGCTTTGACAGGTAAGAAACAGTAAGTACAGACCAGAAGTCAACCCACAAAACCACGCTTTTGACAACACACTGTGACGCTCGGTGGGAACCATAAAAGTTGCCAGTTGGCCCAGCAACAAGGAGAAGCACATCCAGGAAGCTTAGCTTCCTCTCTCCCGCAGTAAGGGGACAGCCCCTTTTGATTTCAGGTTGGCACGCAGAAATGATGAGAAAGGAAGACAATGATTGCTTACGACCAAAAGACTGTGAGGAAAGAAAATTAAACGGTGGAAGTCACTCAGTGCACCGCGCTCCTTCCGGAAGCTCGTCAGTACACAGTGAATGTCAAAGACAGGGTCCGGGACCAGAGAATACGAGAGGAGGAGACAAGAGTCTGCCCACACAGACAAAAAGATGGGGCTCGTGGAAATGTTTGCCTTTCATTTATTTTGAGCAAACATTTTCTTCCACATAGCCGACTCATCCCGATCAGCAATTTCCACCTGGTGTTCTTCAAACCAGATAGAAGTGTAAATTATTTAAATACATGATCTTCCATTAGCTGTTGCGCTTAAGTGCCTCAAAAATATATATATATATTTTTAAGTGCCTTCCAGGATTCTAGAGAGCATCTGCACTAAGATAGATAAACATATTTTCAAGACACAACTCCAATGACAGCAATTTTTAGATTTTAAAGTACAGTCAGCATTAGCATCTATAAGTAATTATGACTTCTGCAAAAGATTGTTTACACTGTAAAAGTAAAATCAGAACTAATGAGCTAATTAAGGTTTTTTTTCCCCTCTGCATGACATTATTTCATAAAATCCGAACGTGTTCATCATGGCACACTGAAGCACTACCATGACCCATCTTAAATTGTTTCCCTCGTTCAAGATTCAGATATTTTTTTTTAAATCTGTTTTTAAGTAAAAATTTGACGATAGGTTTTGAGTTTAATCAGTTTCCTAAGGGGAAATGTTAGCACTCATGATAACACAATAACCACTGCATTTATGTGTGTGGGCAGTGTGTGACAAAAATAATTCATAAGAGTGAAGACATCACAGTTAACCTCCAAAACTGTAATTACTCACTTGATCATGGAATTATAAAGGGAAAATGTTACAGTTAAATATTCAAGATTCAGAAAATTTCAGAAATTGAAAAGATTGTAGAGATCACTTGATCTTGTTAAAATACAGATTCTGTATTTGAAATCCCTCCTCTTTTATTCACTCTGTCAATATTGTTATTTATCCCATAAGTTTGTTTTTGTTTTTGTTTTTTTTTGCGGTATGCGGGCCCCTCTCTGTTGGTGGCCTCTCCCGTTGCGGAGCACAGGCTCCGGACGCGCAGGCTCAGCGGCCATGGCTCACGGGCCCAGCCGCTCCGCGGCATGCGGGATCTTCCTGGACCGGGGCACGAACCCATGTCCCCTGCATCGGCACGCGGACTCTCAACCACTGCGCCTCCAGGGAAGCCCCCATAAGTTCTTTTACATGGTTTTTATTCCCTATTTGACTTTTCTGCCTTCTCCTTGCTCCTCCCACTAGAGGTGGAAACCACGCCCTTGGAGATCTAATCATCTCCTTTCCCATCACCACCATCCTCCTCTGTCACAGAATCAGACCATCTCGGAGTGGACAGTGGCCATGGAGGGTTCCCACTCCATCACCCCATCTGAGGTTTCTGTTTGAAACAAAATGAATTTACCGCACCTAGCTCTTCAGAACCCCTGCGTTTGGGTCAAGTTAATTCCTGCTATTGATGGGACTAATTCTAAAATACACTTTCTTTACATTGTTGAGGTTTGAAAGGCGTCTAAATAACTTACTTCTTTGCCCCAACCAAGTTGAGAATTGACACACAGAGCCAGGAAGACAAAATTAAAATATCACCTTTGTTCCTGATAAAGCTGTTGGAGAATCTGTCTCAGACAGGAGGGCTTGTTAACGATGCAGGACAGAATGAAAATTACGCACTGTGTCAAAGGAAGTATGGGAGTGCTGTAATCACAGGCCCCCTTTTCCCAGCCCCCAACACTGGGTGGACCAGTCCTGCTAAGTTTACTACAAGTCGAATAACAGACAGGTACACACATTCTCTGCAGGTCGGGAAATTGAGACCCAGGTTGAGAAATGAGCAAACTCTATTCCTTCTTCTCAGACTCACCTATTAAACCGCTCTTACTCTTCTCATTCCTCTCCCCTCCAGTAAGAGTGAGTCCAGGATTCAGAGAGAGGCAAGGAGTGTTAGGATGTCAAGTCACAGGTAACAAGAGGAGTGGGGACAAGCATTTCCCCTGAACATGTACTTTTATGAGGACAATGTAACATTAAATTTGCCAAGTCTCTCCTTACATATAAATACATTCTCTGGAACTGGCATAAACGAAGCTACCCTGCTTGCCATTAGTTATCAAGTCTCCAAATGATTTACACTAACTAGCACAAATTTATCATACACGGCGTCATGCTAACATTTTTGAGGGATACAAAGTATAAGATACTGTATATGCCCTCAGGATGTTTAAAAATCTAGTTGGGGCTGGGCTTCCCTGGTGACGCAGTGGTTGAGCGTCCGCCTGCCGATGCAGGGGACATGGGTTCGTGCCCCGGTCCGGGAAGATCCCACATGCCACGGAGCGGCTGGGCCCCTGAGCCATGGCCGCTGGGCCTGCGCGTCCGGAGCCTGTGCTCCGCAACGGGAGAGGCCACAACAGTGAGAGGCCCGTGTACTGCAAAAAAAAAAAAAAAAAAAATCTAGTTGGGGGCAATTCCCTGGTGGTCCAGTGGTAAAGAATCCGCCTTCCAATGCAGGGGACGCGGGTTCAATCTCTGGTCGGGGAACTAAGATCCCACATGCCACGGGGCAACTAAGCCCACGCGCCACAACTACTGAGCTCGTGCACCTCAACTAGAGAGGCCGCGGGCCGCAAACTACAGAGTCTACGTGCCCTGGAGCCCACACGCCACAACTAGAGAGAAGCCCACGCACCACAGTTAAGATCCCGCATGCCGCAACTAAGACGTGAGGCAGACAAATAAATAAATAAAAATATTTTTTAAAAAATCTAGTTGGGGACGTTAGACTTGAACAAGTAAAATTAAACAAGTATTTTAATAGCAACTCAAGACAATACTATGAAAGGTGTCATAGATCAGCACACAATTAACTTCCACCTTAATTCAAAGTAAAAGAAGGATCCAGAAGAGGAAAAAATCTTGATAGGTTGGGGTGATGGAACAATGTCTTACTGAGGAAGTGTAGCCTAGATCTTCAAACACAGATGAGGCTTTGGATAAAGAAGAGGGAAAAGGGAATAATACAAAAGTTCTGGAAGAAGCCAGAGGACAAATCATAGCCCACAGGGCAAGTGTTTTACAAAGGAAAGCTTGGAAGGCAATATAGGAAATCGACAACAGAATGCCAGAGTTCTAATCTGCGAAGCAAGGTATGCCACCTCCCTGAGTCCCAGGGATCCCGACCATAAAATGGATATTTCACAGTTACCACCTCAATTATTTTATGAGGATTAAGTAAGATAATATATGTAAAGCAACAAGAACATAGTAAGCACCCAATAAATGTTTATTATTGTTTTTATTATCATCACTACATTTATTACCAGCTAAACTCCCAATGATTTCTGGAGCATTTGCTGATACAATTTATTTAATATAGAATTGATGTGGCCTCTCCTGCTGTAGTAACCTGTTCAGACTTCCCTACATATCAGTCTTTAAAAAAAACACTTTTTATTATAAAAAATGTCAAACATTTACAAAAGAAATAGCATAACAAACTCTGTATGTACCCACCACCCAGATTCAACAATTATCAACTCAAGGCCAATCTCATAGTTTCATCTAAACTCTACCCAGACTATTTAAAAGCTCTCAAACCTCATGTCATTCCATTCTTAATTTTTCAGTATGCATTCCTTTTAAAACACATAACCACAATATCACTATCACATCTAAAAATATGATTAGATATCCAAACAGTAGTCAAGTTTCCCCAAATGGTTCTTTTACAAAATTTTTTTTAGTTTATTTGAGAAAGATTCCAAATAAAATCCACACAATGCAATTACTTGACATGTATCTTAAGACTTTTTAATCCATAGGTTTCATCTCCATCTCTCTCCCTTTTTGGGGGAAGTGGGAGTGTTCCTTGAAACCTTTTTTTTTTTCTTTTTTGGCCATGCCATGTGGCATGTGGGATCTTAGTTCCCTGACCAGGGATCGAACCCAGGACCCCTGCATTGGGAGCACAGAGTCTTAACCATTGGGCCTCCAGGGAAGTCCCTTCTTGAAACTTATATGTTGAAGCCACGTAGTTTGTCCTATAGAGATTCCCACTGCTTGGGTTTCACTGTTACATTCTTGTGATGTTATTTCACATATTTCTCCATCCCCTATATTTCCTATAAATTGATAGGGATCAATGCTTCCTCAGATTCTAGTTCCATTTTTGACATAAGCTGTCCTTACCTGGAGTGTATTCTTCTATCAGGGGACACTAGCGTCCTGATGCTTTTCTGTTAGCAGTCATTTGTGATCATTATGAAGACACATTATTTCCTTAGTTCCAAAATGGTAACTTTCTAATGTTTTTTATCTTCATTCCTTTTTCTTTTCCTAGCTTGAATATCTCAGTAAACTTCCTCCCCTCATCAATTATTTGATTATTCTGAGGTCTGACATATATAAGAGCGAAAAGATAAATGCTTGATTTTCAAAATAAGGAGTTGGTTCCCTAGCATTCTCCATAGGTGATCATTGAGGGTATTTTTAGTTCATTATTAAATCATAGTTGAAATGTTTCAGTCCATAATAGTTATTATTCATATTGATGACTAAGTGGTTTAACTGTTTGCATTGGGGGCTTCCTCAAGTTGACCCTTGAATCCTTTGGACACATCCCGAGTAATCTTTGGTATCTGTGCTCTGCACTGTGATGAGATGTTACAGGTTCATCATGAACACTTCCTGCCCTAGACCTGCCATTTTCCCAAAGAATCCTGGTTCCTTTGCGAAGGAAATGGTGCTGACATACCAGGACCTCCGTATTAAGTTTGCTGATTATTACTTTATTTCCAGGCCTTTTCAGTGAACAGAGCTAGAAACATGTTAGTAGTATTTTGTTGTTGTTCTAAGGTAAGATGTATCGTGAATTCAAATTTATATTTCTGATTTAAATGTAGGACTATATGTTTTATAACTTAACCTCATGCTACATCTTTTGTCCTTTCTCCCATCCCCAAATCCTGTTTCCCAATAATATAAACAGAACTACTCACTTTATTCACACAATACACATTCAACAGTCTGAAAATAAAAATTCCAACACCACCACCTATGATATGATCACTGCAAACAGTTCAAGATTTGTTTTTTCAATTCTATTTTCTTTAGGGCATATTCCACTAGGGAAATAAGGTCAAAGTATGTTTTAATGTGACTTGAAATAGTTTCTTTCTATATGGTTGGCCACAAATTCAATGTTCTGGTAATTCATTTATTTCATTTTGCTTTTAATTTCTAGAATTTTTCATTTAACTTTGTTTTATAATTATGTGAATATTTACGTGATTCCCAAATCAAATCTATAAAATAGTGTCTATTCAGAGAAACACTGTTTCTACTCTTGTCCCCTATACTACATATAAACACACATACACTTTTATAACCTCTGTTGTGGATTGAATTGTGTCCCCAAAAGAGATATGTTAAATTCTACTTTCAGGTACCTGTGAATGTGACCTTATTTGGACATAGGGTCTTTGCAGATATAATCAATTAAAAATGAGATTATACTGGATTAGGATGGATTCTAATCTCTTTAAAGAGAAAGGAGAAGGCGTGTAGTATCACAGTCTTTCCCCTTCTATTTACCTCATCTTCTTTCCTGGCAAATGCATATCCTTCTCATTTTCATGGCCTAATTTAAATAAGTTCCTAGATGATAGGAATTGTGATGCTATACCTGCTTTATATTGTATAATACTCTGTATGATGTACTGCTGGTGCTGAATAATTGTTAAAGAATAATAGTAATAAATGTTACGTACTACCAGCAAAAAAAAAGAGAGAGAAAGGAGAGGGAGATTTGGACACAGAGCCATAAACACACAAGGGAAGACGGACATGTGAATATGCAAGAGGAAACTGGAGTGAAACAGCCACGAACCAAGAACACCAAGGATGGCCAGCAAGCACCAGAAGGGGTAAGCCTTCTTCCTGAGAGCCTCCAGAGGGAGTATGGACACACTAACACCTTGATTTGGATTTCTAGCCTCAAGAACTGTAAACTATTGTTTAAAGCCACCCCATCTGTGGTACTGTGTATGGTAGACCTACGTATCCTCACTCCCTACACCCTTGGATGAGTGGTACCATATTAAACACATTTTTCTCCATCTTACTTTTTTTACCTGAACTATATACCCTGAAGACTCTTCACAGTAGTATTTACAGATATTCCTCCTGCCTTTTTACAGCTGCACAGCACTCCAGTTGTGCATACAGCTTCATTTATTCAACTAGTTCTCTACTGATCAAAATGTGGAACTTTTCTAACCTTTTGTTATTACCAATAGTACTACTAATAGACTTCAGAATGACTTCTTTATATTTTTGCTATAAATTTTTGTGGTAAGTTCCTAGAAGTGAGATTGCTGGTTATATACAATATTGCTGAATATTACCAAATTCCTCTCCTAAAGGTTTTCCCATTTTACATTCACACTAGCCATGTGTGAGATTGCCAATTTCTCGGTGGACTCAACAACAAAGTATGTTATAAAACTTCGGGATTTTTGTCAATCTGATAGGTGAGAAATGGTTTCACTTATTATGAGTAAGAATATCACTCTTCTACAAGTAAGCAAAATGGAACACACATATATTAATAGATTCTTTCTCCTCTGTCTTCTCTTCTTAGTCAAGCTATAAGATACCAATGTAGCTCACATTTCTCTCTTTTCTTTTTTGAATGTTCAATATTAAACACATTTCAGATCAAAAAATCTCCTGTATGATATTAATTTTAAAATTCAAAGATGTCATCCCACCTCATCAAAACTATATTACACTAAATTCAACAAATGTTAATTTAGCACTTATTAAGCACCAGGCACTGTACAAGGTCCTAGGAAGTATTCAAGAAGGAAATAGACAAGGAGCCTCTCTTTTAAAACCTTACCACCTAGAAAAAAATATAGAAAACTATGAATAACTCTATAAAGCTCTGTATAACTATATAAGGCTATATAAATAATACTAATATAAGCATGTATGCACACACATACAAACATAGAGACACATGATAAAATAGAGCATTGTTAAAAGAGTTGAAAAAGGATTCACTGAAGGAGCAACTGGTTAAGAGGATTATATCAAAACTTTGTTTTCAAGACACGTTGCTTTGAGGTAATAAACTACTTTATAAGCATAAATATTTCTAGAAATAGCAAAACACTTGGCTATATAATCACTCACAGCTTAGTAAAAATTAGCCCACCCAAACATTTTCCCTTTTACAATCACCGGAGATCTGCTGCCTTTCTAGATGAGAAATCTCCCTAGAAATAAAAGGCCTGGATACGGTGTGAAATGAGAGCACATGACAAGCAGAAAACAACAGGAGAATATGAGGTGAACTAGAAAGGCTGTATAATGTCATGGGATGCGTTGTTAAGAGCTGAGGCTCCAGAGTCATAATGGACTGGATTTGAATCTCAACTGTGCAACTAACTAACTCCGTAACTTTGTGCAAGTTTCTGAAGCCGTCTGAGGCTTAGTTTTCTCATACGTAAGTGATGATAAAAATAATAATATATATATTCCAAAGGATATGTGGCTATATTAATTTTTTTTTAGGAATATAAATGCTAGCTCTGATTTCTACTTCTAGGTAGGATAAAATAGTTTGTGGCAGTCAGTGTTCTCACTGAGAACAACTAAAATGGCTTGACAGGAAAAGAAAAACTCTGGAGAGTGAGAAACCACAGAAAGTAAGCCGATGTTATGCAGCTACTTCCCCCCACCCCCTCTGAATGCATCTGCTGATTATGATGGCGAGGTGGTGAATGAAGGATGTAAGATGTGCCTAAGTAGAGGCTGGGGGGACAGAGAAACCAGTAAACATTTTGGCAGTCTTGGGGTTCAGAGAGACAAAATTAGAAACATGAGGGCTATGTTCCTGGTTAGAAAGAAAGGAAAACAGAGCCTGCCATACAGCCAATTTCCCCTGAGATACAGGTTGACTCCTGAAACTGTATGAAGCCAAGAGTTAAACAGAAAGACTCAGAGAAAAGCAGAGTTTTGGACAGCCGAGCTACATTACAAAGCAAAGATCAGATTCAGGAACTAGCAGAACTAAGGACTCTGGCGTATACACCAGGTTCTCAGTTGGAAATTCCAGAGTTCTGTGTGATAAAAGTGGTGCAAACTAGCAAAACCACAACCCAGTCTTCAAGGTGACTAGCCTTCAATCTGCCTGTCCAGTAAAAAAGAGAGAACCCTCTCTGCTGGAAGATGATATTACCTACAGTATAACTTATTTTCATATCAGTGTCTAGCATGCAAAAAAAAAAAAAAATTTTGGCTAAATGCCATGAGAAAACCATATGACCAAAAACGTTCTTAACACAGAAAATAGATGGTAGAAACAGACGCATGGTTGATTCAGACTGAGTTAGACAAAGACTTTTAATTGACTGTGATGAGGAGGGACCTTCAAGAGGGCCGAGGAGTAAGACGCGGAGATCACCTTCCTCCCAACAAATACGTCAAAAATACGTCTACATGTGGAACAACTCCTACAGAACACCTACTGAATGCTGGCAGAACACTTCAGACTTCCCAAAAGGCAGGAAATTACTCTTTTGGGTAAGGCAAAAGAAAAAAGAAGGAGGGAGGGAGCTGTGAAGGAGGAAAAGTGTCCACACACTGGGAAGCCCCTTCACTGGCAGAGACGGCGGTGGAGGGTGGGGTGGCAGGGGGGAATTTTCGGAGTCACGGAGGAGAGCGCAGCAACAGGAGCACAGAGGGCAAAGTGGAGAGATTCCCTCATGGAGGATCAGTGCCAACCAGCACTCACCAGCCCGAGAGGCTTGTCTGCTCACCCACTCTGGCGGGTGGGGGCTGGGAGCTGAGGTTCGGGCTTCCGAGGTCAGACCCCAGGGAGAGGACTGGGGTTGGCTGCGTGAACACAGCCTGAAGGGGGCTAGTGCACCACAGCTAGCCGGGAGGGAGTCCAGAAAAATATCTGGACCTGCCTAACAGGCAAGAGAACATTGTTTCGGGGTGCACAAGGAGAGGGGATTCAGAGCACCACCTAAACGAGCTCCACAGACGGGCGCAAGCCGCAGCTATCAGCACAGACCCCAGAGACAGGCATGAGATGCTAAGGCTGCTGCTGCTGCCACCAAGAAGCCTGTGTGCGAGCACAGGTCACTATCCACACCTCCCCTCCTGGGAGCCTGTGCAGCCCGCCACTGCCAGGGAACTGTGATCCAGGGACAACTTCCCCAGGAGAACACACGGCGCGCCTCAGGCTGGTGCAACGTCACGCCAGCCTCTGCCGCCGCAGGCCCACCCCGCACTCCGTACCCCTCCCTCCCCCCGGCCTGAGTGAGCCAGAGCCCCTGAAGCAGCGGCTCCTTTAACCCCCTCTTGTCTGAGCGACACCCTCAGGCAACCTACATGCAGAGGCGAGGACAAATCCAAAGCTGAACCTTGGAAGCTGTGAGAACAAAGAACAGAAAGGGAAATCTCTCCCAGCAGCCTCAGGAGCAGCGAATTAAATCTCCATAATCAACTTGATGTACCCTGCATCTGTGGAATACCTGAATAGACAACGAATCATCCCAAACTGAGGTGGACTTTGCGATCAACTGTAGACTTTGGGTTTGTTTCTGCATCTGATTTGTTTCTGCTTTTATGTTTATCTTAGTTTAGATTTAGAGCGTATTATCACTGCTGGATTTGTTTATTGATTTAGTTACTCTCTTCCTTTTTTTCTATACATATATTCTTTTTCCTTTTTCTCTTACTCTGCGTGTGTATGAGTATGCTTCTTTCTGTGATTTTGTCTGTATAGCTTTGCCTTTACCATTTGTCCTAGGGTCCTGTCTGTTCATTTTTTGTTTTTTGTTTTCTCTTACTATAGTTTTTAGCGCTTGTTATCATTGGTGGATATGTGTTTTGGTTTGGTTGCTCTCTTCTTTCGTTCTTTCTTTTCTATTACTTCTTTATTTTTAATAATATTTTTTATTTTAATAACTTTATATTTTTCTTTCTTTCTTTTTTCTCTCCCTTTTCTTCTGAGCCATGTGGCTGACAGGGTCTTGGTGCTCCGGCCGGGTGTCAGGCCTGAGCCTCTGAGGTGGGAGAGCCAAGTTCAGGACACTGGTCCACCAGAGATGTCCCAGCTCCCTGTAATATCAAAGGCGAAAGCTCTCTCAGAGATCTCCAACTCAACGCTATGACCAGCAAGCTACACTGCTGGACACCCTACGCCAAACAACTAGCAAGACAGGAACACAAGCCTACCCATTAGCAGAGAGGCTGCCTAAAATCATAATAAGGTCAGAGACACCCCAAAAGACAACACCAGACATGGTCCTGCCACCAGAAAGACAAGAGCAAGCCTCATCCAGCAGAGCACAGGCACCAGTCCCCTCCACCACGAAGCCTACACAACACACTGAACCAACCTTACCCACTGGGGGCAGACACCAAAAACAACAGGAACTACGAACCTGCAGCCTACAAAAAGGAGACCACAAACACAGTAAGTTAAGCAAAATGAGAAGACAGAGAAATACGCAGAAGATGAAGGAGGAAGGTAAAAACTCACGAGACCAAACAAATGAAAAGGAAATAGGCAGTCTACCTGAAAAAGAATTCAGAGTAATGACAGCAAAGATGATCCAAATCTTGGAAAAAGAATGGAGAAAATACAAGAAACATTTAACACGGACCTAAAAGAACTAAACAGCAAACAAACAATGATGAACAACACAATAAATGAAATTTAAAATTCTCTACAAGGAATCAATAGCAGAAAAACTGAGGCAGAAGAATGGATAAGTGACCTGGAGGATAAAATAGTGGAAATAACTACTGCAGAGCACAATAAAGAAAAAATAATGACAAAAATTAAGGACAGTCTCAGAGACCTCTGGGACAACATTAAATGCACTAACATTCAAATTATAGGGGTCCCAGAAGAAGAAGAGAAAAAAAAGGGACTGAGAAAATATATGAAGAGATTATAGTTGAAAACTTCCCTAACATGGGAAAGGAAATAGTCAATTAAATCCAGGAAGCACAGAGAGTCTCATACAGGATAAATCCAAGGAGAAACGTGCCAAGACACATATTAATCAAACTATCAAAAATTAAATACAAATAAAAAATATTAAAAGCAGCAAGGGAAAAGCAACAAATAACATACAAGGGAATCCCCAAAAGGTTAACAGCTGATCTTTCAGCAGAAACTCTGCAAGCCAGAAGGCAGTGGCAGGACATACTTAAAGTAATGAAGGAGAAAAATCTACAACCAAGATTACTCTACCCAGCAAGAATCTCATTCAGATTTGATGGAGAAATTAAAACCTTTGCAGAAAAACAAAAGCTAAGAGAATTCAGCACCACCAAACCAGCTTTACAACAAATGCTAAAGGAATTTCTCTAGGCAGGAAACACAGGAGAAGGAAAAGACCTACAATAACAAACCCAAAACAATTAAGAAAATGGCAATAGGAACATACATATCGATAATTACCTTAAATGTAAATGTATTAAATGGTCCAACCAAAAGACATACACTGGCTGAATGGATATAAAAACAAGACCCATATATATGCTGTCCATAAGAGACCCACTTCAGACCTAGGGACACATACAGACTGAAAGTGAGGGGATGGAAAAAGATATTCCATGCAAATGGAAATCAAAAGAAAGGTGGAGAAGCAATTCTCATCTCAGATAAAATAGACTTTAAAGACTACTACAAGAGACAAAGAAGGATACTACATAATGATCAAGGGATCAATCCAAGAGGATATAACAATTGCAAATATTTATGGACCCAACAAGGAGCACCTCAATATATAAGGCAAATGCTAACAGCCATAAAAGGGAAAATCAACAGTAACACATGTTAGGGGACTTTAACATCCCACTTTCACCAATGGACAGATCATCCAAAATGAAAATAAATAAGGGAACACAAGCTTTAAATGATACATTAAACAAGATGGAGTTAATTGATATTTATAGGACATTCTATCCAAAAACAACAGAATACACGTTCTTCTCAAGTGCTCATGGAACATTCTCCAGGAGAGATCATATCTTGGATCACAAATCAAGCCTTGGTAAATATAAGAAAACTGAAATCACATCAAGTATCTTTTCCGACCACAACGCTATGAGACTAGATATCAATTACAGGAAATAATCTGTAAAAAATGTGAACACATGGAGGGTAAACAATACACTACTGTATAACCAAGAGATTACTGAAGAAATCAAAGAGGACATCAAAAAATACCTAGAAACAAACGACAATGAAAACACGATGACCCAAAACCTATTGGGTGCAGCAAAAGCAGTTCTATGAGGGAAGTATATGGCAATATAATCCTACCTCAAGAAACAAAAACATCTCAAATAAACAACCTAACCTTACACCTAAAGCAATTAGAGAAAGAAGAAAAAAAAAAAAACCCCGAAAGTTAGCAGAAGGAAAGAAATCATAAGTATCAGATCAGAAATAAATGAAAAAAATGAAGGAAACAATAGCTAAGATCAATAAAACTAAAAGCTGGTTCTTTGAGAAGATAAACAAAATTGATAAACCATTAGCCAGACTCATCTAGAAAAAAAGGGAAAAGACCCAAATCAATAGAATTAGAAATGAAAAAGGAGAAGTAACAACTGACACTGCAGAAATACAAAGGATCATGAGAGATTACTACAAGGAACTATATGCCAATAAAATGGACAACCTGGAAGAAATGGACAAGTTCTTAGAAGAGCACGACCTTCAGAGACTGAATCAGGAAGAAATAGAAAATATAAACAGTCCAATCACATGCACTGAAATTTAAACTGTTGTTAAAAATCTTCCAACAAACAAAAGTCCAGGACCAGATGGCTTCACAGGTGAATTCTATCAAACATTTCAAGAAGAGCTAACACCCATCCTTCTCAAACTCTTCCAAAATATAGCAGAGGGGGGAACACTCTCAAACTCATTCTACCAGGCCACCATCACCCTGATACCAAAACCAGACAAAGACATCACAAAAAAGAAAAGTACAGGCCAACATCACTGATGACCATAGATGCAAATATCCTCAACAAAATACTGCAAACAGAATCCTGCAGCATATTAAACCCCATGATCAAGTGGGGTTTCTCCCAGGAATTCAAGGATTCGCCAATATACATAAAGCAATCAATGTGATAAACCATATTAACAAACTGAAGGAGAAAAACCATATGATCATCTCAACAGACGTAGAAAAAGCTTTCAACAAAATTCAACACTCATTTATGATAAAAACCCTCCAGAAAGTCAGCACAGAGGGAACTTACCTCAACATAATAAAAGCCATATATGACAAACACACAGCCAACATTGTTCTCAATGGTGAAAAACTGAAAGCATTTCCACTAAGATCAGGAAGAAGACAAGGTTGTCCACTCTCACCACTATTATTCAACACAGTTTGGAAGTTTTAGCCACAGCAATCAGAGAAGAAAAAGAAATCAAAGGAATCCAAATAGGAAAAGAAGAATAAAACTTTCACTGTTTGCAGATGACATGGTACTATACATAGAGAATCCTAAAGATGCTACCAGAAAACTACTTGAGCTAATCAATGAATTTGATAAAGTAGCAGGATACAAAATGAATGCACAGAAGTCTCTTGCATTCCTATACACTAATGATGAAAAATCTGAAAGAGAAATTAAGGAAACACTTCCATTTACCATTGCAACAAAAAGAAAAAAATACCTAGGAATAAACCTACCTAAAGAGACAAAAGACCTGTATGCAGAAAACTATAAGACACTGAGGAAAAAATTAAGGATGATACAAACAGATGGAGAGATATACCATGTTCTTGGACTGGAAGAATCAACATTGTGAAAATGACTCTATGACCCAAAGCATTCTACAGATTCAATGCAATCCCTATCAAACTATCAATGGCATTTTTCATAGAACTAGAAGAAAAAATTTCACAATTTGTAGGGCAACACAAAAGACCCCAAATAGCCAAAGCAATCTTGAGAAAGAAAAACGGAGCTGGAGGAATCAGGTTTCCAGACTTCAGACTACACTACAAAGCTACAGTAATCAAGACAGTATGGTAATAGCACAAAAACAGAAAATACAGATCAATGGAACATGATAGAAAGCCCGGAGATTAAATCCACGCACATATGGTCGCCTTATCTTTGACAGCAGAGGCATGAGTATACAATGGAGGAAAGACAGCCTCTTCAATAAGTGGTGCTGGGAAAACTGGACAGCTACACATAAAAGAATGATATTAGAACACTCCCTAACACCATACACAAAAATAAACTCACAAAAATAAAAAATGGATTAAAGACCTAAATGTAAGACCAGACACTATAAAACTCTTAGAGGAAAACATAGGCCAAACTCCCTATGACATAAATCACAGCAAGACCCTTTTTGACCCACCTCCTAAAGAAAGGGAAATAAAAACAAAAATAAACAAATGGGATCTAATGGAACTTAAAATCTTGTGCACAGCAAAGGAAACCATAAACAAGATGAAAAGACAACCCTCAGAATGGGGGAAAATATTTGCAAACGAAGCAACTGACAAAGGGCTAATCTCCAAAATATACAAGCAGCTCATGCAGTTCAACATTAAAAAAACAAAAAACCAATCCAAAAATCAGCAGAAGACATAAACAGACATTTCTCCAAAGAAGATATACAGATTGCCAACAAACACATGAAAGGATGCTCATCATCACTAATCATTAGAGAAATGCAAATCAAAACTACAATGAGATATCACCTCACACCAGTCAGAATGGCCATCATCAAAAAATCTACAAACAATAAATGCTGGAGAAGGTGTGGAGAAAAGGGAACCCTCTTGCACTGTTGGTGGGAATGTAAATTGATACAGCCACTATGGAGAACAGTATGGAGGTTCCTCAAAAAACTAAAAACAGAACTACCATATGACCCAGCAATCCCACTACTGGGCATATACCTTGAGAAAACCATAATTCAAAAAGAGTCATGTACCACAATGTTCACTGCAGCTTTATTTACAATAGCCAGGACATGGAAGCAACCTAAGTGTCCATCAACAGATGAATGGATAAAGAAGATGTGGCATGTATATACAATGGAATATTACTTGGCCATAAGAAGAAACAAGATATGAAATTGAGTTATTTGTAGTGAGGTAGATGGACCTAGAGTCTGTCATACAGACTGAAGTAAGCCAGAAAGAGAAAAACAAATACCGTACACTAACACATATATATAGAATCTAAAAAAAAAAAAAAAACTGGTTCTGAAGAACCTAGGGACAGGACAGGAATAATGACACAGATGTAGAGAATGGACTTGAGGACACCGGGAGGGGGATAGGTAAGCTGGGATGAAATGAGAGAGTGGCACTGACATATATACACTACCAAATGTAAAACAGATAGCTAGGGGGAAGCAGCCGCATAGCACAGGGAGATCAGCTCTGTGCTTTGTGACCACCTAGAGGGGTGGGATAGGGAGTTGGGGAGGGAGGCACAAGAGGGAGGGGATATGGGGATATATCTATATGTAGAGCTGATTCACTTTGTTATACAGCAGAAACTAACACACCACTGTAAAGCAATTATACTCCAATAAAGATGTTAAAAAATAAATTAATTAATTAAAATATAATTTAAAATGATTGTGATTAATATGATCAAGAATATATATATATACATTTTGTGTGTGTGTGTGTGGCGTTGGGTCTTCGTTGCTGCACATGGGCTTTGTCTAGTTGAGGCGAGCACGGGCTACTCTTCATTGCACTGCTCGGGCTTCTCACTGCGGTAGCTTCTCCTGTTGCGAAACACAGGCTCCAGGCGTGCAGGCTTCAGTAACTGTGGCTGGCAGGCTCTAGAGCGCAGGCTCAGTAGTTGTGGCACACGGGCTTAGTTGCTCCACGCCATGTGGGATCTTCCCGGACTAGGGCTCAAACCCATGTCCCCTGCATTGGCAAGCGGATTCTTAACCACTGCACCACTAGGGAAGCCCAAGAATATATATTTTTTGAAATACAGAAAAAATAGATTAAAAATGAGTATTTTACCATAGTTGAAATCTATACAAAAGGATCAAATGGAAATTCTAGGAGAAAAATATATAACCATTATGGATTTAACTGTATCCCCCCTCCAAATTCATGTTGAAGTCCTAACACCCCAGTACCCCAGAATGTGACTATATTTGGAGACAGAGCCTTTAAGAGGTAATTAAGTTAAAATGAAGCTGTTAGGGTGGGCCCTAATCCAATATGACCAGTGTCTTTATAAGAAGAGAAGATTAAGACACAAAGAGACACCAGGGATGCAAGTACACAGAGGTACAACCATATAAAGAGATAACAAGAGGGCTTCCCTGGTGGTGCGGTGGTTGAGAGTCCGTCTGCCGATGCAGGGGACACGGGTTCATGCCCCGGTCCGGGAAGATCCCACATGCCGCGGAGCGGCTGGGCCCGTGAGCCATGGCTGCTGAGCCTGCGTGTCCAGAGCCTGTGCTCCGCAACGGGAGAGGCCACAACAGTGAGAGGCCCGCGTACCACCAAAAAAAAAAAAAAAAAAAAAAGAGATAACGAGAGTGGCCATCTGTGAGCCAAGGAGAGGAGCCTCAGAGGAAACCACTCTGCTGACACCTTGAACTTCCAGCCTCCAAAACTGTAATAAAATGAATTTCTGTTGTTTAAGTCACCCAGTCTACAATATTTCTTATAACAACCCTAGTATACTAATACAAAAACTAATACATAACTAAAAATGAGAACTCAATAAATGAATCTAGCAGCAAAATGAACACAGATTAACAGGAACACAGGTCAATAGAAAATATCCAAACTGAAGCATAAAAACATTCAGAAAAGATGAAAAATGGAAAACAGCTAATTGACAAAGTAAAGAGTATTATTTGTATATAGCTGGAGTTTCAGAAGGAGAACAGAAAGAGAAGGGGGCAGAAATCATATTTGCAAAGGTAACAGCTAAAAATTTCTGGAACAAATAGAAGGTATCAACTGGTAGAGATTCAAGTAGCTCAACAAATCCCAAGAAGGATAATACAAAAGGAAACCACTGCTAGGCATATTCGAGTAAAACATTAGAAATCAAGAGGAAGGAGAAAAAGATACATTACCTTCAGAGGAGCTACAATAAGCTTAAAGTTGATTTCTTAATAGAAATGATGGAAGCCAGAAGATAGAGGAATTATATAAAGTGCTTAGAAAAAGTAACAGCCAACCTACAATTCTATATCTAGTGAAAATATCCACTTAAAAAATGATGGCAGGGGCTTCCCTGGTGGCGCAGTGGTTGGGAGTCCGCCTGCCGATGCAGGGGACACGGGTTCGTGCCCTGGTCTGGGAGGATCCCACGTGCCGCGGTGCGGCTGGGCCCGTGGGCCATGGCTGCTGAGCCTGCGCGTCCGGAGCCTGTGCTCTGCAGCGGGAGAGGCAACAGCAGTGAGAGGCCCGCATACCGCAAAAAAAAAAAAAATGATGGCAGGGACTTCCCTGGTGGCACAGTGGTTAAGAATCTGCCAAGAATGCAGGAGCCATGGGTTTGAGCCCTGGTCCAGGAAGGTCCCACATGCCTAAGAGCAACTAAGCCCGTGCAGCACAACTACTGAGCCTACGCTCTAGAGCCGGCGAGCCACAACTACTGAAGTCTGCATGCCTAGAGCCCATGCTCCACAACAAGAGAAGCCACCGCAATGAGAAGCCTGTGCACCGCAACAAAGAGGAGCCCCCACTCGCCGCAACTAGAGAAAACCCACGCACAGCAACGAAGACCCAAAGCAGCCAAAAATAAATAAATAAATTTATTTTTAAAAAATGATTGCAAATTAAAGGTTTTTCAGACAAAGGCTGAGTGAAGTCATCACTAGAAGACCCACATTGAAAGATATATTAACTAGGAGTACTTCAGAGAAGGAAAGTTATCCCATATGCAACACAGAAATGTTAGAAAGAATGAAGAATGCCAAAAATAACAAAAATGTGGGTGCCATGGACTGATTTTTTTTGTATCCCCCATAGTTCATAAGTTGAACACCTAACCTCCAGTGTGGCTGTATTTGAAGATGAGACCTCTAAGGAAGTAATGAAGGTTAAATGAGGTCGTAAGTGTGAGGCCCTGATTTAACAGGATTAGTGTCCTTATAAGAAGAGACACCAGAGAGCTCTCTTTCTCTTCTCTCCACATACACACACTGAGGAAAGGCCACGTGAGCACATGTTACCGTCTGCAACCCAAGAGGTGAGGTAGCACTCATCAGACACCAACCCTCTTGGCACCTTGATCTTGGACTTCTCAGCCTCCAGACTGTGAGAAAATACATTTCTGCTGTTTAGCACCACCCAGTCTATGGCATTTTGTTATGGCAGCTCAAGCAGATTAAGACCGGGGGTAAGTAAATGAATACTGACTGCTCAAAACAGTAATATGATGTCCGAGGGGTTTAAAAACATGTTCAGAATTAAAATGTGTAACAATAAGAACACAAAGTTAGTAATGAAGTAAAAGAAGTAAAATTATTTTTAAATTCTAGCATTATTATGCAAGTCTTAAAATTAATCATTTATATTAGACTAAATAACTTAACGTATGCTATAATCTCTGTAGTAACCACTAAAAAAAAAGGACGATATGATGTATAGTTAACAATACAGGAAAAATATGCTATGATAAAAAATATCTGATTAATCCAAAGGAAGGTAATAGTGAGAAGAGGACACATAAAACAGATGGGTCAAATAGAAAACACATAGTAATATGGTAGCTAAAAACCCAAGTATATCAGTATTTACATCAAATACAAATGGACTAAATATGCCAATTAAACGAGTGTTGGAATGGATTTTTTAACTATATGTATAAAAAATGTATACCTTAAATATAAAATGCTTAACATGATGCCTGGCATATGGTGTCCCCAAAAGGGAGCTGGTGGTGGAAGCTGTAATTAATATGACTGTGAATGTAATTACCAGTTTCCCAAGGAACCAGGATAAAAGCTCTTCAGAAGATGTATAAAAGGGGATGTGGCTAGTTCACAATTGTGCCAATTATTGGTCCACAGAATAGATATCAAAAGTTCCTTCCAAGAAGGCACAATATGAGTTGAAACCAAATATTACATGCCTACATGCTTTGCTTTAACATTTTTCTTCCTTATTAAGATATTTTACACGGTGTTCAACCAACCACTGACTTATACATAATGAGAATTTGGAGGAAGTTCGTTATCCCACAGTGACCATTTACAGATTTTAATTACTTCATCAAAACAAGGAGATTTTTTTCATATTTAGCTAAACACTAAAGCACTCAGAGGCCAATATGTTCAAAGTAAACAACTGCTCCAGATATCTGAGGCCTATTTTGCAGTCCAGTATTAATGCTTTAAAGGTAATCTACATACACTGATAAACAGTATTTCCCCAATGAAAATCTAACTTTAATTACAAAAAGTTTCTCTTTTTTCTTCAGGAAATTTTAGACTTAACTGTTTAAAATTTTGAGAAAAGAGTAAGAGTTTTTAATTTTTCATTTTGAAAAACTTCAAACAACAGAAAACTTACAGAAAAGTTGCATAAGTAGAACAATGATCCTCTTCACGCTGATTTACCAATTTCTAACATTTTGCCACATTTGCTGTATATTTCTCTCTCTCTCTCTCTCTCTCTCTCTCCATACACACACATAGCAATTATTATTTTCCTGAGCCTTTTCAGCATAAATTACAGACATCATTACTCTTTACCCCTTAAGAGTCTGAATCTCTTAAGAACAAGAATAGTTTCTTACATATCTATAATTTAATTATCAAATTCAGAAAATTTAAAATTGATACACTAGTATTGCATATTGTACTTACTGTATATGTGAAAGTTGCCAAGAGATCTTAAAAGTCTCATCATAAGAAAAAAAAATTATAACTATGTGTGGTGATAACTAGACTTACTGTGGTGATCTTTTCACAATACATACAAATACTGAATCACTAATTTGAACACCTAAAATTAATACAATGTTATTGTCAATGTCTCAATTTAAAAATAAATTATTTTTTAAAACTGATACACTACTGTTAACTAAGAGAGTCAATACTTAAATTTTTGAAATCTAGCTCATATGTGATGTCTTCGAGGAAACCTTTCCTGACTCCTCTTCCTGCCTGATCATTTTTGTTGGTTCTTCTCTCCCACCTTTTTAGTTTCTATAGGATTTTAGTGTTGTGCTTGTCCCAGTCCAATTAATTTCCTTTGCATCTTCTCACCTATCAGACCATGGCATTCTGGACAGCAGAAACCAGGTGTTATTTATTTTTGTAGCCCCAATGCCTAGGACAGTGCCCAGCACTTGCAGATACTCTAAAAACTATTTTCTGAATGAATGAAATGAATGTTATCTCACCTACTTGGTTTTCTTCTTTGTTTCTTTATCCAAAGCACTAGATCACTGATTTATGTTTAGCTGACACTGATTTATGTCAACTTAAATATCTCTACTACATCAATTAGACATATTACATTACTTCACACCCATCATAAAATTTGTACATTTTTAGTCAGAATCTGATCTTTCCGGCTTCTGCCCAATCACCTGCTACCGCCGTATAAGCAGTTCATTCTAAAACTAATAATATTTTCAAAGGTACATAAATGATCAGAATGCATTCATGTAAGAATTATAAAGCAAGTTATTATGTATCAAGCAAAGAAAAGTAGAGGTTAAAATTAATATTTGTGCTCTATGTATACTAGGTTTCAAATTTTAAGTAACTCTTCCTTCCCTATCCTTTTCCCACCATCAGAAATAGGATAGGAAAAGAAATTAGAGGGGAAGGGAAAAAGAGGAGAAAAGTTTGCTGAAGTTTAGTAATAAAAGCTGGACTTGTATCAAGACAGATGTCATTTAAAAGAGAGCAGTCCCAACTACGCATGACAAAGGAGAAAAGAAATACTAAACAGTGGCTTCCATCTATCTCAATATCTTCTAGATCTAAAGATTCCATTAAGGAACATTCATTGAATGGTTACTATTGTCCAATTCTCTGATAAGTTCAATCACACACTTTATCACATACTTTATCTCACTTTATCGTCACAACAAACCTGCAGCATCATTGCCATTATCATCCCATTCTAGAAATAAAACTGAGGTTTAGAGATTCCACATGCCTTACACAGAGCTGCAAAAGTATTGTAGCATTTCACTGAATGCTTTTTCAACATTGATCATAAGACTCACCATTAACTTATGTTCTACTAAGAAAGAGAAAATGTTGAAAGTTAAAATAAGACAACATGCAAAGATATCACTGAATTGAAAATACATCTCAATAAAAATGTGTCTCCAAATCAATGAAATAAGATAAAGAGAAGAGCTGGGACCTGAACACTGGTCTGTTCATCTTCCAGCCCAGGGCAGTCTGCCTGATCTTGCCAAAGTCAGACATGGCGCTTGCATCCAAACAGGTTGATGTTGGCGACTGCAGATTCCTAAGGCTCAGAGGCCCTGAAGGAAAAGTGACATTTTCTGACCAACCCACCCAGGTAAGAAAGATCAGGGGGTACCTCCCTGGGAGGTAATGAGTATTCCATGCTAACGATTGAAAGCCTTGAAAGAGGTCACAGAGAAAGGCACACAGGGGAGACACCATTCTCTCAATATTCCCCACAACACAACCAAGAGATGCAAGCAATGCATCTCGCACTGGAAGTCCTAGACGCAGAAAAGTTCAGAGACCTGCCCAGTAGTGCAATACCTCAGGGGAGGAATCTAAATGAAAACGCAGAGCTTCTCACTCCCAGGCCTATGCAGAGTCCACTGTGGCATGCTCCTTTCCCTGCACAACTGTGATTCTTGCTGAACAACTGAAGCCCAGGCTTTGTCCATATCAGGCATATTACTGTTTGATTTTGCGGTCCCAAAGGGACAGCTGCAAACAGCTGATGCCTCTGCTGGTACTGAAATTGCTAGAGAACGTGGGAAGTTTTTCTAGTTTTTGGTTGGAAAAATCTCCAGGCATTGCACTGGGAAGTGGGGGGCTTCTTAGAAGTTTTTTAAAAAGTACAAGAATATATGGGTGGGAAGGGAGAGAGGTTACTGAGATGCTTTTCTGCAATGCAAAACTGCATCTGAGCAGTAAGTTGTAAAAAAAAAAAAAAATTAATTGTAAATGGAATAACCCAGCCCCTAAGGAACTGAGATAATGCAGAATAAGTTCCAGCTAAGGGAAAGACGTGGATTTTAATATACACACATTAACAGCATAACACTGCGCATACAAAGACCACAAAAACATGCTCCATTCCCCCTGCCTCACCCAGCAAAACAACAAATCACAAAAGCTGAGTTACGAAAGATAATTTCTTCAAATAGAAATTCCAGATGTGAATTCACGAATGAAGAAGATTGGCTGTAACACCTTCGTACGAATAAGACCTGTGATCTCAGCCTGACACTCCCTACGGGGGGTCACAGAGCAAGGACAGTGCCCTGTCCAGCAGCAGAGTTTGTGCTCTTTGCCATATGTAGCTGCAAGTTCCCTTCCACAATGCTTAGCAGTTATTTCTCACAGAAATACTATTGTTAAAATATCTATGATTTTCTTATATCAAAAAAAAAAAAAAAACAGTTTGAAACCGGCACAGAAATATTTGGTTACTTGCTTTAACTAAAACACAGTAAGTCCATCAAAATTCCCAGGTTGACGCAGAAGAACATAAACAAAACACCTCTTTCTCTGCTTGGTGGTGAAGAACTTAAGGGGAAAACAGAATTCTGGAATGGCTTTTCAGGCCCAAACTTACAGAAAGTTTCAAACAGCTGAGACTCACAAAGCAAACCAGTCACTCACACTTGCCTTTTTCGCCTCTGTTATCTCACGGCCATAGAAGAAGTACCCAATTACGTACAAACATTGCCTACCTAACCAAAAAACAGTAAAAAGAAACAAGCTTTAACTGGTCTTTAAAAAGATAGTATCTATATGGAGTTAGTACATGTGAGAATTAATGAAGAATTCATTTGACAGATGAAGCAAATGAAAAAATAAGGATGCTAAGATTCTGGAATTTTGTCTGAATTTCTGCTTTCTGTACAGGGAAGAAGCTTGAGTTTCAAGCCAGGAGACCTGGGTTCAAATCCCATCTATGTCATTTCCAGCTGTGTGAAGCCTCTCATTTATCCACTCTCTGCCTCAGTGCCCCCATTATATGGTGGAGGAAAATTTCCCTACAGCATACCCTTGCTGAGAGAGGAAAATGAGATGGTGAAATCTCTTAGCGTAGTGCTTGGACTCAATAAAAGTGAGCTGAATATTAATTTGGTATCCAAAAAGAAATATATTTTGCAGACAGCAAAAAGCACAGTCTGAGAGACCGCCTTGAATAAGAGTCGTCTACCTCAAAATATTGTCACTGGGCTTCCCTGGTGGCGCAGTGGTTGAGAATCCACCTACCAATGCAGGGGACACGGGTTCGAACCCTGGTCCGGGAAGATCCCACATGCCGTGGAGCAACTAAGGCCTTGCACCACAACTACTAAGCCTGCGCTCTAGAGCCCGCGAGCCACAACTACTGAGCCAGCACACCACAATTACTGAAGCCTGCGCGCCTAGAGGCCGTGCTCCACAACAAGAGAAGCCACCAAAATGAGAAGCCCGCGTGCCACGACGAAGAGTAGCCCCCGCTCACTGCAACTAGAGAAAGCCTGCACAGCAACGAAGACCCAATGCAGCCAAAAATAAAAACAAATACATAAATTTATAAAATAAAATACTGTCACTAAGAAAAAGTCTTCCTCATTTACTCAAAGGCAAAAAAGGAATAAATTGAAGGCAAAGTTTATTTTTTTTATTTTATTTTATCTGTTTTTGGTTTGGATTTGGTTTGGGGGTTGTTTTCTGGTTTGGTTGGTTGGTTAGTTGGTTGGTTGATTTGGGGTTTTTGGTGTGTGGTACCTACCACGTCAGGTACTCAATAAGTATTTGTTGGATGGAATTAAAACAGGAAGGAATTTGGTCAGGGACCCTGTCCTCTCTGTAATATACTGTATTCCCAGGACTTATCACAATGCCATGTAGATATCACATTTTTAATGAATTTTTGTTGTATAACTGAACACTAGTTTTCAGTTTTTTCTTTTTTTTAGTTGATATAACTGACATATAACATTACATTAGTTTTAGTTGTACAACATAATGATTCAGTATTTGTATACACTGCAAAATGATCACAATAAGTCCAGTTAACATCCATCACAACAGTTATAATTTTTTTTCTTGTGATGAGAACGTTGAAGATTTACTCTCTCATATGTATAACTGATTCACTTTGCTGTACACCTGAAACTAAGACAAGATTGCAAATCAACTATACTCCAATATAAATTTTTAAAAAAATCTACTCTCTTAGCAACTATCAGATATGCAATACAATACTATTCGTTTTTTTTCTTTTTTTTCCTTTTTACTTCTTTTAATGTGGCTACTTGTAATTTACTTTTTTTAACATCTTTATTGGAGTATAATTCCTTTACAATGGTGTGTTAGTTTCTGCTGTATCACAAAGTGAATCAGCTATACATATACATATATCCCCATATCCCCTCCCTCTTGTGTCTCCCTCCCACCCTCCCTAACCCACCCCTCTAGGTGGTCACAAAGCATGAGCTGATTTCCCTGTGCTATGCAGCTGCTTCCCACTAACTATCTATTCTACATTTGGTAGTATATATATATATGTCAATGCCATTCTCTCACTTCAGCCCAGCTTACCCTTCGCCCTCCCCATGTCCTCAAGTCCATTCTCTACATCGGCATCTTTATTCCTGTCCTGCCCCTAGGTTCATCAGAACCATTTTTTTAGAGTCCATATATATGTGTTAGCATACGGTATTTGGTTTTCTCTTTCTGACTTACTTCACTCTGTATGACAGACTCTAGGTCTATCCACCTCACTACAAATAACTCGATTTCACTTTTTTTATGGCCGAGTAATATTCCATAGTATATATGGTATATATAATATTCCATAGTACATCTTTATCCATTCATCTGTCAATGGACACTTAGGTTGCTTTCATGTCCTGGCTATTGTAAACAGTGCTGCAATGAACATTGTGGTACATGACACTATTTTTTTCTTTTTTTTTTTGCTGTACGTGGGCCTCTCACTGTTGTGGCCTCTCCCGTTGCGGAGCACAGGCTCCAGATGCGCAAGCTCAGCGGCCATGGCTCGTGGGCCCAGCCGCTCTGCAGCATGTGGGATCTTCCCGAACCGGCACACGAACCCATGTCCCCTGCATGGGCAGGCGGACTCTCAACCACTGCGCCACCAGGGAAGCCCAGATAACACTTTTTGAAGAGTCATCTTAGTGGAAACGGTTTCAGTTGTTCACCATTGAGAAAAATGTTGGCTGTGGATTTGTCATATATGGCCTTTATTCTGTTGAGGTAAGTTCCCTCTATGCCTACTTTTTGGAGAGTTTTTATCATAAATGGGTGTTGGATTTTGTCGAAAGCTTTTTCTGTATCTACTGAGATGATCATATGGTTTTTAACCTTCAGTTTGTTAATATGGTTTATCACATTGATTGATTTGCACATATTGAAGAACCCTTGAATTCCTGGGATAAACTACACTTGATCATGGTGTATGTTCCTTTTAATGTGCTGTTGGATTCTGTTTGCCAGTATTTTGTTGAGGATTTTTGCGTCTATGTTCATTAGTGATATGGGCCTGTAGTTTTCTTTTTTTGTGACATCTTTGTCTGGTTTTGGTATCAGGGTAATGGTGGCCTCGTAGAATGAGTTTGGGAGTGTTCCTCCGCCTGCTATATTTTGGAAGAGTTTGAGAAGGATAGGTGTTAGCTCTTCTCTAAATGTTTGGTAGAATTCTGTGAAGCCATCTGGTCCTGGGCTTTTGTTTGTTGGAAGAATTTTAACAACAGTTTCAATTTCAGCGCTTGTGATTGGTCTGTTTATATTTTCTATTTCTTCCTGGTTCAGTCTCGCAAGGTTGTGATTTTCTAAGACTTTGTCCATTTCTTCCAGGTTGTCCATTTTATTGGCATGTTGTTGTTTGTAGTAATCTCTCATGATCCTTTGTATTTCTGCAGTGTCAGTTGTTACTTCTCCTTTTCCATTTCTAATTCTGTTGATATGAGTCTTTTCCCTTTTTTTCTTGATGAGTCTGGCTAATGGTTTATCAATTTTGTTTATCTTCTCAAAGAACCAGCTTTTAGTTTTATTGATCTTTGCTATTGTTTCCTTCATTCTTTTTCATTTATTCCTGATCTGATTTTTATGATTTATTTCCTTCTGCAAACTTTGAGGTTTTTTGGTCTTCTTTCTCTAATTGCTTTAGCTGTAAAGTTAGGTTGTTTATTTGAGATGTTTCTTGTTTTCTTGAGGTAGGATTGTACTGCTATAAACTTCCCTCATAGGTGCTTTTGCTGCACCCAATAGGTTTTGGGTCGTCGTGTTTTCATAGCTTGTGTTTCCTTATTGATTTTCAGTTTAGATGATCTATCCATTGGTGAAAGTGGGGTGTTAAAGTCCCCTACTATGATTGTGTTACTGTCGATTTCCCCTTTTATGGCTGTTTTCATTTGCCTTATGTATTGAGGTGCTCCTATGTTGGGTGCATAAACATTTACAATTGTTATATCTTCTTGGATCGATCCCTTGATCATTATGTAGTATCCTTGTCTCTTGTAATAGTCTTTATTTTAAAGTCTGTTTTGTCTGATATGAGAAATGCTACTCCAGCTTTCTTTTGATTTCCATTTGCATGGAATATCTTTTTCCATCCCCTCACTTTCAGTCTGTATGTGTCCCTAGGTCTGAAGTGGGTCTCTTGTAGACAGCATATATATGGGTCTTGTTTTTGTATCCATTCAGCCAGTCTATGTCTTTTGGTTGGAGCATTTAATCCATTTATATTTAAGGTAATTATCGATATATATGTTCCTATTACCATTATCTTAATTGTTTTGGGTTTGTTATTGTAGGTCTTTTCCTTCTCTTGTGTTTCCTGCCTAAAGAAGTTCCTTTAGCATTTGTTGTAAAGCTCGTCTGGTGGTGCTGAATTCTCTCAGCTTTTGCTTGTCTGTAAAGGTTTTAATTTCTCCATTGAATCTGAATGAGATCTTTGCTGGTAGAGTAATCTTGGTTGTAGGTTTTTCCCTTTCATCACTTTAAATATGTCCTGCCACTGCCTTCTGGCTTGCAGAGTTTCTGCTGAAAGATCAGCTGTTAACCTTTTGGGGATTCCCTTGTATGTTACTTGTTGTTTTTCCTGTGCTGCTTTTAATATTTTTTCTTTGTATTTAATTTTTGATAGTTTGAGTAATATGTGTCTTGGCATGTTTCTCCTTGGATTTATCCTGCATGGGACTCTGCATTTCCTGGACGTGATTGACTATTTCCTTTCCCATGTTAAGGGAAGTTTTCAACTATAATCTCTTCATATATTTTCTCAGTCCCTTTCTTTTTCTCTTCTTCTTCTGGGACCCCTATAGTTCGAAAGTTGGTGCATTTAATGTTGTCCCAGAGGTCTCTGAGACAGTCCTCAATTCTTTCATTCTTTTTTCTGCTCTGCGGTAGTTATTTCCACTATTTTATCTTCCAGGTCACTTATCCGTTCTTCTGCCTCAATTATTCTGCTATTGATTCCTTCTAGAGATTTTTTATTTCATTTATTGTGTTGTTCATCATTGTTTGTTTGTTCTTTAGATCCTCTAGGTCCTTGTTAAACATTTTTTGTATTTTCTCCATTCTATTTCCAAGATTTGGATCATCTTGGCTATCATTACTCTGAATTCTTTTTCAGGTAGACTGCCTATTTCCTCTTCATTTGTTTGGTCTGGTGGGTTTTTACTTTGCTCCTTCATCTGCTGTGTATTTCTCTGTCTTCTCCTTTTGCTTAACTTACTGTGTTTGGGGTCTCCTTTTTGCAGGCTGCAGGTTTGTAGTTCCCATTGTTTTTGGTGTCTGGCTTGTGTAGGCTTCCTGGTGGAGGGGACTGGTGCCTGTGTTCGGCTGGATCTTGTCCTTCTGGTGGGCAGGACCACATCCAGTGGTGTGTTCTGGGGTGTCTGTGAACTTATTATGATTTTAGGCAGCCTCTCTGCTAATGGGGGGGGTTGTGTTCCTGTCTTGCTAGTTGTTTGGCATAGGATGTCCAGCACTGGAGCTTCCTGGTTGTTGAGTGGAGCTGGGTCTTAGCGTTGAGATGGAGATCTCTGGGAGAGCTCTCGCCAATTGATAGTACATGGGACTGAGAGGTCTCTGGTCGTCCAATGTCCTGAACTCGGCTCTCTCACCTCAGAGGTTCAGGCCTGACACCCGGCCAGAGCACCCAGACCCTGTCAGCCACATGGCTGATTGATTCTGCTGTTCTCAGAAGGATCCAAATGGGGTGATTTAGTTAGGCAGCTGAAGAATAGTGGAGGATACCTCTTTTCGGAGCAGTCCCTCAGAGCTTTATGGGAGGCTGTCTTCTGAGCTTAAGTCCTCAGAAAATTCACCAACTAAAACATAATTCTCAATTTTCAGGTTGTACATTTTTTTTCAGTCAACAGTTGAATGATTTGTTGAACAAATATTTGAAATATAAACAATACTCATAAAACTAAAAGTTACTTTGATTAAAAGAACAGGTAGCCATCTATATTTAGTCTAGATATTTGCAAGGTATTGGTAAAAACAAAAAAAATAAAGAGTCAGTTTGGGGCTGTGGACTGGGAGGCCTGAGTCCTAGCGGGGAGCCACCTGCCCACCAGGGGCTCCACCGCCCTCACGATGGCCTCTCTAGCCCAGCAGCCCAACCCAGAGGCTCCTCCCTGAGCCTGCCAGGAACCTGGCCCCACCGACGCCCCCACAGTAGTACTGTTAACTGTAGTCATCATGCCATGCATTACATCCCCGGGACTAATTTACCTTATAATTGGAAGTTTGTACATTTTGACCCATTTCACCTATTTCACCCAGCTCCCCACCCCTAACCCCTGCCTCTGGTAAACACCAATCTATCCTCTCTATATATAAGTTCAGTTTTTTGTTTGTTTGCTTTAAGATTCCACATATAAGTGAGATCATATGGGTTTTGTCTTTTTCTGTCTGACTTATTTCACTTAGCATAATGCCCTCAAGGTCCACCCATGTTGTCACAAATGGCAGGATTTCCTTCTTTTTTATGGCTGAATAATACTCCACGGTATATATATACATATCACTACTTTATCCTTCATCTGTCACTAGACACAGGTTGTTTCCTTGTCTTGGTTATCATATTGTTGCAATGAACATGGGGGTGCAAATATCTTTTCAAGATAATGATTTCATTTTCTTCAGATAAATACCCAGTGAATATGAATTTTTAAAATAATAAAATTTCAAGTTCTTTTCCTATTACATTTTAAAATTACCTTTCTGATTTTCATTTTCACTACCCTTTACAGGAGTTACAGCCTCTCCATTTTGAAATAGAAAATCCAGACCCTGTCTGACTTTCAGTATTTTATAAAACTTTATTGTCTTGCCAATATCATGAAACTGTCCATAATACAATATTCTGTCCAATTATCCCCCAATTTAATTCTCTCCCAACTGTGTTCACCATAACAACCCATGTCCCTGGGCTCCTAGTATATTATGCTCCATAAAACCAGCTCCATGAAATTTCCAAGAGCATCTGAGTCCTCCCAACCTCTTCACCCAAGTCCACAACTTAAATTTATCTGTTTCCTCATCCAGCATCCATCTGCACATTTAAATAACATAAACTCCATACAGCAAAGCGGAGAAAGGAACTCTCATCATTAATTATGCCTTGGTCACAAGAGGGGCCATCAGAATTCTCCAAATCCAAAGGGAATGCCAAATGCACCAAATGAGTTTTTCCTCCCATAAAGAAATGGAGGCTATCAGAGAAAAGCAGTCACTAGTCACTTTCTAGTTGTGACCTGGGCTAGTTACTGCACGGCTCCCTGACTCTGGTTCCTCATCTTAAAATTGAGATGATGACAGTACCTACCTCACAGGCTTTTTATGAGGATAAAATGAGGTTTATATATGAAGACACTGACGACAAGGCATTTAGTAAGCTCTATCAAGTACGTATATTTTTTTAATGTTAAAGAAGGTTTCTAATCAATGAGAAAGTAGTAATAAAAAAAAAAAAAAAGGCCTTGGCAGTTGCCTCCTAAGCTACAGTGTTCATAACTGCATGTAAACAATGCTCACAATGTAAACAAATATCAGACAAAGTCACTCTGTGGGTGCAGGGGAATAAGGTACAGACAAGGCCTGTTCAAGGCCGTGTGTAAAATGAGACAGAGAAAAGTTTAATAAACATCCCTCACCCATGACTAAATGAGCAACTTCTGCTTCTTTAGCAATGACAGCTCTTCAATCCTCCTGATTCCCAGATAACTACCAACATAGCCAATCATCCAACTGACTCTACATCCTGACAGCATCCCACCCAAAACTGGCCCCTGCTTCTTTAAGCCCTCTTTAGAACTACCCAGCACAAGCCCAGATCCTCCAATAAGCCCCTCCGAGTCCCTCTGAGAAGTCTCCTCGGCGTTCTCTGGGGCGCATGCACCGTCACCGGCTGCAGCAGCTGTGAACCTGTCTTTGGTTTGACTCCAGGTGTGTGCCTGGCATTCTTTGCCTGATGGGCCATAGAGCAATACCTTCACCAAGAACAAAACCAACAGTCATCACTTACTGAGTGTTCATTCTGTGCTAGAGACCTTCTAAAGGGCTTTACATGTATTAAGCTGAAAGACAAAAAACAAAGGCTCAAAATGGTGTCACTTGTGGTAAAGCCTGTAATACCAAACCTAGATTTAATACCTGACCTAAATGCAGTTTTGACCTTCACCATAATAATCTTAATCAATAGGTCTGGAATTTTCTGGTCATACCCCCTCCCCCAGAGGAAGAAGAGGCAATCTGCATGATAAAACTCCTGCTACTCTCTCCCCCTAAAAAGTAAGATATCCTGGCCTAAAAGTAATTCTTGCTTTTCTTTTGCTAATAGCGTCTTTGCCTCAGCCTTCTTCCTATAAAAACCTTCCATTTTGTACAACCCCGCCGAGTGCCCTCCTAGTTGCTGGATGGGATGCTGCCTGATTCATGAATCACCTAATGGAGCCAATGAGATCTTCAAATTTACTGAGTTGAATTTTGTTTTTTAACAAGTTGGTGGCAGCAGTGGGATTCAAAGTCAACTTCTGTTGGCATTCAGGGACAAGAAACACAGGGGTGGCACCCCACAAACCCCGTTTTGAGTTCACTGCCTTTCTCGCCATTTCCGAAGGCCATTGGTCAGTTCCTCTGGATTGAGCTCTGCTCTTTTTACATTCAAGCTCCTGATCTAATTCCCTTTTCAGACGACAACTCCCCAGGTGGAAAACCCAGCCCTTAGTTCTGTCCCTGGATTCCATGCTGGGAACTGCTAACAGTTTAGTCAGTATTCCCTGCTTGTTTGGAATCCTTCCCCAGATGCCATGCTGGGAACTACTGGTGGCAGCTGCAGTTCTCCATTTGTGTGGAATCAGTCTGCAGTCCCCATCCTTTTAGTTCTGCTGGTTCAACCCTTTCTCCCAGTCCCAAGTCCCATGGGAACTGGTGACAGTGGTGGGCCAAAGTTGGACTGGGCCCAGCTTAAGAACTGGGCCAGGTCTGGGATCAGACTAGGTCTGATTTGAAAATCAGACTGGGTTTGGGATTGGACTGGGTCCAATTTGAGCTGGACTGGTCCAGTGGGAGGCCTCGGGTGGATATTAAATAAAAGCTAGTTGCTAATGGGAATCTTGGAAGTACCTAGAAGCTGATCAGTTGGCTTCAAAAAACCCAAAGGCCTAGCTAAAGAAAACGGTTCCTTTACATCCAAAGAGTTGTGTGTACTACCTTCCCGTACACCTGCTTATTTTACAGTATGTTTAGCAACTACAGTCCCGGAAGCTGAAAATATCTAACAAGATGGCAAGATTTTACTAGAATTACAATGGCCATTATGGGGAACACTCCAATTATAGGATTGTTCATTAAAGAAGCACACTTGAGAACAAGGGATCCCAAACTGTACAGACAGAATGGGATGCCTACTTTAATTGGTATGCAGAAGCTTACAAAAGGCTTCATTAAGTCTCATTACAGGGCTTCTCTGGTGGTGCAGTGGTTGAGAGTCCACCTGCTGATGCAGGGGACACGGGTTCGTGCCCAAGTCCGGGAAGATCCCACATGCCGCGGAGCGGCTGGGCCCGTGAGCCATGGCCGCTGAACCTGCGCGTCCGGAGCCTGTGCTGCGCAACGGGAGAGGCCACTACAGTGAGAGGCCCGCATACCGCAAAAAAAAAAAAAAAAAAAAAAAGAAATCTCATTACAAAAGGCTAATGAAAAATTAAGACACAAGAAGTGCCAAAAACGAAAGATGATGGAACTGACGTGACCCCTACTCTCCCCACACTTCCTTTTTTTGTCTGAGTACTCACGTTTTACTCATTCTTTGCCTAAACTGCCTTTCTGCTCTGAACAGACTACTAGACAATCACCATTTAAAATAAAACTACCTGAGGTTGCAGACAAACCCACTCAGGTAACTTTCAACCCTTGGTCAAAGACTGAATGGGGAAATCAAACTTTTACAATACGTAGATGACCACTTCCTGTGCTCAGTTACCAAAAAGGCATCCATTAAAACGTCCATTTATTTACCAAAACAGTTAGCTGAAAAAAGACATAAAGTGTCTAAGGAAGAATTACAATTCTCTCGAGACACTGTTCACTACCTAGGTCATAATCTAAATGCTGAAAGAATTCATCAATCTCCAAAAAGAATTAAGCTAATCTAAGAATTTCCTAGACCCACAACTAAGTGATAGCTCCATGGACTTCCAGCATTAGTTGGTTATTGCAGATTATGGGCTCCTAATAGCTCTCTGTTAGCTTCCCCACTCTGTGAATTGACTGAAATTTCAGTCCCTGAACTCCTTCCTTGGGAAGATAAACATGAGCAGGCTTTTTTGTTTGTTTGTTTGTTTTTTGCGGTACGCAGGCCTCTCACTGTTGTGGCCTCTCCCATTGTGGAACACAGGCTCCGGACGCGCAGGCTCAGTGGCCATGGCTCACAGTCCTAGCCGCTCGGCGGCATGTGGGATCTTCCCGGACCGGGGCACAAACCCGTGTCCCCTGCGTCGGCAGGCAGACTCTCAACCACTGCACCACCAGGGAAGCCCGAGCAGGCTTTTATAAAACAAAAAACAACAGCTCCGAGAAATGCCTGCCTTAGGGCTACCTAACTATTCAAAATCTTTTACTTCATCTGTGCACAAAAGAGATAACCAAGCCCGGGCATGCTCACACAAGAACATGGTAATAAATATACAACAGCGCGCAACTTGATTCAGTGGGCTTATGCCTATCCCAGCCACCTTAAGACTACAGCAGCAACTACAAAATTAGTACAAGTGTCAAGAGATGTAACCCTAGGAAATGCCATTTATTTACACACCCCTCACATTGTCCAAAGTCTTCTTAACTCTAAACTGACTCAACATTTCTCCGCAAGCAGACTAACCTGAGATCCTTTTGCTTTCACCTCCTAATCTACATCTGAAATGCTGCCATCTCCTAAATCCTACTATGTTACTACCTCTACCTGATGAGGGCGCACTCCATGACTGCGAGCTAATGATGTCCCATTTTGTGACATCTCGTCCTGATTTATGAGATACTCTTTAACCAATCCTGGTTTAATCTTGATTGTCGATGGCTCATACATAGAAATGAAAAAGGGAATTTTCAAGCTGGTTATGCTATTACTACCCAGTATGGCCTACTTGAAAGGGGAAATCTCCCACAAGCTAAATCAGCCCAACAAGCAAAGCTCCGTGCCCTTACCCAAACACGCCAGTATCAAAAGGACAAACTGTTCATATTTATACCAATAGCCAGTATGCCTTTGGGATCATGCATGATTTGGGGATATTATGGAAACAAAGGGCTTTTTTTTTATGTCCTCTGGAACCCCAATCAAACATGGGCAACAAGTAAATACTCTTCTAACTGCTAGTCCCTTACCTTCTACTATTGCTGTCATCACTGAGGCTCACACTAAAAGGACTAAACCTGCGAATCAGGGCAAAGCCCTGGCTGACTCTCATGCTACAGCAGCAGCAACAGAATCTATACAGGTTGCAGCACATGTGGATGAAGTCCATTCTGCTTCCACGAAAACTGGCCTCTCATTGCCAGACTTCTGCCACCCTGATGTCCTTGTAACATGACAACTGTCTGCTCCCGAAACCAAGAAATTAAGATGGGTGAACAATGCCTGCAAATGAAATGACATTTCATTTGGAAACCACAAACCACAGACGTCTGCTTGGTTTTCCCCAGCTCCCTGGCAGACCCCGTTTTTCATTTTTGCATTCCTTCACCCACCACAGTGCATTTAAGATGGTCCAAATTATGAACAGACATTGGTGGGGAGACATAAAATTTCAAAAACCGTTTACCAGGAATATCTGACCTGCTAGATCTGTAACCCTGAAAAAACTATTTTTTGTCCACAGAGGCCTCAGACCTCCTCCCTCTGGACCCTTTGAGCACCCACAGCTGGACCTCATTCAAGTGCCCCTCAGTGTGGGTTATCAATATGTTCTTATTATTGTATGTATGTCTTCGGGATGGGTTGAAAGCCTTCCTCTGCCACAAGGCCGATGCCCTCACAATGGCAAAGAAACGGTCAGAAAATGTGTTTCCCACTTGGAGTGTACCTTCCACAACCTCCAGTGACTAAGGCACCCACTTCACCAAATTATATAAGCCTTCACGAAAGCCTTGCAAACTTCTTGAAACTATCACTGTCCCTATTACCCCCGATCATCAGGCAAGAGAACTAATGGGATCCTCAGACTCAAAACTGCTAAACCTGCTGAAACTACTGGATTCTCTTGGCCTAAGGTATCGCCTTTGGTCTTGTTCACAGCACCCACTTTGGGAAACATAAACTCACTCCACAGTGGATGGTCCCCGGCAGACTGATGTCTATTGGTATACAAACTTCTGCTGATCCTTGTCTCATGCTAGGATGACCAGCTACTATAAGTCCGTAATGTCTTATGCTCTAGCCTATCATAAACAGGTTAAATAAGCCTTCCCAGATCCCAATTCAAGGGATCTTGTTGGTCACAATCTAGAACCTGGTGACTGGGTATTCTGGAAATGTCATCAGAGGAAGACAGCCCTCAAGCCCTGTTGGAAGGGACCTTGCCAGGTGTTCCTGAACACAGACACTGCTGTGAAACTAGAAGGTACTGAGGCTTGGGTACACACCCATCTCACAGCTAAGGAGGACTCCACCCGACACGAGGTCCTGTACTAATTCCACCCAAGACACCAGATCAAGACTTCCTACTTTGGCTAAACATGAAACCCTCTCTTCT
The DNA here is from genome assembly GCF_008692025.1 of Phocoena sinus. Lineage (NCBI taxonomy): Eukaryota > Metazoa > Chordata > Mammalia > Artiodactyla > Phocoenidae > Phocoena > Phocoena sinus. Next base: position 11,244,056 of record NC_045779.1, read on the forward strand.
CTTTCTTCCTTTTACTATGGCAATGGCCTGGAAAGATCACACCCTCATCTATATCTCCCAGGCCATTGTTAAGAGGGGTAACCTTTCAAATTACTGGATTTGTCATCGAAGATTCCAATCTATCCATAATTATCTAGGTCAGGTTTGCCCCGCTTACCAAGCACCCTTACCAGCAGCATCCGTCTTTACAAGGCACTTAGGATGACTTTTTATTTCAGACTGGGAGATTCACTTCCCACCTCCGCTAAAAACATGACTAACCCCAGGACTGAACATGTAAACACAGAAATCCCTGAGAGTAAATCCATACCCTGGTTAGGAATAGATACAAATAAGAATATGATCAGAAACCTCTCCTTAACTCTTGGAGACACTGCCAATTCCATTGTTATTAACACTGTTAGCTGCCCAGCAAAGACTCTGAGACTCTCTGGCCAAGGCTGTTGCCTTTATTATCCTTAGCCAAACAAAGAGGTATCTGTGCTATGCCCAACACCACCTGCTGTACTTGGAGCAACACTTCTGGGGAAGTTGAAACTCAGTTACGTAAGATCACTGAGCAAGCCACTTGGCTTAAAAGGATGATTTTGTCAGTGGGGTCTTTATTTGATTGCTTTGGGTCTTGGGGACCATGGTTTCCAAGTACACACCACACATTTGGAATTATCCTACTTATTATAATCCTAACAATCCCACGGTGCCTTACATTCTCTCAAAAGCTTTAAATGCACGTTCGCAGCCACAAACTCACAACAAATTGTCTCCCTAAGACTGGAACTCGGAAAAGAAACAGAATGACCGACCTAAAGATTGTGAACCTGAAGCTGTGACCTATGAGTGTCAACAGAGATTAGCAAAAACACCATGACTACGGATACTATCAAAGACAAACAAAGCTGGGAGGACCACAGAGCTGATAGTAACTCTAATGCCTAAAATTGTGATCACATCTCTGTTAGGCTGAGTGTCTGATCAAAAGGGGATAACTGTTAAAGAGAAAAACCACAGGCCCAAAAGGGCATCACCTGGTCTAAAGCCCATGATACTAAACCTAGATTTAATACTTAAACTAACAGCAGTTTTGACCTTCACCAGAAATGTAATCTTTCTTAAAAAATTTATTTTATTGACATATAGTTGATTTACAATGTTGTCATTTCTGCAGTACGACAAAGTGATTCAGTTTTATATATTTATATATACATTCTTTTTCATATTCTTTTCCATGGTGGTTTATCCCAGGATATTGAATATAGTTCCCTGTGCTATACAGTAGAATCTTGCTGTTTATCCATTCTATATATAATAGTTTGCATCTGCTAATTCTGAATTCCCAATCCATTCCTCCCCCAAACCTCCTCCCCCTTGGCAACCACAAGTCTTTTCTCTATGTCTGCTTCTGTTTCATTGATAAGTTCATTTGTGTCACATTTTAGATTCCACATGTAAGTGACATCATATGCTATCTGTCATTCTCTTTCAGACTTACTTCACTTAATATGATAACCTCTAGGTCCATCCATGTTGCTGCAAATGGCATTATTTCATTCTTCTTTATGGCTCAGTAATATTCCATTGTATATACGTACCACATCTTCTTCATCCATTCAACTGTCGATAGACATTTCGGTTGTTTCCATGTCTTGGCTCTTGTAAATAGTGCTGCTATGAACACTGGGGTGCATATATATTTTCAAATTACAGTTTTCTCTGGATATATGCCCAGGAGTGGCATTGCAGGATAATACGGTAGTTCTATTTTTAGTTTTTTAAGGAACCTCCATACTCTTCTCCATAGTGACCACACCAATTTACATTCCCACCAACAGTGCAAGAGGGTTCCCTTTTCTCTACACCCTCTCCAGCATTTGTTGTTTGTAGACTTTTTGATGATGGCCATTCTGACCGGTGTGAGGTGATACCTCATTGTAGTTTTGATTTATATTTCTCTAATAATTAGTGATGTTGAGCATCTTTTCATGTGCCTGCTGTCCATCTGTATGCCTTATTTGAAGAAATGTCTATTTAGGTCTTCTGCCCACTTTTTGATTGGGTTTCTTGTTTGTTGTTATTATTGAATTGTATGAGTTGTTTGTATATTTGGAAATTAAGCCCTTGTTGTTCGCACTCATCACAGAAATGTAACTTTAATGAACCAACCAGTATGGAATTTTCTGGTCAGCACCAATGAGGTCATCTGTCACGTGGGACCTCTCCATTCCACCCTCCCCTAGAGGAAGAAGAGGCAATTTGCAAGATAAAATTCATGCCCTTCCCTTCCCCCCAAAAGATGCCCTGGCCTAAAAGTAATCCTTTCTTTTCTTTTGCTAATAGCTCCCTTGCCCCATGCTTCTTCCTATAAAAACCTTCCGTTTTGCATAACTCTGAATGCCCTTCTAGTTGCTAGATAGGATGCTCCCCTCATAATTTACGAATCACCAAGTAAGGCCAATTACATCTTCAGATTTACTCGGCTGAATTTTGAATTTTGTTTTTTAACCATTTTTAATCCTCACAACAATCTATGTTCTGGAGAAGGAAAGTAACTTTAGTAAGCAGAGGAGTCAGAATTCAAACCTGGTCTGCCTGACACAGAGCTGATGCTCTCAACTGCTGCATTCCACTGAATCTCTCCCTGAATGAAAATCAGTTGTCTGGGCAGGCCTAGATATCCTGTCTCTTAAGTTGGAGTTGAGCACATCTCACCCCAATTCTGCACACTTATTTACCAGCTCTTGTTTATTGCCAAAGGGATGAGAAGTTAAAAAGGGGGGGATGCATCATCTCCCCAAATGGAGTAGAGTTTCATTTTGCATTTGCAGCCACATAAATGTGTAACTGAGCCTACTGGTTTTAACGTGGAGCTTAGAAGAGCTTCTCAGGTGAGGAAGCAGGATGGCACAGGGGAAGGAGACCTGAGTTCAGTCCTGGCTGAAACTCTCTAACAATGCAGACTTCAGGCAACTTAACTTCTCTGAAGCCTGGCTTCCTATTCTGTAAAATGGGCATGATGATGCCCACCTCAGTGGGAGGCGGTAAACGCCTGACACAGAAAATCACTGGCTATATGAACGCTATGGTTGCTACCATCATGGAGGGGAGCAAATTTCAGTACCTGCAGAGAGAGCCTGCAATGGCTCACACATCCTCAGAAATCATAAAAGGCCCAGATGGGTCCTGTTCATGGTTGCTGAAAGTCACGGAGGACTTCGGAACCTGGAATGAGGACAGGGGCAGGAGGGCAAGGAGAAAGGAGCCATTTTAAAATGGGGGGTTAAAAACCTTGTCTGAGAGCCTTGTTTCAGGACATTCTAAATTTTAGAAACCGTTAAGAATTCAGACACACAGGGATTTCAATTAATACCCACTGGACAACAAATTTTCATCTTTGTGGTAATCCTGGAGATTTCATAGACAGTCTTCTCAAAGAGAATAGGAAAAAATATATATATATACACACACACACATATATCTATTTGCATATCAGAAAAGAAAGCTAAAATTACTACCAGTAAATGAACAATTCCCTATATTTGCCACGAATATCTCTTTAATGAACTGCAACCTATTCATTAAATGGGAGGAAGAAATATGAAGACAGGAGATGGGAGGGGGTGGAGTATGGGGGCCAGAGGGGGTAGAAGAAATCCCTTTATTTCTAACATGATGCAGTGAGATACAAATACAGTCAAAGGGGTTAATCTAATCCCTTTGTGAAGCACTGAGTCAGAGAACAAGACAAAAACAAATCTGTGATCTGGAACTCCCCAAGCCCCCACTTGGGGGGATTAATGAGGAGTACACGGCTGTGAAATTACGTGCCCTCTGAGTCAGGAAAATGGTCCTACTGGTGCATGACCTTGAAATGAGGGGATGCAAACTTCACCTGATCCACAATTACCGAGCCCTGGAAGGAGGGGCTCGGGGAGAAGAGAAGGGGGGCACGTGAGAGAGGCTGTGTGAACATTGGGAATATGAAACCCACAAATCTCAACCGACCCAAGGCTTGAAAGGGGGATCTAAACACAGTATAAAATATTCAGAGGACTTTGAAAGGACGCTGGCATCGGTGCGGGAAGCATGAGTAGGCAAGCCTGTCCTCTTTATTGACGTGAAGTAGATATTTTGTGGCTGTTGTTATGGACTTAGTGATGTTTGCTCTGTTCAATTTTCCTCTTGCAATGAAAAGTCGTTGTGAGATGATTTCTAGTCTTTGCTGCTTTACATGACAGTATTATCAAGGATTCATCAAGAGGCCATCTGTCGAATTTATGAAAAAAATATGCAAAAACAAAACAGATGAAAAGGAAAGAGCAAGACAGACTGGTCCAGGGGAAGATAGATGTGGCAGCATGTGCCTCCGTGTGAAAATTACAACATTTAAATACTGCGGAATAAATTACTGTGCCGAAAAATTAGTGATGCTCTCTCACTTTGGGTGCTACCCTTACCATAAGAACATAATGAAATATATCACATATCAAATCACCCTTTCCTCGGACTATTATTATATTCTAATGAAAAATTAGGAGAGGAGAGACACATAAACCTCAAATGGGAGGGATGAAAATGAGCCAGAGTGGATTTGCTCCACTACTGAGCCATGAGAAGCTTCTCCAAAATGCACAGTCCATATGGAAATAAGAGTTTTCCCCCGCTATTTATTAGAAAGTCAATAAAATAAATTACAGATTGTATGAAAAACTGAAATAATATATATTAAAATGACAATGAGGCTGGCCAAGCTTACACCCAAATTAGATGGGCTGTAAAAACAATGTATTTCAGAAAGGAAATGGGAAGGAACAGAGAGAAGCCTGAGGATACAAACGACCAGAGCTGTGGTGCTGCCCCCTGTAGGTGAGACCCAGAACCACCACTGCTGGAGAAGGAAGGACCCAGCCAGATCTGAGCGCTGTGGGGACGGATTCCTGACAGACCGTGCACAGGGGCAGCTCCCTTTGGAGTCTGTTTCCAGCCCCTAAATCTCATAGCTTCCTCCTTCCCTCGGGGGCCATGTCCCTCCCCAGTCCCTTCCATTCCCCCCTCCCCTCCTGGAGTCTAATCAAGAGGAAAACTTCCATTCTGGTGCATTAAGAAGATGTTTAACAGTGTTGCTAAATAACATATTAAAGTATAATGCTCCAAACACACAATGAAGATAATAGCTGGCACCGGTTCTTAGATTCCGAAAGAATGAGAGGAAAAGAGTGAAGTCCTATCTCACCAGGAGCCAAAGAGGGTAATAAGCGTATAATGGAAAACTGTGGACGATCAGAGTATAAGCTAACACTAGTCTAAGCGCTGTGCGCTGATTAACTAGTATAACCCTTGCACTAACCCTATGAGATAACTATTATTTATCACTGTTCCCCATTTTACAGATAGAGAAATTGAAGCACAGAGAGATGTAAGTATCCCATTCAAAAATCACACAGTTATGGCACAGGGATTCAAACCCAGGCTGGCAGACTCAGAGCACCTGTTCCAATCCACAAAGCTTTAATGCCCTCACCCTAGGAAGGCAGCTGAGGTTCCTCATTAATTTTGCTTGAAATGTTACAAATTCCTCAATCAAGAAGTGTAAGAATTTACAGATGGCCAACAGGCACATGAAAAGATGCTCAACATCGTTAATTATTAGAGAAATGCAAGTCAAAACTATAATGAGGCATCACCTCACACCAGTCAGAATGGCCATCATCAAAAAGCCTACAAATAATAAATGCTGGAGAGGGTGTGGAGAAAAGGGAACCCTCCTATACTGTTGGTGGGAATGTAAATTGGTGTAGTCACTATGTAAAACAGTATGGAGGTTCCTTAAAAAAACTAAAAACAGAGTTCACATATGATCCAGCAATCCCACTCCTGGGCATATATCCGGAGAAAACCATAATTTGAAAAGATACATGCACCCCTATGTTCACAGCAGCACTATTTACAATAGCCAAGACACGGAAGCAACCTAAATGTCCACTAATGGATGAATGGATAAAGAAGATGTGGTACATATATACAATGGAATGTTAGCCATAAAAAAGAATGAAATGCTATTTGCAGCAACATGGATAGACCTAGAGATTACCATATTAAGTGAAGTCAGACAAAAACAAAGAGCATATGACATCACTTATATGTGGAATCTAAAAAAATGATACAAATGAACTTACTTACAAAACAGAAATAGACTCACAGACACAGAAAACAAACTTATGGTTACCAAAGGCAAAAGGGTCGGGGAGGGATAAATTAGGAGTTTGGGATTAATACATACACACTACTATATATAAAATAAATAACAAAGGCCTACTGTATAGCACAGGGAACTATATTCAATACCTTATAATAACCTTTATTGGAAAAAGAATCTGAAAGAGGATAGATATATACATGCACGTATAACTGAATAACTTTGCTGTACACCTGAAACTAACACAACATTGTAAATCAACTACACTTCAATAAAAAAAGAAGAATCGTAAGAATAAAAACTATTCCTATGAAAAACTAGGTTGGACCATATTATTCCTCCAACTGTCGAAAACCACAGTCCTAAACAGCCCTGGCTCTCTCTCCTAGTTTGCCCTCTTTCTGAGAAGTGGAGAATGCATATTTACAAGTGTTCCCTTCCATCTAATATGAGACCAAAGAAAATAGGGTAATGATAATAAACACAAAGAATACTAATGCCAACAAAAGGTGGAAGGTGACAAGTGAAGCCCAAAGGTCTGGTTTAAGGGAACTAACTACGTGGAACTAAATTAGGTACTTCCAGAACGCTCTCCGGTTTTACTTTCCATACTGGAGAATCCTGAAACATATTAGATCTATGATATATAAGAATTTGTAGAAATTTTATCCATACAACCAAAAGGTCTCTGACCTGCATGGAACATCTGATTAAAGACTTCACATCTCATCTAAAGCGCTGTGTGTAATTATTAAACCAATGGTTTACAAAAGAGTAAATAACATTATTTGGGAAACAAAAAATAATTTTAGTATTCAAAACATGCAAATAACATTAGAGACCCTACATAAGACTATATTAGCTATGTTGATCCATGTAAGAAAATTTTAAGTTGAAATTTTCTTCCTCATACTTTCAACATAAACAGAACGTTGACCCACTTTAATTCAGTACCTTATTTGATTTTCAACTTTACTTTCACTTTTTATGGAATTATGATTATCTGTAAATAAACACTGGTCTATATCCATTCAGGAAGATTACTGGTCTCAACTCACCTGGTACTGATGGTGATGAGATTATCCACTTGTCCTGAAATTCACCAAATGGATAATATAATAAGTCTTCCCGTGCAAGCATCTCAGCCATAGCAAGACTGGGTGACACTGTCAGTCATCAATTCCTCTTTTCTTTCATTTGCTATTACATGTAAGCACAACAGACACTGACAACACTTCTTAAACATGTAAAAATAAATTTTTATATATTATTTTTCAAATTATAGGTATAGTAGGATCATATTCATTGGACATCTGATGTAAGCCCAGTCCTTAATCCTAAAATGCAAGGATTCAGGATGCATTTTTGTCTAATTTCTATCTAAATTAATGACTCCCAAAATGAGAAAAAGATTATACACTGATCCTCTCACACCTGCTGCTAACAGGTTCTTTGGTGTAGTAACTCAAAGTATCTTTACCGATACAAGTAGCTTAGATTGAGTTAGATCTTCCCAGTGTGTGAATTAGCCCAGGACATAGCAAAACTACTTCCAGCTACCACAGTGGCCTCAGACAAATTTAAAAATGGATAAACACAAAATACTTTATTTACCAGCAGTGTTTACCCAAACACTTTCACTCTCAGTTCTCCTGCTTCTCCTATGTCACCAGATTAGAGGGCACCCTGGTGCCAGGCGGACCATGTGCAGACATCTTCGTAAACAGGCATGGAGAGGTGGACTCTGGCCATTCAAGATCCCAGTACCTGGGATTACTCTCCAGCCAGGAATCCTTCAGTAACTGAAAATCTTATTGGTTTGCGCATGTGTGTGAAGAATGAGTTTGTTCATTGAATTACAGTCTGACTTAACTGGCTTATCCTTGACTCAGAGTCCCTGATAGACCTTGAAAAAGGCATCATGTTATAGATACATCACCCCACAAAACTATTTCTAAAATACGAGCTCTTCTAGCTCTTCCATTATTTCAACTTTTCTTCACTTCTGTGTCTATTTACCATTTAATTATACTCTTATTAAATCAGAAAGTCACATTTGGATAGGACTTCACAGACGCATATTTGAAGCAGTTACTGATGATGTTTTTCTCTCTGGAATGTCCTTGTATTTCCCATCCATCAACCCATCTTTCTTGGTCTCCTTCTAAATCAACCTCCTCCAGGAAGCATCCTTTGATTACCCTAATCCACAATGATCACTGCTCTCTACTGTTATATATTATTTTCTTCTCATATGGAGAACACAATGAGCTATTTATGTATTCTTTATAAACTGGGCCTTATATATTTAGGTGTCCATTATGTTTGTTGAATTTAAGCAAATTCTTGATTTATTTTTGTAATTTATCTATTTAACAAAAATTATTTATAACATTTGTAAGTTTGTTACTTTATAACATGTCCCCTATGTGAATATAAAAGTAAGTCATTCGAGGATACTATTCTTAAATTTATAGCAGGGAACTCCAAAATATGCAGACAGCTCAGGCAGCTCAATACCAAAAACACAAACAACCCAATCAAAAAATGGGTAAAAGACCTAAATTGACATTTCTCCAAAGAAGACATATAGATGGCCAACAAATGCATGAAAAGATGCTCAACATCACTAATCATTAGAGAAATGCACATCAAAATTACAATGAGGTATCACCTCCCACCGGTCAGAATGGCCATAATCAAAAAGTCTACAAACAATAAATGCTGGAGAGGGTGTGGAGAAAAGGGAACCCTCTTGCACTGTTGGTGGGAATGTAAATTGATACAGCCACTATGGAGAACAGTATGGCGGTTCCTTCAAAAACTAAAAATAGAATTACCAGCAATGACGCAGCAATCCCACTACTGGGCATATACCCTGAGAAAACCATAATTCAAAAAGACACATGCACCCCTTTGTTCACAGCAGCACTATTTACAATAGCCAGGACATGGAAGCAACCAAAATGTCCATCAACAGATGAATGGATAAAGAAGATGTGGTACACATGCACAATGGAATATTATTCAGCCATAAAAAGGAATGAAACTGGGTCATTTGTAGAGATGTGGATGGACCTAGAGTCTGTCATGCAGAGTGAAGTAAGTCAGAAAGAGAAAAACATATATCGTATATTAACGCATACGTGGGGAATCTGAAAAAATTGGTATAGACGGTCTTATTTACAAAACAGAAATAGAGACACAGACATAGAGAACAAATGTATGGATACCAAGGGGGAAAGTGGGGGGGATGAATTGGGAGACTGGGATTGACAGATATACACGACTGATACTATGTATAAAATAAATAACTAATGAGAACCTACTGTATAGCACAGGGAACTCTACTCAGTGCTCTGTGGTGACCTAAATGAAAAGGAAATCCAAAAAAGAGGGGATATACGTACACGTATAGCTGATTCACCTTGCTGTACAGTATAAACTAACACAATATTGTAAAGCAACTATACTCCAATTAAAAAATAAAATAAATTTAAATATATATATAACATAATAGGCATTTCAAATGTAGTATGTCCTAAACTGAATTTTTAATTTTTATACCCAGAAACTGTCCCTCTCCCAGCCTTCATTATTGCTAAAAATATCACCATCATTGACCCAGTTTCTTAAGCCAAAAACCTTGGATCATCCTTGTGTCTACTCTCTCTCATTGCTAACTCACTATTGGTATTTACGAACGCCCTTGTTACACCAACATCTGTAAGAGGAGAAGAGTGGTACTGAAGGCTGAGATGCTTCTTCTGCACATACAGCTTTTGCCAAATAATTTTTATAAAATGAAAAATGGGTGACTACTGTAATAGTGAGAACTAAACAGAGACTGAAGATAACTGTTCTCAAAATGTCTAAAGGTACCATGCTTCATTTGGGGTAGTTTTATGAAACATACCTCAAATACTGAAGAATCTGAGTGAGGGTTCCTCTGATTGTATCCAATAAACGTAGGTATAATAAGCCCTTACATTTGCATGGGGCTAAACATGCGTCAGCCCTATTCTTATGGTTAATGACAATATTTTATGTTCACATTGTAGTTTATAAGGGCTCTTGTGCCCCTTACGTCATCTCTCCCGACCACAGCACCGTGACAACTATTATTGCCATTTTACAGATGGAGATGCCGGTTAACTTGCCCAAGGCCACTTAGTATGTCACTGCTGAAATTCATCCCAGGATCTCAACCTCCCGATGCCCGCTACAGCGCACACTCCAGTAGAACTGTCTCTGGGCAGTCCTTACCCTCTGAAATCAGGTGGCAATCCCAAATGTGTGCGTATTCATATTCACCACACGTGTATGCACCTGTACACACAGGGGTGCACACACAAATACATCCACACACACCACGCTGAGTTTCTTTACGGTCACCAAAGAATCAGGCTGTTTGAGGGAGTCCACATCTACCCTCCGATTCAGTGATCTGCCTGCCTGACTCCCTTAGACGAGGGTACTTCAAGAGAAACCAGAAAGGAATCAACCGAGACCCCATTAATGCACATTAAATTCACCACTCTGCGCACAACAGCACCCCTGGTGCTGTCGCTGACACCAACGATAGATGCCCCCTCCCGAGCCCCCTTGGTACACAGAGGAGACAGAGCTCAGGCCCAGGAGGGGCGGAGCGTGACGCCAGAGCTACGGGGCCAATATCCCGAGTGGCAGCCCAGCCTCAGGATGTACTTGGGTCCATTTTATTCATTTTAAAGCTACTGCCTTTAACAGAACAAATCGCTTTTGACCTGCACCTGCTCAGCACGTGAAGAGCAGGCTGAGAGAGCTTGCTGCTATCTTCGTTAAATAACCGCTACACCAAATAAACACTAGGCACACCACACAGCCTTTTAGAAACGAAAAATAAATCATCACCCAAAAGCTTCTTTTACAAACCCACAGATCATGGGAAACATAAATGCTATCCTTTCTCTCCCCATGTTTTAATAAATACTCCCCCCTCCTCTTTTTGCAGACTCACTCAATTACAATATCACTATCGGTTCACATTACAGGTCAGAGATATGGGGCTTAATGTATGTAGAGCCAGTTCTCCGCTCCTAATAACCTGTCATTCTGGGGATTTGAATGTCAGAATACAGCCTGCCGCAGTAATGCTGGTCGGCAGCCCGGTGATGAAAACTTTGGACAAATCATGAAGAACATTCCAGATCCACATCACTGGAAGGTTACCAGGGAGAGCCTTTCATTCTGCTTCGACCCCTTGATCTGACAAGTGACACCTACAAAATGAACAGCTCTCCAACTTAAATTGTTTAACTGTAGCCTGATCAGTTTTATTATCTTGCTAATCCGGATATCAGCCGTTTCATCGGAATGGAAGATATGCATATCATGAATTATTTTGACACAGGGACCTTTTAATTTTTGCCAGCAATATTTCACTGCCCCAATCAGGGCCTGCAGTCACCGACGCCCTTTGCCTCCTGGGATGTCAGAGGACAGCACACTCCTGACAGCACCAAATCATCCGGGAGCTGTAACGAGCCACTGCTGCAATTATTATTAGCTCCTGTGCTCATGCATTTCATTACCGCGCAGGCAGCCGGGGCCTTGGGGTTCAGCGGAGGCTTCTTCAGGAATCTCTGCCGTTTTATGGGCTTGCCAAGCTCCAGGGTCTAATTTCCTTTTTCCTTCCCCTCAGTAGACCAGGCAAGGTGAATTTCTAATACAAACAAACCACTAGGCAGGCACTGCAGGAAGAGCAGGCTCAGGACAGGACATTAAGCAGCGGTACGGCAGCCTGAATGGCCTACTTGAAGTTTGTGAAAGCAGTGGTTACTCAGCAATACGGCTGGCTACAGAGAGTAATAAAAAACAGTTTATCCTGGAAGAGAATGCTCCTTTCTAAACTGCAAAGCGCTGTGAATGCTGCCTCCCTTCTCACCTAGATTCTATTTCTTAATTTCTCTCTCCCCTGCTAACCATTTTCTTCTTTGGAATTTGCATCCTAAGAGGACACAGCCCCACTCCGAGCCTGGACCACGTGGTCTGCGTTCCTCACCCTGTGCTCTGTCTGGCCTTGTGCCATGAGCACACCGGAAACGCACTGCCGTCCTCATCTTCACTCTGATGCTGTGGTAGGTCGTGTCGCTCACCACACTCAGGGTACCTTCTTAACATGGAGCCGAGGGAGAAAGAAAGGTTTTTCTACTCTCACAAACAACTGATCCGTATTTACTTTGGAGGCACTGTGAATCACGTGATTTATTATGTTTCCTATCTTGAGATGGCCCCTAGAAGCCTCAAAACTAAATTACACATAGGGCTTCCCTGGTGGTGCAGTGGTTGACAGTCTGCCTGCTGATGCAGGAGACACAGGTTCATGCCCCGGTCCGGGAAGATTCCCACATGCCGCGGAGCGGCTGGGCCCGTGAGCCATGGCCGCTGAGCCTGCGCGTCCGGAGCCTGTGCTCCGCAACGGGAGAGGCCACAACAGTGAGAGGCCCGCGTACCGCAGAAAAAAAATTAAACATAGAACTACCATATGATCCAGCAATCCCATTTCTGGGTATGCACCCAAGAGAATGGAAAGCAGGGATTCAAACAGATACTTGTACACCCACGTTCATAGCATCACTATTCACGACAGCCAAGAGGTAGAAGCAATCCAAGTGTTCACTGACAGATGAATAGGTAAACAAACTGTGGTCTATACATATAATGGAATATTAGCCTTAAAAAGGAAGGGAATCCTGATACACACTGCAACATGGATGAAAAGTGAAGACATCATGCTAAGTGAAATAAGCCAGTCCAAGTAAGACATGAATACTTTATGATTCCACTTTTCTGAGGTATCTGAAATAGCCAGATTTATAGAGATAGAAAGCAGTTACCAAGGGCTGGGGAGATGGGAAAATGAGGAGTTATTGTTTAATGGACACAGAGTTTCCATTTGGGATGATGAAAAAGTTCTGGAGATGGATGGTATGATGGTTACACAGTAATGTAAATGCACTTAGTGCCACTGAACTATACACTTAAAAACAGTTAAAATGAGGGAATTCCCTGGCTGTCCAGTGGTTAGGACTCAGCACCTTCACTGCCAAGAGCGTGGGTTCGATCCCTGGTCAGGGAACTAAGATCCCACAAGTCGCAATGCAGCCAAAAAAAAAAAAAAAGTTAAAATGGTAAATTTTATGTTGTGTATATTTTGCCACAATAAAAATCTAAATTTGCAGCCAGTCTCTAGCAAATGTAAAGGATCTCAATGCATGTATATTGTATACTTACCTCATTACTGTCTTCATTTATTCTTCCTACCCTTCCATTAGCTTTATTTTCCTCACTGACTTTTTAGAAATATTATTTTATTGTTGTGTGTTAGTTTTTGTACTACAATGACATATATCTTTTTTTTTTTTTTGGCAGAACAAAGAAGGAGTTTCTTATTAAAATATACTCATTCTGGCAAGACAGAGCTAAAGCTGTTGGTTATTGTATGGCAGGGAGAGAGTTAAGTGAGAAATCCGTTTTTCTGAAGTCCATTAGTGACAGTGAGATGAGGCAGGAAATCTCTGAGAGGCAAGGCTGCCTTCTCACTCCTTGAGTCGGGGGAAACCACTGTCTCCTCAGTGCAGTCAGGAGACCGTCCAGAGCTCTCCTGGGTCCTTTCCCCCAGCCTTCTACTTACTTACATCATCATCTCTCTCTCCCACACCCAGCCTCCCATGGGTGTCCTCCCTGTGAACTCTCACAGAGTTTTGACAGTTCTCTACTGTCAAATATTGAATTTCTAAGCAACTTTTAAACAAGGAGACCCAAAATCTTCATGCTGTACCTCACAAACTGTGCAGACTCACAAATTATACAGTAGGTCTTGGGACTTCCCTGGTGGTCCAGTGGTTAAGACTCCACACTCCCAATGCAGGGGGCACGGGTTCGATCCCTGGTTGGGGAATTAAGATCCCGCATGCCTCACGGTGTGGCCAAAAAACAAAAACCAAACCAAAACAAACAAACAAACAAAAGCACTAAAATATGTAGTTGGTCTTGCCCCCCTCCCCGAGACAGTGAGCATCGTACAGGAAAAGAGTGTCTTTTTTTTTTTTGGCTGCATCACCAGTCACAACCCCAGTGCCTGACAGGCAATTGCATAGGACATAGTCAATAAATATGTTGTACAAATGTTGATAGAAGCCCTTTATTTCATAGAACTAAATACTCCTTCCTCGAAATCAATATATCAAACCCATGCCAGAAAAAGCCTGCAAAAGCAGCAAGGCCATTCTTCATGGGGGGAAGGAAGGGGCATGAATGTGACCAAGAATGAAGAAGACACCATGTCCCTTGCTCTTTCCTAGGCTGGAATCCACACACAGAAATCAACTTTGATGTGAGGAATGTGATGTATCCACAGCTCGAGTGGTCATAGCTCAGCCACTTCAAGAGAGAATCACGCATGGATTCATCCCAGGCACATCATCCTTGACACTATTTTTTAAATTCTCCAGAGATGTGATTTTCCCAAATTCCCTAGGTAACATGGCCTATCCATTTCATGATTCTTCGCACTTTTCCTGGTAAGTAAGGCTTTAAGAGCTCTCCATTTGACTAGATAGAAACTCAGAGACAGGGAGTAGAGCTGGAAGAAACTCATGAGAAGAAGCAGAAAGCCAAGGAAGGAAGACAGAAATGCAGACAGTCAGAAAGAGAAAAATGATTAGCGTGGACCAGAGCTTACAGCTCCCTTCCAGTCCAAGGCCTTTACGATATCAAACTTCCAGAGAAGGTCATCCAGAAGTTTTTTGGGGTGGGGAGGGGGTCCCAGATCATATCTTCCATTTTCCAAAACCTAACAAAATTTTAAGAAGTTTCAACAGAAGATTCGTATTTTGGGGTCTTGGAAATTTTTCACTTAATTTCTACTTACCCTGGAAGATCAGGGGCCAGGGTAAATCAAAGATGTTAATTTGAGGCAGGAAAAGGGAAAAGTAGAAAATTGGGTGTGGAGGGTGAGGACAAGATTCGAGAGGAGATGGCGCCCAGGGCAGCATTTTCTAATTTGCAGACTTTCACTAAGCCGTCCCCCACCCACATGCTCACTCTGTTCCTAACAGCACCTTCATCAATTAAGATGCTATGAGACTGGCAGCCTCCAAGATCAACAGTACCATCCACATATTCACTATTCCACTGGCAAGGCGAACAATTCCAAATATTAAAAGTAAAGCGACACATTCTGCCATGCCTTTTGTATACAGACAGCTGAAGCTGCGTGAAAGTTTGGCACCAAAAGGCCAAGTACCATATTTTCAGCCACCCACACGCCAAACCCCATAATAACTACAGGATCTACATGTGAAATTTTCAGACATTTGCAAAGGAAAACTAATAGTCATGTTTCTTCGTGTGCTTCCTTTCCCAACAGGGCAGTTTCTCAACTTTAAAACCTCATCAATGTAAGCTAAAGAGAACAAAGGGTGCTGCGGAGATATTTTCACCAGATGTCAAATGGTGCTTATTTATTTAAACAGAAAACCCCACTTTGTACATTTTGGTTCATTTAGTGGTATGTGCTCTGTAACACGTATTTTTTATGAGTAGAAAGCTGCCACCAGTGCACTTAAGTTACAATAGGGCTTCAGGAAAGTCTGTTGACTGAGACTAAATATTGCTCTTTTTGCTTTTGGTTGCAATGTAAATTCCATTCCCATCCTCCCTCTATAACAGGAGAAAAACATTGTCACTAAAGTCATACCAGGACTAGTACTTAGTCCTTCTTCTGTGGTCATGTCTAGAAGCAAAGATGTTCAGTTCACTGAGCTTTTTAAGGTGCAATGTGTATAATATAAGCTATAAGGTAATTGATTTTCTCAAAGATAACAACAGAAAACTTATTACAGTCAGCCCTCCCTATCCGCGGAAAGGACTGTAGACTGTATTTTATTATCCAACTGTAATTCCCTCCTGCATGAGTATTTGGGCTCCTGTAGCCTGAATGGGCCATAAGAACGTAAAGTCTGAGAGTTTATGTGTGCCCAGTCAGTGAGGATAATAAAATGGTTAGTGCAACAGTCCTCTGAGCCTCTGCAAATAAGGAAAATGTTACATAGTTCTTTCTATACAACAACGGTCTGGATGGCCCTCATTCTGCCCAATAGAAAATGCAATTTTAGATCAGACCTCTGACGAGAAGTGTCTCACCCATCAAAGATGAGGTGTTTGAGGTACCCTGGACAGAGATCTCACCTTGTGCACAACAGGCAACTATATGAGACATGTATTCCCAGATGACCAAGTCATCAAGTCACATTCTACAGAGCAGAGTGAAAACGGCCAACCCCCTTAAAAATACAATGGACCAAGATTGTCTATAAGAAGAACTTTCAACAAGTACAAAAAAGGATCTGGGCATTTTCCGGTAGTTTAAGGCTCCTGATATAAGAAGCAACCTCCCAGCACAGAACAGCCTGAAGCATAATTGAGGGGGAGAATTTAGGAAAGGGTCAACAGCACTTGGACGATGAAAGAGGAGTCCTGGCTGAGCTTATACAGACTATTCACTTAGTTATATTTGCTGAAGGATTTTCACCAGTTCCTTGATGAGGAGAATTGGTAGATTAGACCATCAGCACTCTACACCATCTATAATACAGTGTACATAATTTTATTTAATATAATTTTTCAGCCAAGTGTCACAGTTCTCATCCCCAACTATGCTTTATTCATATGTAACTGCTCTTTTTCAAACCCAGTAATTCATTCAAGTTTATGTTATACTTAGAAAACTAGATTAAAAGGGGTCAAAATATTGTTGTAGTGAAGATTTAGATATCTTTATTTATCAGATATCCAGAAATGGAGAATCACAGATAGCCAGTGGTGACGTAGCATCTCTTACAGAATGCTAACTTCCATTTCTAATCAATTTGGTGGCTCATGTTTCCTGAGAAAATGCACCACTACAAAACATCTGGAAATATGGATCCTTTTTCTTACTTATTTTAAAGGAAAATCTAAGCTCACAAAAGAAGTAAGCAAAACCTCTGGGGGCCAAAAATAAAGAGGAAATTGAAAACCAGAGTGGTAAGATACCTCTGAGCTTTTCACTGCATTGAGAACACCATCAATGCATGAGAGTACCAATTTCTCCACATCCTTGTCAACATTTGTTATTCTCTCTCTTGTTTTAGCAACCCTAGTGGGTGTGAAGTGGTATCTGTGGTTTTGGTTATCTTTTCTCTAATGACTTAATGATCTGAAGCACTTTTTCATGTGCCTATTAGACATCTGTATATCTCCTAGGGAGAAAGGTCTACTCAAATCATTTGCTCATTTTTTTATTTTTGAATTAATTTTTATTGGAGTATAGTTGATTTACAATATTGTGTTAGTTTCTGCTGTACAGCAAAGTGAATCAGTTATACATATACACTCTTTTTACGATTCTTTTCCCGTACAGGCCATTACAGAGCACTGAGTAGAGTTCCCTGTGCTACACAGCAGGTCCTTATTAGTTATCTAGTTTATATATAGTAGTGTGTATATGCCAGTCCCAATCTCCCAGTTTATCCCTCCCCCCAACTTCCACCTTGGTAACCATAAGTTTGTTTTCTACATTTGTGACTCTATTTCTGTCTTGTAAATAAGTTCATTTGTACCACTTTTTTAGATTCCACATATAAACGATATCATATGATACTTATCTTTCTCTGTCTGACTTAACTTCACCCAGTATGACAATCTACAGGTCCATCCATGTCACTGCAAATGGCATTATTATGTCCCTTTTTATGGCTGAGTAGTATTCCATTGTATATATGTACCACATCTTCTTTATCCATTCATCTGTTGATGGACATTTAGGTTGCTTCCATGTCCTGGCTACTGTAAATAGTGCTGCAAATTGGGTTATCTGTCTTTTTGTTGTTCATTTGTAAGAGTTCTTTATACATTCTGAACACAAGTCCCTTATTAAATGTATTACTTGCAAACATTTTCTTCCATTTTGTGGATTATCTTTTCACTTCTTTATAGTGTCTGTTGAGGCACAAAAGTTTTTTAGTTTTTTGGTTTTTTACTTTTTAAATAGATTTTACTATTTTTTTGTTTTGTTTTGTTTTTGTTTTTTTGTTTTTGTCTTTTTTTTTGCAGTACGCGGGCCTCTCACCGCTGAGGCCCCTCCCATTGCGGAGCACAGGCTCTGGACATGCAGGCTCAGCGGCCATGGCTCATGGGCCCAGCCGCTCCGCGGCATGTGGGATCCTCCCGGACCGGGGCACAAACCCGTGTCCCCTGCATTGGCAGGCGGACTCTCAACCACTGCGCCACCAGGGTAGCCCTAGATTTTATTATTTGAAGCAATTTTAGGTTCACAGAAACTAAGTGGCCCCCACTCATGCATGGCCTCCTCCATTATCTACATCCCCTCACCAAAGTGGTACATTTGTTACAACTGATGGACCTACAATGACACCACTATCAGCCAAAATCCATAGTTTACATTACAGTTCACTCTTTGTATTGTACATTCTATTGGTTTGGACAAACGTATAATGACATGTATCCACCATTATAGTATCATACAGAGTAGCTTCACTGCCCTAAAAATCCTCCGTGCTCTGCCTATTCATCTATTCTCCCTGCTAAATCCTGACAACCACTGATCTTTTTATTGTCTTTATTGCCTGTTCCAGAATGCCATAATGTTTGAATCATACCATATGTGGCCTTTTCAGATTGGTTTCTTTGACTTAGTAATAAGTATTTACTTTTCCTCCATGTCTTTTCATGGTTTGCTGGTGCATTACTTTTTAGTTCTGAATAATTGCCTACTGGTCTGGATGTACTACAGTTTATTTGTCCATTCACCTAATGAAAGGCATCTTGGTTGCTTACAAATTTTGACAATTATGAATATAGCTGCTACAAACATCCATGTTCAGGTTTTTGGGTGTACATAAGTTTTCAACTCCTTTGAGTAATTACCAAGGAGCACGATTGCTAGATAGCATGGTAAGAGTATGTTAGTTTTGTAAAACACCACCAAACCATCTTCCAAACTGGCTGTACCACTTTGCACACCCACGAGCAAAGAGAGAGAGTTCCTGTGGCTCCACATCCTCACAAGCATTTGGTGGTGTCCGTGTTCTGGATTTTGGCCATTTTAATAGGTATGTAGTGATATTTCATTGTTGTGTTAATTTGCATCTTCCTGATGACATGTCAGGTAGAGCATTTTTTCATATGTTTATTTTTCATCTGTATATCTTCTTTGGGGAGGTTTCTATTAAGGTCTTTGACTAATTTTTTTATTAGGTTGTTTGATTTCTTATTGTTGAGTTTAAGGAGTTCTCGTTATATTTTGGTTTTTTTGGTTTTTTATTTTATTTGTTTTCCTTATTTTTTTATTTTTTAATTTTTTTTTGGCTGCATCAGGTCTTAGTTGCAGCACATGGGATCTTTGTTGAGGCATACGGGATTTTTTCTTTCGTTATGGTGCGGTCTCTTCATTGCAACGCTCAGGCTTCTCTCTAGTTGTGGTGTGCAGGTTTTCTCTCTCTAGTTGTGGCACACAGGCTCCAGAGCATGTGGGCTCTGTAGTTTGCAGCACGCAGGCTCTCTAGTTGAGGCGTACGAGCTCAAAAGTTGTGGCACGCAGGCTTAGTTGCCCCGCAGCATGTGGGATCTTAGTTCCCCAACCAGGGATCAAACCCGGGTGCCCTGCATTGGAAGGCAGATTCTTTACCAGTGGACCACCAGGGAAGTCCCTAAAATTCTTGGTATAGTTTGGATAACAGTCTTTTATCAGATGTATCTTTTGCAAGTATTTTCTCCCTCCCAGTCTGTGTCATTCTCTTAACATTGTCTTTTTTTTTGGCTGTGTTGTGTCTTCACTGCTGCATATGGGCTTTCTCTAGTTGCATCAAGCAGGGTCTACTCTGTTGCGGTGAAAGGCTTCTCACTGCAGTGGTTTCTCTTGTTGCAGAGCACGGAATCTAAGTGCACGGGCTTCAGTAGTTGCAGCACTTGGGCTCAGTAGTTGCAGTGCGTGGGCTCTGGGGCACAGGCTCCAGTGGCTGTGGCGCGCGGGCTCAGTAGTTGTGGCTCGTGGGCTCTAGAGCACAGGCTCAGTAGTTGTGGCACACGGGCTTAGTTGCTCCGGGGCGTGTGGGATCTTCTCAGACTAGGGGTTAAACCCATGTCCCCTGCATCGGCAGGTGGATTCTTAACCACTGCACCACCAGGAAAGTCCCTCTTAACACTGTCTTTTGTAAAGCAGAAGTCTTTAATTTTAATGAAGTCTAAATTATCAATTCTTTCTTTCATGGATTGTGCCTTTGATATTGTATCTAAAAAGTCATCACCATACTCATGGTCATCTAGGTTCCCTCCTCTGTTATCCTCAAGTAGTTTTATGGTTTTGCACTTTACATTTAGTTCTATGATCCATTTTGAGTTAATTTTTGTAAATGATGTAAAGTCTGTGCCTAGATTTTTCTTTATGTGAATGTCCAGTTGTCCTAGCAGTGTTTATTGACAAGACTATCTTTGTTCCATTGTACTGCCTTTGCTCCTTTGTTAAAGATCAGTTGACTATATTTATACAGATTTATTTCTGGGATGTCTATTCTGTTCCATTGATTTGTCTATTCTTTCACTGATATCACACTGTCTTTATTACTGTAGCTTCATGGTAAGTCTTGAAGTCAGGAAATGTTAGTCCTTCAACTTTGTTCTTTTCCGTCAATATTCTATATTAGCTATTCTGGGTCTTTTGTCTCTCCATATAAACTTTATAGTCAGCTTGTTAATAACCACAAAATAACTCACTGGTATTTTCACTGGCATTGTATTGAATCTATAGATCAAGATTGGAAGAACTGACAATTGAAAATATTGAGTCTTCCTATCCAGGAACATGGGCTATCTCGCCATTTGTTTAGTTCTTCCTTGACATCTTTCATCAGAATTTTGTAATTTTCCTTATAGATCATGCACATATTTTATTAGACTTATCCTAAGTATTTCATTTTGGGGGGTTATTAATGTAAATTATTTTTTCATTTCAAATTTAACTTTTTAATTATTGGTATATAGAAAAATAATTGACTTGTATATTAACGTTGTATTCTGCGATCTTGCTGTAATCACTTATTAGTTCCAGAAGGTGTTTTTTGGTGATTCTTTCAGATTTTCTATATAGACAATCATGTCATCGGCAAAGCAAGACAGTTCTATTTCTTCCTTACTAGTCTGTATACCTCTTATTTCCTTTTCTTGCCTTATTGCATTAGCTGGACTTCCAGTATGATGTTGAAAAACAATAGTTAGAGGGTTCACTCTTGCTTTGACCTTGATCTTAGTGGGATAGATTTAAGCTTGTCATCATTACATATGATGATAGCTGTAGGGGTTTTTCAGATATTCTTTATCAAATTGAGTAAGTTTCCCTCCATTCCTGGTTTACTGAGAGTTTTTATAGTGCATGGGTATTGGAATTTTCAAATGATCTTTCTACATCTATGAATATAATGTGGTTTTTCTTCTTTAGCCTGTGATGTGATGATTACATTAACTGATTTTCGAATATCTAGCCAGCCTTGTATACTTGGGATAAATCCCACTTGGTAGTTTTCAATTTTTTATGAAATCTAATTTATATTTTTTCTTTTGCTACATGTGCTTTTCAAGTCATATCTAAGAAACCATTGCCTAATCCAAGATCACTAATATTTACACCTATACTTTGTTCTAAGAGTTTTACAGTTTTACATCTTACATTTACGTCTGTGATTCATTTTTTAAAAATGTGTGTGGTGTGAGGCAGGGGTCTGGTAACCTTTTTACTCTTATCCCCACACATAAAATACATTCACTGCCTCCCCAAGAGGGACAAGACTTAGTCCTATTTGATCACTATATTCATTTCTGACTTTAAGGTGGCATGCAGTCCTCTCAATCAGATGTTGATGTGGCTCCTCAAGGCTTGGTGACCTATGAACTAAGAACATAAGTCACCTACTCTTCTAATATGCAAAATACAGCAGTGGAGTTGGATCAGGATAACTACAGTAAAAAATCCATTTAGAAACAGAATAAGAGACATCCAGAAATTACTGATCTTGAAATCCTGCAGGAGAATCCATATAAAAGTTCTAGATCCAGGGAGTTTGTGGGGAGATGGAAAGCACCCTGATTTGACTCTTTTCTATGCTCTCAAAGGAACTGCCTTGGGAATGCTTCCCTTGATCTCTGAGTTCCTCCTTCTGAAAGGTGCTTCCATGACCATTGTTCTTCATAGCCATACCTGATGTGGGCACTGGGAAATATCCCCTACTTGGAGGTTAAAGAGCTTTCACAACAATAAGTAAGACTTCTATGGAGAAAATCATAAACCTTTATCAAAAGGTATTTTTAAAGAGCTAAATAAGTGGAGAAATATGCCATCTTCAAAGGCTGAAAACCTTAATATCATGTAGATGTCAAATCTTCCTTAATTGCCTAAATTGATATATAGAGTCAACACAATTCCAATCAAAATCTCAGCATGTTCTTGTGTGCATGTGTGTAACTGAAATTTGATAAGGCAAGTGTAAAATTTATACAAAAGATGAAGGGGCCAAAAACTCCTGAAAAAAATAATAAGGGAGAAGGCTCTACCTTACCAGATATCAAAACTTATCAAGAGAATAGAATACAGAGCCTGGAAGGAAATCTACACATATATGGTTTATAGCTGGCTGTACAAATCAGTGGGGAATGGATTTTCAATACATGGTGCTGAAATAACTGGTTATCCATTCTGGGTGGGGGGAGTAAATCTCTACCTTATACCTTACCAAAAAGAAGGAAAGAAGCTGGGGGTAGATTTTAGGTGGACTAAAAATTCAAATATAAAAGACAAAATGATAAAACTTTTTGGAAACAACATAGGATACTATTACTTTGAGACAGGGAATGTTTTCTTAAGATACATAAAGCATAATACATAAATCTTAAAAAATTTATAAATTCAACTGCACTAAATTTAGATGCTTCTGCATTCTTTAAGCACAAAACAAAGTGAGGATTTGTGTGCAGAACATATTTTAAGACTCCTAAAAATCAGTAAGTAAAAGCCAAACAATCCAATAGAAAAATCAGTAAAAGACTTGAAGAAGCACATCACTACAGTAACCTGAATGGCCAATAAACATAGGAAAAGATGCTCAAACTCTTTAGATATGGACTGAATACAAATTGAAACCACAATGAAATACCATTTTACATTCACCAGACTGGGAAGAGTTTAAAAGCCTGACAATATCAGGTTAATAAGGATATGGGGGTTGAGTTAGTACCACTGCTATAAAAAGTAATTTGACATTATCTGGGCCTTCCCTCGTGGCCCAGTGGTTAAGAATCCACCTGCCAGTGCAGCGGACATGGGTTCGAGACCTTGTCCAGGAAGATCCCACATGCCACGGAGCAACTAAACCTGTGCACCACAACTACTGAGCCCACACTCTAGAGCCTGCAAGCCACAACTACTGAAGCCCGCGTGCCTAGAGCCCACGCTCAACAAGAGAAGCCACCACAGTAAGAAGCCTGCGCACCGCAACAAAGAGTAGCCCCTGCTCACTGCTACCAGAGAAAAGCCCGCGCGCAGCAACAAAGATCCAACACGGCCAAAAATAAAATAAATAAAAATTAGAAATAAAAATACTTTATAAAAAAAATGAAATGTTATTCAGAAAATTCAGGACAATGGAAACCTCTGGCAAGAGACATGCAGAGATTTCAAGGTGAAGTTCCTTTGGGGAGTCTGGGGCTGGGGTGTATATATCTTCCCTACCTTTTCATATATATATATACACACACACACACACACACACACACACACACACACACCCCAGCACCCCCCAGATTCCTTGTAAGTTAAAACATTAATAATTCATCAGCTTCATTATTTAAAATGTTTTATGATTTTTATCAGAATATATCTTCATGTGAATTTCTCAAGACTGACTTTGCCAAAACACTGTGAATCTTCTGGCTTCTCAGTTTTAGATCGTTTTTTAAAATGTAAGGAGGCAGGGAATAGTAGCAGACTCATCCATAATGAGCTACTGCAAACTGTGCTCTTGATAATATTCCTTCCTTATATCCTTTGCCTCAAACATTTTACACTTAAACACCTTGTACAGTTACATTTTACAGCTTCCAAATGAAGGTTAATGGCAGTTATGGAGAGATTAAACCTAGAAAGACTATGGTTAGACCTAACAATGAGTTTGGATGTGAGAAAGGAACTGACGGCCTTTCTTCGGTAATCTGTCAAGAAGAATATTGGAAAGAGACTAATAATGATGAATGGCATGAAACCATCTCCCGCTCTAAGTCAGAGCCCCATTCACATGCCACAGTCTAAGGATGGGTCTGGTGTTAGAGGTCAGACAAAATTCCTCTATAGATTATTCTCTTCCAGAATTTTCCACGATGAAATCATCATCTTGCCCATTGGTGTCTCAAGTACTCATGGCATAATGGCCAAAACCGCTCTGAGCTTTCCAGTGGATAACTTCAAGAGAGGCAGCCCAGTGTGGTGGAAGTGCATGGGCTCTGTGCCAGCCCAGCGGTAGCACCCCACTCCTCCACTCACCATCTGTGTGTCCTTGGAAAACTGGTGCAATACCTCCTTGCTTTAGTTTTCCGATTTCAAGGTAAGAGAGATTATCACAGAGTTGTTCTGAGGGTTAAAGGACTCAATAGGTGTACAAGCACCTAGTACATAGCAGGTGGTTCAGAAAAGTTAGTTGCCTTCCCCAGCCATTCTCTTCACACTGGCAAATGAAATCCTATACTGTCAATGTTCTGAACATCTGTTTGGGGGGTTTTTTGGTTGCACCAGGTCTTAGTTGCAGCAGGTGGGCTTCTCAGTTGTGGCTTGTGGGCTCCTTAGTTGCAGCTTGCTGGCTCCTTGTGACATGCGAACTCTTACTTGCAGCATGCATGTGGGATCTAGTTCCCTGACCAGGGATTGAACCTGTGTCCCCTGCACTGGAAGGCGGATTCTCAACCACTGTACCACCAGGGAAGTCCCTTAACATCTGTTTAGAACCAGCCAAAAGCTAGAATTTGAGATTATTGAAGAAGGATCATTTACAGAGCAGGGAATCCTTAAATTCCTATTCTTACTGCCTATGATTGTTATATTTCTTCAAAAATTCTTTATGAGCACTTAGAGCAATTTTCTGTTGAATGAGCTTTATACTACAAGCAACTTTACATTTACTTTAAAATTCTAATGGGAAGGTAGAAATAAAGCCAAAGCATGATTGATACAATAGATAAACTAATGATAAAACAAAACCACTAAAAACAAATATGAAACCCCAGAGATTAAGGGAATTCATTTGATTTTTACCTATACATTTAAAAACCATTTAAAAGATGTTTAGATTATTTTTAAAGTTTGAATTGTTAAATATAGATAATACTTTGACAATCTGGAAAACCAAAAACTATCTGCTTTCTAAAAAATTTTGTGTTGCTAAATATAGATAATATTTTGACAATCTGGAAAACAAAGAACTATTTTAAACCTGGTTTCAAGAGGCTTTATCATAATCAGCTGGTGTTTATAAGTGTCTCCTCAGTGCATGGCTTTGCATTTTCCTTTGCAGAATATTAAATAACATGAAAATACTGATTCTTGCCCTCTAAGCGTTTACATTCTAGGATATTTCATTCATTTGGGAGAAGATAATTCTTTCATTTTGAAAACAGTAGGCATATCATTTAATCCATTGGGTTTAGTTTCAAACAAAACAAATAAAAACATTTTTTGAGGTGTAGAATAACTAAATGAAACAGATAAAAGCATGTCTAGAGTTTTACATATAATTTGGCTCTATGGAAACATTCAAAATTAAGTGTTAAATATGTATAATATTAACACATTTATTCTAAGTCATCAATTTAACATTCTTCTCCAGTTTCTAAGAGAGTCCACTGAATTCAGCAAGTATTTTTCCAATACCTACAATGTGCCTGGTCATTTTGCATAAATTCTATCATCACTGGTTCACTTGATATTTGTTGAACACCTACTATGTGCCAGATACAATTCTAAGTCCTGGAGACAAGAAGCTTGAACAATACAAGCTTTCTACCTGTTCATTCAATATCAGTGGTACCGAATGGTTTTCTAAATCTGACACCAACAAATATGCAAGGAACTTTGAAATGTGTTTTGTCTGACATTTTCACTTTTAGATGAAAAATACTGAGGCAATATCAAAATGTGTGTTATATGCATAGGAAAGCCATGCACTACAGATGGAGATCAACACTGTGACAAAAATTCCACTCAGAACTTTGGTTCCTAAACACAAATAAATTTCACACAAGTTAGAATTTGGGGTTAATTGATATTTACTACATATATCCAATACTCAGGGAAACTTCTAACTGTGCAATAAATAACAAGAAATGCCCTGGAAATAATTATTTATTTATAATATAATATATATTATATAATATAAATTATTTATTTATAATTATTTCTTATATATAAGAAATATATAATTATTTCTTATATATAAGAAAGGGTGTTTCTAGGTGAGATTAGCACTTTAATTGGTAGACTGAGTTAAGCAGATTGCCCTTCCCTATGTGGATGAGCATATCCAATCGATTGAGAGACTGAATAGAACAAAAAAAATTACTACCATGACCTGCTGAAGGCTCAGATGATGGTTAGCATTTTTTAACAATAAAGTATTTTCAATTAAGGTATGTACATTGGGGTTTTTAGACACGATGCCATTGTACACTAAATAGACTACAGTATAGTATAAACATACTTTTATATGCACTGGGAAACCAAAAAATTCATATGGCTTGCTTTATTGCGATATTGACTTTATTGTGGTGGTCTAGAACTGAACCTGCAATATCTCTGAGGTCTGCCTGTACAGACTGATAGATAGATAGATAGGTAGATATAGAGATATATCTTGTCAGTTCTCTTTCTCAGACCCCTAATACAACAGCCTGAAAGTCTCTGCATAACCAGCTCCTGCTTGCCTCGTGAGCATGACTACACACAAATCACCTTCTGCTCCTGGGACTCAGACACACTGACCTTCTTCTGACCCCCAGACTCTTCCAAAGGCCCAGTCAAAACCGCAATGAGACAACACCTCACACCTGTCAGATGGCTATCACCAAAAAGTCTACACACAACAAATGTTGGCAAGGATGTGGGGAGAAGGCAGCCCTCATACAATGTTAGTGGGAATATAAATTGGTGCAGCCACTATGGAAAACAATATTGCGGTTTCTCAAAACAACTAAAAATAAAACTACCATATGAGCAGACAATACCACTCCCGGGCATATATTCAGAAAAAAAAAATGAAAACACTAATTCAAAAATATACATGTACCCATGTTCACAGCAGCACTATTTATAATAGTGAAGACATGGCAGCAACCCAAATGCCCATCAACAGACAACTGGATAAAGAAGATATGGTGTGTGTATATATATATATATATATATATATATATACACACGACGGAATACTACTCAGCCTAAAAAAAGAATGAAATTCTGCCATTTGCAGCAATACAGATGTATCTAGAGAATATTATGCTTAGTGAAATAAGTCAGACAGATAAAGACAAATATTGCCTATCACTTATACGTAGAATCTAAAATATAATACGAATGAATGTATATGCAAGACAGACTCACAAATATAGAAAACAAACTAGTGGTTACCAAAGGGAGAGGGAGAGGAAAATTAGGGTTATGAGACTAAGAGATACAAACTACTACTGTGTATAAAATACATAAGTAACAAGGATATATTGAATAGCACAGAGAATTATAGCCATTATCTTGTAATAACTTTTAATGGAGTATAATCTGTAAAAGTACTGAATCACTTTGCTGTACACCTGAAACTAATATAACATTGTAAATCAACTATACTTCAATTAAAAAAAAAAACAAAACCGTGCAAGGTTTTGAGTTTGCCAGTCCTTCGCCTCCTTTCTCTGCTCACCTCTTCCAGGTACGGAGCAGCCTGTCACCTGCAGGTTCAGTCCCATTGGGTTTTGAGCCAACCCTGTACACCTGTACAAAACTGGATTAGCCAGTGAACTAATCTTACTGTATTTAGGCATGAGATGATAGCGCGCTATTTGCAAAGGTTATTGAGTATCCAACAGGGATAGACCTAGAGAATACTGTACTTAGTGAAGTGAGTCAGACAGAGAGGGACAAATATTATATGATGTCACTTATATGTGGAATCTAAATAATAATACAAATGAATCCGTATACAAAACGGAAACAGACTCAAAGACATAGAAAACAAATTTATGGTTACCAAAGGGGATAGGGAGGCGGGGAGGGATAAGCTAGGTGTATGGGATTAACAAATACAAACTACTATATATAAAATAGATACACAACAAGGATTTACTATATAGCACAGGGAACCATATTCAATACCTTGTAATAACCTATAATGGAAAAGAATCTGAACAATATATATATATAAATGCATCACTTCCTGTGCACCTGAAACTAACACAATATTGTAAGTCAACTATACTTTAATTTTTAAAAAAAAGAATGCCAAGAGAAAGAAAACAAAAGATTATTAAGCACGCGTCCCACACCTGTACCTTTGTAGCACTATATTATATACATCAGAAGACATATGTAAGAGTACAATTTTTTTTTTTTAATGAGACAAAAACAAACGTAAATGGTCCTGCTGGTATTTCTCTTCTTTGTCCGATGAGTCGCCATGCACACTCCTCAGAATGAATGCTCCCAGCTTGGAGGCCTCTGGTGGAAGCCCTAGTTGCATGTTTCCCATCAGTGCGCCTGTGCTTCTGTCTCCTTGATATGACTTCAGGTGCCCTCTTCCTACCTGCCCACCAAAGGCAGGTGCCCTCTCCTGAACCCAGCCCACTCATCTGGACTCCTAAAACCTTGATTTATTTTGTTTCCAATCCCTTCCTTCCTGGGAGCATAGACCCTGCTCTTAAACCTCAGCCATTGATCAGGAATTTGATCTTCAAACAAACAGAAAACATTTGCAGCCACAAAGGGACCACTCACCTGGCTCGGTCATTGGCTCTACCTGGAAACTCTTGCTGTTACATCACATCCTTCAAAGCACTTGGCTACTACATTGCTGCTCCTCAGGAAGAAAGACAGGAGCTGTTTAAATAAAGCAAGCATCCAGTGTGGCGCCTATCAACAATAGGTACTTTTCTTTCTCTGCTCCTGAGTCACATGGTACACAAGCAGGGTTGTGTCTATCTGAAAGACTACAGCAGCATAAATCTGAGTGTCTATTATAATACACGTCTAATATATCTTTGGTGTCAGTTGTATTGACTTTCCTATTAATCATTAGCATACTAATTAAATAAAAATTCATTTATTACCACATTTTAGATTAGATTGGCTTTTTCCCCCTTAATGCCATCTGGTGTGTCTTCTTTCGGTACAATCTCTTTCAAATATGCAATCTATGGTTATAAAACTCTCTGAAAATATACTAACCAATACCACAGTTAAACGAATGCCTTCAAAGGACAAGAGGATTCCTTTGTTGAGCCTTCAGACATCAGTGATATGGGTCAGCTATGAGGCTGATATCAGTAATTAGAACAGTCTGGAATGCCAAGCAACTCCAAAGTTACAGAATTCTCTAAAATCAGGAGTAAGAGGCTGAGACTTCTGGCCTTGGCTCCTTTTCTCCCTCTAAAATCCTGTTATTCTTGAAATTCTCAGAGCTGACTAAGTTAACCAATTACCAAAGGAGAAATGTTGCAATCAAGAAATAAAGAAAATTAAATAAAAGAAACAACTGCAAAACCGTTCAAAAACCAAAAACAGAGAGCTTCCCTGGTGGCGCAGTGGTTGAGAGACCTCCTGCCAATGCAAGGGACACGGGTTCGTGCCCCGGTCCGGGAAGATCCCACATGCCGCAGAGCGGCTGGGCCCGTGAGCCATGGCCGCTGAGCCTGTGCGTCCGGAGCCTGTGCTCCGCAACAGGAGAGGCCACAGCAGTGAGAGGCCCGCGTACAGCAAAAAAAAAAAAAAAAAAAACCAAAAACAAAACACAACTTCTTCTAAACACGATAACTTTCACTACATTGTCACAAAGGAACATTGGGAATGAAAATATAATGTTGAGAATAAAAATATGATCATTTTAACAATTACTTTGTATCAGCTTAAACTTGGCCAGAAAAAGTGAAAATAAAATAGGAACGTTGACCAACACTGCATTATTTCAACAAGGAATATATCATTATTAGAGAATATTAGTGGGGGTAAAACCACTTCCAGTTTGATTACTATATTTTTCAATTCTAGAGTTTCTAGCTCACTCTTTCAAATTTGCAATATCACTTTTTATTACTTTCAGTTTCCTAGTGAAATGTTTAAGACTGAGATTTATCTCCATATGCATAATAAACAGGGTTTATGTTACTCTGCCTCTGGTGATTATAGTATCCAGATGTCCCATGGATCTGCTTCTGGGGTCTGTTGTTTATACTGGTTCTCATTCATGATTTCTTGTCTCCCTGTGTGCCTAGTTATCTTTAGTGATGAACATCGTAGTTGGAAAAAAAAAAAATTTTAGTAATAATTTAAAGTTGAGGATGACCTTTGTCTTCCTCCAAAAGACTTCCATTTGCTTCTGCCAGGAGCTCAGGGGAACTGACAACCTAGGATCCATTTGGTCAAACTTCAGAGGCTGAAGTTTGGAGACCCCCCGACAACTTGAAGCCTGGCTGGAATCCATGCAAGAGATGGTTTATGTCTGTTCACTCTCACTCCTGGGGTGCAGCCTTCTGGTGTCCCATCCACAACCTGGATGTTCCCTGGGACTCCTCCCTCTTGGTATCACTGGACTCCAGTTTTGATCCCCCCTGCACTGTGAGGTTATTGAAAGCACTGCTCAGCCTCTCAGCCACCTGTTCTGGGTTGGTAAATACTCCCCACAAAGCAAAGGTGATCCCAAACAAGATTATGTTTCTGGATTTCTGTCTTCTCCCAGGTTTTGGCAGCGTAATTTTTTACTCTCTTGTCAGTTCTTAGATGTTATTTGAAAGACTTTTAAATATTCTGTCAAGCTTTTTTAGTCAATCTCAACAGGAATATTGGCCCAAATTATCTAGTCCATCGCACTAAAGGGGACAGAAGTCAAACCACGGTTAAAGTTTAAACACCTGCTGAAAGTATGCAATGAGTTTCATACAAATTTTAAGATGGATTTCATTCAATTATGTATTAAATATAATTAACCTCCATATAATATATCATTTTACAAATGTTTATTGAGCATCTACTATGTGCCACTCTCATTTTCAATGCTTGGGATGCATCAGTGAAGGAAACAAATAACTTCCTGGCCCTTATGGTGCTTACATTCTAGTGAAAAGAGACAGATACCAAAAAATTAAATATATAAAAAGGTATATTATATGGTACATTATATAGTAATATATAATATTGGAAGATGATAGGTATTACAGAAAACAGTAGAGCTAGGTAGGAGATTTAGAGAGTTAGGACAGGAAGATGACATAATTTTCTACAAAGTGGCCTGAGTAGGCTTCACTGAAAAGATGAAATTTCAGCAAAGACTTGAAGTTGGTGAGGGAGTGACCCATGCATGCATCTGGGGGCAGAGAGAACAGCCAGTGGAAAGACCCTAAGCTAAGACTGTGTCCATCCTGATCATGGAACATCAGAGAAGTCATATGGCTAAAGTGGAAGGGGAGGGACCTCCCTGCTGGCACAGAGGTTAAGAATCCACCTGCCAATGCAGGGGACACAGGTTCGAGCCCTGGTCCGGGAAGATCCCACATGCCATGGAGCAACTAAGCCCGTGTGCCACAACTACTGAGCGTGCGCTCTAGAGCCTGTGAGCCACAACTACTGAGCCTGTGAGCCACAACTACTGAGCCTGCAAACCACAACTGCTGAAGCCCGTGAGCCTAGACCCGTGCTCCGCAACGAGAAGCCACCGCAATGAGAAGCCTGTGCACCGCAAAGAAGAGCAGCCCCTGCTCACCTCAACTAGAGAAAGCCCACAGGCAGCAACGAAGACCCAATACAGCCAAAAATAATTAATTAATTTAAAAAATAATAATAAAGTGGAAGGGGGAGGGCAGGAGGAGAAAGGATGAGTGAAGAGAGATAGTCAGAATGGTGTGGGATAGAGCAGGTCCTACAAGGCCTTGGGGTCACTTCAGCTTTCACTCCAAGTGCAATAGGGAGCACTGCCCTGAGCAGAGAAGAGGCTTGGGCATTCTGGCTGGGGTGTTGAGGACAGACAGAAGGAAAATCAGGTGACCAGACAAGAGCTCAGTGCAACAACACAGAAGAGAGATTCTGACAGATAAGATGTGGAGTGTGAGAAAAAGAGGATGCAAGTGTATGTCTTCAAGATTTTTGGTCTGGAGACTTCCCTGACGGTCCAGTGTTAAGACTCTGGGCTTCCACTGCAGAGGGCACGGGTTTGATCCCTGGTCCGGGAACTAAGATCCTGCATGCAGCACAGCGTGGTCAAAAATTTTAAAAAAAAAAAGATTTTTGGTCCGATCCACCAGAAAGATGGATTTGCCATCTACTGAGAAGGGGGAGGCAGCTTTGGGGGAGACCAGGAAGGCAATTTGGGTTGCGTTTGATGTGTCTACCAGACAAGGAACATATACGTCCAAGTCAGATGCTCGAGTCGGGAGATAAGGGGAGAAATCTGAACTGGAAACAGAAGCTTGAGACTCTTAAGCCAACAGTTTCTATTTTCAGCCATGGGACTTAATGAGATTCCCAAGGGAATAAAAACAGAGAAAAAGAAGGTAAGGAGGACTGAGCACTCGAGCATTAAGAGGTCCCGCTATCATTCTTATGTATTAATTTTGGAGTAAGAAAAAGAAAAGCTGAATGAAGGGCCACAGGAGGACAACTGGAGGATAACAGGAGAGAATATAAGAAATCAGGAAGATACAGGAAATGGGG
The DNA here is from genome assembly GCF_008692025.1 of Phocoena sinus. Classification (NCBI taxonomy): domain Eukaryota; kingdom Metazoa; phylum Chordata; class Mammalia; order Artiodactyla; family Phocoenidae; genus Phocoena; species Phocoena sinus. The sequence goes on from NC_045779.1 coordinate 11,277,283, forward strand.
CCAATAATTATTTACATTTCTAGCCGCTTCTTGCCAGATACTTTACCTCTCTCCACACGGCTCTTTTATTTTCTTGGAGTTAGAAGTAGCAGATGTTGTTTTAGCCATGCTGTCTGGGACCATCAGCACACCACATGACAGAAATCTCCCAGAACCCGTGAGGAGGTTTTCAGAATCAGCAGATGCAGAAGAGTCAGAGAGCACATTCTCCTCCTACTGACTCCACAGTCGTGGAAAACCAGCCCTGTGCAAAATCGTGACAGAGGCGAACTTCATCTCCAAGATCACGCCAAGCCCCTTTCTCTATCCCTTCTTCCGTCCAGTGACCTCAAATCTCCCATCCCAGCAAGTATACAGTGACTTCTAACTGACCCCTGCCTAATACCTCTGATGTCCCAAACTTCTAACATATCCCTCTTCTCCGTCAAATCCTACCTGTTCTGTGTCTCAGGACTTCACAGCCTCACACTCTGCTAGGAAGCAAAGGAGCTATCTTTGGATAGGGATTCTCTGTGCAATTCCTCTCCAAAACATTTGCACTTAGTAGCTGCTTTTAAAACTACCAAATGGATTAAAGTGAATGAAATAGGGATTTTCTGGAACAGCGGCAAAGTGTCACAACAGAAATGAAAGGAGGGACAAGCACACTCCCACCGCAAGAAGTCTCGCTCAAACCAGTCACAAATGGTTCTATCCATGCTGCTGACTGCCCCGGGCCAGCAGAGGCTGGGCAGCCTCTCTACTTAGTATAGGTCGGGGTCATTTCAACTGCTTGACAAGCACTGAGCTCACATTATGACATTATGTATCTACAGATTACCGCTTAATTTAGACACTCATTTCCAACAAATATTAGGTTGAACCATGTGAAATGGCCTTTCTGCAGGTCAAAAATAATCAAATATTGGCTTTTCCATTTGGTTCAATCTAATGCACATGTACATATTTAAATACACAGACATAGCTATTTTGTGGTTTTGTTAATAAAAATCTATCCATTTCTCTTATCATTTGTGATTATGTAAGTCCGCATGTCACTGGAAGACATATGTCTCCTTGGAAGTGAATGAACTCAGGGACTTCCCTGGTGGTACAGTGCTTAGGATTCCATGCTCCCAATGCAGGGGGCACGGGTTCGATCCCTGGTCCAGGAACTAAGATCCCGCATGTCACAATGTGTGGCCAAAAAAAAAAGAATGAACCCAGCAAAATGCTTTCTATAAAATGCCCTCTGCCACTAAGAGGGCAGGGGCAGGGTTGGTAATTTAAGGCAAAAATTCTAGTCTAGGCTGACTTCAGCCTATAAAAATCTTGGCCAAAAAAAAAAAAAAAAAAAAAAAAAAAAATCTTGGCCATACTAAGAAGCCTTTTTTGCAATCCTGCTTGACCCTTTCAAGCTCATTTCAGAGAAGTAATTAATGTTCCCATCTTGACAGTGGTGGATTTAACTTATTTCTTTAGGTTCCTTTCTTTGTCCAAATTACAACATAAACCTTACGCTCAACAATGTAATTTTCCTCCTTAACGAAGGACATGTGCTTTATGGGTCCTTGTGCATGTTTTCCTTGAGGGAAGGCTCTCTTTGAGTTTGCATCTCAGCTCTGCCCCTTAGTATCTACGTGACCTTGGTCACATCTCTTGTGACAAACCTTGGCTAGATGCTCATCACACCTGTATCCTCTTCTTCCTGGAACCTCGTAAGTACCAGCTCCCTGGAAGTTATGTGTGGCCATGTTACTGAGTCCTTGCCCATGAAATGTGAGCAAAAGTGATGTGTGTCCAGCCCTCTGCTCTCCACACCCTCCCTGACCTAGGCTCCCAATCAAGTGCAAAGGATCCAGGGGTGGACCCTGGGGCCCTACGGATGGCAGAGCCACTAGATGAAAAGAACCTGTTCTCAAATGGCTGTGTGGAGCAGAGCCGTCCTCTCCTGGGCCCTCATTTCATGGAGAGAGAAATAAACCTTGATTGTGTTAGGCAACACAGATGTTGCGGTATTAAGAGCAGTTAGGGGACTTCCCTGGTGGCGCAGTGATTAAGAATCCGCCTGGCAATGCAGGGAACACGGGTTCAAGCCCTGGTCCAGGAAGATCCCACATGCCTTGGAGCAACTAAGCCCGTGCACCACAACTACTGAGCCTGTGCTGTAGAGCCCGCGAGCCACAACTACTGAGCCCACGCACCACAACTACTGAAGCCCATGGGCCCTAGAGTCTGCGCTCCACAACAAGAGAAGCCACCGCCAATGAGAAGCCCGCACACCACAACGAAGAGTAGCTGCCACTCGCCGCAACTAGAGAAAGCCCGCGCACGGCAACAAAGACCCAACAATGAAGACCCAACACAGTGTAAGTAAATAAATAGCAGTTAGCCTAGCCTGTCTAATAAACTCCCTAATCTTTTACTTACTCATCAGTAAAAGTGAAAATAATAGAACCTACCTCATAGGGCTGATGTGAGGCTTAAGTGAGATAACAAATGTAAAGTGCTTAGCACAGGGTTTGGCACAAAGCAAAGCTGTGTAAATGGTAGCTGCTTTATTGTTACCATCATAATCACCACCATCATCATGATCTCTCGTTCATATTTTAGCTGAAACGTTTTCTATGGCCCTTAAAACAGCCCAGGGGTCCATAAATGTTTGGCAGTGCTCTTTGGACAGCATACTTCTAAGACCCAATATTTGACCCACGTACTCTGATAGCAGAGCTCGTGGGATATTGATAAATCTTTTCTGGCTCAGAACAGTTTTCACTGGATGAGGTTAGACTTTTTAATGCCTATCATTTACTGAATAATTAACGTCATTATTTCCGATTGCTCTTGGGCATGCAAATGTAGAAAATCCTCTTAGAGACACCATCCGATATAACTTGCCTGCTATAAATCACATGTGTAGCAAGAAACTCCTTACATACCATGCATGCTCTGTAAGTGTTTGTTGATTGACTAAGTGGTATTTCCTTTTTCAGTCTCAAGTTTCTTAGTTGTCTCCTAAGATTTTTGCTCACTCGCAGCTGTTTTTCAATGAAACATTATTTGTCACTTTGATTAATATCAACACATCTACTTTTCCAGCTGCAGTTGCCTCAACATCAAGAGACAGCACACTTGAATTCACAGCAGCAGGGACTTAGCTCTGGTGAGTGGAAGTGAGATAATACACACAAGTAAGCCAACTTCCAAAGCAAATTTGAGTACTGACCATTAAATACAACTTCATTAAGTTAAACAACTTTTTCTTCCTAAGGAAAAGTAGCATTTAAAGCAAATTTTGAAAGAAAAAATATAAAACCTGAGCTGCAAAGAAACAAGCAGCCTTCTAACACATTCTCTAAAATTTCTCTAAAATCTCCTCAAGTAAATAATATTATTTTGCATTTATAATATCTTCTCTTTATCTCTTTGCCCAGCATGTGTAAGTGCACACTGGAGTACCACACTTGTGTTGAAGCCACACGGAATGTTAAGAATCACAGGCTTGCTTTACATTTAGCTAACTACTTAAATCTATAGCTTAATAAGCAATCATGTTTTGTTTTGCTTTGCCTTTTTTCAAAAGCAAATTAACGTAGTTTTATAAACACATGTACAAAAAATTACTTATAGTGAGATTAAACAAAAATTCAGAGGAGAGCAGGGGAAAAGATAAAGATAAAACCACAGGGTAAAGTTGAAAAAAAGCAGCAAAAGCTGTGAAATTCTAAATGCTTTCTGAAGATTTGCCACAAACTTTGCTTTGAGCTTCCTGGCAACCAGTGCACCAAAAGAAACATGATCAGTCACATAATTTATAAAGTCCATGACCAAAACATTGGGAACAATGCCCACATCAATATCTTTACACTAAATATAATTAATTTCACAGGGCTATTTATTTTAACATCCATCTATGTAAAAAACGTTTTAAAGACTGAACAGGACAAATGTCAAAATGAAAGGTCACATTACCTCCTAATGAGCCTGTAGAAACTCTTGGGCTTTGGTAACTCTTTGAAACTCCTGTAACTCTCAAGATTACAACGATATTATTTGTGGGAACAGGTAGAACAGGATTAATCAAAGCTTCCTACAGGATTGATTTGGGGTATTTTTTTAAAGATCAGAAAGAGGAACTTCCCTGGTGGTCCAGTGGTTAAGACTTCACTTTCCAATGCAGGGGGTGTGGGTTCGATCCCTGGTCAGGCAGCTAAGATCCCACATGCCTTGTGGCCAAAAAACCAAAACATAAAACAGAAGCAATATTGTAACAAATCCAATAAAGACTTTAAAAAAAAATGGTCCACATCAAAAAAATCTTTTAGGGCTTCCCTGGTGGTGCAGAGGTTAAGAATCCACCTGCCAATGCAGGGGACACGGGTTCGAGCCCTGGTCCAGGAAGATCCCACGTGCCACAGAGCAACTAAGCCCGTGCGCCACAACTACTAAGCCTGCACTCTAAAGCCCATGAGCCACAACTACTAAGCCCACGTGCCACAACTACTGAAGCCTGAGCGCCTAGAACCCATGCTCCGTAACGAGAGAAGCCACCGCAATGAGAAGCCTGCGCACCGCAACAAAGAGCAGCCCCCGCTCGCCACAACTAGAGGAAGCTCGCATGCAGCAACAAAGACCCAACACAGCCAAAAATAAAACAAATAAAATAAATAAATTTATTTTTTTTAATCTTTTAAATAAATAAAGACCAGAAAGAATCCAGGGTGGTAGATGTTCAAACCAGTGTTTCTGAACAAAGCATGATGGAAAATATATGAGAAGGAGCGATGCAAGAGGTGGGGATGACAAGAAAATTTCCTTGCTAAGAAGAAAGTGAGACTTGATGGGAGCGTGTGGTTAGGGGACAGAGGGGAAGAGGAGAGAAGGCACATGTGCTCCTGCTAGGATGGGAGGGCCGGGGGAAACATCACACAGGGTCTTTAAACACTCACAATGGTACCTGGTTTTTCGAAAGAGACTGACGAAGAATGTAACATGCGGGCATGGTTGGAGAACCATTTTAACTGAAACCCACAAATAATTGAATGAATAAAATCAGGAAAGAAGAAACTCAGAAGTGAGGATTCCATGGTCCAGCTGAGTCTGGCTCCATTACTGCGACCTCACTGTCCCCTTAATTTGTGAATTCATCAACGGGAGTGCTGTGGGTAGAGGGGAGAGAAAGGGGCAGGAAGACTGCCTGAATCTCGTATTTTATGTATGTGCATTCTCAGTGTGCAATGTAAGAACAGCATGGAGCCAACGTTCAGATTTGAGTTTGTTGTGTAGAAAAAAAGCATAAAATCCAATTCAATAGTTCAACAGAAACAATTTACGGTGACTTAGATTTTGCAAATGAGTGGATGATACGGAAAGGAAAGGGAGGCATCAAATATCACCCCCAAGTTTAAGTACTAGAGAACAGAATAAGAGTGGTATTTTGAACTGGAAAGACTAGTTAGGTATTGAGCAGCTATCGCTACAAAGCTCTTTGCTATATTGTTTCAAGGGGAAACAATTCAACCAAGCATTCTTGTGACAAAAATGGGTATGTACTTTACAGAAAGATAGACAAGAATAGTTGATAAAAACTATGATGTCATCTACATACAGGTAATAATTAAATTTCATAGAATTATGATCTTTTTAAAGAAGAGAGTAAGAAATGGAGAATAATAATAAAACTTACTTTAACAGAAGGAATACCTGATTGGGAGTCAAAAGACTAGGGATTAGATCTCAGCTCCAGTGCAAGTCCTCCATCAGACTTCTGTTAAGTGACCACCTCTGGGTCCTGGTTTTCGCAACTGTGAAATGGGAGTGAGTTGGATGAGCTCAGTTGTCCTCAACCTGTGTTCTGCGGGCCTCAGAGGTTGCTGGAGGATGGTGAGGCCAACAGGCCAGGCCTCGGGCCCCGGACCCCAGACCCAAGCATGTTATTAGCAGACTAGATCTGCTCTAACCTTTTAGTGATAACTTATATTAAAAGACATGGATTAAAAGAGAGCTAGTGCTTTCAAAAAGCTGGAAAACCATTAGACTAGATGACTTCTAATGTCCCTCACACCCCTAATAAACCCTATTTAAGTTAGTAACATTCTAGAGCAAAAAGTGTAAAGCTGGTACTATTGCTTCCATCTAATGGGTTGGAAACAAGCACAGAAAATTGACACAGATTCTCCTTGACGGAAATGCTGAGACTAGCATCTACGTCAGCTATCAAGGCAGAGTTTATATTTCCAAAAGTTTTAAAGCCCTTTGTGTTAGGAAAGAATCCTATCAGATGATTTGGTTGTGTCGCAATAAGCATACAGGCACATGATGTCTCACTATGTGAAGTCACTTTACATAAAAATCATGCATAAACATTTGCAGCAATATGTCTGGAGTCCATGGACATCTGTAATTAAAATTACTCCAAAAATATTCTGGTTTTGCTTCCTAAATATAGAGTTTTTTTCCTGATTTTGGCCTTCTCTGAACTGCCCCACCCCCTTTCCAGTTTTGGTTCCTGTTACTGTATGATTCTGCATCTCATAACTACAGTTTGATGAATCACAAAAAAATGCTATTTGACACAAAAAACTGACAGTCCACAGTTTTGTCAGGGTAAATTATGTAAAATGTAGCTGTTGTGCAAAATTAACATTTGATGAATATGTTTGTCTCTTTTTTTTAAGGTATCAATTTAATTTAAATCAGATTAGCACTACTGAGCCAAAATGAGCCATAATTTATATAAAGCAATATGAGAAAAACCTTAAAAACAGTTGTGGTCTTTAAGGTAGATTACACTTGTGTCTGAATTTGCTTAAGCAGCTAGAGTTATCAAGACTGTGGCAGCTGTCGGTGCTTGTTAAAAAAATGAGCTTTGAAGCCAGACTGCCTCTAATCCCAATTCTGTCATTTACTAGCTGTGTGACCTTGAACTAGTTGCTTAACCTCTCTGTGCTTCTGTCTCCTCTTCTTTCCTACACGGATATTAAGGATTCAGTGAGTTTTTATGTATATGTATATAGTACACTTACAACAGCTCCTAACTCATAAATGCTTAGTGTTAGTTTAAAAAGTAAATAAATAAGTTGGCCAAAAAAATTCTATCTTGTCTAAACCACTACTATTTGGGGTCTCTGTCACATATTGACAGGTATTCTGATTAGAGCAGCCTGCTCACACTAACAAGGACACGCTAAGGAGGGAATATAACTTGTTTCACATGCGTGGCAGAGACATCACTTTTCAATGCAAACCAAAGAAAGAATACTGAGTAGCAAGTTCTATCAGCATCAGCTTTAAATAAAAAATTAGCCATTTTTTCTTCCTTCCTTCTCTCCCTCTCTCCCCTTATGAATCATTCAAATTAAAAGGCATTAAACTGAAAAGAGTAAAGCAGGAATCTGGAGACAGGGAGGGGAGGGTGTGTATGTTGGGGAGAGGGAAGTAGCCAGCAGCCCTGCACAGAGTGTTGGAGCCTTTCCTATAGGAAGAAAGAGGAGTGCAGCGGCGAGCACGAGAGCCCAAGACAGGCAGTGGTACTGGGAGATCTGTTACATGGCGAGGGGAGAATGGTGATTGGCAAGATTCATTGCTTACAAGGGCAATTGGTCAAATATGTAAACATAAAGATGATAATGGGATCCAGGAGGAAAACTATAATGAACTTTGTGTTGCGGGATTCGAATTTTAAGTGTTGATGTGAACTCAAGATTTTAAATATAGATAGATATTTATAGAAATAAATCTAGTGGACGTGTGTGTACATATATGCATATTCTCCCTAGTTCTGTCCACTGAGAGGGTCTGAAAGCAGCAATCCCAATAGTAATGAGCACATCCAGCACCCCGCCCCTGGTTGCTAAATACTGTTCTCCATTAAAATGAACCCAGGGCTCTTTGCAGAAATGACTGATTCCACGGCTGGGTCAGGAAAAATACGAGATGAGCCTAGAGCATCTTGTTGTGTCAAATGTAAGGCACTGCTTAAAGAGTGACAAGTACACATTAAAAAACACAATACAGCTTAAAGGGGCTACCACTAGCCAAATCTGAGACCATGTGAATATCAAGATAAACAATGATAGCAATAGATTATAACCCATTAAACAGAAAAAGAATCCATGAGTCTATACTGGTATACATAAAGAAAGAAATGGAGAGAAGAAAAAGCTTTTCCTCACAATGGAATGCCATCTGATGAATGTGGGAGGAATTATGGAATCAGAAAATCACCAGTTGGTTACCATGATAGTAATAATTAATTCAGGCAAGAAACATCAATGGATGTGCTAAAACTAGTGGGTGAAAGTTTGATGAAGAATGGAATATTTAATCTCAAAGTACGTCCCCACAAAATACTTCCTGATTACAAAGGGGATAGGAGTAACTTTATGATGGACCTGACAGTATTTTAATCAAGGGATCCAGGTTACCATCACCAGCAATGAGATAAATAAAACTGTGTACCGTCTGATAGGGTGCAGTGAGAACACAGCATCAATTCTGTGATATGCCTCACCAATTGCTGGTGATAACCATGAGCAATTATCAGACAAACGCAGATTAATGGATATATTCTACAAAATAACTGGCCTATAATCTTCACAAGTGTCAAGATCACGAAACTCAAGAAAAGAAAGTTCTGGACTGAAGGAATCTATAAAGACATAACCATTAAATGCAACACATGGTCCTGGATTGAACCCCTTCACTATAAAGAATGGCAGGCTTGAATGGGTCTGTGAGTTCATGGCTGTAATGTACCATCTATGGTGATGGAGGTCTGGTAATACACATGGCATTTAGGGTGACAGAGCATCACATCAGCAACTTGTTCTCAAAGGGTTCAAGAAAAATTCTTTCTACTACTCTTGAGACTTTTCTACTACTCTGTAAGTTTGAAATTATTTCGATTTTTTAAAATAATCATTATTAAAAATAATAATAATCATTATTTATTATGAGACCAGAAAACACTGTATCTATTTTTAAACTCTATTTGAAAAGCTCTTATGACAATCAAATGAGTTAAGAACCTACAGAGCATTTAGCACAATGCCTGGCAAGACCCTAAAAATATAGCTATAGCACAATATATTACAATATTAAATCACAAACACACACATTCCTCATCCACTGGCAAGTAAATATGATCAGGAGAGTCAAATGAAAGGACTCAATCAAATGGTTGGAATTGCTCCTGCCATGAAGCAAATGTTAGGACCAGATGACCTTGAGGCACCATTTGTACTTGATTATGTCTGGTCCCATAGTGCTAATTACCATATTTCCTCAGCCCTTTCATAAGCATCTTCCTGATTAAAAATCATTTATTAGGCATAGTACAATTTATACCACCCAACCAAAGCTTTATAAAGGCTTGATTAAACATTGCATTTTTCCGGGCTCCCCTTGTACCCTTATCCACTCTCACTTTGTAAAACAAGAAACTGATTTGAATGATCTCACCCAAGGACACCGAGCCGGTTGAGGGCAGAGACAAGAACAAATACCTAGAGAGTTACTGACCTTGCTTCCCCTCTGGTTCCAGATGACCAGCTTAACTTACCAAATTTGAGGATAAGCCCCAATTCAGGCAAGTTTTAATAATAATAGGAACCCCAGTGTCTGATTTTCAACTTCAACTTTGCACTTAGCTTCATAGCCAAAAATATTGTCCCTGGGGCTTAAATGCAGCATTTCCAAATAATTGTATAAGAGTCACTCTGTTCAGAAAGCAATGTTCCTTTATTCTGAAAACTGTCATGGTAAAAGACAAAAAGGGAGAAAAGGAAAAGAAGGAAAAATGCAAACCGCTCAGACGCGGTGTCTGATTCTCCTCACTCTGCTGCATTGCTGGCGCACACAGCTCACTTTGACATCGAGGGGCGCTCTGCCAGGAGAGAGCCACATGGACCGCCGAAGGGGATCAGAACCTGACCCTCTCATCTCCCACTCCTCCCCCTTCCCCAGGGCCCCACTGCCAGCTTCACAAACAGTTAATTGCCTTTTCCTACAAAGACTCTGACAGCCGCTCTCCCACAAATGACACTAAAATCTTACCCCCTGTATGGTCTGTGAAAAAGATTGTTTCCATTTTTAGGAGAGCATAAGACCTGGCCCATTTTATTTAGAAATTAATAATAATTCTGAGTGCTCTCTTTTCTCTGTTCTGGAAGAGCAGTGAAGCAGCCCTGAAATGAAGAATTTACCACTGTGTGTGCCAGGACAAAAACAGATGGACCAAAAAAAAGTTTAGACGGATGAATCTGAAAAATTGGATGACCTTTCTTATACCCCAAAAGTTATAAAAAATTAGAAGAGCAAAACTTCCATTTGCCAGCAAGATTCTCTCCAATTTGAAAATTTCATATTGTGGCTTCAGGGACAGGAGTAAAAAGCTCACCCCATTCTCTGGACAGCCAGGGGTCATCTCCTAGCCATTGGTCTCCTTGCATGAAAAGTCTAGAAAACTGTTCTGTTCATAAACTACCACCTCCTCACTCCAATAAAAAGGAGGAAGGTTAAGGAACTCAACTCATGGTCACTTGACATCCTGAGACCCTGAAGCCAGGCTAGGGCCAAGGATGGGTGCATTTCATTAGAACACAATCCAAATGCAACCGAGAACTGGCTCAAGTCTCGGGCAGGCCAGTTACCTTCAGACCGCTGCCTGTTCCCAATGGACGCTACTCACCTCACAGACTTGCCCATGATCAGAACTGATGTAATAAATTGCAGATTTATAGAATGTAACTGGATCAGTGCAAAGCCAGCACCAATTACCAAAGCCATTTAAAGCATCTGCTGTACCAAAGATGGCTCAGTAGCATATAACTGTGTCTACGTTTGGGGCATAGATAAGTTATGGGAAATGTTTACTTCATAGACATTCTGAATAATGCCTAGGCAATGTATAAAATGTACTACTGTGAAGGTATAATATTATTTATAAACAAAGAATGCTGAAGTGGAGACACCAAAGGGTCACCCAAACTCAGTTCCGCTCTGCTTTTGGAATATGGGTGAATTACACTTCCCTACCACCCCATACTCCTATGGGGCAATGCAAGAAGTTCTAGCCAGTGAGCTGTGGGAATATATCATTGCTGGAGTGACACACTCCATCCTACACTTCCTCAGACACTGGAAATCCTCAAGTATCAGGCTGAGTGGTAGAGTCACAAGATAAGAGAAACGAAACTGAAAACAGAGCTCTCCACCCACCCCATGAGCAACCTTTTTTTTTTTTTTTTTCTGTTTTAATCTACTGAGGCTTGGGGGATCTTTGTTACCACTACATGCTTTGCCTATCTCTAAATAATAGACAAATATTTCTAAATAACTTGAGTCTTATTCCCCAGTCTGACAGGAAAGGTGCAGGGCATGTCAGATCCCCCAAAAGAAGTAAGAGGTGTATGTCAGTCCTTTTAAGAGAACCTAGTGGCCACATCACAGATAGGGAATGGGGTCATCCGTCTGTACTCATATGGGAAGTCTCTGGAGGCATGGGGCACAGCAGAGTTAAGAGTCAGCTACACGGATATCAAAAAGAGGCGGCAATTCAAAGTCCAAAGAGGGGACATCCCTGGCGGTCCAGTGGTTGAGACTTTACCTTCCAATGCAGGGGGTGCAGGTTTGATCCCTCATCGGGGACCTAAGATCCCACACGCCTCGTGGCCGAAAAACCAAAACACAGAACGGAAGCAATATTGTAACAAACTCAATAAAGGCTTTAAAAATGGTCCACATCAAAAAAATTCTTACCCACCAGAAACTTCCATATCATGAAAAATATAATGAAGCATCAGAGCAGCCACTGTACATGAATCTAAACATATCAGGAAAATATCCCACTAATAATTAAGTCAGAACACAAGCTGCTGGTATCCCTTAGGTTGTCTGTTTTGTTTTTTTATTAATAGCAAGATGTTATCATTTGCTCCCACTCTTCAGCTTATTAGAAAATTTGGACTGTAATTTTGGATCCTCAGTCAAAAGAACTAATTAAACGATAAATGTCACTTTTTCTCCCAACTTACACAACCAGCATTTTGAATAACACATTTACCTACTGTGCCAAATCAAAAGAGAAAACATTACTCTTCTGGTCTTTAGAGGACCAAAAGGGACTCATACAAAGTGATTAATTTATAAATAAATGGGATTTTTTTCTATTTACTAGGATTTTACATTTTTGCTTTTTTACAAAAGGCAAAGGCATGCATGATCTCCTAAGCACATCACAAAAATGAATTCACTATTGTGATAAAATCCTAAGAGGCTTTAAAATTATCATTAGCCCCATTTACAAGTAAAGTTCAAAGAGGCAAATATATGTATCAAGCTTATCTTACTTAAGAAACAATGGTAAGGGACTTCCCTGGTGGCGCAGGGGTTAAGAATCTGCCTGCCAATGCAGGGGACACGGGTTCGAGCCCTGGTCCGGGAAGATCCCACATGCCGTGGAGCAACTAAGCCCGTGCGCCACAACTACTGAGCCCATGTGCCACACTACTGAAGGCTGCGTGCCCTAGAGCCCGTGCTCCGCAACAAAGAGAAGCCACCACAATGAGAAGCCCACGCACTGCAACGAAGAGTAGCGCCCACTCACCACAACTAGAGAAAGCCCATGCGCAGCAGCAACGAAGACCCAACGCAGCCAAAAAAATTTTTTTTAAGAAACAATGGTAAAACCTGGTCTGGACCCCACATCAATTTCCTTTTACCTGAAAGTTGTATTTTAGCTACAGAGTTCAACATGCTAGTTCCTTTCTGCCTTCCCCCTATATCCTACAAGAGGAAGAAGGAGGAGGAGGGGGAGGGGGAAGGAAAGTGAAAGGAGAGGAGAAGAGGGGAGGGGAGAGGGGAAAGGGGGAGGGGAGAAGAAGGAGGAGAAGGAGAAAGGATAATATAACAACAAATCCAGCCATCAGAAGAAACTGGCAATGTTTATTTAATAAGTCAAAACATAAATTAGGGACTTCCCTGGTGGTCCAGTGGTTAAAACTCCATGCTCCCAATGCAGGGGGCCCAGGTTCAAACCCTGGTCAGGGAACTAGATCCCGCATGCCTCAACTAAGAGCCCACAAAGGGGCCCACATGCCACAACTAAAAAAACCATCTTGCATGCCGCAACTAAAAGATCCCATGTGCCAGAACTAAGACCTGGTGCAGACAAATAAATATTTTTAAAGTATTTATTTAAAAATAAATAAAATAAAACATGAACTAAATAACACTTCTCTGGCTCATCTTCACATCATTTCTATACCCTTATATCATTCTTCAAATTCTCACTTCCCCTTAAAAGAACAAATGATGTCCCAGGCATTAACAAACTACATCAACTTGACATTTACTGATGCTTTCAGGTAACTGAATATTAACAATAACTAGTATTTATTGAGAGTTGACTGTGTGCAGTCACTGTGCTAAGTGCTGTAGACATATTGCTCACTGTATCATCAGGACAGCTCTATGAAGGACAGATGGTGAACACTGCCCTCAGTAACTGAGGAAGTGAAGCACACAGTTACCTGCTTATCTGGCCCTGGGGTGGTCTGGGATTCAGACCACAGCCGGGGCCCAGGAGCCCCACTGCACTCCATACTTCCTCTCTTGTTAAGCCAGTATTATGCCTGACAAAGACTTATTCCATGCAATTGTTCGATAATTTTCCAAGTCACATAGCAGAACTATACCTAATTTCACTTTTCTTTAGTTATTAAGAAAACGTATCAATACTTTGAAGGATTTCAGAATCAGTAAGCATAAAATGAAAATAATAATAAAGTCTACCTCAAGAAACTTCAGAGAACTGAGAAAAGTTAGATGAAATACTTCAGCAGACCCTGGCTAATAATACGGGTTCAATAAATGGTAGTTATTTCTTATTCTTTTTTTTTTTTTTAAAGACCAATTGACTATGTATGTGTGGGTCTATTTCTGGATCCCATTCTACTCTACTGATCTTTTTTTTTTTAATATTTATTTATTTATTTGGTTGTGCAGGGTCTTAGTTACAGCTCACGGGCTCCTTTCGTTGTGACATGCAAACTCTTAGTTGCGGTATGCATGTGGCGTCTAGTTCCCTAACTAGGGATCAAACCCAGGCCCCCTACATTGGGAGTGCGGAGTCTTATCCACTGCACCACCAGGGAAGTCCCTATTTCTTATACTTTATTAGATATTTGCAAGAAGAATTTATAACAATAGAAATTACAACTTGAAAAAAGAACATTTGAATCTTTCTTCTAACAATGCTTCACAATACATTTATATCTGTTAAAATAATAGAGTCCTAAAAATTTGGTGGTAAATTGAAATTTTTATTTAAAAAGTCATACCTTCTCTTTTAAGGACATTTTATTATCTTCATGTTCAGGGATGCCTTATTATCTTCATGTCTAACTAACTTTCAATTAAGAGTGACTGTTAAATCTTCAACTCTACAGTTTTTCAACCACCAGTCTCTGTCAAGGAATTTATAGTGAATCAAATATGCAATTATTCTAGAGATCCAAGTATTTATAGAACTTAAAGTAAATTATTTTGTAAAATGCATAATCATGACAATTTTGTAATTTCAAACGCTTATGTCTGAATTTTTCTCCTAGTAGGAAAGATGAAATGCTAAACAACACTCCACCTAGCTCTCCTTTCTCCTTGCTTCTTGAAGGGCAAATTCTTGAGCTTAATTCAGACTGAGCCCAGATTACTAAGGCCGGATGAAGACACTGAAAGAGAAACACATCCCTTTTAATTTCCCTCTTAATAGAAACCACATTGTGTTTCTTGAGACAGGACACTACAGAAATACAGAATGAAGACTCACTCTGGGGAATTTCCTGGCAGTCCAGTGATTAGGACTTGGCGCTTTCACTGCCATGACCTGGGTTCAATCCCTGGTCTGGGAACTAAGATTTCACAAGCCACACTGCGTGGCCAAAAAACAAAAAACAACTCACTCTGAATTTGTGTCTCATATCAATTTATTTCCAAGAAAAGGAAAAAGAAACAGAGATGTAAGAACATGATGTGCAGCCTCGCCTCAGGACAGTAAGAACATATCAGGGCTAAAATTCCCTGACTTTAACTCTCCCCTCTAGGTCTCAGAGTGGACAATCTCACCCCTTAGACAGTCAGGCTTTAAGAAATGCCTCTCTATAGGCTGTGGCCAGCCAAAGGTAGAGTGGACATCTAACCAATGTTAAATAAATAATAAACTAAACACATCAAATTAGAATTATTTTATTTTTTAATTTTTATTGAGGTATAATTTATATACAGTCAAACACACAAGTCTGAACTGTGCAGCTCAATGCAGTTTTACACAATTCTACACCCAGGGAACCACACCCAGATCAAGATATAGGACATTGGTTGGAAGGGATCAAGATGGTGACAAAGGAAGCTCCTGAACTTCCATCCTCCCACAGACACATCGAATGTACACCTACACATGGAACAGTTCCCTCTGAGACAAAAACCAGAAACTAGCTGAGTGGCTTCTACACATAGGGGAAAATACCCACATGAAAACAAGTAGGCAAGTCTGAGACACACTTTTACCGTAAGCACCACTCCCAGCACAGCACCATGCAATCAGGAGGGAACTGCCAACTCCCAGATTCTCCCTGAAGAGCAAAGGGACAGACCCCCTGGGAATTCCCTAGCGGTCCAGTGGTTAGGACTCCACGCTCTCACTGCAAAGGGTCCAGGTTTGATCCCTGGTCAGGGAACTAAAATCCCACAGGCCACATGGTGTGGCCAAAAAAAAAAAGAGGGACAGACCCCCAAAACACCAAGGTCTGAAAGCCAATGGTGCTTGCATCCACAAGTTCCACAGGATTATAGCAAACAAAGAAGCACATTTTAACTGTGAACACTCACCACGGCCATCATCCCCAGGGGCCAGTGCAGAGGGAGCACACAAAAACACCCATTCTTTTACTGGAAGGGACTCGACTACATACTTTACAAGCTGCCTGAGGGTCTAGCTTCTAATTAGCTTGCATTTTAGGGGTTGACATATCTTCCCTAGAGCCTGAAAGAGCTAGTAGGCACTTCCCTGCCTTCTCCCTATAGCTCCTACAACAATCAAACCAAGTCATCTCTGTCTCCCTTGAAGGAGCTTGTCCGCACATCTACTGCCCCAACTTTTATGGCTGTCAGTTGAGGGACAGCCTCCAAATCAGTTTGTTCTGATAGCCAATGGAACTTGCATTCATGAGTCTCACAGGAAAATAGCAAATGAAGCGTCTATTTTTAAACTGGCACAGGAGCTCCCCTCACCCCATGGCTACACTCGAGCCATGAGTACACTCGAGCTCAGTGCAGAGGGAGCAGGCCAAAACATCCACTCACAGTTTTTCCCTGGAAGAGGCTTAACTACATACTTTCCTAGCTGCTGCCTGAAGGTCCGGTTTCTAATCCGCCTGTAAGAATGTGCTGATGGCGATCCTCTCCTATAGAACACTGGTGGGCTGTGGCACACCCACAACTACTGGGAGCCACTAAGAACAAAGATGGCAGCTTGGACAATCACAAAAGCTTGAGAGACAACCAGGACCTCAGGACATGCTGATGGACAATGTTCATCTCCTACACAAAACAAGTCTGTCAAGACTGGGAGAGGAGGCTGCTTTATCTAATGTGCATAAGCCAATACAGAGAGTCAAAGAAAATAAAGAAACAAGAGAATATGAACCAAATAAAAGAAAAAGATAAATCCCCAGAAACTGATCTTAATGAAACAGATTACTCAACAGAGACTTGAAAATACAGTCTTTAAGTCTTCACCAAGGTCAAAAGATCAATGCATGAACAAAGTGAGAATTTCAACAAAGAGATAGAAAATATTAAGAGGTTACAAAACGAGTATCATAGAGCTGTAAAATAAACTAAACTAAACTGGAAAGTTAAATAGAGGTATTTAACAACAGACTAAATCAAGCAGAAGAAAGGATCAGTGAACTCAAAGACAGGGCAGTGGAATTCATCCAACTAGAGGAGCCAAATTAAAAAGAATGAAAAAGGAGACTTCCCTGGTGGCACAGTGGTTAAGAATCCACCTGCCAATGTAGGGGACACAGGTTTGATCCCTGGTCTGGGAAGATCCCACATGGCGCGGAGCAACCAAGCCTGTGTGCCACAACTACTGAGCCTGCGCTCTAGAGCCCGCGAGCCACAACTACTAAAGCTCACATGCCTAGGGCCCGTGCTCTGCAACGAGAAGCCACCACAATGAGAAGCCTGCACACCGCAATGAAGAGTAGCCCCTGCTCGACGCAACTAGAGAAAGCCCACATGCAGCAACAAAGACCCAACGCAGCCAAAGATAAAATAAATAAATAAATAAAAAGAATGAAAAAGAGTGAAGACAGTTTAACGGACTTATGGTACACCATCAAGCAGACTAATGTATACAACAGAGGGGTCCCAGAAAAAGAAGAAAGAGAAAGCAGCAGAAAGCTTATTCAAATAAATAATGGCTAAAAATTTCCCTAATCTGGAGAAAGAAACAGACATACAGATCCAGGAAGTCCAAAGAGTACCCACAAAAAAAGATGACTCTAAAGAGAACCACACCAAGACATATTACAATTAAATGATCAAAAGTTAAAAATGCAGAGAGAATCTTAAAAGTAGCAAGAGAAAAGCAACTAATTAAGTACAAGGGAAACCCTATAGGACTATCAATGGATTTTTCAGCAGAAACCTTACAGGCAAGAAGGGAGTGGATGATATGTTAAGTGCTGAAAGAAAATAAACTGCCAATCAAGATACTCTACTACACAATTGGAAAAGGGTAGCCTCTTCAATGCACGGTATTTGGAAAACTAGATAGCCACCTACAAAAGAATGAAACTGGACCCATATCTTATACCATACACAAAAAACAACTCAAAACGGATTAAAGACTTAAATGTAAGACCTGAAAGCATAAAACTTCTAGAAAAAAAAATTGGGGGTAAGCTCCTTGACATTGGTCTTAGCAATGATTTTTTGGATTTGACACCAAAAGCAAAGGCAGAAAACACAGACAGACACACACACACACACACACACAAAGTGGGACCACATTAAACTAAAAAGCTTCTGTATAACAAACAAAACTATCAACAAAATAAAAAACCTATGGAATGGGAGAAAATATTTGCAAACCACATACCCAATAAGGGGTTAATATCCAAAATATACCAAGAACCGATGCAGTCCAAAAGCAAAGTAAACAGTTAAACAATGAGTAAAGGACCCAAATAGACATTTTTATGAAGACAATATACAAACGGCCAACAGATACATGAAAAGCTCAAAATCACTAATCATCAGGGAAATGCAAACCAAAACCACAATGAGACACCACCTCACACCTACTAGGATGTCTATTGTCAAAAACACAAGAAATAACAAATGCTGGTAAAGAGGTAGAGAAAAAGGAACCCTTGCACCTTGTTGGTAGGAATTTAAACTGGTACGGCCACTATGGAAAACTGTACTGAGTTTCCTCAAAAAATTAAAAGTGGAACTATCATATGATCCAGCAATTCCAAGGCTGAGTATATATCCAAATGAAACAAAATGACTTTCTCAAAACGATATCTGTACTCTCATGTTCATTGTGGCATTATTTTCAATAGCCAAGGTATGGAAACAACCTAAGTGTCCACAGATCAATGAACAAATAAAGAAAATGTGACCATACACACACACACACGTACACACATAGGAATACTATTCACTCACAAAAAATAAGGAAATCCTGTCATTTGCAACAACATGGATGAACCTGGAGGGCATTCTGATAAATGAAATAAGCCAGACAGAGAAAGACAAATACTACATGACATCACATATATAGAATCAAAAAAAAAGTGAAACTCATAGAAATCGAGAGAATGGTGGTTGCCAGGGGCTGGGGTTGGGAGAAACAGGGAGACAGTAAAAAAGTAAAAAGTTACAAACTTTCAGTTATAAGATGAATAATGTCTGGGGATCTAATGTAAAACATGGTGACTACAGTTGATAACACTGTATTGTATAACTGAAATTTGCTAAGAGAGTAGAGCTTAAATGTTCTTACCAAAAAAAAAAAAAAAAAAAAAACCAGAAAAGTAAATATGTGAGGTGATGGATATGTTAATTAACTTGATGGTAGGAATTCTTTCACAATGTGTACATATATCAAATCATCATGCTGTACACTTGAAATGTATAATAGTTTTGTTTGTCAATTATGCCTCAATAAAGCTGAAAATAAAGATATAGAACATTTTCCATATCCCAAAATACTTTTAAATTACTTACAATTTTGCCTAAAGAATGTTGGATGGTAGAAATGGTATTCGTACATTCAACAGTGAGTTGGAGAGATTGTTGGGGAGATGTAGTAAGTGAGTAAAGATGAGGAGGTCAAGGGATTGAAAGTACAGGTCATGGAATCAGAAAGACCTGCCACTTGGTGTATTTGACACTTGGCAAAGCATACCTCCCTACCCTGCAGTTCTTTCACTTGTATTATGAGAATAACAGCGTATCTGTAGGTGAGTCTTAAAAGGATTAAATGAATTGGTTCATGCAAAGACTCACAAGGTGCCAGCTAGGTACATAACAGGTTAAAAACTCAACAAATGGCCGGCATTGATATTAGGAATTCATCATGTTAATATTCTGCTGACGTTTTAGGTCAAAACATCCTCTTCCTTACTGACTGCTACGTTTTCTTGTGATAACGCCCTCAAGGGAGAGTGACAATATTTTCATCCCTACCATTTTGATTTAGCTGCTGAAGGAAGCTGTACTTCATTTGAACTACTGTATCAGTATCAAATTCCATTTTAAAAGCAATTGTGAAGAATTCTGAGAATAAACTTATACTGTCTTTGATCAAATAAGCTGCTACAGTCAGAATGAATGTTCTGCAATGATCAAGCTATTTATTTTTCAGAGCTTGCAATTTTTTGAAGCCTAAAATGGTTTAGTTCTGTCCACCTAGCAATTAATATGTTCTACTAAACAAATCAGAGCTGGAGAACCAAATTAACACCTTTCAAGAGTGATATATCAGCGTGGCTTCTACAGAATGCTTTATGATCCTTCCACCTAAGTCAATGGATAAATTCTAAGCATCAGAATGCCCCAGTATGGCTTGAATTCTTTCAGAAGGAAGAAAATATAAATTTGTATGAAGTGCAACTTAGTAGAAAAATTAAACTACCACATATGAAATTCTACTTTCAAACCCTTTACCTTAACCCCAAAACTAGGAGTTCATTCATTAACCCAGACTTAATTCGGTTAATAAAGATGTTCTGTGTAAATGGATAAGAGTTGAGACAAAGGCACACCAGATCCAGCCCCATGTGACTGACAAATCACATCCCAGGACTGTAGACCATGCAGATGTAACTACCCCATCCTGGTTTTCCGTTTGGGGTAACTGATCAACCTTTCTGCACACCGTGTTAAACAGTACACCATGGTCCAAAAACCTCAGCCACACTCCAACCAGAGTAAATCATGTGGACCTACTATTACTTTCTCCCATACCTCTCTGTGAGATAACAAAAAATATATACATTGGTCTTTGCCCAGGTTCCTGGACAGAACTCCTAAAACCCTTGTAACCTCCTAAGTGATAACACTAGGAGCATCTTTTGTTCTAATGAGGCAACTCTGGGTGGGCTCCTGGGTGGGAGCCAGTCACCAGACAGACCAAGCCATGATTAAAAGATTGGGATTTTCACTCCTGCCCCCTATCTACCTGGAGAAGGGGAGCTAGAAATAAGGTTGCTAACTGATTGTGATGACATGATGAAGCCTCCTTAAAAATCCCAAATGTATGGGGTTTGGTGAGCTTCCAGGTTGGAGAACACATTCACGTACCAGAAGTGTGAGACATCCCAAGTCCTCAGGGACTGAATCTCCTGGGCATGGGACTCCCCCAGACCTTGCCCTGTGTATTTCTTCATCTGGCTCTTGATCTGTATACTTTATCATATTCTTTAATAAACTGGTAAAAGTAAGTAAGAGTTTCCCTGAGTTCTCTGACCCATTCTAGCAAATAATCAAATCCAAGAAGGAGGAGGTCATGGGAATCTTCGATTTATAGCCAAGTCAGATAGGAGTTGTGGGTAACCCGGGGACCTATTAATTACATCTGAAGTGGGGGGCAATCTCGTGGGACTGCCTTTACCTGTGGGATCTGACACTACCTCCAGGTAGGTACTGTCATAATTGAGTTAAATTATAGGACACCCACTAGGTGTTGCAGAACCTGCTTGGTGTGGGGAAAAAAACCCACACGTTAGGTAACAAGAAATGTCAGGAGTGAAGTGTTTTGTGTGAAACTGAGGGAGAATGAGACAGGAGAAATGTAGGTTTTTCCAACTCACCCCCCTCCTGGCCTTCATGGACCTGAAGTTGTTTTGGGGGAATAGGCAAGGAAAATTGTCTTTTTGTCCCCTAAAACTATCTCTAATATTCATTCTAACCTGACTTTAGGGACTAAATTCCCAAAGAATGAGCTTACCCAGAGTGCCGTAGATCTATACATGAAACAGAAATGAATATATGTTGCCAGAGATAAATATTAGATAGTACTACTAGACAGTGGAAGAATTCTAAACAGTCCCATGAACAATGAGGTCATTCAAGGCTGCTTCTTTCCCTTGAAATAGATTCCAAGGGGTGGCTTTGCTTTCTCCAGTCCTTCCTCTGGTATATTTTCCTGGGTAAAGAGACTGGGAGGAAACGTCTATATTTTTTTCTAATAGAATTTACGGAGTGCCTCTGTCTTAAAAAGAAAAGAAAGAAATTTTTAAAGTAAATAAATAAATAAAAAAGGAGAACTTGGGCTTCCCTGATGGTGCAGTGGTTGACAGTCCGCCTGCCGATGCAGGGGACACGGGTTCGTGCCCCGGTCTGGGAAGATCCCACATGCCGCGGAGCGGCTGGGCCCGTGAGCCATGGCCGCTGAGCCTGGGCGTCCAGAGCCTGTGCTCCGCAACAGGAGAGGCCACAACAGTGAGAGGCCTGCACACTACAAAAAAAAAAAAAAAAAAAAGGAGAACTTGTTGTTGCTATTATTATTTAGTTATTATTATTATGGCACCAGAGCAAGACCTTAGCAACAGAGGCTAAGTTCAGCTCCTGATTGCTCTGATATGAGCAGAGGAGTTAAGAACTTATGCTGTACTGGGAAACCAATACAGTAATTGATCGGAAAGACGCCAAAATCATGCCCAGAAGAGGTGAAGGGGAGGATCAGGCTGGGGCCAGGGACCTGGAACAAGATTCTAGAAGGCTGGATTAGGGAACACGGCAAAGAAGATGGATCGGTTAGGTGATAAACATGAGACTGCCAGGCTAACTACCGCCAACTGCTGGGGGCTGAGCTTGGCTGATGAAGTCAGAAAAGCCATGAGGTTAGGAACTTCGGAAGCATAGTCCTCACAGAGCGGTTACACCCAGAGTAGCATCCTAAATCAGAATTCCCTTACAACTCGATGACGTAGAAACCTCCCTTCAGTCACCCAGGACAACGTTCAGGGATGGATGAGCTAGAGCAAAGGCGTCTGAATTATACAGTGTAAGTAGCATCCATTAAGGTCAAACACACACACACACACACACACAAACACACACAAAATAGCTTGTGATATTCAGGAAAATAGAATAAGTTCATCCCAGGAAGTCCCCTGGAATTCCAGAAATCTAGAGCTATATTGTAATGTTTTAAACACTCTTAGGAGGGGTAAGAATGACAAAAATTTTAGGGACTTCCCTGGTGGTGCAGTGGTTAAGAATCCACCTGCCAATGCAGGAGACACGGGTTCAAGCCCTGGTCCAGGAAGATCTCACATGCCACAGAGCAACTAAGCCTGTGCACCACAACTACTGAGCCTGCACTCTAAAGCCCGTGAGCCACAATTACTGGGCCCACGTGCCACAACTACTGAAGCCCACACGCCTAGAGCCCGTGCTCTGCAACAAGAGAAGCCACCACAATGAGAAGCCCGCGCACCGCAACAAAGAGTAGCCCCCGCTCACCGCAACTAGAGAAAGCCGCACGCAGCAACAAAGACCCAGTGCAGCCAAAAATAAATAAATAAATAAATAATTTTTTTAAAAGAAAGAATGAGATAAATTTTAAAATAACAATGACAACAACCACGCAACAGTTTAGTGAGTAGGTATTGGAGTGACACTGATCTCAGTTTATATCCAGCTCAAACCTCGGAAAAGTATAGACTACCTGTTCCTCAATTCTGTTATCCATAACATGGGAATGATATATACCTACTTATATGTTTGGATTGTACCAACATTAAACTTGCATAAAGTGCCTCATCTTCCCTGAGCGTGTAACAACACCCAATCAGTGGACACTTTTGTGATGATGCATTTTAATATAATTTTATATTCAATTATTTTGTATAATTTAAATATAATATAAATATATGTATAACATAATACAAAATATTAAATTTCATATAAGTTTAATATAATTCTGATTCTCAAAGAGTTCAAATACATAAGCTTCTTTGTTAGTACTTCCATCCTATAATCAGCAAACATAGGAACCTCACTCTGATAGAATCAGAATTCATTCACTTTAAATGTGTTATGTTCATTGGGCCTGAGGAAGTCCTAGCATATAATAAATCAATCTAATAAACAGTATTATCTACTAATGTTATAGTATTAACATTGTCACAGAGAAAATAAGGTAACAAGAGGTAAAATGATAGCTCTCCCATGAATAACTATGAAGACAAATGCTAAAAGGAAACAGGAAGTGTTCTCCTACTAAGATCTACCATTAACTGAACATTTCCATGGGACTTTATCATCACCACAACCCAATGAGGAATACATCATCTTCTCTTTACAAGTGAGAAAACCAAGGCCTGGAAGTGTTAAGTAGCTTGCTTGAGATTGCTCAGTTAGTAAGGGGAGAAGCTGGAACCTAAATACAGACTCATCTGCCTCAAAAAGCCTGTCTTCTCCGCCTCAGCCCTGTGGTTGATCCAGCAGGTACCAAGCCAAATTACTAAATCTGAGACTGGTATTCCAGTAAGCTATACTGATGCAAACTTGTTTGAAGGAAAACAAACTGAATATAAAACACAGCACAAAAATGGTTTCACCTAGAACCCCATATAAACTCAAAGGCCAAGTATTTTTAAGCTACACCAGGCACCTTTAAAAAGGTAAATAAAAATCTTTATTCCTTTTGCTAACAAAACAGAAATTACAGAACTGAAGCAGAGTGATATAAAACATGAAATTTTGCCCACTGCTGGAACACCTGTACAACCAGTGCTCATAGTAAAATTGGAGGCAGAACATGTGGTAAACGAGGGCAGAAGATCTATGATTCTGTGTTCAATCACGTTACATTAGGTATTTGTAGATATTAGGTATCATACATACATGTGTGTATATATGTTATTAAATTTTCTGCAGGATTTAACTAACCTACAACTTTATAAACATATTTATAAATAGATTTATAATAAAATTCTTTACCCTACCACTACTAATAGAACATTTTGGGGATGTCATTTCTTAACATTAAACTGCTTCATTAATTTATCCTTTCCTCCTTCCTTTACCTCTTTCTTCAATGTTTTTTTAATTGAAGTATAGCTGACGTGTATCATTATGTAAGTTACAGGTGTACAATACAGGGATTCACAATTTCGAAAGGTTATACTCCATTTATAATTATTGTAACTTCCTTTACCTCTTTACCACATATTTATTTTATCTGTCTGGATAGTTTGGCAACAACCAGAGAATATGAGAAAAACACACAGTATTATGACCAAGCCTTTTCTTAGAATGAACCCATAAAAAAGACATGAAATGTATGTGATGTGTAGAGAAGGCTTCTAAAGAGCCAGCGCATCAGCCTTTTCAGAACACCCAGTCTCATCACCGAAATCACCATGAGAACCATTCATTCAGTGACTATTTATTAAGGGACTGTGGTGTGTTTGGCACTGTGCTGGATTCTAGTGGCCATCTAACAGAAAATCAGAGGCTTGTTAGGAGAGAGGTAGGTAAGCCAACAATTACAGGACCATCTGATCAGGGCTGTAATTGTTTCATGCACAAGATGCAGTGGCTATGGAAGTGTGTTCACTCTTGAATACTAAGGACAGTCTTATTCTGATATATGAACATGTACCACATATAACTATTTGCTGAGAGAAAGTACAGATTATAAGAGGTCACGTTGAGATTTCATGAAAGCTATTTTTAATATCACTTACTCCATAAGAGATACTGAGATGATTTTTCTAGTATTGCCCCCTAATGAACCTTTATCAAGTCCTCATTGGCCCCAAGCTACAAACCACAGCCGTTCCTGTGCCTTACAAAATTTAATCCCTTTTTCCACCTTTAGTTTCCAAACCAACATAGACTTTGTCATCCACCTTCCAGTTTGGGGTGAAGGTCATCACCTGGTCATTTCAATTGCTGTGTTCTCAATAAAATAGAGACATATGGCTAATGTGTCCTTAATAGCGTCATGTTGTTGGACTCTGGTGCTATCTCCTGAATTTTCTTCAGCCAACTACTGTCAAGTGCATTTAATTTCTTCTATTTCATGTTAGCCCATGGCCAGTATTCTCATCCCCATAGGGCTGATATTCTGCTGGGGAAATACTGGGTTTTTATTTTACACTAATACACAGAGTCACTCAGTGACGGTTTCCTGAAAGTGAAGCTATTCTATTCAGACCCAGACAGCCATTGTGAGAGCTGGTTTCTTTTAGCCTTTCAGTGTATGTCCACGTTCTTTATTCAGTATGTCACTGTTCCCATGTTCCACGTAATTATGTGGTAATGTGGAGAGTACCATAGTAGTCTGAGAAAATAGGCAGAAGTACTCTAAATGTCAACAACAAATGGCAGAGCCCACAGACAGAGCTATTTACTCACCCTCTAGTCACTTAAAAAAACACGACTGAGATCTTAGGAGAAAGATCTGAAGGCATAGGTAAAAGATGCATAATCTCTATATTCCTGTGAAAGGAAATGAGTTCCCCCTAAATATACTATATTTACTATAGTTTCAATAGTTTTCTGTTCCTCCTCAGAAAATGGTATAAGAATCATTTAGAATACCCTTGGTCTATGATACAACTGAAATACTTCATATAGAAATTGGAAAATACTGTGATTATACTTAGTGTATGGGATGCTATTCTGATTTCTTACATTATAGTTTCTTTGTTTTCTTTTCACCATAGAAATTGAACAGGTTACTTCCTCCCTCCAGGATAAAATTTAAATTTCTTTATATTCCCTTTAATTTTTTTAAGTGCATTATTTCCACAAGTTTCAAGAGCTTGTTTCAAGATGGAATTTACAATTTGCATCTTTTAGGTTAGATTACATCTACATGCTTTAGTGCATATACTAGACGTACTAAAAAGTGAAACCTTTTAAAAAACTTGATATAGAAGCTTAGTCCAGATCATGAGTTTCATAATTTTTCCTATTTAGGGAAAACATTAACAATTTTTTTAACAGCACAACATTCCATTGTGAAATCTGCAGTGCATGGATACCAAATTTCCCCACAAAGATCTTTCAAAGGTATGTAGGCACCAAATTTCTCCTCAAAGATTTTAAAGAGGACACTAGCAGTGGACTTGGGATGCTGGGTGGCAGCTGGTCTGACATGACAGGCATGAATAGATGTGCCAACAAAGCCCTTATGGTTTATCGGGTAATTATGGGAAGTGACACTGGTGCCAGCCAATCAGATTCCTGGGCAGCTACTTCTCAACCCACTTACTCTTAAAGTAGATCGTTAAAAACGCACTTCGGTGGAGAAGCTTTGCTCCTACTTGACATAAATAGTCTATTTGCAAAGTTAGTCATTTGGTCAAAGTTAGTCATTTGGTCAAAATGCAGCACATCAGTGACGGTACAGTGAACAATCACCTCTATATCACACAAACATCTTCTGTTAAAGGCATTTCGGAATGAAGCTTTCAAACATAAGAGGAACGAATAGGCCTGCAACGGGCACGTGCCCATCCATTCCCATCCATAAAACCAGATACTGACACACAAAGGTGAGCTCATTCCATTTCTGAAATGTAACTCTAGAGCTTACGGGTACAGGGCACTGAATCACATTTTTTAAAATGCCAAACAGAGGACACATTTTTTTTTTTTTTTTACTTGAAAAGACAAACCTTAATTCCTAGAAGCTGGTAAAGTCCATCTCCTCCTGCCACACCACTAAACAAAGAGGTAACACCTAAAAGGCTTTCCAAAAATTTCTCAGGAAGATTAGAATTTTTCTTAATGATGTGGAGGTGATTATTCTTAAATACACAACCTCCTGTTGCCCAAAACTTTAAAAGTCAAGTTGGCTCCAAATACTGCTTGGAGGAGGGATGTTGGGACAATGTCTAGAAAACCACGAGGGCTTTAGCCTACCTCTGAGCAACTGTTTTAAAACTACTATTGGATTAACATGGACATGATGTTTATTTTCTAATATGACATTTATCTTCATCCCCAGAAGGATATTGATATCTAATCCTGAAGTCAAGCTTTTCAACAAAAAATTTTGATCCCCAGAAGAGGTATACATGTTATGGTCTAGAAGGCTCTGCCAATAAATTATGTTTCATGCATAAACAGGGGCAATGCTAAAAATATTCATAGCTGGTTTGCATGGGCACCAACCAATCAGAATGGATTCCTGGATACCATTAACTAGAGTAGGGTCTGAAAAGCCCCTTGATAGGAATTTCCAAGGGATGAGTTCCAGGGCAGGGGCCAAGGAAGCCAAAGTAGCAGGGGAGTACCCAGAGTCTCAAAAAAGTAGCCATTTACTGACTAGTTTAGACATATTTCAATATTTTAACTAGTGTAGATAGACCTGATTCATATCAACCTTGTTCCTTCCTCTACAAAACATCTATCACACTGGGCTAGACCTAGAGAAGTATTTTTAAAAGAGATGGGGGGGCTTCCCTGGTGGCGCAGTGGTTTAGAGTCCGCCTGCCGATGCAGGGGACACGGGTTCGTGCCCCGGTCTGGGAAGATCCCACATGCCGCGGAGCAGCTAGGCCCGTGAAACATGGCCACTGAGCCTGCGCGTCCGGAGCCTGTGATCTGCAATGGGAGAGGCCACAACAGTGAGAGGCCGGCGTACCGGAAAAAAAAAAAGAGATGGGGGACTCCCCTGGTGGTCCAGTGGTAAAGGATCCGCCTTACAATGCAGAAGTTGTGGGTTCAATCCCTGGTCAGGGAACGAAGATCTCACGTGCTGCGGGGCAACTAAGCCCACGTGCCACAACTACTGAGTTCGTGTGCCTCAACTAGAGAGCCTGCATGCCCCAAACTACAGAGACCACACAGCCTGGAGCCTGCGCACCACAACTAGAGAAGAGAAAACTCGCGTGCCACAACTAGAGAGAAGTCCATGCGCTGCACTGAAAGATCCCGCATGCCTCAATGAAGATCCCACATGTCGCAACTAAGACCCGACGCAGCCAAAAATAAATTAAATAAATAATAAATAAATCTTTTAAAAAATACTATTAAAAGAACTGGTGGCTTGCATTGAAAATGGAGATGCTGATCAAATGCACTTGAGGTCTTCCCATCAGAACACAATGGGGCAGGTGAGAGGGGAAGGAAGGGAAGAAAGGAGGGAGAAGTTCAAGGATGACTATAACCTATCACAGCAACTAAAGGACTTAGCAGTATGGACCTTGAGAAAAGGGAAGCAATATTAACCTGAAGGGTAAAACCTGAAACAAAAAGGGGATTAAACAGGCAAAAGGTTGCCTTTTCTCTGGGTGACAAGAATGACAAGTGTGCTGGTCACCAGGAGCAATGAGGTAGGCACTGGTTTCCATCAGCATCCCAAACCCAATTTGAAACCATCATTCCATCTTCAAAGTAACAGATGAAAAAGTTTACACTGAAGACAAAGCACCTGAAGTTGAATCACATCATCAACCGGGGCCTGATGAGACACTGAATGGATTTTCTATTACATTTCTACAGCCTGAACACCTGTCTTAGAGGGAGCTTATTCAGCCTCAGCCAAAAGCTTTCACATCCAGGCGCACTCGTCGTCATCTGAGGGCACTGAACTGAAAGATACTCTGAGGAGACAAGACACACCACTGGGAAATCATTTCAACTCATGAAAGCTCATACTGAAAAATACCCCAGACAAAGCAGAGGGAGAAAGAATCTATGGCCTAGCAACCAGGTTCTTTTAAAAAATTAGCCCTCACACTGTTGCTGTGAGGAAAATGACCTTTCACTTTCTGAAGAGGCACCAGATACCAAAGGGTGACTGACTTAACAAAGCACAATACACTCTCTCACTGAGGCAGGGGGAAATTCATGCGCTTCTAGCTTCATACAAAAAGCATCAATCAATGTTGACCAAAAAATAAGAGGATGAAGACATGTAGCTCAATTCATTGTGTTATTCTGAAGACAGGAAGTTATGACTTAGAATCTCTTCTCTGAAAACAGTGATGAGGATGAGATGTGGCAATAACAGAGCAGAGAGAAACACCAGCCATGGCCAACCTTCCTTTAAGAAACCCTTACAGAGACCATTAAAATCCAAAAGGAGGGGTTTCAGAGAGCTTCCAGGCTGGTGAAGCGGAATGCCTCCACGTGCCACCGTGCTGGGCTCCGAACCACAAGAGGACTGAAGTTTCTTTGTTCTCGAACTCACCCTATGAATCTCTTCATCTGGCTATTGGCTCCTGTGTTTTAATACCCCTGGTAATAAACTACTCATCCGCCATGTGGTTGACAAGGTCTTGGTGCTCTGGCCTGCTGTCAGGCCTGACCCTCTGAGGTGGGACAGCCGAGTTCAGGACACTGGACCACCAGAGACCTCCCGGCCCCATGTCATATCAATCAACGAGAGCAGTCCCAGAGATCTCCGTCTCAATGCTAACACAGCTCCACCCAACGGCCAGCAAGCTCCACAGCCGGATGCCCCAAGCCAAACAACTAGCAAGACAGGAACACAACCCCACCCATTAGCAGAGAGGTTGCCTAAAACCACAGTAAGTTCACAAGACACCCCAAAACACACCACTGGATGCAGCCCTGCCCACAGGAAGACAAGATCCAGCCCCACCCACCACAACACAGGTACCAATCCCCTCCACCAGGAAGCTTACACAACGCACTAAACCAAACTTACCCACTGGGGGTAGACACCAAAAACAACGGGAACTATGAACCTGCAGCCTGAGAAAAGGAGACCCCAAACACAGTAAGTTAAGCAAAATGAGAAGACAGAGAAATATGCAGCAGGCAAGGAGCAAGGTAAAAACCCACCAGACCAAACAAATGAAGAGGAAATAGGCAGTCTACCTGAAAAAGAATTCAGAGTACTGATAGTAAAGATGATGCCAAATCATGGAAACAGAAATGGAGAAAATACAAGAAACGTTTAACAAAGACCTAGAAGAACTAAAGAGTACACAAACGATGAACAAAACAATAAATGAAATTAAAAATTCTCTAGAAGGAATCAATAGCAGAATAACTGAGGCAGAAGAACAGATACATGACCTGGAAGATAAAATAGTGGAAATAACTACCACAGAGCAGAATAAACAAAAAAGAATGACAAGAATTGAGGACAGTCTCAGAGACCTCTGGGACAACATTACATGCACCAACATTCGAATTATAGGGGTCCCAGAAGAAGAAGAGAAAAAGAAAGGGTCTGAGAAAATATCTGAAAAGATTATAACTATAAACCTCCCTAACATGAGAAAGGAAATAGCCAAGTGCCGGAAGCACAGAAAGTCCCATACAGGATAAATCCAAGAAGAAACAGGCCAAGACACATATTAATCAAGCTATCAAAACTTAAATACAAAGAAAAAATATTAAAAGCAGCAAGGGAAAAGCAACAAATAACATACAAGGGAATCCCCATAAGGTTAACAGCTACTCTTTCAGTAGAAACTCTACAAGCCAGAAGAGAGTAGCAGGACATATTTAAAGTGATGAAAGGGAAAAACCTACAATCAAGATTACTCTACCCAGCAACGATCTCATTTAGATTCGACAGAGAAATTGAAACTTTTACAGACAAGCAAAAGTTAAGAGAATTCAGCACCACCAAACCAGCTTTACAACAAATGCTAAAGGAACTTCTCTAGGCAGGAAAAACAAGAGAAGGAAAAGACCTACAAAAAAGAACCTAAAACAATTAAGAAAATGGTAATAGGAACATACACATCGATAATTACCTTAAATATAAATAGATTAAATGCTCCAACGAAAAGACACAGACTGGCTGAATGGATACAAAAACAAGACCCGTATATATGCTGTCTATGAGAGACCCACATCAGACCTAGGGACACATACAGACTGAAAGTGAGGGGATGAAAAAAAGATGTTCCATGCAAATGGAAATCAAAAGAAGGCGGAGTAACAATTTTCATATCAGACAAAATAGATTTGACATAAAGACTATTACAAGAGACAAAGGAGGACACTACATAATGATCAAGGGATCAATCTGAGAAGATATAACAATTGTATTTATGCACCCAACATAGGAGCACCACAATATATAAGGCAAATGCTAACAGCCATAAAAGGGGAAATCGGGCTTCCCTGGTGGCGCAGTGGTTGAGAGTCCGCCTGCCGATGCAGGGGACACGGGTTCGTGACCCGGTCTGGGAAGACCCCACATGCCACAGAGCGGCTGGGCCCGTGAACCATGGCCGCTGAGCCTGCGCGTCCTGAGCCTGTGCTCTGCAACGCAAGAGGCCACAACAGTGAGAGGCCCGTGCACTGCAAAAAAAAAAAAAAAAAAAGGGGAAATCAACAGTAACACAATAATAATAGGGGACTTTAACACCCCACTTTCACCAATGGACAGATCATCCAAAATGAAAATAAATATGGAAACACAAGCTTTGAGTGACACGTTAAACAAGATGGATGTAATTGATATTTACAGGACATTTCTAAGTCAGAAAAAGAAAAACAAACATCGTATATTAACGCATATATGTGGAACCTAGAAAAATGGTACAGATGAACTGGTTTGCAGGGCAGAAATAGAGACACAGATGCAAAGAACAAATGTATGGACACCAAGGGGGGAAAGTGGTGGGGGGTAGGGGTGGTGTGATGAATTGGGAGATTGGTATTGACATATATACACTAATATGTATAAAACAGATAACTAGGACTTCCCTGGTGGAACAGTGGTTAAGAATCCACCTGCCAATGCAGGGGACAAAGGTTTGAGCCCTGGCCCAGGAAGATCCCACATGCCACGGAGCAACTAAGCCCGTGCACCACAACTACTGAGCCTACATTCTAGAGTCCACATGCCACAACTACTGAAGCCCACGTGCCTAGAGCCCGTGCACTGCAAAAAACACAAGCCACCGCAATGAGAAGCCCACGCACCATAATGAAGAGTAGCCCCCACTTGCCACAACTAGAGAAAGCCCGCACAGCAATGAAGACCGAACGCAGCCAAAAATAAATAAATTTATTTAAAAACAAAAGATAACTAATAAGAACCTGCTGTATAAAAAAATAAATAAAATAAAATTCAAATATTATTAAAAAAAAAACTACAATGAGGTATCACCTCACACCGGTCAGAATGGCCATCATCAAGAAAAATCTACAAACAATAAATGCTAGAGAGGGTGGAGAGAAAAGGGAACCCTCTTGCACTGTTGGTAGGAATGTAAATTGATACAGCCACTATGGAGAACAGTATGGAGATTCCTTAAAAAACTAAAAATAGAACTACCATATGACACAGCAATCCCACTCTTGGGCATATACCGTGAGAAAACCATAATTCAAGAAGAGTCATGTACCACAATGTTCATTGCAGCTCTATTTACAATAGCCAGGACATGGAAGCAACCTAAGTGTCCCTCGACAGATTAATGGATAAAGAAGATGTGGCACATATATACAATGGAATATTACTCAGCCATAAAAAGAAACAAAATTGAGTTTTTGTAGTGAGGTGGATGGACCTAGAGTCTGTCATACATAATGAAGTAAGTCAGAAAGAGAAAAACAAATACCATATGCTAACACATATATATGGAATCTGGAAAAAAAAATGATTCTGATGAACCTAGGGGCAGGACAGGAATAAAGATGTAGAGAATGGACTTGAGAACATGGGGTTGGGGAAGGGTAAGCTGGGACAAAGTGACAGAGTAGCACTGACATATATACCCTACCAAATGTAAAATAGATAGCTAGTGGGAAGCAGCTACATAGCACAGGGAGATCAGCTCGGTACTTTGTGACCACCTAAAGGGATGGGATAGGGAGGGTGGGAGGGAGACGCAAGAGAGAGGGGATATGGGGATATATGTATATGTATAGCTGATTCACTTTGTTATACAGCAAAAACTAACACAACATTGTAAAGCAATTATACTCCAATAAAGATGTTAAAAAAAAAAAAAGAAAGAAACCCTTGGGGAGGGACCTCTCTGGTGGCACAGTGGTTAAGAATCCGCCTGCCAATGCAGGGGACACAGGTTTGATACCTGGTCCAGGAAGATCGCCCATGCCATGGAGCAACTAAGCCCGTGTGCCACAACTACTGAGCCCACGTGCCACAACTACTGAAGCCTGTGTGCCTAGACCTGCACTCAGCAACAAGAAGTCATCACAATGAGAAGCCCTTGCACCGCAACAAAGAGTAGCCCCCACTCACTGCAACTAGAGAAAGCCCACGCACAGCAACGAAGACCCAACAGCCAATAAGTAAATAAATAAATGCTCCTTTAAAAAAAAAAAAAAAAAAGAGGGCTTCCCTGGTGGCGCAGTGGTTGAGAGTCTGCCTGCCGATGCAGGGGACATAGGTTCATGCCCCGGTCCGGGAAGATCTCACATGCCACGGAGCGGCTGGGCCCGTGAGCCATGGCCGCTGAGCCTGCGCGTCCGGAGCCTGTGCTCCGCAACAGGAGAGGCCACAACAGTGAGAGGCCTGCGTACAGCAAAAAAAAAAAAAAAGAAAGAAACCCTCAGAGATGCAGAGAACAAACTAGTGGTCACCAGAGGGGAGAGGGGTGGGGAAAGGGGCAAAACAGGTGAAGGGGATTAAGAAGTACAAACTATTAGGTATAAAATAAATAAGTTACAAAGATGGAATGTACAGCACAGGGAATATAGTCAATATTTTATTATAACTTTGTATGCAGTGTAATCTATAAAAGTATCAAATTACTATGCTGTAAACCTGAAACTAATATATTGTAAGTCAACTATACTTCAATTTTTTAAATAATTAAATCCTTAGGGAGGCCCCATAGGATCCTGGAACTCAACAGACTGAATTTGGAAAACCAGGACAACATACCAGCGTATATGTCAGTCTCTTCCATTTCAATGTGTTGGCCTTTCTCTAGGCTCTTCTACAAGGAAGCAACAATTGGAGATTATTAACTGCTCCAATGTAGTTTCCCCTCAATCCTAGTACAAATAAGCAAATTAAATCCTATGTCTTAGTTCTCCCCACAGAGATCTAAAAGAGAAGACTAGTGAATCAAAGAAATAACACTCCGGAGCAAGCGTAAGTTAAAGCTGTGCCTTCTTTCTCTGGTGAACATTGATAGCCGAGCTCCCAGATCCAAATTCTGAAATGTTTTTGCAAGTGGTGTGGAAGAAAATCCAAAGCTCTGTCCTTAAAGCTCTGCTTCCAGTCACTTGATCAGATTCAGTCTCCATGAGATGCTGACAGACATCTCTCAAAGCAGTGGCATCATGCATTTCACAGAAAGCCTCTCCCTGGAAGGCAGAGCTCCTTGGAATGGTACCACATTGGCCAGAAACCCTTATTTCCTGCAGTGCAGCATCCATCCAAGAAACAGTCTCCCCAGGATCAATACTGCCAAGAACAATACAGAAAAACATGTTGGCATTCACCAACTTTGAAGGTAGCCCAGAAACTGAGATGCTCAGCCCACTTACAGTAGAAAAAGACACACACACACTCCCACTTCTTTGTCTGGATTCCCTACCACATACCTGACAGATTTAGCTTGCCCATAACCAGCGAACAAAGACTAGCTCGAGGAATAACATGGTCTTTGAAAAAGAGCAGCTCATGCTCAAGAGTTGGAGACTTGGGAAAAATCTGATTCTTTTTAGAACGGTACCTCCCAATGATGCTGGACCACATTCTGCCTGTGTCTATATTCTACTTTGTGATTGAAGTTAGACACGAAGGACAAGGGTCCCAACAGGTCAACTAAAACTAATTAACTGACCTCAGTCTCGATCTGGTAGAATGCACACAATTGGTTGAGGCTGGTTGAGACCAACTTCGAGTTAGCTCTACCAATTGTGTGAGAGAGTAGGGGTGTTACCAGAGGTAATTATCATGGTCCCCATCCTGGACCTCTGTCCCTCAGCCAAGGAGAGGGCAAGTATGCATAAGTTATAATCGGTTTAAATATTGACGGGCACTGTTATAATATTACTTCTATCAATTTCATGGCAGGAAATCTTGGTCAGAATTTTCTAAATTCCTTTCCATACTCCTCAGTAACTACCAACCTGCCTAACATCCTCACAAAACTAATTAATCTCCTCACCTCCTCGGGCTAGTGTACTTCCTTACTATAAAAAAGAGGGACCAAACTCTTAAAAGGATCCTTTTATTTCAGAATAGATACATATTTTAATCTATAAATATTCCCTAACCAGTAAGTGTTTTCACACACTGTACTGATAACTTAGCTTCTGAAACTATTAATGACTGAGTTAATGCAATTTCATAAGAGACCAATATATATTCTGGACTAATCTATACAATTATAGTTCCACACACTAGGCTGAGTTTCATAAGCCAAACTTGCAGTTATTTTATAGCAAAGTTTGATTTGAAGAAGACTGGCAAACACCCTGAAAAAAATGTTAGAAACTGGAATCACAAGGCCATCAAGAGAGGCAGAGTAAAATTAAGAAAGATGAGCAAGGAGAAAATATCTAAATACCTTTCAAATGAGATTTGAAAAGGAGATGGAGGAGCAATGAGGTGTAAAGATAAGACAAAGGCAAACTTTCAGACCTCCAGATAAACAAGCTGACATCATTCACACCCAGTGAGCTACATGACGCAGAGGCCATCATGCCTCTCAAGGAGCAATGCTCCCACCTTGCACGTTAATTATAAAAGGAAGTCTAGTCCTTGTCTGCCATATAGCTAGTTGGATTTCTAGTTTCCCATCTCACTGCTCTAAGGAATCATTTATGTTGGTTCAAGCCGCCAGAGACTAATGGATATTCCCCACTCCATAAACCAGCAGCCACATTCATGTGTTTCTGTGGAGAGGCTGGGGAGGGGAACACATACGTATGGTTATCTACATAACCAAAACTATCATTCACCAACAAGGCCAATGGTAATACACTCCCACAAGTACATCCAACAGACTCATCAAATATTTCTAAAGTGTTGTTGTTCATCTTCATAACTTAGACAAATACTTATCAGTTCTGGTTGTGAGTACAAAGCTGCACCAACTAGAAGAAAGAAACTCCAAGCTGCACTGAGACTAATCTTTGTGTAACAACAAATTTACAAAAAGTTACCTTGACCTTCAGGTCTGTTAAGGTTCCTAGGTCAAAGAAGCATAACTGGCTGCCCAGGACCCAAATCTGATTAGAGAGTTGAATAACACTGCTTGTGGCCTTTTCTTTCTATGAAAAATACCAATTTTGACCAATTTATTTTTCATCAGTACTCCCATCAAAGAAATGTTTTATTATTACTTAGATTTTATCTTATAAAGATTTAAAGCACCAAAGAAATAAACAGCGAAAAAAAGGCAAAACAACTAGTTTATTTTTCTGTTTAAAAAAGGCAAACAGAATCCTGAAATTATAAATAAATTTCATTTGACTGACTAAAAATTGTAATCACTGACTACAGCTAAACATTATCAGGTTTAACCCAAGAAAACAGGCACTCAATGGCACTATCTTTTTACTCAATTGAATAGACCAGTCACACTTAAAGAAAAAGATGGAAAGCCAAATCATACAAGTTTGAATTAAATTCCAAGTCCCATGAAATTAGCTCCAGAATAAAATGACTTGTTGGTTATTCTAGCTTCATCTTAATAAAGTTCAAATATTTATGCTCAGCTTTTTTGTATGTATATTTGTTTTTTTGTGTGTTTTTTTTATAGTTGCTGTCTACTGAGTTCAGCAAATTCAAAGATGATGCTGGCTAGAAATTCTGCTCTGTAGCTTAGAACTCAGAGGTCAACCTAACCAAATTTAATTGGCAATAAAGCCAGAAGTCCAGCTGTCATGACCGTCTTACACACTTGGGCTACTCTGGTGGTAATTTCCAGTTCAGGAATAGGAAATTAATCTCAGGTGAAAGCATTTAACTCACCTGCTATGGAGCAAACCTAAGTGCTTCTACAAAATGATATCAACCTAGACTATTCCTATACCTGAATCAATGTGGAAAGAGTTGGATCTCTCTGAATAAGGATTCTCTGCAACTCATAGAGAGTTATTTACCCAGCACTGTGGAGAAATTACGATTGTTTTTGGTGGTGGGTAGAAGTGAAAGATGGCACTTAGCTTTTCTTTAATAAAATCCTTTGTAAACAAGGGTATTCATCATTTTTAAAAAGATATAATATCTCCTTTGTATTGTTTTTCTTCTTTAATACAATAAATGATGACTTCCTTTTTTATCCCGTCTAGTTCTTAAAGACAGCTACAAGATGGAAACCATGAGAATAAAAGCTCTATGGTAGCTATGAAAAACAGCAGTCTAGCAGACACTAGAAGAAACAGAAGGGCTTTGGAGTTCCCAAAAGCTCTGTCTCCAGAGAATTATCACCATTTGGTCTGTCTGGCAGCTCACTGAAAACTCCATTCTCAGGGTTTGTCTTTATTTGACATGACTCAGAACTCACTCTGTGCAAACAGCCCTATCTATAGGATATTTGTCAAAAACAATCAGGGGCAATTGTTTAACATTGCTGCTGCTTGAGGCAGCATCACCAAATGGGGTAACAAGGGGCTGACCAAAAAAAATTTTAAAGGAAAAACTGGGGAATGACATGTCCATACATGCTTTGAAAATTCTGAAATATTTCTAGCAAGCAAGAAAGTCAAGTGTCTGATCAAGGCTGTGCGCATACCCAGGGCTGTGCACGTGTCCATATAACACCTAAGAAGGCCACAATTTTGTATCCCTGGTTGACCATGAGGCTCTGCCCAAGCAGATAGTGAAGGCTAAGGCAGACTTATAACCTGCCATAGCACTGAAAATGTGCCCCAACACACACACACAAAGAAATAGTTATAAAACTGTGCTGTGGATTATAACGTATAAAGATGCAATTTGTATAACAATAACCATACAAAGGAGAAGAGAGCAATACTGGAACAAAAATTTTGTATACTATAAAAATTAGGCCGGTATTAATATAACTAGATTATTTTAAGTTGTTAATTATAATTACCAGGACAAGCACTACTTAAAAAATGAAAAAACATATAGTGAAAAAACAGCAATGGAATGAAAATGGCATGCTAGGAAATATCTACTTAACACAAAAGAATCCAGTATTATAGGAACAGAGGAATAAAGAAGCAATAATACACACAGAAAACAAATTATAAAATGGCCGACATAAATCCTACCCTATCAGTAATCACATTAAATATAAGTGGACTACTATCAAAAGGCAGAGATTGGCAGAACTGAGGGTTTTTTTTAATGATCCAATTATATGCTGTCTACAGTAGACTCACTTAAAGACAAAGACACAAATAAGTGAAAATTAAAAGGATGCAGAAAGATACACCATGAAAACAGTAACCAAAAGAGAGCTGGAGTAACAATACTAGTACCAGATAAAACAGACTTTAACACAAAACTGTTTCAAGAGAAAAAGAAGGACATCTTATAATGATTAAAAGTTCAACCCATCAGGAAAACAAAACAATTATAAACATCTATACCTAACAAGAGAGCCCCCAAATACATGAAACAAAAATTGACATAACTAAAAAAAGAAAGAGACAATTAAACCACAGTTAGAGGGACTTCCCTGGTGGCAAAGTGATTAAGAATCTGCCTGCCACAGGGGACATGGGTCTGAGCTCTGATCCAGGAAGATCCCACATGCTGTGGAGCAACTAACCCCATGCACCACAACTACTGAGCCTGTGCTCTAGAGCCCATGAGCCACACCTATGGAGCCCGTGTGCCACGACGACTGAAGCCCATGTGCCTAGAGCCCGTGCTCTGCAACAAAGAGAAGCCACCACGATAAGGCTGTGCACCACAATGAAGAGTAGCCCCCGCTCACCACAGCTAGAGAAAGCCTGTGCACAGCAACAAAGACCCAACGTGGCCAAAAATAAATAAATTTATTTTTAGAAAAACCATAGTTAGATAATCCAATACTCTATTTTTGACAATGGCTAGAACAACCAATAGAAGATCAACAAGGAAATAGAAAACTTGAACAATACTATCAACCAACTAGAATTAACACACAACAATAGAGCACTCACCCTCTTCTCAAGTGTATAGGAAACATTGCCAAAGACAGTCCATGTGTTAGATCATAAAACATGTCTCAAATTTCTTAAATAGATTCAAAGTGTACAAAGTATGTCCTCTGATCACAACAGAATAAAATTAGAAGTCTATAACAGAAGGAAGTTTTAGGAAATTGACAAATATGTAGAAATTAAACCATATACTCCTAAAAATCCAATGGGTCAAAGAAGTCACAAAGGAAATTAGAAAATATTTTAAATAATGAAAACAAAAGCACAATATATCAAAACTTAAAGATGCAGCTAAAGCATTGCTCAGAGGAGAATTTATAGCTGTAAACATCTGTATTTCAAAATAAAAATGATCTCTAGCTCAGTGCTTTGTGTCCACCTAAAGGGGTAGGATAGGGAGGGTGTGAGGGAGACGCAAGAGGGAGGGGATATGGGGATATATGTATACATATAGCTGATTCACTTTGTTATACAGCAGCAACTAACACACCATTGTAAAGCAATGATACTCCAATAAAGATGTTAAATTTTTTAATTAATTAATTAATTTTAAAAATAAAATAAAAATGATCTCAAATTAATAATCTAATCTCTCACCTTAAGAACCTACTCTATTCTTCTGTTCCTAGTTTTAGGACTAGAAACTAGAGAAACAATAGAGAAAAATCAACAAAAACAAAGGTTAGTTCCTTGAAAAGATTTTAAAATTTGACAAACCTTTAGATAAACTAACAAAGAAAAAAAGAAGACTCAAGTTGCTAAAACCAGGAATGAAAGTAGACAGCATCAGTATCAACCTTATAGAAATGAAAATGATTATAAGGGAATACTCTGGACAAATATACGCCAACAAATTAGAAAAACTAGATGAAATGGACAAATTCTTAGCAAGACACAAAGTACCAAAACTGACTCAAAAAGAAATTGACAATTTGAGCAGATCTACAATAGATAAAGAGTTTACCTCAGTGTGGGAGACAGAGTAGTGGCACCCCCCGAATGCCCATGTCTTCATCACCTGAATCTGTGAATATGTCGCGTTACGTGACAAAGGAGAATTAAGCTTGCACGTACAATTAAAGTTTCTAACAAACTAACCTAAAATAGGGATATTATCCTGGATTATCCCGGTAGACCCAGTGTAATCACAAGAGTCCATAAACTAGAAACAGGAGGACAGAGTGGGGCAATATGAGAAGCATTTAACCCTTTGTCATTTAAAAATGGAGGAAGGAGGCCAAAAGCCAAGGAGTGCACGCAGCCTCTAGAAACTGGAAAAGGCAAGGAAACATATTCTTCCATAAATCTTGTCAGCCCTGCTGACACTCTGATTTAGCCCAGGGAGATCTGGGTCAGAATTCTAACCTTCAGAATTGCATGATAATAAATTTGTATTGCTTTACACCACTAAGTTTGTGGTAATTTGTGATAGCAGCA
The DNA here is from genome assembly GCF_008692025.1 of Phocoena sinus. Lineage (NCBI taxonomy): Eukaryota > Metazoa > Chordata > Mammalia > Artiodactyla > Phocoenidae > Phocoena > Phocoena sinus. Next base: position 11,318,293 of record NC_045779.1, read on the forward strand.
TTAGAAAACTAATAGAGACTACGGTGATGAGAGTAGGGTGCTGATGAAACAAATACCTAAAAGTCTGGAAGTGACTTCTGAATTGAGCAGTGGGCAGAGACTGGAACACTTTTAAGATGCATGATTGGAAAAGCGTAGATTGCCTTGAACAGACTGTTAGCAGAAATATGGATATTAACAATTCTGCTAGTGAAGGTTCAGAAGGAAGTGAGGAAGCATGGTAGATAAAACATACACTGACTTAGAGAATTCCTAAATTGTTGTTAACATACCATCTGTAGAATGAGGGGAAAACTGTTAAACAAAAAGAAACCAGCCGGGAACCCTCTTGCACTGTTGGTGGGAATGTAAATTGATACAGCCACTATGGAGAACAGTATGGAGGTTCCTTAAAAAACTAAAAATAGAACTACCATACGACCCAGTAATCCCACTACTGGGCAAATACCGTGAGAAAACCATAATTCAAAAAGAGTCATATACCACAATGTTCACTGCAGCTCTATTTACAATAGCCAGGACATGGAAGCAACCTAAGTGCCCACTGACAGATGAATGGATAAAGAAGGTGTGGCACATATATACAATGGAATATTACTCAGCCATAAAAAGGAACGAAATTGAGTTATCTGTAGTGAGGTGGATGGACCTAGAGTCTGTCATACAGAGTGAAGTAAGTCAGAAAGAGAAAAACAAATACTGTATGCTAATACATATATATGGAATCTAAAAAAAAAAATGGTCATGAAGAACCTAGGGGCAAGACGGGAATAAAGATGCAGACCTACTGGAGAATGGACTTGAGGACACAGGGAGGGGGAAGGGTAAGCTGGGACAAAGTGAGAGAGTGGCATGGACATATATACCCTACCAAATGTAAAATAGATAGCTAGTGGGAAGCAGCCGCATAGCACAGGGAGATCAGCTCGGTGCTTTGTGACCGCCTAGAGGGGTGGGATAGGGAGGGTGGGAGGGAGGGAGACGCAAGAGGGAAGAGATATGGGGACATATGTATATGTGTAACGGATTCACTTTGTTATAAAGCAGAAACTAACACACCATTGTAAAGCAATTATACTCCAATAAAGACGTTAAAAAAAAAAAAAAAGAAACCAGGACTTCATGGTTTGAGGAATTCTCAGCCTTTCCAGTTGCCAGAGATACTGAACTTGAAGTTACTCACTGTCAAGAGAGAAAAAAAAACAAACAACTGAGTGTGTGGCTGCATAAACTTTTGCTAATACCTCGTATCAATCAAAAGGTCAGAATATTTAGTCACATATCACAGAAAAGGTTCTCTGAAAAGATTAAGTGTGGGCCTCATAAATCCCTTCAGCCATCTCCACAGAGGCCAAGAATAAAAATGGAATTATCTAAGAAATATCTTAGAAGGACCTCTTGAATATGGAGTGAATCCCCACCACATACACAGGAGACCCACAATGTTCTTGAAGATTTTAAATACTAGCAGAAACACAACCAGCTTGGACCCAAAAGGACAAAGAGAGTACAAAATGAAAGACGGCTGCTAGACACCCAAAATTCTAGAGGTAGGAAGCTGGCTGATAAAACTGCTAAGCTGAAAAGATGTGCTCCCTTTTGTGCTACAAAAAAGAAAGGATAACTCTGATGGTAGAACTGAGAGCCCAGAGGGTGGAGCCAAGATCTACGGAGGATTATTCCCAAGACTTAAACCCTAAAGGAGTTTTCCAGCTGTATTTTGAAGTTGCTTGGGACCAATGGCTCCTTTTTTCATTCTTTGTCCTCCCGTTTTGAACAGGAATGTCTACAATGGTTAACCTACTTTTGTCCCACCATTGTATTTTGTGTGCAGATAATTTGCTTTCTGGTTTCATAGGTCCACAGATACAGGTAAATTTTGTCCCAGGATGGATTATCACCAGAGCCTTACCTAGACCTAGTTTAGATGACGTAAATTGATTACGTTTGGGCTTTAGAGCTTATATTTAGAAGAGGTTCTGAAGTATGAATTGATGCTGTAATGGGCTGAGAATTGAATACATATGTCCACACAAAAATCTGTACATAAATGTTCATAGCAGCATTATTGATGACAGTCAAAAAGTGAAAATAATTCAAATGTCCACCAGCTGGTGGACAGATAAACAAATGTGGTATATTCATACAATTGAATATTGTTTGGCCATAAAAAGAAATGAAGTTTTGATACATGCTACAACATGCATGAACTTTGAAAACACTATGCTAAAGTAAAAGAAGCCAACCACAAAGGCCACATATCGTATGATTCCATTTTTATAAAATGCCCAGAATATGCAAATGCATAGAGGCAGAAAGTAGATTAGTGGTTGCCAAGGGCTTGGAAGAAAGAAATTACTGCTATGGCTATAGTATTCTTTTAAGGGTGATAAATATCTGGAATTAGCTACTGACGATGGATCTACAACTCTGTGAATATGCTAATAACCACTGAATTGTACACTTAGAAGAATGAACTTTATGGCATGTGAATTATATCTCAATAAAGCTACTGTTATTAAAAAGTCATTTCTTATCAATATCTTCTTAGGTGATAAGCATGAAAACATTTCTTTTGAGAATAAAAATGTCTTTATTTCTTCCTAACACCAACTGCCTAACCTTTGTGGGAAAAGACTAAAAATATTAGGTTCCACTCTGTTTCTTACAATGCTTAAAACCTAATTTTTAGTTAATGTGCATTCAATCTTCAGCCATTCATTTTCATTCATGTATTCAAGAAATATTTGTTGAGTGACTATTGTATGTCAGACGTGGGCTACACACAAAAACGCAGCAGTAGTCTCTGTCTGAGGAGGTTCATAAAGGATTCAAAGAAACAGACACAAAATGTGCTGAGATAAATATGTGCAAACTACCACTATCACATCTTCACTACTTTCACGTATGTACAAATACTCTGCCTTCTCTCAGTTTACTTCAGATTATTATAACTATTTCTTAAACCCAGTTCTACATTTTACAAGGATATTTCTCCAGCAATTATCCTCCCTCTCCTGCATCATCAATTCTTCCCTTTCCACTAGATTGTTCCCATCAGCATATCCTTCAGATATTTCTCCCATATAATTTTTTTTTAAACTTCTCTTGACCTCAGTTCTCTCCTCCAGCTACTTCTCTTTCGTATCATTCCCTTTACGGCAAAATTCCTTGAAACGGTACTCAATTACCTCCCATTTCTCCACTCCTATCTTCTCTTGGACATGTCAGGTTTCCACCCCAACTGCATCACTGAAGCTACTCTTTTCAAAGTCGCCAGTGACACAAACACTACACACTAGTTTCTTCCTGCTCCTTCTCAGTCTCTTTTGCTCGTATCTTTTATCTCCCAAATCCCTAAAGGTTGGAAAGCCCCAGAGTTCAGTCCTTGGTTCCCTTCACTCTACATTCATTCTCTATTCCATACCATCCAATCACAAGACCTTAAACACATCCATATACCTCAAGTTTATCTCTACAACCTGAATCTCTCCCTGAACTCCAAATCTATATATCCAACAGCTTACTTGATAACGTAAGTGGATGCCTAATGAACACCTCAATGTAACTATGTCCAAAATGAGCTCCTGATACGCTCCCCCAAATAATCCTCCTAAAGTCTTCCACATCTCATTCAGAGCAACTACATCCTTCCACTCAAGTCAAAATCCTTAACTCCCCTTGTTGTTCACCTGCTACATCTGGTCCATCAGCAAATTCTATCAGCATTACCTTCAAAACACATCCAGAATCAGCACTGCTCATCATCCGCACTGTCACTCCTTGATTTAAAGATCAAGATTACTTCAGTTACTTCAGTAACTGCTAAACTAGTTTCTCCCCTTCAGTCCTTTTTCAGAAGAGTCTGTTTTAAAGCCAGTCAGATCATGTTACTTCTGTGCTCAAACCTGCAAAGATGACGTAATTCACTCAAAGTGTTTCCTATGACGTAAAAGGTCCTACGTGCTCAGACTTGCCATGGCCTCCCATACCTCATCTTGATGCCCTCACCTTCTCCCTACTTCAGTCGCAGTGGCCTTCCTGCAGTTCCCTGAACACATCAGGCACAGTTCCACGTCAGGACCCCTACACCTGATGGACCCTCAGCCCAAGAAGCTCCTCCCCCAAGTAGCTCCTTCACTTTGTCCAGACCTTTATTCAAAATATACCTTCTCAGTGAGACCTTTTCTGGCCACCCTCTCATATTCAATATTCCCCAGCAACCTATATTTTCCCTCATTTATTTTCTCTGCAGTTAAGACTATATCTCACTCATATATCTTATTTATCATCTGTCTCCCTCACTAGAATGCAAGCACCACAGGGGCAGATATTATGTCTATTTTGTTCACAGTGTACCCCAATTCATGGACAGGAGTCAGGCTATGTGCAAGTCACATGGTGTTCAATAAATTAATTACTGAATGATTCATAAATGAAGGCAAACATGATGTTATGGAAACAAAGAAGGAAAAGAATGAAGTCACCATAAGAAAATTTGTTCTTAGATACAAATCATAACTCGTCTCTCATATTGGGACAAATTTGACAGTCTAATTCTTACTCATCTTTCAGGCTCCAACTCATATTTCACCATTTTCATGAATTCTTCTGATAGTCCTAGTACTCTGGGACTCTCTCCCTTGCCCATCTCCTAATTGACATTAATAACTTACCACTAAAGACCTTGTATAGTACTTTGCTGCATGTGTGTGTGTGGGGGGGGTACATCTGCAAACTGTTTCTCCAACCCTCCATCATCTCTTTGAGAATGTGACCCTCATCTTATACTTCTCTGTATATCACAAATCCCACCACTGAGGATTCACGTAATTCTGTGCATGTGTCTGGTCTGTTTTGATTGGACGCGGGGGAGACCAGAGAGCATCAAGATGTCTTAAAACCTCAGGTTCATCAACGCTCACAAGCCGTGGGCACTCCTGGGGGTCTCCCAGGAGAAATATCTCTGAATAACGGAGGAAGATGACAGTGGTAAGACTGGGGATACAGTTTCTCTTTTTTTCTCTATTCTTTTTTTTTCCCAATCGTGGAAGCATATATAGAACATAAAATTTACCATTTTAACCATTTTTTGTGTACACTTTAGTGCCATTAAGTGCATTCACATCGTTGTGAAGCATCGTTACCATTTCTGTCTTACATAAGCCTTTTTAAATGCCTGTTGCATAAGCAAGTGAAAAACTGTCATGTTCTGCCATACATTATATCAATTATATCAACAGCAACCCTCCCAAATTCCTGGGGGGCAAAGTTACCCTTAGTTTTTTTTTCAAGCTATCCCAGGACTTCAAGAGGCATGATTACTGAAAAAGTCACTGTGAATAGCACTGAAAACCAGATAGAAATAGGAAAATACAGAAAAACATCAAAAAGTGTTCAAAGCAAATTTGGCAAATAACTTTAAAAACTGTTCCAAATGAAGCTCGAGATGACTTCCAGTAATTTTCTATCACCGAGAAAGCATCAACGTAACCAAGTTTGTTTTCCTTACCCAAAGGTTACTTTATAACTGTCTTGCAAGTACTTCACACCAAATAACTTTGTGCAAAAGATGTTCCCCCTCATCCATTTGTCCATTTAACAGTTGTCCTCTACAAGAAGTGGCCTCGTATTTGCACGGCAGATAAATGGAGCAGGGCAGCCGAACCACGATAAGCAAACTCTTTACATCACCACTGGCTGCCAGCAAACAGTTTTCTCCCTTTAACCATATCCCTTTTCCTCTCCCCATAGTAGTTTTTTTTTTAATTCATAAATCCTTTATTTGATACATATGTTTAAGTTCAGAAAAAGACATCAGGAGGGTGTCATCTGTACAACGCGAGTGCGCAGCGAGTGGGCCCCTGCTCAGCAGGTCAAAGCAAAGACCCGGGGCCACACAGCTGATGTTCCCATCTGGTTCCTGCGAGCAGGAGCTGAACAACTCAAGGGAGACACCAAACCTCCGAGCTTCAGCTTCAGCCGCTGTAAAAGGGGCGCAATAGCAGTACTTACTTCATATGACGTTTGTGAAGGTTAAATGCAACAAATGAACTAAGGGCACTAAGTCCCGTGCCTGGTACAAAGTAAAAGAAGTAATAGTAATACTAGTATGATTTTCATGGAACAGGAAGAAAAGTACCAGTTACAACTAAAATCAATCATCACTGACAAGGTGGGAGTAGGAAAAACTCTAAGAATTTGGATCTTTTCCCCCCAAATCAAAGCTTTTACCAGTTCTTTATATCACATATCCTAAGGGCCAGGGCATTCTCCTTTTGTACAAGATAACCCCATGACGGACATGCAGGTTATGAAAGGCCAGGTTAGGAGCTCATCTAAATGGAGAGACTGAAAGGAATCCAAATTATGTTTAAAAAACAAAGAGCAGGGCTTCCCTGGTGGCGCAGTGGTTGAGAGTCCGCCTGCCGATGCAGGGGACACGGGTTCGTGCCCCGGTCCGGGAGGATCCCACAGGCCGTGGAGCGGCTGGGCCCGTGAGCCGTGGCCGCTGAGCCTGCGCGTCCGGAGCCTGTGCTCCGCAACGGGAGAGGCCACAACAGTGAGAGGCCCGCATACCACAAAAAAAATAAAAAAAAGAAAGAAAGAAAGAATCTGGGAACTTGTTTCTGGGTAATTCCAAGGTTTCAGGAGCCCTGGAAACACGGAAAAGAGAGGTGACAAGCTCTCTACCTATGAAGAAAGGTCAGCCATATTGAAACAGTTTAGGACATCCCCGAGCAGACTATGGCCAGTAAAAAGTGACCCACACTATAAAGTGATTAATAAACTACTTTTGGGGAAATCATGTCTGATGTTGAATGTTAAGTCATTCCTGGTTCTGAGCTGTGATGACTTTATCATCCCTAAAAGCTTCCCAGTAGTCTGCTGCACACAACACCTCGTCAGTGGTGATTCTGGCAGGCAAGAAGCAGGGGCTGGGTCGCAAGCAGAGCGCTGTGGGATGGAGAAAGGACGGGAGCTGAAGGACAAGGGTTGGTGAGAGGGAAAATGGAACTGAAGAGCTAGCACGGATTACGGGACAAAAGCGAGGAGAGAACGTAAGTTCTACTAGGAATCCTCGGGAATACTGGGGAGAGAGCCCTGAACCCTCAATATCTGACGTGATGAAATCTTCAATTATTCTGTTTAGAATAAATGTTAAAGAAAATATAAAATCTGGAAGATCTGGGGACACTCTGACTACAATTATTAATTCATATATCTGTTATTAACTTAAAATTTTATGTAATTATACACTTCTATTTGGACGGATCCAAAGATAGGAAGAAACCAGGGTGAGGAAGTTAGGGTTAGGAAACTAAAATTACAATGATATTTTACTTAAAATACATAAAAATGGTGTTATTTTATCAAAACTCTTGCATGTTAATAAGTGCAAAAGTGTAAACCAGGAACCAAGAAAGATCTTCGATATGTCATATAACATCCTGAATACCGAAAGCATCGCTGACAACAGGGATCAGCCAAAGTAAATGCAAGTTCCCGTCTCGCCGCTCACTGTGTGAGCTGGAAAATTCACTCCAGCTTTCCATGTCTCCTGAGTCTTCATCTGTCAATGAGAGCTAAGCGGCCCCGCTCAGCTGAACAAGGCATCTGTGGTCCTCACGCTCCCACCCCACCATTCATTCATAAGTGGGCTCTCTCCATTCCTGATGCCCTCTGTTCCCCAAGCCTCCCTGGGGTTTGAGGAGCCTCCACAGTCCCCTGTTGATTGTTGGGACCGCAGCATAACGCGGGAGCTTGCATTTGGCTCAGTGCGTCAAGGCTCTGTCCCCGCACCACCTCGGAGGTGGACTTTCTGCTCCAGCCACCACCAGCCCTGCCGCTGCTCCTATTCACCAGCAAGAAAGCACAGCCGAGCCTCCAGCGAGCAGTGGAGATCTGGGCAATAATAACAGCCGGTGCTAGGTTCTCATGACAATCCAGTGGGATCATGTCTACACAAGTTCTGTATAAAAATGAGAGATCAGACCATGATTCTGTGTTAACAGTCACAGAAAGATGCCTAAACACCCCACATCGACCCTCGAGCTGGGATTCTTTAATAAATGTTATGTCAATCTATACACTGTGCTCTCAGTTCTTTTTCTCTTGTCACGACATCGGGATCCGACCCAGTGAGCAGGCAAAAACATGATTTGTCTTTATTTACAAATCTACCTGCCTATAGAAGCAAACAGCTGCAAATGTAAGGGCAACACACTTGCAAATGTTACCGCTACTATGGAGAACTACAGATGTCTCAGGTGTGAAAAACTGGGGGTAAACTTCATTTAACAGACTCACAGTTAATAGTTGAGGGTAACTCCCAAATGCATCTACAAGTTAGTCTCAGATTCTCTCCACAATACAGGGCAGTATGCAGCTCCTGCAGGAGCCCTCGAGCTCCCTCACACACTCTCCCCCCGGAGCCCCGCCAGTCCCCTCACACAGGTTGAAATCTTCTCCTAAGGGGACGCACGGCACCTCAGAAGCCCGGCTGGATGCGCGGTGCTCAGCCACCTTCATCTCCCCGAGGTTGCACTGACCTATGCAACAGTCCTTTTCCTCCCCTTTCTCTCCCTAGCCTCCACTTCACCTTTTTTATAAGTATTCTCAACAGAAGCTTTAACTAAGCTGTTAGCACCTTAGCCCAGGTCATAAGTTCTGCTGGATGGTTCCAGGTGCCATCAAATTTGGTAGCTGTTCCTGAACAACTGAGGTTTGTGTAAAGTTGACGGACTGAGATCCTGGAAATGAGAAACAGAATTCCGCCCATCGTTAGGGGTTAAAGCACTATTTTAAAACTGACAAGACATTTAGTATAAAATTCATTACTGGAATAAGAAATAGTCCACACAGTGATCACAGAGGGAAGCTGCAAGCACTTTACGCTAAGTCTGTTCTCGTGGACTCTAGTTAGCCGGCTTCTTTAAAGCTGTCTTTCGTACCCAGACACTGTCCTGTTTGTCAGCTACAGTCACTCGCTGGCTTAGTCACAAAAGCTCCCTGCCATCTCTGGACAGGACTCTGACAGCTTCCAGAGCATCAGTTCTGTCACTAACATTTACTTCTTTTCAACCTACATAAGATTATATTAATTTAACCAGGCCAGAGACATTCTTTTGCTGTTAAGATCAGCCTGGAGGGCCAACGTGTCCGCACTCGGCATTTTTCTGCAGGGTCCGCTTCCAGGGCTCTCGTTCCCATTCCCTCGCGTCGGGGACTCTGCTCGTGGTGGCCACGCTCAGGAACACAAAAACGTTTGCCTCGGTTGACACTGCATTAACTCTGGAGGTGAATTACTTTGGAGGTGTGCTTCTGCTAAATTATAACGGGCACATTCAGGTCGATCATCCCCCTTCTATCCTGACATATTCCTCCTTCGGGCAGTGGGAGCTGCCATCTCCTTCTCACGACACCCACTCCCCAGAGAACACCTGAGCCAGGTGACTGCCTGAGCTGCCCAGGTCGGGGAGCATTCCAGGCTGCCTCCTCAGAGAACCCGACACTCTTTAAAAACTCATACAGCACTCAAGGTGCATCATGGCTATTTTCCAAATGTTGGCTACTACAGGAATTTTCACTGATTTATGTAGAAATGACATGATCTGTGTTAGTGTTTGCTGGTAATACTTAAGCTCAGTTAGCCAGCCTATGTAGGAGACCATGTTAAACTGACTGGACTTGAGACCTACTGGAAATGGGAAATGGGAGAAAGTTCTACGGAAGGGTATGTGGAGTGAGTAGGTGGGTGGTGAAGACTAAAGGAATTTCATGAGGAGAAACCAGATAGGAGGAGCTTGGAAGGTGATGGAGCAGAGAAAAAAATGAAGCTGATTTTAAATATGTTATGTTTGAGGTGGGTGAGGGCACCCGTGAATTAAGAACCGGGAACTGAAACTTGAAAGAGAGTCAGAGGCTGAGGAAACTGATTCTAGAATGATCATCACAGAGATCATTCCTAAAGCACGGGAATGGTTGAGATTCATAGAAAAAAGAAGAGAACCGAGAAAGGAAAGAGAAAGCTAGCCGGTAAGACATATTGCCATGCATCTTTCGTCCCTTTTGGAGCACAAGTCTGTTTATGGAAGGGTGAGTAATTGTTGTGACTGGAGCTTAGGGTGGATGCAGAGACTCAGTGTAGCACAAAGAGGAGACTGAAGGGCAGACATTTCAGTCAAGGAAATCATTTTCTCAGCTACAGTAAGATATCTAAGTCCCACTAAAATTGTCTGTATCACCAGTGCCCCTATAAACATATTTTATTCACACCGGATAACAAAGCCCAGTAATCTACCTGTCAAATCTAGAGAACAAAAACCTAATCTCCGTTTAGTTTTTAGTTTATCCATGGCTAAACAATAAATACCCAATTTATATATTTTTCTTGTAAGATCTTAGAAAAGTTCACATAGGATTTTGCACATAAGTATTAATATAGTCAATCATAATCATTATATTCCATAATATTATTTTCCATAATAAAAAAATTTGGATTGCAAATTTTAACTATCCCTTTAAAGTTACACAAGTCTACTCAATACTAGCCACAAGGAACTTGATTTCTATCTGCTACCGACCAACCATTTCTGTAAATTTCTAGAATATGAGTCTTCGTGGTTATACTATACCTATAAACCCATGCTGTGCAACGAAAACCACAGATTATTCGTTTAGTTTCTGTTGCATCTCTCTGGACACTCAAGGATCTCCTACGTGGGTTTCTTTACCACGCCCTACAACCATCTGGCAGAGTCTCACTGAAAACTGCTATTCCGTGTATCTGCCTGCTCTTGTTAACATGAGCACAAGAGAACAAAGGTGAGTAAAATACAGGTGTCCATTACGTCGATTGCTTCTCCATGCTCTGCGCCACTGCTTCCTGTACTCTCTCCTGGAGTCCCACCCACTCACACTCCCAGATTTTCTCACTAGGCTGATGTATTAGTTATGTTATAGGTCAGCCACTTACCAGAGAGACTCTCAAAGACAGTGATATAAAAGATATTCCTCTCTCTCATATAATAGCCAAAGGTCACGAGCAGTCCTCAGGGCTGGTAGCTCTGCTCCACGAAATCATTCAGGGACCCAAATTCCTTCTACACTCCTGTCCCACTGTCTCTGAGGGTGTTGTCCTCATTTCCATCTTCAGAGCTGGCAAACCACACCACAGTTTGCAAGAAGGGGAAGGAGAATTCAGGATAGCACGTGTCACTTCTGTCCACATCCTGTTGGCCAGAGCCTGGGAAATGTAATCCTAGTTGGGCAGCCATGTACCCCTGAAATTGGGGATTCTTTAACTGAAGGAAGAACTGAAGGAGGAAATGGACTTGGGGGACAATTAGAAGTCTTTGTCACAGCTGGTTCAGATTTAGACTTAGACAAGGCCAGGTCTGTCCACTCTGGGCATTTCTCACACCAGATCCTCTCGAAGCCTCTGCTCTAAGTCTCAAGCACTGCACTGAGTACTTCATGTACATTAACTCATTTAACTCTCACGACAAAGACATGAAGTGGATACCATCATGGCCATTTTAGAGATAAGAAAAGCTAAATTTAGAGGACTAAATCACCTTTCCCAAGCTCAGACAGCTAAGTGGCAGAAACAGGAGGACAGGGTAGACTGAGGTGGTCGCAGGGCTTCTAAGTAGATGTGAAATAAACTAGACCATTGAGAAAGCTCTGAGCTGATAAGCATGGGATTGAAAGGTGGGCTCCCATGAGGAGCTAGAGTGAAGACTGGGAACCAGAAGGAGAGCAAAAGCCTGCTCTGCTTGGAGGATGCATGATGCTGGAGTTAAATGGATGAGACACGGCCATTCTCTCCAAGTCACTGAGCAAGTTTTTTCTCCCTGGGGCCCACCAAACCCTTGGTCTAGCAGTAACTTGCCATTTTCTGCCCAGCTCACTGGAGGGGGAACTCACGCAGGGTGCCATAGTCAGCGTCCACGTTTCAGGACTGGGAAGGGATTCTGTCCATATTCAGCCATGCAGCTCACATATTATATGCCAGCCTTTAGGCAGAATCTGTCTAGGCCTTGGAAATATAGAGATGAACATGCACAAAATCATCCCTCCCCTCACAGAATGCAAAGTCTAGCAGGGAAAACAGACATTAGATTATGTGCTCATGAGAATGTATAACAAATGTAATGGTGGGGAAAGTATTGGCTGGTAAGGGCCACCACCTGCCTGATATAAAGGGGGAGGGGCCCCGTCACAACCAGGAGGGAGGGGCCCATTCTTCCCAGAGAACTCGGGGAGCACGCTGTGAGGAAATGACCCCAGACCTGACCATAAGGAATGAGATGAGGTAACAACCTGAGAGACCAACAACCTGTAACAACCTGTGCAGACCACAGTACACACGTATTGCTACTTTAAGCCACTGCCTCTAATGGCTGCAAAATAGATGATATGAGTTAAAAACAAAAAAAAAGTATCCATATTATTATACCATTTGACTTTCTTCTTGGATTCTCATTTCCAAGATTCTGATTTACTGTATTTATTTTTTTAAGCAATTTTTTTCTTTTTTTAAAATTAATTTATTTTTTGGCTGCATTGGGTCTTCATTGCTGTGTGCAGGCTTTCTCTAGTTCCGTCGAGCGGGGACTTACTCTTCATTGCAATACGCGGGCTGCTCATCACAGTGGCTTCTCTTGTTGCACAGCACGGGCTCTAGGAACACGGGCTTCAGCAGTTGTGGCATGTGGGCTCAGTAGTTTTGGCTCGAGGGCTCTAGAGCGCAGGCTCAGTAGTTGTGGCACATGGGCTCAGCTGTTCCGTGGCATGTGGGATCTTCCCGGACCAGGGCTCAAACCCATGTCCCCTGAATTGGCAGGAAGATTCTTAACCACTGCACCACCAAGGAAGCCCCCCGATTTATTTTAATTTGATCTCTAGCAAGGGTTATTTTTTCCTGGAGATCCTTGCTTCCTTAATATTGATGCTTTCATGTAATTCCTTCAACTTTACCCATCTGATTGCCCTCTCCTATGGCTTTTTCCTGGGGCAACTAGTAGTTACAACAGATGACATCTGTAAATAACCAGTTGCTACAAAATGTTAGTTACAGTCACTACAATTAATGAAAATAAACTGCAAGAATATTTGTATCATCAGCCCAACCAGAGCACCCCTGGAGCCCTTTCAGTCTAAAACACCTTTGGCAAATATCCATAGGATCAGAAACATGTACCATCACAAAAGAAAATAAACTGCCTGATAATGGACAGTTCTGATGTCATTATTTACACAAGCCAAGACTAGAGGCTGTTAACTAAAGAACAGGGAAGGCTACCCAGTGGGTGTCTGGAGTTTGAACCCTCATGACTGACTAGATCCATAATTAGCTCAGAGCAACTACAAAGAGTAAAAAATCCCCTGACAATAAGAAAGAAAAAGAATTTAAGAAGAAGCAGTGCTTGCCTCTTCACAGGGGTAGGTAAGTTCTCCTTTCTTGAGGTACTTTACATCCAGGACTATGTTGCTGTATAAATCACAAATACTTTATTCATTCCCCAGATATTTACTGAACACCTAGTGCATGCCACACAGTGTCCTGGGTACTGAAAATGACACAGTAACAGGTAGACACAGTCCATGCCACGTGCACCAATCAACACACAAATAAATCTATGATTATAAGCTGTGATAAAGGCTATGGAGGAAAATTGAAGAGTTTGATGAACATTTTAAGAGGAGAGAGTATTTTGATTAAGGGGCCAGGGAAAGTATCACTGAAGAAGCTACTTAAGCCCAAAATGAATAGGAATAGGCCAGCAAAGCAACATGAGCTGAGAATGGTGATGAGCCTTGAATGCAGAGCATGGGGTTTGACAACCAAGGATATGGAAGAGGGAATCAAGGCTCCTGTGTAAGTGAGACAGTGAGGTTACCTGTGTTCTGCCCAGGTCCCTGGCTACAGCAAGCCAAGAGGGTCATAAAATCTCCACCTCTCAACACAGCCCCCAAATTCTCAGTGTTCAATTGTTTTCTGTCTTCAGAGTCAGGTAGGAAGGAAAAAGTTATCAACAGCTTGAATTCTGACTGCTGAGGTTGCCACTGTGTCAATCCTTGAACTCTCCAGGTAGAATGAATCATTAGATATTCTCGGTTCACGTAATACTTTGGCCACACTTCACTGTCACACTACTGCCGTATTATAATTACATCTTTACAAATTTTTATCTCCTTCTAGCTTTTGAGGTTATAATGTACAGAAATGTTATATTTTTATTTATATCCCTGAAGTCTAGGACACTGCCTGGAAAAGAGTAGCTACATTTATAAATGTGTAATAAATAAATACATGAAAAAACAAGTTAAACAGTCACTACATTCTGTAGAACTCTCTTGTATTTCAAGGAGATATGAGTTTATATACATTATGTATTTTTATGTGAAAGTGTCTAAAGATAATAACTAATGAGAAATCACTTCTTTGCTTTATTGGATGAGTCACAAAATCTTAGTGAAACAGAAAAAAAGAAATTGAAAAATATACTGACCCACGCATTACGTATGCAAGTAATTATTTTCTTATAAAAATGTCAATGCAGGAATTCCCTGGTGGCGCAGTGGTTAAGAATCCGCCTGCCAATGCAGGGGACATGGGTTCGAGCACTGGTCCAAGAAGATCCCACACGCCGCAGAGCAACTAAGCCTGTGTACCACAACTACTGAGCCTGCGCTCTACAGCCCTTGAGCCACAACTACTGAGCCCACATGCCACAACTACTGAAGCCCATGTGCCTAGAGCCCGTGCTCCTCAACAAGAGAAGCCAGCGCAATGAGAAGCCCACGTACCACAATGAAGAGTAGCCCCCACTCGCAGCAACTAAAGAAAGCCCGCGCGCAGCAACGAAGACCCAACACAGCCAAAAATAAAAAAATATAAATTAATTTTTAAAAAAAATGTCAGTGCATTATGGTCATGAAGGTACAAAGCCCTCCACATACCACCTGACTTCAAAATAAATGCATCCGTCCTTAAAAAAAAGTCAGCACTGAGTTATTTTGTGCCTTCATGGAAAATGTGATGGTTTCAACTAAAAAAGACTTAAGAGTCCAAACTAATATCATATGAATGTAATTATTCTCAAAAACGTCCTATTTGGAATCATTGCATTTTGCACAACAACGCCAGCCGCCCACAGTGGCTCAGACACCCTCACACCCGACAATGGCCAGGTATCAAGTGTAATAGGACCCGACGCAGCAGACAAATTAAAATGTGTCTTTGTCGAATGATACTGTTTCGAGGAACATAAGTGACATGGCAATTAATGTCTGTGAACAGCTGGTTTTAAAGATTAAAGAAAGTGATTACTTTTCCCTGCCAATGGACAGAGCCACCTAAATGTGCTGAGTTGTTGGCATTTTAAGATACACTGCCGTGAAATACTATGGATGAGAGCATGCTGTTCAGAAAAATTTAACCCAGTCTTACGACAGGAAGAGACAATTTGGAAGTATTGCAAGAGGCAACCCAGAATTGCAATATGCAAACCAGGAACTATGTATTGCTGTTTACATGGTTAGAGCCAAATAGACTTATCAAAGCAGGAAATCATTGGATTACAAAGAAGGATTCAGATTCTTCCTGTATATGCTGCTCCTTTTAATCCCATAATAGTGGTCTTTAAAGGCAAGAGACTGTGATTGAGAGAGAGATGTTGTGAGAGAAAGAGACGTGTTTCCGTGTATTTGGAGGACTACTGCCAGCTTTAACAGGAGTTTTCCTCAGAATGGCTGTGTGATCAGGAAGTCCCAAAACCATGAATACAAGATATGTCCAAGGTCCAAATATCAATTTCTCTTTAAGCCAAAATGTCTCCATTAGCAAATTGGCGTGGTGAGCTCTAGTGACCAAACCCATCATGGTAGAGCCTTGACATACCAAGGGGATGTGTCCTGTGACCTTCCAGATCTCACGAACATACAGCAATAGTAACAGAACTGGCAATGGGCTGTGTTTTGAAGGATACTTTCAAAAGTGACAACACTCTTATCACTCCAAGAGATTTACTCCTTGGGAAATGAGGCCAATTCATTAATAGCAAATATCTATTATTGAGATCTTTGTTTTGTAGCTACAAAGGCAGTTAGAAGATGAAGGTGGTCACACTGGAGATGTGAAGAGGTAAGAGCTGAGACATCTGGAAATACTGTTCCTGATTGGACTGATATGGTAGGTGAGGATGCTGGTGGAATTGCAGATAACTACTGCTACGTTTCTGGCTTAAGGAAGTAATCAGAGGTGTATGACGCCTTTACTGTGATATGGAAACTGGGGGGTGGGTGGGAGCAGGGGATGGAATTTTAAAGAGAAAACAAGGCTCTTAAGGAAAAGCTTAAGATATTGTTGACTGGAAAATTAATAAAAGTTATGTCAAGTGTCAAGTATCAGAGCTGCACCACAATACCCAGATGTACGGAACTCACCACTAGGATGGATATGAACATTTGGGGCTTGATTTATTGGCTTTTTGAGCATCCAAGTGCAAGTAGTAGGGGTTTCAGCAGGCGGAGAGGGAGTGAAGCTTGCAGACTGAAGCTGAGTAGATTCTTTGATGCGCAAGTCAGAAAAAAAATTACAAAATAGTTACCATCATCAAGTAGCTTATTAGCACTTTCACGCTACATATCATTGACAGTGAAGAGTCTAGGCAGGGATGTTCTTTACCATGTTAGTGCCACAGGCAAGACTCAAAGGCAAACAGAGATGCTTGAGGGAAAAAATTAAATGACTTCCCTGTAATGTGTGAGGCTGAATGGCAAAGGTCAATATCCTGCCCCATAAGCTCGTGTGTAATAGAAAATCTTTATTGACAATATTGATCTCTGTTATCATTGCACTAACTGGTATCTAAAAGTCACCATCTCTACCTTAATCCTTACTTAGAAACATCCAGCTGTGAAATATATTGACGGCACCCAGAAGCAGCTAATCAACAGTGCAGGGATTTCTTCTGACTTGGAAAATCAGAACTTGGCAGATAAATGGACTTTCTGTCTCAGCTCTCAAATCAATAGATCAATTGGTTCTGGCTCCAAGTATTCAATATATATTTAACCTAAAAAGAATAGGCTCTTTAGACCCAGTTCTATGCACCTCTCTTTGCTGGTAAGCTATGTCTATAAGTTACTGGGAAAAGACTAAAAAATAATTGACAGGAAATTATTGAAAAGGCAGGGAATCACTAGTGAAAAGCCAGGGAATCTTTTTCATACGGGCTCCTAGAGACATCTCTGGTTCATTTTCTCCTCTAAGTCTTATAGATTCTACCCCTGTAATAACTCTCAGGTCTTTCCCCTCCTCTCTTCTGACCTATACCCACTCTCATTATCTCACCCTTGGGCGCAAGTGTCTCCGAACTCTCCAATGCCCTTTAATTAATTCATTCAACATATATTAATTGAGCAGCTATTTATGCAGTAGGTACTATTCTAGGTACTTGGAACTCACGGTGCTTAAGGAGTTGACATTCTACAGGGGAAACTATACAAACAGGAAGCACAAGAAGTCAACTGTATAGTACGGTAACAGGTGATAAGTGCGATGAAAACACAAAACGAAGGTAGAGCGAGGTAAGGAGGATGGGGGCGTGGAAAGGTATGTTACAGTGTTAGACAATCTGGCAGGGAGTCCTTGTGGAGAGGACAGGGTAATATCGGAGCAGACTCTTGGCAAATGCCGAGGAGCTGGCAAAGCAGATACCGGGGGGCGATGGGGAAAGCGGTCCAGGCAGAGGAAATGGCCGGAGCACAAGCCCAAAGCCGGGGGCGGGAGGAGGGCCTGGCTGCTCATGCGAGCAAGCGAGGGGTAAAGAAGTAGAAGCGAGGTTGGACTCTTTTCCCACAACACTCGAGTGGGCAGTGGAGGAGGAGAAAGCACCAGAGACTTCTCTTCCCCACCACCACCCATTCTATCCATATATTATGTTGATTTTACCCCATTAATATCCTTCTGATTTCTTTCCTTATTTATTTTACACTCTCATCATTCCTCACAGGGATTGCTGAGGTGGGTCTTACCTTCCAACCCACTGGTGTTCAAACTGTGTTCCTATGGGTTTTAGGAATTCCTCAGAAGGGACTCAGGGCTTGAGGGGGGACCCACTTATCACCCTGCTAAGGCTATATCAAAGAATGTTTTTTTGAAATGTTCATTGGGGTTGTCTCTGAGTGATAGAGTTTCAGAGGAGTTTTTTTTTGTATATTTTTTTGAAAAAATGTACTTTTATAATAATATTACACAGTTGACCCTTGAACAATGGGGCTTAGGGGTGCCCACCCTCTGCACAGTCGAAAACCCAAGTATAACTTACAGCCTGCCCTCTGTATATGTGGTTTCTTCAAATCAGTGGATTCAACCGACCTCAATCATGTAGTATTGTAGTATTCACTACTGAAAAAAATCTACATATTAAGTGGACCTACACAGTTCAAACCTGTATTATTCAAAGGTCCACCGTAATAATTCTTATAATAAAAATATTAATAATCAGCTCTTTCATTTGGGGGAAGAAGGTTTACCCTACTTACTTATTGGCATGGAGGAATGCATTACACCATTGAGTGAAAAGCAATTTATAAGATGATATTAAGTATATATGACTTCTATAATTTTTTAAAACAGCAATGTTTTTTATACGCTCCATACATTTTATAAAAACTAGTACTAAAACCTTAATACTATGACGTATTTACATTGAAACTACCTTTGTTAATGCTAATTAAGTCTCCTACCTATTCTCACCTCCTGATATATACTACTCCCCTACTGATTCAGTCACATTGAGAAACCCACGAAAAGACAGCCATGCAATCACTTCTTTTTGTGCAGTGCTAAGATAAGGACTTACAAAATGGCATTGGAGAGACTGCATAGGAAGAGGCTGCCATTCCTCCAAATGTATCCTTATATGGTTAAGGGCTGGGACTACAGACATCAACTCGGAGAGAATTCCCTGGTGGTCCAGTGGTTAGGACTCCACGCTTCCACTGCAGGGGGCACGGGTTCAATCCCTGGAACTTGGGAATTCTCCACATTTTTGTCCAGATTCCCTACAATAACAATACTGTCTATTTATCTCAGCTGTTTAATACCTGTCCTTTAATCTCTATTTCTCACACCCAGAAGCCTGTTTTTCCTCACACTGAAATAAGTGCTTTATCATTTCAATCTCTCCCCTTCAGAATACCAAACTCTTACTCACGTCCTAATCATAAAGGGTTAACTGTGGACCTTACCTTACACTTGTTCCTAGAAATCCTGACCAGGAAAGCTCTCCTCAGTGAGCCCTCGGTCTCTTTATTTTATATCTAAGTCATCTCCCTAGTCAATGGACCTCCCTAAAAGATTAATGTAGTTTGAACTTTTATAGAGGAATATCATTTGTGCACTGTCATATTTAGCACAAATGGTGCTTCAGTCACAGCTCAGTAATATTCCAGCATATTATTTCCAAGGCATTTGAGAGTTTAAAGAATTACTGAAGGGCACACTGTACTTGTTTGGTAATAAGGCAGAGAGCACTGCCGTCTACATATGATTTCAACAAATGGAATCACTGCTAATTTCATCGCACATAGCAAAATAGTTGTGATAATAACCCAGGTTAAATATCCCACTGGAAGAAACAGATGAGATAGAGTCTTTTATAAGACCTCCAAGAAGTATGGAAGAGGAAGTCCTAGGAGTTGAAGGCAAGATGCTGAGAAATCATCTTCCCACATTGAATACACACCCTTGATACTGTGGTTTTCTCAGCCCTGGGGGTTAGGCCACGGCCCCTCTTGGCCATTATTTGTCTGCAGAAACCACTGAGCTGCACTGCAAGACGTAGCATGATGCAGAGGTCAGAGACACAACACAGGAAGGAAGAAGATGCTGTCATTTAGGGAGAAGCTGTAGCCACAACAAAGCCCAGGTATTCAGGGAGAAAATTCCCTGATGACTGCAGCTTTGTAAAGAGCACAGGTGAGACTAGTTTGTCTTTTTTTTTTTAACATTTGAATTGATAAATATGTTTTAGAGGAAGGAAAGGTCTTGCTCGCTGTCAGGTGTCACCAAATAGTTTAAAGGCTTCAGGATGTACACTAATCAGAAAGACAGAGGAAAACCTACTGTCATGAAAGGTCCTTTCACATACAATGCTCCAACTCGATTTCAGATATTGACTTTTTTTATTAAGTTATCCACTCTAAGCCATGATGGTATTTAAGTCTCCAAGTTATGAGAAACCTGAGAGCAGGAACGGATCTCTTCTTCTGTTTCTGGATTAATAAAGGCATAATATTGCCATTTGGGGAACTAGCTTATTCAAAACACATTCCCATACAGTTTCTCCTGCTTATTGAAAGTTATAGTCTGCTATTAGAATTAATGAGATGTTTTGAGGATACTGGTACTTGTATTAGTTTGCAAAAAAAGCAATCCTTTATTTAGACAAAAACAGCTCCACCTTGAGGCTGCCTGCCAGCAACTTCAAGCCCCTCCGTTCCACCCGCTATGTCTTTGCTTCTCGTGACCAAAGGAGTTTCAGCCTCTTAGGAGAATGCTCCTGGAACGCTCTTTGGGCAGCATCTACAGGTTACTAATCAAGGGAACATGAAATTATTTCAGTAATATTTTGGTATCTCTCAACTCCTGGAAAAAACAGTAAAAGGTACAGGTAGATGTAAAGCTCCTTAAAGTTTCAGACTAGATATAAACTAGATGAAAATCATAAAACGTATATAAATGCCAATAAGTGGTTCATCCAAATATAGCTTAAGTGACTATATGCCAAAATCCTTAGAAATACAGGAATCCCACCTCACCCGTGGGGAATACATTTCAAGACCCCCAGTGGATGCCTGAAACAATGGATAGTACCAAACCCGATAAACGCTGGGTTTTTCCTATACATACATACCTATGAAAAGTTTAACTTATAAATTAGGCACAGCAGGAGACGAACAACAGTAACTAATAATAAAACAGAACAATTATAACACTAACCTGTCATAAGTTATACGAATGTGGTCTGTCTCTCAGGTCTTAGATTGTACTCACCCTGCTTCTTGTGATGACGTGAGATGATACAGTGCCTGTGTGATAAGATGAAGCGAGGTGAGTGACGTAGGCACTGTGACCTAGCGGAAGGCTGCTGTTACCGTATGTCACCTTCCACACAGCGAGCCAAAACGCGGACGCAGAGGTTTGCCGCAAAGAGACGGTTTCTTTGGAAGGCCGCCAAGCGAGAAGACAGAAGAACAAATCTCAAGCCCACTTCCCCAAATGCAAAGTGTTTGGAGCATTTATGGAATAAAGAAGAAAGCAGCAGAGCGACGTGAGACGTGGGGAGCCTGAGGAAGAATGATTGGAAAAACCTGCAGCGACGCTCGTTCTACGCAGACGTTCTGTACGTCCCGGGGGTGGAGCTCCTGGTCCTCTGACGTCAAAAGGGCACAGAGCGACTCGCGCGCATGCCCAGTTGAAGGGTCCGTGGTTCCCGTCCAGTCTTAACCAGGTCAGTTCCAACTAGGCACAGCTGCCTCTCAGCTCAGCTCAAACTCCAAGTTCCTGGAAAAAAAAAAAGAACTCAGGCAAACATTTTGTTCTTTTTTGTTGTTGTTGTTGTACGCAGGCCTCTCACCGCTCTGGCCCCTCCCATTGCGGAGCACAGGCTCCGGACGCGCAGGCCCAGCGGCCATGGCTCGCGGGCCCAGCCACTTCGCGGCACGTGGGATCCTCCCAGACCGGGGCACAAACCCAGGTCCCGTGCATCGGCAGGCGGACTCTTAACCACTGCGCCACCAGGGAAGCCCAAACATTTTGTTCTTCAGGTTACGTGCCGCTTGCAAGACATGCAAGTCTTGAGACGACCTTGATGGATTTAACCCACAGTTTCACTGCTGTTGACCTTCTGATGATACATCAGGAGAAGGATCATCTGCTTGGGGTGGTCCTGAGTCATTAAGCCAGGACGACGCCGATGGTTGAGGATCTGGGTTGTGGGGACCGAGTGGACCATGCAAGATTTCATCACGCTACTCAGGAGGGTGAGAAATTTTAAATTTATGAATTGTTTATTTCTGGAATTTTCCATTTTATACATTTAAAACACCTTGGTTGGCTTGGGGTAACTGAAACCACGTAAAGTGAGAACACAGATAAGGGGGGATTACTGTATAGGAAGATGGTTTTTACAGATTCCCTTAAAATACAGAAAATGGTACCTGGTATATAACACCTGGATTTGTTTTACAGTACTTTACTCCTCCTACGATGTCTTCAACTCACCAACACATCCGTTTCCCTGGCTACGTCACTGTTTAGGGGTGGCCCTGGACCTTAAGGAGGTCCAGTAAACATGAAATTCCGGATATTGATTCAGACGTGTTCTTTCTCCCGTTAGAGATAAACGATAACAGCATACTGCACTGTGAGTTATTGCAAGTCACTTTGCAACCACCAGGGGGAATCAGGCTTGGGATAAGGTTGACATTCTAGAAGGCAAAATGGAGAGAAGGAAGAAACTGACCTTAATATCATGATTAAGCTCTAAATGAAGCCCCAAAGCCTGGCTTAATTTTCCATTGTTCAGTGACATAAAAAAAATCAACCTCTTTTAATTTTAAGGTAGTTTGAGGCAGGTTTTCAGTTATTTGCAACAATTTAAAAAGTATATTAACTGACAGATCCAGAAAAAAACTGAATTATATCTATTAAAAATCCAAATCAAGAAGTTCCAGGTCAAAGACTAAATAAAGCATTTTTGGCCTGTAATTTTATACCGTGCTTATCACCAGGCCACCCAGGTGCCGTGACAAATGAACAAGTTAAAACAAGATACCATATCATTTCTCAGGTTCTGCTGCCAAAGACCTCTTTTATTTAAATTTTTTTGCCTCCAAACAGAACTGGAACTGAGGATTACACAAAATTTTCTCTTTTATTCAAGGCCCAGATGGCAGACTGCAAAAACTTAATTTCTGGTCTCTTGATAGCAATTTGAGGACTGTCAGCTCTTAAGATTTTAAGTAATTCAGTCAAGTGGCTATAGGCTCTGTAGGCTTGGGAATTGTGCTGTCTTCAGTTTTGTTATTGTTTTATTTTGTCCGTAATAATTGTAACATATCTTAATATTCATAGGCTGTCCTCAGAGAAAATCAGCAGGGTGTCCCGCCACCCCTCACTCTCCCCCCCCATATCTGACAACATGAATTGTTTACAAGCCAAGGATCCCCAAGGATCCAGCTTTGAGCAGCTGGAGCTTCTGAGGACTGGTGTGATGGAGCTCAGTGAGCATTTGGGAACATTGGGAACATTTGGGAATTGTGCCATGAGATGCTGCCTTGAGGGAGGATTGACAATAGGAGAATAATGACATGTGACAGAGGCAGACGGGGACAAAAGGAATTTGGGTTGTCCATAGTACCCTGGAGAAGGCTTTTAAAGCTCACAGATTTGATTCATTATAGGGCTTTAGGGAGGGGAGGGGTACAGTGCAGGCAGAACTCTAAGATGGACTCCAAGATGCCCTGCCTCTTTCCCTCACCCCCATACACACACCCCATAATCCTCAGTATTGTGAATCTGATGGCTTTTTCTCCCATGGTTAGATTACGTAATTTGACACATGTCACTTTAAGAAAGGAAGATTATCAAGATGTACACAGCCTAATGGCCTGAAACCTTTAAAAGCTGCGAGTTTTCTCCAGCTGGGAGCAGAAGAGTAAATCAGAGATTTGGAGCATGAGAAGGATTCAACTCACTATGGCTGACCTGAAGATGGAGGAGCCACAAGGCAAGAACGCAGGTGGGAACTAGTTGCTGATAGCAAGTCCCAGCTGACAACCAGCAAAGAAACATAAATCTTAGTCCCAAAACTGCAAACAACTGAAATTTGCCAACAAACAGGAGCTTAGAAGTTGACTTTTTTTTCCCAGAATCTCCAGGCAGGAACTCAGTCTGGCTGACACCTTGCTTTTGGTCTTGAGTTCATCCTGAACAGAGAACCCAGTCACACTGTGCTGCACTTCTGACCTACAGAACTGTGGGCTAATGAATGGGTGCTGTTTTAAGCCTCTAAATTTGTGGTTATTTGTTACACAGCAATAGCTAACAAATACATTTGTCAAATCCAAACAGTAAACAGAGAAAATTATTTTGGCAGGAACAGTGAAGAAAGAAGGTAAGGAGGTGGAGCGGAATGGAGGAAAGCTACTGAAGAAAAAGTTATTCGCATATTAAAGGCAAGTGGCAAACAGTCGTATAGTTCAGACCTACATATCTTGATACCACGTAATCACCTTACTGAGTTTTGTATAAGACCACTTATCAACACAGAAGATACATGAAAATCACATAGGAATGGACATAGTCTTTATAACTTCTAAAACCCAGTGCTTCCAGAGCATGGACAGCAATGCTTGGGAATGAACAACAGTGCAGTCTTCATGTGATAAGATCATGTGATCTTATCATATGATCACCTAAAAGTATGTTTAGTTTTGTAAGAAACTACCAAACTGTCTTCCAAAGTGTCTGTACCATTTTCCATTCCCACCAGCAATGAGTGAGAGTTCCTGTTACTCCACATTCTCACCAGCATTTGGTGGTGTCTGCGTTCTGGGTTTGGCCACTTTAATAGGTGTGTAGTGGTATGTCATTGTTGTATTAATTTGCATTTCTCTGATGACATCTGATGTGGAGCATCTTTTCATATGCTCATTTGCCATCTGTATGTCTTCTTCGGTGAGGTGTCTGTAAGGTCTTTGGCCAAATTTTTAATTGGGTTGTTTGTTGTCTTGTCAAGTTTGAAGAGTTCTTGGTATATTTTGGATACCAGTCCTTCACCAGATACGTTTTTTTTGCAAATATTTCCTCCTTCCCCCCGGCCCCTGCAATCTGGGGCTTGTCTTCTCATTCTCTTGACAGTGACTTTTACAGAGCAAAATGTTTCAATTCTGATGAAGTCTAGCTTATCAGTTCTTTATAAATCATGCTATTGGTGCTATATCTAAAAATTCATGCCAAACCTAAGGTCATCTAGATTTTTCTCCATGTTATCTTCTAGGAGTTTTATAGTTTTGCATTTCACATTTGAGCCCATGATCCATTTTGAGTTCATTTCCATGAAGGATGTAAGGTCTAGATTCATATGTCTGTGTGTGGATGTCCAGTTGTTTCAGCACCATTTATTGAAACACAAAGTTTTTCCCTACCAACTTCTATTGAAAGGCATCTGCTTATATGTTAATGTACATTTGTTTCTAACAATAATAATTAATCTCCCTGAAAACTCAGGATGCAGGCATTTCATATAAAGATCCAGCAATAGTGTTGCATTTATTCATTTCTCTCATAACTGCTCTCTGAGCTGGATTAGTGTCGTGACCTCATTTTACAAATAGAAAATCTGACAGAGAGGAGAAAGCTGCCTTGTTTACCCCACAAAGCCCACAGCAGCGTGAGGATTCACGCTTACTATCTCTAATTGTTGCCTGTTCCCTGAGTGCCTGATGCATGAGGTCACCCATTTTTACCCTACCATTCAGAAAGCAACGACGAGGATGCGCGTTGGATTCTCTTGGTCCTGCATTAAGGAAGCACCTAGGATTCCATTTTTCAAAAGTGCTCTTTCTCTCATATTATAAGACAGATGTGAGCAGAAACTCTGAGTGACTCAATCACAAGGAGTATGAAAACCATCTCCTATCAGGAAAGGAAGCATCTCAAACTTTTAGTCCTTGTATGACAAGAACAAAAAATACGCACCCTGTTCTTTTCCTCTCTTTGGCAGTAACGCTAACAGAAGAACAAGCATGCTAAATTGTAAGCCTGAGCTAGAGGTGAAGGGACCATTAAGTCGCATACCTCGAAATGTCATGCTTGTTTTCTGCAAATGACTCATCAGAAAAGTTATAACAAAAAATAATTCTGAGAAGTTGGGAAGTTGATAGGTCTTTGGACCAGAACACATACAGATAATATCAGAAGCAGAAAGAAGACACGTATCTCAAGTTCCAGTGGTCCCAACTTAAATACCACTTTTCCTAATTGAACATAATCCTGCTGATTTTTGTGATGGCTTCACTGTGAGTGCATGGCTGAAAAAAGAAAAATGTTACATGACAAATTCATTGGTTCTTTGAAAGAATATTCTAGGATTTGTGGGTCTGAGGACACGCCTTTTTTTTAACTTTGCAGCCTAGCCTTCCTGTTGATGTGCTTCATTTGCTGGCTGCTTCAGTTGCTCAGAATCCATGCTGCTGTTGCATGGAAGTTCCCACACGGCCAGGGTGTCTGACACTGTGCTTCCAACAGCTGTGCACGTGGTCCCAAAGCACTGGATTCAAACTTGTGTTGTTTTACAACAAGTTGTTTATACATTGATTCTAACAACTACATTTGAGAAACTATGACTCAGAAAGAGGACCCTTCCAAAAAGGTACTGGATTATATACCAATATTTTCGACACAGAGAAAGATTTCAATTAAAATACAGCTAACTCAGTCTCCCGACCTAATGTATTTTTGTAAATGTGATAATACTTTGCTCATCATTCCTAAGACTCAGCTTCTAAGATGTCTATCAAACTTCTTCACTTTTCTCCTTACTGGTGGCATTCAGTCCTATTAGGACTTAAACTTCTTTTCCTCAATCATACATTTTGTGTCTGTACTAACCCACTGTACTATGTCAGCATCCACGTCTTTAGCTACATCCTGAGAAGACAAAAGTGGAGTGCCTGGGAGTCAGAAAGATCACACCTTGCAGTGAGGAGGACATGGGGACAGTCTGATTTGTCACATATGAGCAGAGGGGCTTTGGACACTCACATTAATCCCTGCCCTGTAGGTCTTGTGGGAGGATTAAATGAGATACTGCCTGGAAAACTCAGTACTCCGAGAACAGTCCATGTGGTACTGGTGTTTGATTTCAGCCAAGGTATTTAGCTTCTTTGTCTCAGCTTTTTTGTCCTTAAAATGGCAGTGATGATAAGTGGAACAGCTCTAAAATGGAAGACAAAGCGTGAGAGTATGTGGGAGGCGTGAGTGCTCAGAGAATATCAATCCCCACACCATGATCAATATGGAGATGACATCTGGATAGAAATTGTATGATTCTGTGACTCTTAAAACATGCACATTTAATGAACTCTCTGGACTAGGAAATACTGTGACCTTTGTTTTTACTGTGAATTGATGCATCATACGTGTGTTTACAATAATTTAAGAGATCCCTACTCCTTGACTGGTGCCTTTTAAATAAGGCAAATACTATCGCTACTTGAATGTTTCTAGATCAGTGTTTTCTCCAGTGTGCCCTGGAGCACATTCATTGCGCAGCATATTGAATTAGTGTTACAGAACGAGGCAGTTCAATGGTCAAAGAAGTTTTGAAAATATGAGTTAAGCAGGGTCAAACAGATTCTTTTAATCTAGAAATACTTGAAAGCTTTTAATCATGAACCTCTGAAAAGGTAAATATACTGGAGATTGTTTTCCAAAGTCCATTAACCTGATGTTGATGTTCCGCCCTAGGGGACATGTGTCTTAAGAATACACATTGGTGGGACTTCCCTGGTGGTCCAGTGGGTAAGACTCCAAGCTCCCAACGCAGGGGGCCCGGGTTCAATCCCTGTTCCAGGAACTAGATCCCACATGCATGCCGCAACTAAGAAGTTCGCATGCCACAACTAAAAGATCCTGCATGCCGCAACTAAAAGATCCCACGTGCCACAACCAAGACCGGGTCCAGCCAAAATAAATATATTTTAAAAAACTTTCTTAATTCCCTTATTTAAACAAAACAAACAAAAAAAAGAATACACGTTGGGGGACTTTCCTGGCGGTCCAGTGGTTAGGGCTCCATGCTCTCACTGCCGAGGGCCCAGGTTTGATCCCTGGTCGGGGAACTAAGACCCCACAAGCCACACAGTGTGGCCAAAAATAAAATAGAGTAAAATAAATAAAAATAAATAAATAAAAAAGGAATGCACGTTGGGAAATGCCTCACACAGTATGATTACTAGCAAGATGGGCTGTCAAATTAGGACCGAAATTTATTCTCTATCAGTCCCGGAGGTCCAGAGTCTAAAATCAAGAGGTAGACAGAGCTCTATTCCTCCTATAGGCTTCAGGGGGAGATTTATTTCCTGGACATTTTCAGCTTCTAGAAACTCCTCCATTCCATGGCTGTGGCCCCTTCTCCGGGCCATTCCAACATCTCCCTTCCACCATCATGCCTCCTGCTACTGACTCAGACCCTCCTGCCTCACTCCTGCGAAAACCCTTGAGATTACATTGGCCAACCTGGATAATCCAGGATCATCTCCCCAGCACAGAAGTCTTAATTTAATCACATCTGCAATCACATCTACCTTTTACTACGTAAGATAATATACTTACAAGTTCCAAGAATTAGGACTTGACATCTCTGGGGCAACCATATTTAGCCTACCTACCACATCAATAATTTCTCGATTCATCTAAAATGTGTATTGATGTATCCACTGTCTAAAATGTACAGGGAATACTTTGGTGCTATCAGGGATCATAAGGATAATAAGACTAAGTCCCCAATCTGAAGGAATTTATGATCTAATAGGGCAAACAAAATAAATTAATAAATGATTTTCAGTTCAAAAATTCATGGGGCTTCCCTGGTGGTGCAGTGGTTAAGAATCCACCTGCCAATGCAAGGGACACGAGTTCGAGCCCTGGTCTGGGAAGATCCCACATGCCGCGGAGCAGCTAAGCTTGTGTGCCACAACTACTGAAGCCTGCATGCCTAGAGCCCGTGCTCCGCAACAAGAGAAGCCACCGCAATGAGAAACCCGCGCACTGCAACGAAGAGTAGCCCCCACTCGTCGCAACTAGAGAAAGCCCGCACGCAGCAACAAAGACCCAACACAGCCAAAAATAAAAACAAACTAATAAATTTTTTTTAAAAATTCATATAAGTGGGCTTCCCTGGGGGTGCAGTGGTTGAGAGTCCGCCTGCCGATGCAGGGGACACGGGTTCGTGCCCCAGTCCGGAAAGATCCCACATGCCGCGGAGTGGCTGGGCCCGTGAGCTATGGCCGCTGGGCCTGAGCGTCTGGAGCCTGTGCTCCGCAATGGGAGAGGCCGCAACGGTGAGAGGCCCACGTACCGCAAAAAAAAAAAACAACAACAAAAGATTCATACAAGCAAAGGGGGTAGAACAATATGGTCTCTCAGAGCTCAACGCAGGAAATTAAGTAGGACACTAAATTCAGAAAGTGCCAAAAGTTAAGGTTGTCATGGTAACATGAACTCAGCAACATAGCAAAACCTGCTCTTCAAAAGTATACACATAACAGCTTTGCACAATTACGATCTGCTGAAGGAGCAGCTTTCATTCAATGATCCAGAACCCTTTCCAGCTATGGATTAGCTCTTGTTCTGTGGCTGTCAGACAAGAAATGGCTTGCCTCGCCAAATTCAGTGTCACAAATACTTAATGTCATCTACTATGTGTAAGACGTGGAGCTAAGTCCTGAGGGGATACAAATATGCATAAGATAATTCCTGACCCTAGGGAACTTTTCATCCAGGGTTAAGTGTTCAAATGGTGATGGAGAAAGTCCACTGAGCAGAAAGAGTGCTTAGGAAGGCCAAAGACATGAGAGGCCCAAACTTCTAGAGGCGACAAAAGGTCTCCTGGATCTGGTAGCATTTGCAAGAAGATACTGAGGTGGGAACACCCCAAGGAGAGCTCAGAGCTGGAAAGGGCAGAGGATGTAGGGGAACAGTAATCATCTGGCTGAAATAAAGATCGCATGAAAGGGTCTTATAAAGCCAGAGCCAGGAATGATAGCCAATAATGTAATTAGCAGATATCAGTGTCTTCAACAAAGATATTACACAAATTTAAAAGGTCAAAGTTCTCTTTCCTATCTCTACCTCACCTGTTTCCCATATCGTAAAAACTGCCTTTCAGAAAAGCCCTTATCTGATTTTCCAAACTTCTTACTGTTCATGGTGTGTCATGGCCATGTGCCTTGACACATCTTGTTCCCTGTACCTGAAATGCAAGGCAGAAGTCATTGTATCCATTTTCTAGATAAAGAGGTGGAGAATCAGAGATCAATTTCCTAAGGGTACACAAGGAAGGAAGTGGTGAAGCAGGGGATTTAAATGTTGTCTGTCTGACTATAAAGCCCAAGCGATTTCTCACTTTGATTATTGAATGTACGGTACTGTATTGCAATTACTTGTTTGATGTCTCTCTCCCCAATTAAACTGGGAGTATCTCATGGATAAGGTTCAGACCTTGCCCAATTTTGTATTCCCAGAATCCAGTTCAATGACCGACACACAGCAGACCTTAAGTAAGTTTTGCTGAATGAGTGAATAAATGAATTTATGCAAGCAGTTACTGAAGGAAAAGTGTTCTTTTCTCTATGAAGGCAAGGGGTTCTTTTCCATGTGACAGTGATGTTAGTTGTATGCCCTGTTACAGCAAATGCTTGGTGGGCTTTATCCATCAACTGGTTATTTATAGTAATAAAAAGAAACAGGGCTTCCCTGGTGGGCAGTGGTTGAGAATCTGCCTGCTAATGCAGGGGACACGGGTTCGAGTCTTGGTCTGGGAGGATCCCACATGCCGCTGGGCAACTAGGCCAGTGAGCCACAACTACTGAGCCTGTGCATCTGGAGCCTGTGCTCCGCAACAAGAGAGCCTGCGATAGTGAGAGGCCTGTGCACCACAATGAAGAGTGGCCCCCGCAAAAAAAAAAAAAAAAAAAAAGTGGCCCCCGCTTGCCACAACTAGAGAAAGCCCTCGCACAGAAACGATGCAACACAGCAAAAATAAATTAATTAATAAACTCCTACCCCCAACATCTTCTTTAAAAAAAAAAAAGAAACAGATATGAGCTTCCTGGATGTCCCTTCCCCTAATCTTGATTTATGCTTTCACCTTCCCCTTCTTCTGTTCTGCCCTAAACTTGTTTCCAGGAGTGTTATTATGCTAGTATCCTGCTTGGAGGATAAGACAGGATTCTAGCATCCTTGCCAATTGGGTTTTTATCTCCCACAGTCCAGAGACCCCACCTAAAACTTCTATACAACTTGTAATATCACCGGACACCTCTGTCTTCTCAGAGCCCTGTTTAAACAGGAGCACTCTGGGGTCCTTCTCTCCCTCCTCTTCTGGAAGCTTCTAAGGGCCCTGCAATCACCTTTTACTTTTTCTAATTACAATAAGAGAAGACCATTTGCTCTTTACCTATTTCTTCACCTCACCTTGGTAAACTCCCCAGTTGACTTTAACCCTGTATTTTCTTTCTTTTTTCTTCTTTTTTTTTTTTTGCGGTACGTGGGCCTCTCCCTGCCGTGGCCTCTCCCGTTGCGGAGCACAGGCTCCGGACGCTCAGGCTCAGCGGCCATGGCTCACGGGCCCAGCCACTCCGTGGCATGTGGGATCTTCCCGGACCGGGGCACGAACCCGTGTCCCTTGCATCGGCAGGCGGACCCTCAACCACTGCGCCACCAGGGAAGCCCCAGCCCTGTATTTTCATCCCCTGAGTGCTTCCCTACAAGATCTGTTAGATTAGATGCTTCTCAAGAGACACATCATTTCCTCTTCCTGCATGGCCCTTCCCAGGTTCTAGTTTCCAAGTATTGGAAAGTTGCTAACATCTCTTCAAAATCACAAATGAGAAACTTGGGAGTAGTATTGTTTTCTAACCCATACTCTGAACACTAAATTGGTTGCCAAATTCTGCCAGTGTTTTCTGTACCAAATTTTTACTAACTCTTCCTTCCCTTCTATCACTGGCTCACTACAGGTTTGTTGAGTTTATTATATTTTCCCAACACTTTTTGCCTTTATACCAGCCATACTACTACTGGCAAAGGGATTTTTTGGTGTGTGTTCTGCTTCAAGTGGGGCAGTTTCACTCTTTAAACCATAATGGAATCTCCCAGGCTATGGATCATGTTAAAGGTTTTCACCATTTACTTCATGAAGATGCTGTGAATTACCTGAATTCTTAGCTTCCCTTTGTGTTCCAAATCCTCCCCCTATTATTAGGTTTATCTTCTTAATGATCTCACCTCAATCTGGTCTTTACATTTCTTTTCCTTGTGCTCCTCTATTCAAGTCATTTGAGAAATTCTCTCCTCCCTGACAGACTTATTAGGTAAATCCCATACTATCGGGAAATCCAGTTGACACGACACTCAAAATATATTCCACATCTGTCCATCCACTGCCGCTACCTGGGGTGGGCACCATCACCTCTTCCTAAGGTGACAGCGACCACTTGTACAGGTCTCCCTGCCCACCCACTACACTCTGTCTCAACACACCAGCTCCATCGATCCTTTTAAAAATCGAATCAAATCACTTTCGTCTTCTGCTTACAACCTAAATGGCTCCCTGGGCTTCCCTGGTGGTGCAGTTGTTGAGAATCCTGCCAATGCAGGGGACACGGGTTCGAGCCCTGGTCCAGGAAGATCCCACATGCCACGGAGTAGCTAGGCCCGTGCGCCACAACTACTGAGCCCACGTGCCACAATTACTGAAGCCCACGCACCTAGAGTCTGTGCTCCGCGAAGCCACCACAATGAGAAGCCCACGCACCGCACGAAGAGTAGCCCCCGCTCACCGCAACTAGAGAAAGTCCGCGCGCGCAACAAGGAAGACCCAACGCAGCCTAAATAAATAAATGTGGCTCCCAACTCTCTCCGAAGCCTCATGCTGTGTGGCCTCTTCCCCCTGCCCACATCACATCCCACCCTTCCCCTTGCTTAGGGCACTCCAGCCACACGCTCGCACGGCCGGCTGCTGCCTTGGAGTCCTGGCGCTGGTTCTGCCTCCTCTTCGGGGCACTCTTTCCCCATTTATCCACCCCTTTGAGTCAGTGTTCAAATGTCATTTTATTCATCCTATTGGCAGGGCCTTCCCCGACTGCCCCACTTACACCTGCAGCTACTTTACCTGCTTTCTTCACCTCCTTGGTACTGACCACCCTCTGATGTACTAAGATTAGTCTATTTGCTTACTATCTCTCTCTACCCACTAAAAAATCAGTATGCTGAGGAAAAGACTATTTGTCTTCCCCCCCACACAAAACAGTGACAAGAACAGTGCCTGGCACAGGAACTGAATGCAAACTTGTTGAATGAATGAAATCAAAGCATTAACACACTGCAAGCCTTGTATTTTGCCCTTGTTGCTATTAAAAGTTCATGGCGGGACTTCCCTGGTGGTCCAGTGGCTGAGGCTCCACACTCCCAGTGAAGGGGGCCTGGGTTCCATCCCTAGTCAGGGAACTAGATCCCACATGCCGCAAATAAGAGTTCACATGCCGCAACTAGAAGATCTCGCATGCCGCAACTAAGACCTAGCACCGCCAAATAAATAATTTTTTTTAAAGTTCATAGAGATACGGAACATATGAAACAGCCTCTGCCATGCAGAAGTGCACATTCAGTAGTTTTACCTGTTTATATATTTTACCATAAGCAGCAGAGCCATGTTTTCTTTGTAAACATCACAAACAACAACGCATTCGGTGCATTCAGCACCTAAAAGGCATCTCTGAGACAGCAGACAAGCAGCCAGGAGTCCAGACAATGGAACGAGACACAGTTCAAAAGTGGACCAAGAAGAGAAGCTACTGTCTAAGAATAGGAAAAAAATGGTTGCCTAACGTGCTAAGGAAAAGTTGTTTCTAATGGGCTTTCTTGCAAAACTTAGGACGTTGAAAAGTGTCGGGGTCTTTTCCCCCAGTTCATCCAGTGCCAGAGATATTTTTCCAAAAGGCACTAGATCCTCAGCTTATATAACCCACGAAAGAGAAGATTCAATAAATAATCGGGCTTGAAAAAGAGTTCTGAATTGGAGACGTTGCACCTTCTCTGAGACTGAAACTTCCGCCCTTTGTATAAAATGTTTGTCAGCCATCGTATGGAATAATTAAGAGTCTGAATCCCTTGGCTTGGGAAGCCCTATGATAAAACAATTCTCTGCCAGCATCAGCCCCTCCGCGTGCAGCGGTGAGATGAGAAGATGCTGCGGCCGCTTCCCGGCTGGTGGGTGAGGGGAGTCGCCAGAAGGCGGCCTCTCAGAACGGCGCCCGAACAGACAGATGGGGCCGCCCCTGTGCCCTGAAGGCCTTCAGACCCGGCTGTGCTGGGCCGCGGGACGGGGTGCGTTCCAGGGCCCGTTTGCCTCCTTGAGGATACCCTACCTCTGGGCTCCCGGACGTCAAACCTTCAGCTCCTTGATCGCGGGCACCTTGGAAAAATCGAGTAGGAGGATCCTGGGGAGAGCTCGTTTCAATTCTGACTGGCTGTCAGAATTGAAGCCAGCACCGGAACTTGCTAGGCCAGGCACCCCGGGAGCTAGTGCTCTCAGAGCAGCACAGGTGTAAAGACACCCCAGGGAGGGCGCTTACAAAAATCACTGCTGTGTAACACAGCCTAAAACTTGAGAAAGCGTGTCCTGGCCTTTGTTGCCGCCGTTCAAGATCAGGGTTCACCGTAACACTTTAAAAAAGGAAAGGAGAGTTTATCAACATGTTCTGAAGTTTAACGTACAAGCGCTGTCCTCTCTGGCTACAATGTAATTGTAGGATTTTATTACTAATTTCAATGGTGGGGTTCCAGTTTTGAAAGTGTTACTTGGTCAAAAGTTCAGATTTCAAGTACACAAAGAGAAACATACAAAATTGTTCAGTGCGGCATTGTTACTGATATTACAGCAACAAAAATAACATGAAAAACAACATCCATCAATAGAGGTGGTTGAAGAAATTACGTTGCAAACATACAATGGAATAATACATAGCTTGTAAAACTTAAACACAGAAAGATTTCCATGATACAGTAAATCTAAAACCTAAGTTACAAAACAGTATCAGTGTTGTATGATCTTATTTCATTTAAAATCTAAATGTTTTCTAAAGAAATACCTAGGAAGATATTAACAAACTACCTCAGAGGATTATGGGAGACTGCATTTTCTATGTCATACATCCCTGTATGATTTAAAAGCTTGCTGCAAGCATCTATTATTTCTATAAACAAAAACACACATTCAGGAGTGTGTGTGTGTGTGTGTGTGTGTGTGTGTGTGAAAGTTCACTAAGCTTTGGGCGTGATGAAATTCAAAGAAATGGTACAGAGTAATGATCATTAATTTGCTATTCTATTTGTAGACTAGGCCTATGCCTTTTATAATTTCATAAGAAACACATGACCCTAGAACTAGAAAGCTGAGGCCGTTCACAGGAAAACAACTTCTTTTCTTCTGACTCAAAAACACCTGCAGCCATCTACTTACTCCAATTACCCACTGGAACAAACATGTGAAAATGAAGCCAAAAATATAAGATAACATAAACTTAGTTGAAAACTGAAGTCTCTATAGAAATATCCTTTTCCCCAGGCACCCCTCTTTTCCCACACATACTCCCCCCGATAAACTCAGGCCTTGACCTGAAAACCACTTTCTTTCTCTTTCTTGATTGTTCCTAAGTGATGGTGGGAATAGGCTGTAAATCCCCATGAAGAACACACTTAGTAAGATTCCAAAGTTTATTGTTCTCAGTATTCGTAAGATTACTTATTGGAGTGCTAACGGTGACAGAAACACATACATCAGCATATACACTGCTTGGCATTTAGACGTGACTCTCACTGCAAAATATGGTAAACAAGGAAAACGATTTTTGTTGGGTAAGGAAAATAAAACCCTCATTACATCTCTCATAAAAGACCTGAGAAATCACTTTAAAGCTCTCACTGGCTACTCTTTGTTTAGAAAGGACCAAATTACAAAGGTTCGTCTATATTATGTTAAAGCATGCTTATAACCGTCTTTCTGAATGATAAATTTAAATGAACATTTCTTTGCTGCCATCTCGTGGATTATCTAGGTAATGCGGACAAAGCTCAGGAGCAGGCAAATTCCCCCAGATTGTGCCAGATACGAAAAGACTTATTGGTTATTTGAAATCATACGCAATGTATATGGACTACTACTTCCAACATATTAAACTTCTTCCTAAGAACCAGGTTAATACTAAGATCTTTTAGCTTTTAAATGTCGTTACCTTGTTAGAGAAACAAAGCACTTTTTGCCACTACTTATGCAATAATTACTATTTAAAAAAATTATAAATATCTTCTTTAAGGCAATGATCCCTTTAAAAATCTAGTTTTTTAATATACACTGTTGGCATTACCTCTACCACCTAATATTAAATTTTAGGGAAAAAAGGTAAAATCCTCCACTGTCTAAAAAGATAATATCTATGGCATTTAAGGCTAACTCCAAACCCACATGCCATTGGGAAATGACCCCAAAACACATAGCAAGAATTAACTTGTGGTCTTAGACAATGGGGGTCTATGGCCTGAGCTCTCTGTCTGAGCACCTTCCCCCAACACCTGTGAATACCAGCCATCTCCAAAGCAAAGGGACTGAACCGCAGGGGAGGACACGTGAACTCACCTGGTGGTGTGACAATGCAGTAGGAATAGGAACACCCACCGAAAGTACCTGCAGCCTGATTTCTACTCTGTGAATGAGTAGGATAACTGCAGAGCTGTTCCCCCTCCACAGAGACTGGGAGCAGGGAAATGTGGGTGTAGGAAAAGAGGAAACAGTATTGTGATATTGTGATTTATAAGAAGTATATATTTGGTCTTCATTTCCTTCCTGGCACAGAGCTCCTAAAAACTCTTGGAATTTCCTGAATGATAAGGGTGATCAAGGCGACTTTCGTTATGTTAATGAGGCGACTTTGGCGTTGCACCTAAGGATAGGGGCTGGTTGCCCAAGGGAACCAACAATGTAATGGGCTGGAGGTTGAATCAGTTGCCAATGGCCAGTGATTTAATCAATCATGCCTATGTAATGAAGCCTCCATAAAAACCCAGGGCAGGGTTCAGAGAGCTTCTGTGTTGGTGAACACGTGGAGATGCTAGTGAGAGACACATGAAGTTCTGCATCCTCTCCCCATACCTTGCCCTATGCATGACTGCTCCTGAGCTATATATCCTTTTATAATTAATGGGTTATCTAGTAAGTAAAATGCTTCTGAGTTCCGTGAGCCACTCTAGCAAATTAATCGAATTCATTCAAGGAAGGGGTCCTTAGAACCTCCGTGTAGCTGGTCTGTCAGAAGCACAGGTTACGACCTGAACTTGCATTGGCATCTAAAGTAGGGGGCAGTCTTTGTGAGACCCAGCCCTTAATCTGTGGGATCTGATGCCATCTCCAGGTAGTGTCAGAATTGGGTTGAATTGTAGGACACCTGGCTGGTGTCAAAGAATTGCTTGGTGGTGTGGAAAATACACGTATTGGAACTGGTGTCAGAATTGTCGGTATCTTCATCCCTTTGCAGATTCTGAACGCGGTCCCGATGGGCAAAGGCTAGTGTGATGAGCAGAGGTATGCTTAACATGTGGCTGCCAAACCCACTGTCAAGTGTTGTTACAGATTCATGCTGCATTTCCCATACAATTCCTGGACCTGCAGGCATTCCTTGCAGTGTCTAGGTTTTAGGGTCAGCAATAAACCCAGAAAGGGATAGAGGGGAAAAGCAGAAACTCTTGTTAGTCATAATGCATGTATTGGAGAACTGAAGACAACACTGGAAAAAAATTCTGCTCCCCACACACCTGCTGCCCCCAATTCTTTCTCCAGTAAACCTGAGAAATATAGAATTTTCCCACTTGAGAAGAACTTAAAAGGATGTATTAGGAGAACCTTTATGAGACCCTTCAAATGTGTTCTTCAGAATCCCATGAACAAGATCTAGGACTTGTACTGATATCTCTACACTCACTGCCAGAATAGCACCTTTTAGCAGATTTGTGCTCTGGGCACAGTAGATACAGTAAAAGGTGGGAAAGCAGGGTAGTAATATGTGCTTTCAGTTGCATATTTATTTACCTCTGCTTGTAATTAAATGGTTGCATGGGAGGAGATGGGCCCTGACTGATAGATCCTATGTTGTGAGTCAGATCCTGGCCTCAGAAATACTATTTCTCCTTTAGGTTCTGTAGAATCTACCTCTGTGGACTTCGGGATAGAAAATGAGATTGACCGGGAGAAGAGCCTGGGGTTACTAGATTAAGCAGAAAAAAAAAAAAGGACACCCAGTTAAATTAAAATTTCAGATTAAAAACCAAACAGTTGGGACATGCTAATATTAAAAATTATCGATTGTTTATCTGAAATTCAAATTTCTAGTGGGCTTCAGGAATTTCATCCAGCAACCTTAATCTTCCCCTTCCCCAATGAGAAAGAAATTGGACGGCCCAACTGGAGAAAAAGAAACAAACTGGTAATTCCTTTTTAACATAAAGCTAATCTTTCTAAATTATTAAGATAAAATTGCCTAAAAATACACTGAGTAACAAATTTTCCAAATGTCATGGGGTAAAAACGTATGGCAAATTACATTAAGGTTATAATTACAGGTAGAACTGAAGGTCAAGTAGAATTATTCCCTTCGGTACTTCAGATACTTAGTAAGCACCACTGCATGCATGAAGCATGCTCAACACCAGGAAGGGGGAGAGCAGGCTCGTCATCCAGTGAGGGGAGAGACAGAGGAGGTGGTACACAGGTGATACGGGCAGGGGGCCGAAGGACACAGGGGCCTCATGCCTCTCTTCTGCTGCCCAGAGAACCTGGTCTCGTGAGTAAGGAGGTGAAGAGATGTATTTTAAACAAATAGACCACAACTGTCTGTACTGACTCTTGGTTAACAGCAAAACCTGCATATTATCTGTCAGATGATAAAATATCAAGGCTGGAAATGACCTTAGAGACGTCCCCCAGCATGACCGTTTGATAGAACGGAAGCCTGAAGTCCCGCAGCTGCTGGCATCGGGGGTGGCCGCCCCCTGCTGTACAGACTCCATCTAAGTCTTATCCTGGCTGCTGCTTCCTCTGGGGAGGTCTGGCCACGAGGATGGAAGGGTCCATATCTCAGGTTCCAAATGACGAATAAATTCACGTCTCCAGAGACCAAAACTACCAAAGCAGAGAGAATTTTTTAAAGAATTGCGAAAGAGACTGCTGCCATACGTGACAGTTCAGTTAGAGCAAAGTGAACAATGGGCTAAATGTTGCTACAGAAGACAGTTATTTAGCCAGAATTGGTGTGTGCTTGTTTAGCAGGTAAAATTTACTCGTGCCATCCTGGTCATCACACAGTTGTGTCAAAAGGCTAATCTCTGGGCTTCCCTGGTGGCGCAGTGGTTGAGAGGTCCACCTGCTGATGCAGGGGACCACGGGTTTGTGCCCTGGTCGGGAAGATCCCACATGCCGCGGAGCGGCTGGGCCTGTGAGCCATGGCCGCTGAGCCTGCACGTCCGGAGCCTGTGCTCCGCAACGGGAGAGGCCACTACAGTGAGAGGCCCCGCGTACCGCAAAAAAAAAAAAAAAAATGGGCAAAGGATCTGAAAGACATTCTTCTAAAGCATATACACAAATGACCAACAGGTACATGAAAATATGCTCAACATCATCAATCATCAGGGAAAAGTAAATCAAAACCAAAATGAGATATCACCTCACACTTGTTAGAATAGCTTTCATCAAAAAGACAAGTGTGGTGAGAATGTGGAGAAAAGGGGACTCTTGCCCACAGTTGGTAGGAATGTAAATTGGTGCAGTCACTAGGGAAAACAGTATGGGAGGTTCCTTAAAAAACTAACAATAGAACTTACCACATGATCCAGCAACTCCATTTCTGGGAAATATATCTGAAGGAAATAAAGTCACTATCTCAAAGAGACATCTGCACCCCCCATACTCATCATTCACTGCATTATTTACAGTAACCAAGACCTGGAAATTACCTAAATGTCCATTGACAGATGAGTAGATTTTTTTAAAGTGAGATAGATACAGATAGAGATACAGATACATACATATATTTTTAAATTAAATACAATGTGATGTTATTCAGCCATAAAAACAGAAGGAAATCCTGCAATTTACAACAACATGGATAAAACTTGAGGGCATTATATTAAGTGAAATAAGTCAGACGTAGAAAGACAAATACTGTATGATCTCACTTATACGTGGAAACTAAAAAAAAAAAAAAGGACCCAGAAACAGAGCAGTTGGGTGGTTGCCAGGGGCAGGGAGGAGTAGGGGAAATGGGTGAAGGTGGTCAAAGTGTACAAACTTCCATTTATAACATGAGGGCTGCAGTGGACAACATGATAAATACAATGAACACCACTGTGTGTTATACATGAAAGTTGTGAAGAGAGTAAATCCTGAGTCCTCGTCACAAGGAAAGAAAATTTTTTTCTATTTCTTTAATTTTGGGTCTATATGAGATGAACGTTCAGAGAACTTTTTGTGGTAATCACTTCATGATGTCTGTGAGTCAAACCATTATGCTGTGCACCTTAAACGTATACAGTATATCAATCATATCTCAATAAAACTGGAAGAAAAAAAATCAGCCTCTTTGTTAACGATATCATTTTCTTTTGTGTTGTGAGCTAAATATTTCTTTATAAGGAAACAGCTGACGTTAGTGAACGTGGGCTCTTTTTTAGTTAATCAGATCTGTGTTCAAATCTTAGCTCTGTTTCATATTATCATCCGTTAAGCGCAACTGGCTTATTGATTCACTTTTCTCTCAAATGAGGATAATGCATCTCAAACAACTGTTATGAAGACTATATAAGAGATAACACAGAAAAAATGCTTTAGCACAGTTTAGTAAGAACTTGATAATTCATGGCTATCACTATAGTCCAGTTAATGAAAAAAAAGAGATTTTTAATACCTATCTATTTATAACTTACCACATATTTGCCATTTAATATACAATAATGTGACAGCAAGATTAGCTGAATTCCTCATCCTAGAATTTTCTCTCCATACCCATTTTCAACCTCCAGTTGGGAGTAAAGATTCTCTACCAATGAGACAGAACGTGAAGCCACTACAGATCCTTAGCTAATTGGCAATAGGATGGTGGGTTGATAGACTGCAGGAGAATGGAAACACAGGGATATTCATGCCTTCACTCATTTTTTATTCCTCATATGTGTATTTACTAAACAAACATGTATGTCAGATACTGCTGGGTTCTGGAGTAAGAGCAATTTTTTTTAAAAAAAGAAAGAAAAGAGAAACATTATATTCTTAAGTTTTTTGGTGCTAGGGGCATTTATTGACCATTTTAGGACCCTATTAAGAAGCTCTCAGAAATAAAAACTAGTTTATTGCAGAAAGCCAATGAAAATATAACATCCAATAGATATTTTCTGGTCAAATATGTCTTTAACTAGAATTAACCCAGAGAATTAAATATCTTGAGAGTAGAGTAGACAGGATAAAGGAGAGAGGGCTTGCTGGGTCCTACCTTCTCCGGGGAGAATAGACTAGCTCTGCCCTGTAAGTGCAACAGGGAAGCAGATGCCTTGCAACAAGAGGTAAGCTTTCTCCATGATCAGAGCTGTCTGAGGACTGAAAGGGCAGCCTAGGAAGGGCTAAATCAATGGACACAGAAGCAATTGGCTGACAAATGCAACGACCATTTTTTTTTAAATTACCATTCCTTTCAACTCTGAGACTTTTTGGTACCCGGGCCTCTCCCCTTGCAGAGCACAGGCTCCGGACGCGCAGATTTAGCGGCCATGGCTCATGGGCCCGCGCGGGCTCAGTGGCCATGGCTCATGGGCCCAGCCACTCCACGGCATGTGGGATCTTCCCGGACCGGGGCACGAACCCATGTCCCCTGCATTGGCAAGCGGACTCTCAACCACTGCGACACCAGGGAAGCCCTCAACTCAGAGTTTTATCAATGAGATGTTTCACATTGAGAGGATGTTGCCTCCAGAGTTTATGCTGAGAAAATAGACACTTGGGATATATTTTGATACAATATTTGACCCAGTATGGACAGTGGAATTACCAAGCTGCCACATAGTGTCAGACAAAACGGAAGAGAACTGAGTTAGCCTAGCAAGTCTTTTAGGACCCTCGGATCAATCCGGCAATAAGGCCCAAATAGAGTTACCATCTAGAGAATGGCTGCTTAACTCCGGCTTCTTCATGGATTGTAAGCCTGTCACATTTCACTTGTTTCATGACCATCATCTACAAGCCACACTAAAAGTTAATTAGCGAAACAGAATCGTCACTGCGATTATAGGATGCAGAGTCTAGAATCAGGAATGTAATGTTCACCATAGAACTATCTGGCGAGGCCACAAAGACAGGAGGAGTGCCTGACCATGAGAGGATGATGAATGAAAGTTCCCTAAGCAACTCTTCTGTGGTGAGCTCACAGTAAAAGAGGAAGAGCTGCGAGGGCCAGTCACAGTCAGCACAACTCCAAACAACGTGATCAAACTGTAGAAACAGGGCTAGAAGCCAAGCTGATACATCAATCAGAAATAGAGC
This sequence comes from Phocoena sinus, assembly GCF_008692025.1. NCBI lineage: Eukaryota > Metazoa > Chordata > Mammalia > Artiodactyla > Phocoenidae > Phocoena > Phocoena sinus. Next base: position 11,360,736 of record NC_045779.1, read on the forward strand.
AGCTAATGTTAAACACGTGACAGTTTTATAGGCAAAGAGCTTCAAGTGCAGACATTGACAGGGCCTAAAAATCCCACGTGATTCCAAACTTAAGGACACTGTGGTAGACAGGGGCAGCCGCCAATGGTGACTCAGGGTCACGTCCGTGCTCCTGCCCTTCACTGCTCTCTACTAAGAGATCTTACCTCTCTCCGAGATGAGAGATGGCACAGGGTTGGGTTCGTCACAGGGTACCTCTCCCACCCTGGCCATGATGCTGGTCCCGGGTTGGACAACGGCCAAACCCTTAACTAGGAAGCAGACTCCTTATTGCCCCCAGAATTGCAGCACTGGAGGCAGAGGATTCTGGAGTGGCCTGAGCCTTGTTCTCTACCACTGGGGAAAAGCTCCTAAGATACCCTGTGGAGGCAAAAATGAAGTCGACCTGTGCCCAAGTTCCAGTGGCTTTCAAATCTCAGACTGATCCTATGCGTGCCCTTTCTGCAGTTTGTCCATACGAACCAACGCATTCTCTTTGGCTTTAATTAAAGTTGGGTACTGTCCACTTGAAAGCAGCCTAATGTCTATCATATGTGTAACGAGTTTATGGCAGAGACACAGCTCTTTGGGGGAGTAAATGTAAAACAATTTTTTTAAACTATTGCCTTGAGCTCTACTGCATTGAGTGTCCCTCTCTTATCTTTTAAAGATATGGGCAAATTAACTGCCTTTCAGTTTTACAGGGGTCAGAACACTTTTTCTGTAAAGAGCCAGATATTAGCCAAATAGCCTAATATTTTAGGCTTTGTGAGTCATATATGATCTCCGTTGTATATTCTGGTTTATTTTGCAATCCTTTAAAAAAATGTCAGGACTTTCCTTGCGGCGCAGTGGTTAAGAATCCGCCTGCCAATGCAGGGGACACGGGTTCGAGCCCTGATCCAGGAAGATCCCACATGCTGTGGAGCAACTAAGCCCGTGCACCACAACTACTGAGCCTGCGCTCTAGAGCCCGCGAGCCACAACTACAGAGCCTGAGTGCCACAACTACTGGAGCCCACGTGCCTAGAGCCCATGCTCCACAACAAGAGAAGGCACTGCAGTGAAAAGCCCGTGCACCACAACAAAGATCAGGCCCCGCTCTCCGCAACTAGAGAAAGCCCGCACGCAGCAACAAAGACCCAACGCAGCCAAAAATAAATAAATAAATTTATTTTTAAAAATAAAAATAAAAAATAAAGAAAAAATGTCAAAACCGTGGGCTGGGGCTGGATTTGGCCCGAGGGTTATTAAAACACTTGTGGTTTTTTTTTTTAATTGAAGTATAGTTGATTTACAATGTTGTGTTAGTTTCTGGTGTACAGCAAAGTGACTCATATTTTCATATTCTTTTCCATTATGGTTTATTACAAGATATTGAATATAGTTTCCGGTGCTATACTGTAGGACCTTGTTTTTTTATCTATTTTACATTGAATATATAGTAAATGTTTGTGTCTGCTAATCCCAAACTCCTAATTTATCCCTCCCCTCAACAAAACACTTCAGTTTTGAGCTTCAATCTCACTGTTGGGAGAGGCACCCTGCCCCCTGAGTGTCCCTGCACGTTCCTGCTGAGTGTGCTAGACTGGCAGGCTTATGTGTCTTCTGACACTGAGCGTAGACAACTAAGTCACATGGACAGCTGAGTCCAGGTGACTACCAGGTAGCCCAGCATGATGAGCAGAGCCAAGATTAGGGCGAGGCAAGCAAGGCACCCAGAGCACAAAATCTAAGGAGGCTCTCATGCTTAGGTGCCAATCCTGCATTTGCGCAAGACTGAATCCTTCCCTAAATTGTGCACCGTGGGTGCCGTCCCTTGCCCCATCCTTCTCCCAGCCCAGATGAGCACCACCTAACGGCTCATTCTCAAGAAGAAGGAAACTGGCTTTCTTGCTCTTTCCTACAATGTTTACAGCTGGCTCCAAAGGCACTAGGTGTGGGCTTCCCTGGTGGCGCAGTGGTTGAGAGTCCGCCTGCCGATGCAGGGGACACGGGTTCGTGCCCCGGTCCAGGAGGATCCCACATGCCGCGGAGCGGCTGGGCCCATGAGCCGTGGCCGCTGAGCCTGCACGTCCGGAGCCTGTGCTCCGCAACGGGAGAGGCCACAACAGTGAGAGGCCCACATACCGCAAAAAATAAATAAATAAATGAAAGCACTAGGCTTTTGGCCTTGGGTCCTTCTCCTGGAACATAACCCACTGCATGTATCCGTATTACCTCAGCCCATGAATCACCCCCATGGGACTTGCGGGCAAGGGAAACCAACAGGAACATGCTGAGGCTCATGCTTTTATTGTGCGGTGAGTAATAAAAGCCATTTGTCTCTGCCACAGGAGTCTGAGGTCTTCAGCCAGCAGACGTGAAACCTATCAGGCTAACTTGTTAGCTTGCAAGGTAAAATCAGACCCTTCACAGCTGCGGACACTCACATCTGATGCCAAACCCCCAGCCCACCCATACTCCTATGTGCATCTCAACCACGGATGGGTGGCGGCTCCAGGACTTGTAACGGTATTGTCTCTCCTTGAAACCTCTCTTTCCTTCTTTAAGGCTGGAGTTAAGGCAAGGAGGATGGATTAGGGGGTTAGAAACATGTAACTGAACTGCCTGCCTGATGATGGTGTTAGGAATTCCTCGTTTCTCATTACTACTGATTAGACTTGGTTCTGTCTGATGCTGGTGGTCTCCAAAGAGGCTATGTGTGTTTCTTAGGCTACTGTCAGCCTCACTCAGCTCCTTCCATTTCTGAGAAGCCCCTCAGGGAGGAGGAACCTAGACCCTCTCACCCATAGATGTGGTAAATGTCTCTTGATGGGAGTTGTCTTCTCACTCAACCTAGGTAATTATATAGTTCCTGCCCTTCTTTAACTTCCAAATTCCTTCCCAAGGATCCCAAAGAACCTCTAGGTAACTCTTCCATAGCCTCTGAGAGCTGTGGAATCCCAGAATGGGGTGGCAGTTACCACCCTCCTCTACCTGGGCATCCACATCCTTCAAACTCTGCCAACATAGGCTGCTCTTGTAGATTCCTTGTCTTCAGAAACCTCCAGACAAAAGCAGATATTCATTTCTATGTACACATACTTCCTCACATTCTACGGAATATTTTCATGCTCTCTCTAGGCTCTGACCTTGCTCTACTAAAGGGACAGTGCAAGACGCACTTTGGGTTCAGACTGATTCTCTTAAAGCCCCAGCCCCTCCCTGGGCTTGAAAGAAACCACCCCCTCTCCTGCCCCCAGGAGGAGAGGAGGTAGCCACTGGCTCCAAACACCGTTTCCCCTATGGTCCCTCCTCAAGCTTCTCCTGACGTAACTGTGGGTGAAGAAAGGGATTGCTAAAATAAATTAAAATTTGGCAGTGTCGGACAGTAGACTATGGGAGAATTAGCACCCTTTATTCTCAGCTTTGGGCCTTGCTGCAACTCCAGAATAATAAGAAAGTTCCTATTGAATATCCTGACACAGGTATTTGTAAGACATGGGTCTTTTAAAACCATGCCAGAAAAAATCGTAGGCATTAACTTTGTGTCATTGTTAGGGTCCACTCTAAACTGGATCCACAACAAGAAACTTGGTACTATTTTCATGGGTTTTTAGTATATATGATGATAGCACAAAGGAAAGCTGGTCTCTAAGGGAAAATTTTCAGGAGAAATTTAGAACCCATTCAAACGTATTAAACAGAAAAGACAACTTCATCAACTGGAAAAACAAATGTTTCCTTACTAGAAGGCTAAAACTATTTTCTGACTCGATAAGAGTGTTTACAGTTAACTTCAACGTTCAAATTGCTTTATTGTCTTGTGCACCAATGGTAACACAACCAAAAACATCTTCTTGTGTAGTTTTAGGGTTGGCCTTAAGGGGTCTAGATCTTTAGAGCAGTGATTCTCAAACTTCAGCATGCGTGTGTCAGACCCCTTTGGAGAGCTGGTTAAAACCCTAATTGCTGGACCCCAGCCCCGGTTTCTGACTCAGTCGCTACTGTTGGGGGCAGGGGAGGGAGCCTGAGAATTTGCACTGCTAACAGGTTTCCAGTGATCAGTGCTGCCGATCTGGGAATCCCATATGAGAAACAGTGCCTAGGTTATCATTTTCTAGCTCAGAGAGCATCCACTGTGTCCAAGCCAACCTGTTTCTTTATAAAAATAGTTTTATGGTAATGCAATCACATTCATTTATTTACTTCTTGTCTGTGGCTGCTTTCTTGGTGCAACTGCAGAGTTGAGTTGTTGCAATAAACTTTAAGGCCTTCAAAGCCTTTTTTGGCCCTTACAGAATATTTCCTATTTGGTGCTTTATAGAAAAAAATGCTGATCTCTGGTCTACTACATCATCATCTAGCCCTAGTAAACCCTGCCACATCATGTCCTGGCCTGAGGATAATTACAGAGGATAATCCTATAAGGATGTTGCCATGACTGGGGCTTATTTCACTAAATGTGCAATTTCATAAAATTTTATAACTTTGACTTTGCATGGGTCATTTTACAACTAAATATAAACTAAAGATATTTGCTCAAAACCTTGCTTTATATTCAGGTCATTATTTTAATTCCTTGAATGAAAAGTTTTTTTAAAAAAGGTCTCCAGGGGCTTCCCTGGTGGCGCAGTGGTTGAGAGTCCGCCTGCCGATGCAGGGGACGCGGGTTCGTGCCCCAGTCCGGGAAGATCCCACATGCTGCGGAGTGGCTGGCCCGTGACCCATGGCTGCTGAGCCTACGCGTCCGGAGCCTGTGCTCCGCAACGGGAGAGGCCACAGCAGTGAGAGGCCCGCATAGCGCAAAAAAAAAAAAAAAAAAAGGTCTCCATACACCTTGGAAGATAAAGAACTATTGAAAATATCTATGTTACCCAGCCACAAAGGAAAATTGGAAGGATACAGCATTTATTATGGTGGAGTTGTATCTCGTGCAGAGTTATATACACAAGAAAAAAAATCTCATGGAGTCAAAATTATGCTTGGAAATCAAAGTCACCTTTAAAAAATACAGTATACAACATTTACAGACCATGTTGGAAGCAGATTCTCAACGTGTCCAACACAGCCAGTTTTTCCTTCAGTGTTCAAACAGATGGCTCAATCTTTGGGTGAGCACCAGATGAAATAGTTGGCTTGCATTTGAGGCCATCTTGTATAAAAAAATACTTATCTTTAAACACTAGAATCACACTCCGCACAGTGAGAAGCTCACGCTACAAGGCACAAAGAATCTATGACCAACTGAGGGAGCTCACTTAGTCTGGGGAGTATTCAAGAGAAATGGTAGTCAGAAGTGACTGCATGACTTAAACCCTCAACCTCTCTCTTTCCCTCTGGCCCAGCACATACACTTGGACTCATAAAACTTGAATGTGCCTCTGATGGGACTCCCCTATGTTCATGAAGACACTCGTAATAAAATAAAGGTCTTTGAGGGCTTCCCTGGTGGTGCAGTGGTTAAGAATCCGCCTGCCAATGCAGGGGACATGGGTTCGAGCCCTGGTCCGGGAAGATCCCACATGCCGCGGAGCAACTAAGCCCGTTTGCCACAACTACTGAACCTGCGCTCTTGAGCCCGTGAGCCACAGCTACTGAAGCCTGCGTGCCCAGAGCCTGTGCTTCACAACAAGAGAAGCCACTGCAATGAAAAGCCCTTGCACTGCAACGAAGAGTAGCCCCGCTCGCTGGAACTAGAGAAAGCTGGCGCACAGTAATGGAAGATCCAATGCAGCCAATAAATAAATAAATAAAATAAAATAAAAAATAAAGGTCTTTGAATGGTGGTTCATATCCCACTCCTGGTACCAGATTCTGTTATTGCTCTGCTCAGGTTGTAAATAAAAAACATGCCCAGCAGAAATAGAGACACAGATGTAGAGAACAAAAGTATGGACACCAAGGGGGGAAAGTAGCGGGAAGGGGGGATGGGGGAGGGGGATGGGGGATGGGGGATGAATTGGGAGATTGGGATTGACATGTGTACACTAACATGTATAAAATGATAACTAATAAGAACCTGCTGTATAAAAAATAAAATTCTAAAATTCAAAGAAAAGAAAACAAGATTACTTAGAGATAATGGAGATAAATCTAAAATACAGTCAACTAAAAGAGTTGAAACTGATGCCTCTGTGAAAGTCGAAATGGGGGAAAAGGTAGTGGACTGCCTTCTGTTTTCATAGAAAACCTTATAATCCTTGTTATTTCCTTAAACCATGCATATGTATAACTTTTGTTTTTAAAAGAATATAATAAGTTTCCTGATGGCACGGACCATGAGAGTATTGTTCTATTAAAATCCCCAGTGCTCTACCTGAAAAAAAAAAGAAACATGCCCAGGTAAACTTAAAGGAAAATGATTTATTTTTAAGACATATCAGCATCACTAACGGCACTAGTACTTTGACAGTGTCATCTCTGTTTATGTCAGGGCTTTTTAGCTCCAAATAATCCTAGCTAAAAAGCTTACTGGATCATTTTGTCACCATCCACCACCTCTGACCCATGACCATGGCGAAATGCAAACACTCCTACGCCATTTAGACAAAGCTGCCATGGGTACTTTCCTCTGACAAAGGCAACTTAGCAGGCTGTCACTTTAAGGCCCCAACCTCCTTTAGTACAAATACCAAATACCAAGCCCTTCCAAATGATCACAAAGATTGTTTAAAAGCCACGTTTATTCTTCACAGTAAGTTCACATGAAATTGTTTTTAAAAAGATAATACCTGGTTTAAAAAATTTTAAGATTTTTTTTTTATTTATTTGATCTTAGTTCCCCTTACCAGGGATCAAACCCAGGCCCCCTGCAGTGGAAGCGCAGAGTCCTAACCACTGGGGCGCCAGGGAATTTCCTGTTTTAAGATTTTTAAGTCCAAGTTTACTTTCATTTCAAATAATATTAAAATATTGTCTAAATTGAGCCTCGCATAAATCTTGTGAAGATGGGTATTAACCTTACTTTGCATATAAGAAATTGAAGAGCATAATTAAGTCATATAACATGTAGGTTAGAGCTGGACTCTAAACCCAGGTCTCTTCTGATTCTAGGAAGCTGACTTGGTAGGTTTCTTGATAAGTAAATCAATGGCTAACTTTGGCATAATCATTACAGGAACATGAAAAGTATTTAAAATAGTACACAATTATTTTAATTGTTGAATGTGTAAGTCCAGAATAGGATAAGTAGCAGCCCGGGAAATAAAAATTTTACAGTTTTAGCAACGTGTGTAACAGGGCTAGTGAAAACTAGGAATGCCATCTATACCTATCTTGCTGAAATAGGATAACAAAAGTTTAAAAGGCTCCTGGTAAAATCGCCTTTCCCTTAGCGTATTATTCATCTAACTAAAGCAAAAAGATCGAGTAAACAATCTGCATAAAGAATCACAAATATAGCTGTAGCTTAAGAAGTTTAGATTCATTAGAAAAATGGATAGTTTAATGTGTGAATATAAAATTAATGTAAGGAATTAAGTATAGTTACTCATACATCATTATTTGTTTGACTCAGTTTAGTAAAATGTAATTGTTTCCTACATTAAGTGTTTATGAGTGGAGATTTTTTAAATTGACCAAGCCACATTGCATTATAGCATGTCAATGATTAAAGAAACATCTCCCCATTAGTGATTTAGGACTTCACGATCTCCTAAAGGCTACCATAATTTTCCTTTGAGATTTAATGAACATACATAACACAAAAAAATCTTCTGTCCCAATTTGTTTCAAAATCTGAAACTGCTACTCATTTATACCCAGATAAAATGTAAAATATCTGATCTAAATTTACATAATATTTATTAATCAGTAAAGTTATGGTATTATTACCTACACATACTCAATATATTTATTACCTGCATCTCTACTTGCATTGAAGATCCTCAACACTTGGGACTTTCCTGAGCACTGGAGGACATTTAGCATCCCGGCCCCAGCACACTAAGTCCCAATAGTTCGTTCCATTACTATGACCATAACAAAGGGTGGGCATGAACCGTAAACGTGCCCCCAGACATTGTGAAAACCCTATACCACTCTCCTCATCCCCTTCAAGAACCACTGTGATATGGGCTTCCTTGGTGGCGCAGTGGTTGAGAATCTGCCTGCTAATGTAGGGGACACGGGTTCGAGCCCTGGTCTGGGAGGATCCCACATGCCGCGGAGCAACTAGGCCCGTGAGCCATGGCCGCTGAGCCTGCGCGTCCGGAGCCTGTGCTCCACAAAAAGAGAGGCCGCGATAGTGAGAGGCCCGCGCACCGCGATGAAGACTGGCCCCCGCTTGCCACAACTAGAGAAAGCCCTCGCACAGAAACGAAGACCCAACACAACAAAAATAAATAAATTAATTAATAAACTCCTACCCCCAACATCTTAAAAAAAAGAACCACTGTGATAGATATTATAGCAGACCTGGACAAAGTTGACAAAGATAGCTAGTTCTTTGGAAGAGGTTTCTAGGAGACTAGATATATTCAATGTAAGATGTAGCTGGGAAATTTTTCTATACTAACGTATAATTTGACTTGCTGACTTCTTTACTATTGAGCTGGGTTTAATTCTGGAGTAATACATCCCTATGATATTGATTAGGAATAACGAATATCGCTTATTCTAGTAGATAATTGTGTTCATTTAAGTTACAGAAGGGTTCTGAGTCAGAACTCGAAACTCGGGAATACTTTTCTCTCTTCCACCTCACCCCCAATCATCACACAGGACCTGGACCTCTTTTTAACTTGAAAGAATAAAATATAATGGAAAATCAGGCTACCTCTATAATTTTCACATATCATTTCAAATTTTTTCTTTAAAAAAATTCAGATTTAATAAATTACTAAGTCAAATATTACTGATTTTATAGAGGACATTTATATGTTAGTTTTAGACATACTTTTGGAAAATTGTTATGCCTGTACATATCACGAATATATTACACTGCAGAGCCCTTGCACAATTATTTATAAGAACTACAAACCAGAAAGCCTTAACTGAGTAAGACTGCATGGAGGCAACTGTTAAAACACATGTGAATCTGAAATCTAAAAAGTAGGTAGAGAATCAATCTGCTTTCATCCTTTTTCTTGAACAGTTCATCTGCAAAAGAGGGGGGGAGGTAAAATTTCATAAGAAAACTTTCAAATCTTCAGCTGAAATTGCAACCACTCCTGAGAGAGCACACAGGCACAGAATCTTTGTATTGAAAATAAACCAAAATATCCATTACATTTGTGTACTTGATAGTTATAAGTCATAATGTACATTATAGATCCCTGTATCTACATATGCACATAAACTGGCTATATTTACTTTAATAATGAGATTGCTGCTGTAGAGCAAATGATACAATAAACGTTCAACTATTTTGAATGGTTGCTATTTCTATTTTAGAGTCTTCATATGTCTTCATTGTTTTGAAAATGTAGACAACTGAAATTAAATAGTCATTACCATTCCTCTATGGTAAGTACTGATGACATGAACACAAACACTTATAAAAACATACTATGCATTCCTTTGAAACAGGTGAAGAAAAGTAACAGCCATAACTTGCTAAAAAGTCATGTAAGATAGCTGCCTTTCTACTGATGACAGTTTTGCTTCTACAGTTGTGAATTAGTATTTTTTAATTTGGAGAATTTATAAATATACAGGAAATGTGTGACACCCATTAGCCAAGCCTCACCAACCAACATAATTCCATGTTTATGTAATAGTAGAAGCTGTAGTTTATAACATATACCAAATAACAATTCAAGCTTATTACAACTATCAAAGGCTTCTTCATCCTAAAACATTTATGCTTTTGAATAGTTGCTAGCTCTAAAATGTTTATGTCCGTTTTAAGTATTCAATTGATTAAATTTAAACTTTCTCCCCAGCAGTGCCTTGAGAAATTTTTGAAATATATTCTTGCCCTTTTAATATATATTTTTTTTTTTTTTTTTTTTTTTTGCGGTACGCGGGCCTCTCACTGTTGTGGCCTTTCCCGCTGCGGAGCACAGGCTCGGGACGCGCAGGCTCAGCCGCTCTGCGGCATGTGGGATCTTCCCGGACCGGGGCACGAACCCGTGTCCCCTGCATCGGCAGGCGGACCCCCAACCACCGCGCCACCAGGGAAGCCCCTGATATATTTTTACTTGGATCATGACCTAGATTCTGGATATCTGGAGAATCCGAACATTTGTGGGTATATGTGTTGTCGCAATATTTTAAAACAGGTAATACTATTGGGGGCTGAAATAAAAAAGAATTTCAAGGTTAAGAAACTTCAAATCCAGAAACTAACACACCATTGTAAAGCAATTATACCCCAATAAAGATGTTAAAAAAAAAAAAAAGAAACTTCAAATCTATAAAGAATATCTGCTATCAAATAGGTGGCACCATGCTGGATGCTATGTAGGGTACCCTGACATTTATAATGGGAAACACTTCAGAAATAAGCCCAAGGGCAAAATGAATACACTAAAAATCATACAAAAGCTGAGTAACTAATAAAACAGCAAAGATATTCAACTAAACATCAAAGGTTTTGTATATAAGCTTTTGCTCTGAATTTCAATTTGAGCAGTTTCTGAAACCAGTTGGTTGGAGGAAAGGGGCTTTCCTGAACTGAGCAAAAAGTAACATCTCTCACAAGACCTTTAGATCTTAGAAGTACAAGGACTAATTCATGGTTTTCAACCTTGGCTGTATATTAGCATCACCCCAAAGCTGTTAAAAAATACCCATGCCCTTGCCCCATCCCCAGAGACTGGTTCAAGTATCTGGAGTGGGGACAATGTTATTTATTAAAAGCAGGCAAATAATCCTAATGTGCAGATAGGGTTGAGACCCACTGAACTAGATGCAAGGATCAGAGAAAGCAGATCGTAATCTAGGAGTCTGATGGTCTTTCATGGAAATAAACTCATCCACGCTAATATAAAAAATATGAGTGACTGGAGCACATTCTCATTCTGGTTAATTTTAAATAGGCTTAAGATAAAACTAATTCAACTTGTCTCCTTAGTCCACTAGGAATTTAATAAGAGTAATATAAGAAAATTCCTAACTGGCCAATCCAGCAAGTCTCTGTTCAGCCTTAGAGAAGGATCCAGAGTTCAACTATCAAAGACCAGTCCTTCCAGCCCTCCTCTGGACTACACTCGCTTCTGAACCTCATTCCACATTAAATGTCTCTTTTCTATATCTTCTCTCTCTAGGATCCATCCCACTAACATCTAAACATCTCAGTCTCTCCCATTTAAAGCACGCGTCCCTAGATCCCTCATCAACACCCTCGCCCACAATCCTATTCTTCTAGTGTCCCCTAGCTCAGTGTCCAACAAGCCCATCAGTGCAGCTGCTAAGGATCCTGGGGGTCTCCCCTCACAACGAATCATCATGTCCTTCTCTGATAATGCATTAAAAAAACTCAAACGTGACACCTCTCTCCATGCCCACTGCTTCTTACCAAGTCCAAGCCACCATTGTCCCTGCATTGCAAATATGGTAACAGCCTTATAATGTGGTATCCTCCAATCCATTCTTCTCTCAGGCCCGTTCTCCACATGGTAGCCTAAGTAATCTCTTGGGCAAATAACCAATTACCAAACCCATGTTTCAGTCTTTCTTTCCTTCTTTCCTTCCTTCCTTCCTTCCTCCCTCCCTCCCTCCCTTCCTTCCGCATGAGGGATCCTCGTTGCTGCATTTGGGATCTTAGTTGTGGCATGCAAACTCTTAGTTACGGCATATGAGCTCTAGTTCCCTGACCAGGGGTTGAACCAGGGCCCCCTGCATTGGGAGAGCGAAGTCTTAGCCACTGGACCACCGGGGAAATCCCAAATCCACTTTTTTTAAATTAACAGACCTCATAGAAGTATTGAGATCAAATGAATACTAAACAAGAGCAATTAGCAACTGTGAAGCATAATAAATGGTGGTTATTATTAGTTTATTAATGTACAAATACTTAATAGCAATTGAACTATTTGCATTAGTAGAGGAAACAAAATTTCAGGGACTAAAAGGGCCTACAAAGTCTTGTTTTATCTGGCCTCCACCAACATTTCCGTCTCATCTTGGACTCAACACATCAGCCTTACTCTTACTTAGCCTTCACAAAGCTGTTCCTTTTGCCTGGAATGCTCTCCTTGTCCCACTTGGCCAATGAATGCCTGCTCATCACTCAAGTTCTGGCTTAAACTTTAATTTCTCCAAGAAGCCTATCTTGACTCCTCCATGCCCCTTCCCAGACAACATCAGGTCTCCCGAACCTCCGGTACCACTTCCAGGTACATCATATTTGTAATGAGCTGTTCCATGATCTTCCTTCCTTCCCACTAGACCATGAACCCCACAAAGAACCATGTCTATAACTCCATCCATCAGCACCATGACCAGGACAATATAGGTTTTCAAATGTTTAATAACTAACTTTAATGACCTAACTGAAACATACCCTTAAGTGTCAGCATGAGTCGGTAATCGTTGGCATTTCTCCATCACTTTGTCTCCACTGAGCTTCACCAACCAGGGTAAGGAAAGTATCTTCTTTTTCCTAGTATTAAACTTACATTTCTAACATAAGTTATGGAGGTGACAAACCATCTGCTTGGCCTATATTGCTATGACAACACTAAGAAATGGTATAATGAAGGAAGAAAGTGTATCTGCTCTCCCATCCTGTATCATAACTAATAGCTCAGTGATCAGGATCTTAATTTAGAATACATTTTTCTTTAACTCATTACCTCCTACCAGCCTACACTTGCTACTTACTATCCAATCAGGGAGAGAGAAAATCCCTGTAGATTGTCATCCCCGTGAGTTTTACTACATACATTTCCACAAGAAGTTAAATAAAACACTAGTAGTCCTTAATACCAGGCACCATAAGTATCTTCATCCAGAAGTCTTTACACATTGTTTATCGTCCTTCAGTAAAAAACACTCGTTTTTTACTGAATTTAACTCTCAGTGGGACCGGAAACACTTGGATTTCTTCTCACTAGGTACATCTTGCTTTAATCCCATGTGTGTCATGTGAATCTAATTTTTTTAAGAAAGACCTTATATTGCCCGGAAGAACTTGATACATTAAAAAAATCAATAAAATCAAAACTAAAAGTATAAATGCCCATGTAAAGAAAGTTTTACAAAGCTTTATTTTTACATACGAATTTCCTTAAAGCAGTACACTTTTCCTCTGAGTTTCAACATGGAGAGGTAATGATTCTTTTTCCCTTAGAATGTTATCTCCTAAAACGGAGCCCTGCCTTCTAGCTCAACTCTTTCAGTCTGCCTTAGGCTTTTCACTCTATTTTTTCACTCATTGGTAAGGTCAGGGTGACTGATTTTCCATGTATTGCCTTTTTCCATTTCTTACCTATCAATCTTCTAGTGCATTTATCTTAAGCTAAAATTTTCCCTTTTTTCCCACCAATCACAAGATTACTTTTTCTTCTGAAAATGTACCTGGATATCTGAAATATCTGTGTCCTAATAAACTATCCTTCCACTTGGAATATTTAAACGTGAGAAAATGGATACTTACGCAACTCATATTTTCACATTAAAGTCCTTATCGGAAGAGAATAGATTAGAAAAGAACTTCGGGAAACAGGCTAGTCCCGAAGCCATCAGTAATGAGGAGGCTTGGAGCTAGGCTTCAAGGTGGGCTTGATAAGAAGGGGGCAGGGCAAGAGGAAGCACAGCTTTGAAAGTGACCTATGCTGTTGTAACTTACGAAATAAACACGCTTAGGAATGAAGAGACCAAAGACACAACTAAGTGGTCAAGGGTACAGCAGACCAGGTAAGCGCTGAAAGAGTTTAAATGGTTAGGAAAGACTGGCAACAGCCCAAGTGGGCAGAGAAGCCTCCATGGAATAGCCTTGAAGAATAGATAGAATTTGGTCATTTGAGAAAAGAATGCATTTACTGAAGACTAAAGATGTCAGTTCAACTAAAAATAAGAATGTCAGATCAATTAGAAGAGCAGGACAGGTTACAGAGAATATTGAGAACATAATAATAATTTAGACTTGACACAATAAAAGTCACTAAAGGCTTAAAGCCAGGAGAGTAGAAAATAAAAACATATAATTATTTTGGCAACTATTTGGTCACTAAGAGGACCTCTGAGATTTAAATCTCAAACCTGGGGACTTCCCTGGCAGTCCAGTGGTTAAGACTCCATGCTTCCACTGCAGGGGGCGTGGGTTCAATCCCTGGTGGGGGAATTAAGATCCAGCATGACACGCAGCGTAGCCAAAAACAAAAAACAAAACAAAAAAAACCCCCAAACCTGACACTTATTTGTTATATTTAACTCCAGTTATTTTATTTTCAACCTTCAGTTTCCTCTGTAAAATGAGTACTAAAATCCCAGCTCACTGGACCGTTGGGATGATTAAAGGAGATTACACAAGTAAAAGCCCCAGTACATGGCCTGGAATGTAGTTAACGCTCAAGTAATGTTAAATGTTACTAAGAAGCAGGTGGCAGTAAACCAGAAGTACAGTAATTAATCCAAACAAGAGAAGACTCAAAATACCAAATACCCACCCCCTCGACATGGAAATACTACCATCATTGTTAATTTACCATCATAACTCATTCGTAAACACTCCCCAGATGTTCGGCACACACAGTATTACACTCCATAGTGTGGCAAACACTAAGAAATCCTAAGAAATACTCCCTCCCCTTACAGATCTTGATCTCAATAAGAAGTAATATACTTATGGAAAGTAACGGACCATAAATGACAGGTCCCAAACCTAAGTAAGTACCATAGCAGTTAAGAGAAAGAATGAATCATGGGGTGAAAAATGACCACAGGGGTGTAATGGATTTGAATAAAAAGCAGTGGGAAATACTCTGTACAGTGTGCAAGTTGCAAATATTTTTATTAAAGAAATGGGCATATCTCTTTAACGTGTTAAAGAACTTCTGTAAGTCCAGTAAGAAAAACCAAATCCTCCTCCCCCTACCAATAAATGAAAAAGGACAGAGACAACTCACAGAAAAAAATAAACAGCTCTTAAATACATAAAAAGCTCACTCTCAATCATAATAGATCCATTTTTTTAGACCACAAAGGGCTAAATATGAGATAACACAGTTGGAGAGAATGAAGGAAAGCAGGAAACCTCATAACCTGCTGGTGAGAGAGGAAACTGGAATAATTTCTGAGGAAGCAGGAACTATCTAAATTAAAAGCCCTCACAGCCTTTGACGTAGCAATTCTACATCTAGGAATCCATTCTACAGATATACTTAAGTAGCAACATTTGTAGAAGCAAAGGATTATAATCAAAACACTGGTTAAATAAACAGTGGAACATTAGAATGTTAACAATGTGAAGCTGTGAAAGAAGGAAGCTACTTTATACAGGGATCTAGAGTAATTTCTAAGATACACTTTAAGTGAAAAAAGTAGGGTGCAGGGCGTTATCTTACTTGTGTGGGACAAAAACATGAAAAAGTTGGTAAATTTATAGACTATCCTTGATGGGCACACAAACTTAGTAGCAATGGCTGTCCTCGGTGAGGGGAACCAGGTGACTAAGGTTCAAAGGAAGAGTCACCCATCACTGGATGCCTATCTTGAACATGTTAAAAAATTCAAAGTGTAACTTCCTACCAATCGAAACAAAATAAATCAAAACATTCAGTTATCGATATTGTCCATTTGTAGGATGGACAGATGACTTGCATCTTCTTTATGCATTTCTATAATTTTCATAAGAAAATGTTTTAAAGGAGATGAGAGTGTAAAGGAGGAAATTCTAGATAAGAAAGAATATGAGCAAATCTAGAGGGCAGGCTGAATACAGAATATTTAGGTTATAATACACAGGCAAGCCTAAATAAAGCAGACTTTTTAAGAGTTTTACAAACTTTATTGCACTGATTAAAATTCTAGGTCTCCATTTCATATTTCTAAAAAAGACTGTTTTTGAAACGAGATATACAACTGTGCCTCACATATAGAAAGGCTGTGGTAATGCTGCAGAACGTATGAAAGATTAGGTTGGGGGGCTAAGCTCTCACGGCATTTTTGGTGCTGGACAAAGCAGTGCAAACTAATCCACAGGCCTTTGTTGACATTAAAGCAGAAAAACGACAAAGGTACTGTTAAGATTAATTTGACACATCAGAATGTGGCTACTCTACAAGTAAAAGTAGCCAATTTCTGGCCACAGGCATGTTTCTTGTGGCTCAGGTAGTGTTTTAAGGGTCTGGAAAAGCAACCAAGTCCAGAAGCTCTGATTGTTAAAAGCCCACAATCCACGTGAGGAAGACGTGGTTTCCCTCTTTAGACAGGCTGGGTGCTCTCTGTGTGTTTTCCTACGTTGTGGCCTAAACAGACTCACTTCTTTCACGTACCTACCTCTTCTGGCCTCCAGACAGAGTTCTGGATTGCTAACAGACACCCGGGTGAAGTCACTGAACTGGAACGCTGGTGTTGGGAGACGGGAGGGCTCAGCAGGGGACCCAGGACGTAGGCTGCCCGTGAGAGGCGGAGGCCGGGAACTAGGCCAGGCCACGCAGTCTAGTCCTGGCTTCACCACTTATTAGTTCTGCGACCTGGGACTAATGAGTTACTTGTGTCTCATTTTCCCCCATCTATAAAATGGAGACGTAACAGTACCTGCCTCACAGTTGTTAAGGATTAAATGAACAAATATTTGTAAAGCACTTAGCACAATGCCTGGCACAGAATTAGTTTTTGTGAAATTTATTGCATGACCTCAGTCCTAAGAGAAATAAAAATTCACAGACTTTACACTTGACAGGTACAGCAAAGGAGAGGGGAACTCTCAAAGATGACAGTAAATGGAGATTTAGAAGGTATCTGCACAGAGGTAAATGAAGACAAGAGATGAGTTCTTCAAGGGTCAACATTTAGACAAAAATCAAATAGCTGAGGACTTAGCCTCAAAGAAAAAATCCCTCTGACTGGATACAGAAAGATAAGTCACATAAAGTGTGACTAGAAAGGCACAGTGTCTTGCTTGAGAATCAAAGACAAGAAGAGAATCATTTCAAACTTCCAGTAACAATAATTCCATCTTATACTTGTACCAGTACTATATATATGTAATATTCTAAAATAATTCTATAAGAATCAGGATATTATAAGTTAATTTTAACTTCATTCAATGGAGCATTATACCCCTTTCTCCTGCTTTTTGAAAAAATAAAAACCAAATGACAAAATAAATGGGGGAATTTGCCTAGCATTAATCAGCCAGAAATAAACATACCAGAAAAGAAAAAAAATACAGCCTGACATTTTTCCTATTTGCCCAACGAGTTAAATAGTACCCTCCATTTATTTTTTACTGATTAAAAAAAAAAATTCTTTGTTCATTCTCTTAAAAAAATATTTGAGCATTAAATACTAGCCAGGTACTACTACAGACCTTCTCAGTTCTCAAAGAGCTAAGTAGGGCACAGACACTGGTAAATATAATTTTAATCTAATGCAATAAACACTACAATGCATATATGTACAGGGGCACTGATCCAAACCCAGGAAGAAGCAGGTGTGGTGCTGGGAAGGAGATGAATGGAAGATGCCCGGGAATTAGTCGGATAACACACTTGCAGGGAGTGAGAAGGTGCCAGGCAGTGTGGATACAAACAGGCTTTAGCGAAATCAGTAATGCTTATACCACAAAAATGCAATATCCATTCAATTTTAATTATGTTACCTTTTATTATTTTACAATACATTTCAAAAAATGCTGTTACAGTTGCCTTAACTGCTCTCTATATATAAGACCTGGAATCAAAGAACACTGAGAATTAGAACACACAAACATCAAGCTGTAATACCTACTTGTGCTGAACAATTACTATCAAAAGGATGTCGTTTTCTAAATAAGCAGATGTGTGGCAATGCAAAATAAAATACAAACCTGTTAGAACAGTAAACTTTGTTTCAATGGCTATAGAAAGGAGGTGGTTTTGTTTTGTTTTGTTTTTTTCAACACATCCGGTCTGGCAGCAAGTTGTACTATGCATTTAAAGCAATACATGCCCTGAAAGCTTATATTTTCAGTTGTGCACATCACCTGAGTCAGAGCCCAGGTGAAAAAATATTACTCTCCATACCCTCAACACCCCTCCCTCTATAAGGTCACAATGTTCTTGAACTCAAGATTCTGGTTGGCGAACTATTTTACAATAATTCTTCTCCAGTGACACTGGATGCTTTTAGTTTTCTCTAAAAGAGAAGCAATGAAAACGCAAGGAAACCCTCCAGGGTCCAATTTTCACTTCACATTCTCCAAGGAGTTAAATAGCAGCTCTACATGTTGACGAAAAAAGTTTTCGATTTCCTCCTATTAGTTTTAAATCATATTAGCATTAAACTTTATCTGGAGTTAGTTGGATTTCCAAAAGAAAATTTTTTTGTTGCCAAATATTTCAGAAATTTAATAAAGCATTACATATATGTGATTAGCTCTTAAATCTATACCAAAAATATATATGTATATATATTTATATTTATTTATCTTACCTTTGCTGAAGTCCTGTTTTTTTCTGGCAGAAAGTTTAAGTGGACGGACAAATGCTGGCTTGCTTTCTTTATAAGCAATAATTTGAGTCTTTTTTCTTTTCATTCAATATGACTGCATGTTCATAATAAATTCACAAAAAGCAATACAAGGAAACACCTACTGAATAGGCATCTGCCAAGTGATTCATGTTTTAAGGTTAGACTCTACCAAATAGCACTATGGCATTATAGGCGTTCCATTTTTGTTTTCTTTTTTCAAGTTTGTCAGTTCTTTACTACTTTTTTTTTTCTTCTTCTCAGCAGGGGATAGTGTGTAATCACAAAGTAAGGCCTAGAGACCATTTACAGTCACTCCCAATATTAGGGTGGACATAATTCTCAAGAGCTGATATAAACCAAACTGAACAGCAGTCAACTAGAACCACATTTGGTCACATTCAAATGGTCTCCAATAACACTTTGCTGATACACATGTTTCCTTCTCGACTGATTTTGTGTTAATCTTTTAAAAATTATAACAACTAAGACTGCCAAGTTTTTGTAGAGTTGTATTTTTAGGGGTCTGTTACATTGCAATGAATATGTTTTAATTCACAAAATGTCACTAGTGACGTCCTTTCTATAAACATGGTTGGCAAAATAAAAAAGGCACAAAAGGGGAATTATGAGAAATGCTTTCAAAGCAAGTATCTTTTCATGAGAAAGAAAGAGTACCAAAGCAAGTATCTTTCATGAGAAAAGGCAAAGTGTTCAGTAATTCATGCACAACTTGAGCTAAAAAAAAAAAAACAACAAAAAACTTCTCTTCAGATAGGTCCTGAGGCTTGAGAAAACAAGTTTTCCTAATCACGTGCTTTGTGTAAAATAAAATGTAAAGCTGCACAAATACATGTTTGGTTTAACGGTGGACCCATGTTTTTTAAAAAGTGAGGCAATTTAAACAAAGGAAAACAAAACCAAAACACCTTCATAAACAAAGCAATTCCACCTGTAGCCTGTCCTTTTTACCACTTAGTGGGGTAAAATGTCCAGTAAAATGTAAAATGCAGCATTCTTAATCATGTAATCTAGAAACTTTTCATGATAACTTATTGCAAATTGCACTTGACAGTTCACCACAACAATGGAAAACTGGCCCCTTGTTCGTTTACACAGTCCTTGAGCCCCAAACTGAAGTCACCAGTAAAATGATCTGGATAAAAAGTTTGCAGCTGTGCTCAGCCAGCTAGCTCCACCCTCTGGGTGTGAGCCCACCCGGGACACTGCTTTGTCCTGCTCCTTTGTGGGACTCTCGTCCTCAGGCAGGTAGTCGGGCAGCTCTGTGTTCTGTTCTACTTCCACAGGCGTGTCTTGGAACGGGACCAGCATCTGATGCAGAGAGCACGTTAAGAGTTGTTACAAAGTCAACCTAATTGATATAGGTACATGTCAAACGTTAAAAGTCAACTTTATTTCTCATTGTCATCACCATATTTATTCTCAGAGGTTATATTCCTTTAAAAAGTATCCTCTTCTATGAAGGTAGGCCCAATTGTTGAGCACTGTGTAAGCACAGAAGGAAGAAGTAGACGTGAAAATTCTGATGCTTTTCTCCTGAGGCTCCAGGAATAAATGTTCAACCTCTATTTAAAGACGACAAAAACAAGCAACCGGCTGCTATGGGGCCCTGAAGGGCCAATGAACCTCCTTTCTGTGGAAACTCAAATGAGCTAAAGCCATACAGATTCCTCTTCCCTATCAGATTCCTCTTCCCTATCACAAAGCCAGTGGAAAGAGTAGCAAGATGCAGAGATTATCACTATATATACCTGCCCAACGATGGGACTGGATCTTTATTTTTGGACTGGCAAAACCAATTAAGGGTTAGAAAGTATTTAAAAACCAATGCAAGGAAACCACATATCCTTTATTTCCAAATAAAATCAGCAAGACATCTCCACTGACATCAAGAACAGAGTCTGAGAGATTCTGAAATCCACCAAAGATCTCTCTGTATTTCTAAAAGTGTTAACTGTTAACCAAGAAACATTAAGATAATCTGACTCAGCCACATCGCTATATACTCAGCAGCTATTAGTCTAGAAATACTAGCAATCTGCTGGCCACAAGGGACAATCAAGAGGGAGTCAAGCATAAAGCAAACTAAATCGAGCTTTTACCTCTTCTCCACTTTCGCTTTTCACGACTTGCTGAGCCTTCATAACCTTGGTTGATGCTATCGCTGATGCCAAAGCCTAGGCCAGGATAGAAAGACAACAGTTTTGAACACGGATGTGTTTACCCGTAACCTCAAGCATATTTAGCCATTTAAAATACCAACCTCTGCTTTCAGATCCGAACGGATTCGCACCACACATCTTTGAACAGCCATTTGAAAAGTAAAGCTAATAACGCCTTTGATTTTTAACAAAGCTTCTTCACACAGGTTTCTCCGAGACTGAAAAAGTAAAAGCAAATTGCTATTAAAACTAGCAAAATAATAAGGGAATAAATCAAATCAAACAACACTGAACTAGTCTTTATATTTGGGGGGAAGGAGGGAACACAGGGCAAGGGAAAGCTAATGTCCCTATTTCAATTCTACAATCACATATTTGAGGGCACAGAAAGGGTGGTGCTTAGTCAAGTTTATGAAAATTTATAAGATCCAACAAAATAGTAATTCCTGCTAGATTTTTTCAAGCTTCATTACTAATATTTAATTTTAATCATTTTAATCAGAAATAAATTTGCCAATGTTAATTTAAATCTTAAACCAAACAGAATGGAAGAATAATACAGAAAACATGCTGAAAAGCAGAGTTTCCTCAAGCTCAAGGGTGGGCAAACTACGGTCCAACAGCTGTTTTTGTAAATAAAGTTTTATTGGAAACACCCACACCTATCTGTTTACATACTGTCCAAGTCTAGTTTCACCCTCTAGCAGAGTTAGTAGTCATAAC
The DNA here is from genome assembly GCF_008692025.1 of Phocoena sinus. Lineage (NCBI taxonomy): Eukaryota > Metazoa > Chordata > Mammalia > Artiodactyla > Phocoenidae > Phocoena > Phocoena sinus. The sequence continues at coordinate 11,382,206 of NC_045779.1, forward strand.
AGAGACCATATGCCTGCAAAACCTGAAGTGTTTACTATCCAGCCCTGTAAAGAAAGGGTTTACTGACCCCTGCTCTAGCTTAAAAACCTCCAGGGATAGATTCTAACAGACTGAAGTTAGAATTAGTGAGCATTCAGTGTAGGAGTCACTATTTTTTAAATCACTTGGTATTTATATCACGGCATCCATCATTCATGGCATTCTCGGTGGTTACCACTGTATTCTCAAGGGTTATCAATATCCACTTTTTGGTTCTCATTTTCCTCTTGACAACACACCATAACATACTCCCTTCAATGCTTCTTTGACTTCTTAATAATACACCACCCTGGTGTTCTGCTTACACCACTGAGTATTTCATCTGTCTCATTTTATCTCCAAGGTCCAGTGCTAAAACTAAGTGATTTTCTTTCTACTTCATCCCTCAGTAGATTATTCAGATCACTTCAACCATCACTACCATGTAGAAGCACAGAAGTCTACTTCCAATATGATTTTATTTTCATTTGTCTACAAACACATCCACGTGGATAACAAGTGGTCATCTTAAACACAAGATCCAAAGAGAAAATGAATTAAAAAGTAACTACAGTTCTCCCCATCCCTCCCTCCTCCTCCAACCCATACATCGAATCAACATCTCTAAATTATCCTGTTTCTGTATTGAGACCAGACTCCGATTCAGTACCTCTGAGGGGACAGGAATCAGCAAATGACACCAAGTCTCTGGGTCATAGCCTAGGAAGCACTGCCTTCAATTACCTGATTCATTCTTTTCTACTGAATAAAATCAGTCTTCAAACTTATTCCCACATCCTTCAAAACAACTCACATCATTGTTTATCTCCTACTTAAACTATTTTTCCACTTCTGCGTTTCAACACTATTCAGGCAAGGGTCTCGCATACAGTGGTGCATGGCAGCGCACGGGGCTCATGTACTGCACTGTCCCTTCTGCAAAGCGCCTTTGGTGGATTAGTGCCCAAAAGGTCCATGTTTATCTCTTCCACATATTCAACACCAGGTAAACTTAACAGTGAACGAAAGTTTACATAGCATATACAACATGAAAGTTAGGATACTACTAGTCTAATCTGTTTCCTTATTTTAAATGTGAGGAAACCAAAAAATATAAACGTTAAGCAACTTTCCTGGTTTATCACAAGAGTCTGACATTAAATTCCAACTATGTGTGACAGTGAAAAACCACACTCATGATGCCAACTCATCTTTATTTTAACACAAATTAACACATCTGCAACAGGTAAAGGGGGGTGTCCAACTCCAAGATGTAAACATGAGATCTTCAACAGAGCAAATAGGATCAAGAATTAGCTACGAAGGATGAGTAACTTCTTGATAGGGATAGAAGGTCAAGATCAGGTTTTAAGAATCATAAGCAGATCAAATTAAGAATTGGGCAAGGAGGTAGATGGGTCAAAGTTAACTGCCTGGCAATTGCTAGGAGAAGGGTTGGGGTGCTGGGGGGGGGGAGAAGGGGAGGGGGAGGAAGGAAGAGGGAGGGGGAGGAGGAGGGAGGGAGGGAGGAAGAGGGGGAGGGGGAGAGAGTGTAGATAGTAGCCTCTCTCCAATTTCTAAAGACTCCATGGTAGCATGATTTGCAGCTGAGGAAATAAAGCAAAGGGAAAAATGTGACAATCCAAAATCAGGAATATCTTTCTAAAAGCCTTGATACGTACACTAAAATAATGTACACTGCTTTCATTACTAGTGAGAGTAGACACGTTTCCCTGCGTAGCTGTCCAAAGCAGCAGTTAAGAGCGGGGTTCTGCAGCTAGACCCACGCTGCCTAGATTCAAATCCCATGTCCTTCACTTACCACTTCTACTACACCAGGAAGCTATTGAAATTTGGTGTGCTTCTGTCTCCTCATCTGTAAACTGGGACTATAAGTAGACCTTATACTTTTAAGAAAAATAAATGAGTTAACACACCAGAAAGGTACCTGCAAGTACTGCAATAAATGTTAGCTGATACTATTTACTGGAAATTACATCTCTTCCAGGAATTTCCCATTTTCCTGTTGGATTTTCTTTTGTTGATTTTTTTGATATATATTTTTAATTTTTATTCTTTTTAATTGGAGTATAGCTGCTTTACAATGTTGTATTAGTTTCTGCTGTACAATGAAGTGAATCAGCTCTATGTATACATATATCCCCTCCCTCTTGGACCTCCCTCCCACCCTCTCCCCCCATCCCACCCATCTAGGTGATCACAGAGCACCGAGCTGAGCTCCCTGTACTATGCAGCAGGTTCCCACTAGCTACCTATTTTACACACGGTAATAAGGCCACTAACCTGATGTCAATTATTCATTACAAATATTTTCCTACTTGTTTTTATGTTTTAAGAATACATTTAACAAAGCAAAAACTTTACTGTTAAACTAGAGCTCTTTCCTAAAGCAATTTCTTCCACATCCTTTTATTACTCTTAGGTATCTTCTTAGTTGTCTATGTGTGAAGGCTTGACATTCATGGCTCCCTTTCTTGGGAACATGCACTCTTCCACAGATATCCACTGGGTCACTCCTAAGTTTTGGCTAAATGTCAGTTTCTCCAAGAGGATTTTTAAACCATCCTATTTAAAACTATAATCCACCATCCCACCCCTTAGCGATCCCTAGCTACCTTCCCTTTATTTCTGTCCATGGAACTTACCACTTCTACTATACTATAAAACTTGGCTTGTTGACGGTCTCCTCCAACTATGAGATTAGCTTAATGAAGTCAAACATAGGATTCATGAGAACTTTTGCTTATTTTGGTCACCGCTGTATCCCTGGTGCCTAAAATAGTGCCTGGCACATACTAGGTGCCAGGTTATGCTGCCAAAACATTACAGTACAGTTTCACAGTTAACCTTTTTTTTTTTTTTTTTTGGATTTTAGCAATTACATTTTTAAGATATAGTGGCCTATATATATATATATTTTTTAATATATTTATTTATTTATTTACTTTTGGCTGCACTGGGTCTTCGTTGCTGCACACGGGCTTTCTCTAGTTGCGGAGCGGGGGCTACTCTTCATTGCGGTGCGCGGGCTTCTCATTGCGGTGGCTTCTCTTCTTGCAGAGCATGGGCTCTAGGCGTGTTGGCTTCAGTAGTTGTGGTGAGTGGGCTCTAGAGTGCAGGCTCAGTAGTTGTGGCACACGGACTTAGCTGCTCCGCGGCATGTGGGATCTTCCCAGACCAGGGCTTGAACCCGTGTCCCCTGCATTGGCAGGTGGATTCTTAACCACTGCACAACGAGGGAAGCCCCCTATGTGGCCTATATTTTTGTGTGTGTGAGCTTTGTTGGGTGTTATTATTTTGTTTCTGCTAGCTTTAAAAAGGAACTGTACTGTCTTCATTAACATTAAACAAATGGTACTGGTGACAATTTATACATCTTAATATCTTTCATTCAATTAATTTACATTTACCAGAACCTGCTTTCTAGAAACTTTTTGGGATCTTGTGGCCCCAGTTTTGAGAAGATAGTTGTTAACTTATTTGGCAATGTCATGGATGATATGCATATGAAAAGTTTTCCCCAATCCCTGTTTACTGAATCCTAAATCCTGAGGGCTAGGTGCCCCAATACCACAACTAGAAAAAGCTGTGGATAATCCAATGTAACCTACCTGGCACAGCTAAAGAGATAAGTGGTAATCCAACAGTTGCCACCCCTCAATATGTGAAGGTATATAACTTATCACTGCTCAAGATAACTTCAGGGAGACCTGCAATTCCAGTCAAGATGGAGTAACAGGGACCAGATTTACCCTCAAGGCTTAAACAACTAAAAACACAGACAAAATAAAATGAATAAAACAATGATTTCCAGGTGTTGGAAAGCAGACACCCCCGAGAGAAGGAAAGCAAATGAAGTTAGGCTCACCAGCACAGCAGCGGATTGCCTGGAAAATTTTTAGGCTGCAACTCACAAAGCAGGAAGCCAAGCAGAACCAGCAGTCTCCCCAAGTTGAGGACACAGTTGAAAATTCAGGGAGGTCAAGGCAACTATAATTCATAGCACAGAGCATGAGAGGACACAGTTGCACAAAGGGGGCCCCGCAGAGAGAAGACACACACCAGAGATCGGCAATGGGTTCCCCTCTGGTTTTCAGCTGAGTGATGAAGGGTGCACGAATGTGAGGAAACAACCAGGCTGGAAAGGAATAGAAGCAACCATCCTGCGTACTCACACAGGGCTGGGAATACTTCCTGTCCCCATCAGCCAGAGCAGAGAAAACTGATATACACAGGGCACAGACAGAGAACCCAGAAGAGTATGGCCTCAGTAGTGTAGTAAAATTATCTCTAGGTTAAACGGTGCTGTAGTCTGCCTACCAGAGCTTAAAGGCAAGACTCAAAAACATCTAATGTTTGCAAGTAACTTAACTGATCCAGAACAAAATTCAAGAATATTTAAAGGCTTTGCATACAAATACATGCTGTATCCCAATATGTAAAATTTGTAATATGTGGCATCCAATCAAAAATTATGAGGTGTGCAAAGAAGCAAGAAAATACAACCTATAACTAGAAAAATCAACCTACAGAAACACACTCAAAAATAACACATATGACTGAATTAGTTGACAAAGACATTAAACAGTTATTCTAACCATATTCTGTATGTTCAAGTAGACAGAGTATAAACTGTTAAGGAGATATAACAAAGGCTCAAATCAAACTTCTAGAGATAAATAAAATAATGCCTATGGTGAAAAAATTAACAGCAAAGTAAATACCGGAAGAAGAAAAATTTAGCAAATATACCAACAGAAACCAACCAATATGAAAGAGAAAAAGAGAATGAAAATGAAATTAACAGAGTATCAGTGAGCAATGGGACAACTTCACATGGTTGAATATGTCACAGGATTCCCTGAAAGACAGAAAAAGTACTTGAAAAAATAATGGAAAAAATTGCTGCAAACTATAAACCCAGAGATCCAAGAAGCTGAATAAACATGAAGAAAATGATACCAAAGCACATCATAAACAAACTGATCAAAAGCAATAATAAAAGAGAAACTATTAAAACAGGCAGAGGGAAAAAGTAAGATACATTACACATAGATGAACAAAAAAAAGAATGACAGAATTCTGAATAGAAACAATACAAGGGAGAAGACAGTGGGACAATATTCATAAAGTATGGTAAGAAAATGAACTGTCATCTAGAGTTCTATACACATAAAAATATCTTTCAAAAGAAAAATACAATAAGGACTTTTCCAGATACACAAAACTCAAAGAGTTAGAGACTTCAATATCCATCTGACTTTTTTTAAAATTAATTAATTAATTTATTTTTTGGCTGCATGGGGTCTTCATTGCTGTGCGCGGGCTTTCTCTAGTTGTGGTGAGCAGGGTCTGCTCTTAGTTGCAGTGCACAGGCTTCTCATTGTGGTGGCTTCTCTTGTTGCGAAGCACAGGCTCTAGGCGCATAGGCTTCAGTAGTTGTGGCACGCAGGCTCAGTAGTTGTGGCTCGCGGGCTCTAGAGTACAGGCTCAGTAGTTGTGGCACACGAGATTAGTTGCTCTGCAACATGTGGGATCTTCCCGGACCAGGGGTTGAACCCGTGTCCCCTGCATTGGCAGGAGGATTCTTAACCACTGCGCCACCAGGGAAGTCCATCTGATTTTCAAAAATGGATAGAACAGCTGGACAGAAGATCAACAAGGAAGAAGACAACTTAACACTGTAAACCAACCAAACCTAACAGACACTTGTAGAAGACTCCAACCAAAGGTATATACATTCTCAAGTGCACGTGGAACATTCGCCAGGATAGACCTTTAGGCCACAAGATAAGCCCCAACAAGTGTAAAAGAATTGAAATCATGCATATGAAATGAGATCAGAAATCGGTTAACAGAAGGAAATTTGGGAAATTTAGGAATATATGGAAATTAAACAACAAACTCCTAAACAACCAATGGGTCAAACAAGAAATCACCAAAAAAATTAGAAAATACTTTCTGATGAATGAAATGAAAAACTACATACCAAATCTGATAGTATGCAGACAGTAGTGCTCAGAGGGGAATTTATAGCTATAATAACTACATTAAAGTAGAAGAAAATCTCAAGCCAATTACCTAATATTCCATTTAAGAAACAAGAAAAAAGGGCTTCCCTGATGGCGCAGTGGTTAAGAATCTGCCTGCCAATGCAGGGGACATGGGTTCGAGCCCTGGTCCGGGAAGATCCCACATGCCACGGAGCAACTGAGCCCGTGCGCCACAACTACTGAGCCTGCGCTCTAGAGCCTGCGATCCACAACTACTCAGCCCACGAGCCCACGTGCCTAGAGGCCATGCTCTGCAACAAGAGAAGCCACCGCAATGAGAAGCCTGCTTGCTGCAACTAGAGAAAGCCCACGCACAGCAACAAAGACCCAACACAGCCGAAAAAAAATTAAAAAGAAACAAGAAAAAGAAGAGCAAACTAAACCCAAAGCAAATGGAAGGAAGGAAATAATAAAGATTAGAGCAGGGGAAAAAAAGAAATAGAGAATGGGGGAGGGGTGGATAGAAAAATCGATGAAACCACAAGTTGGTTCTTTGGAAAGAGCAACAAAATTGATAAAGCTTTAGCTGGACTGACGAAGAAAAGAGAGGAAGAAGACTCAAATTACTAAGAGCAAGAATAAAAGAGGATATATTATGACCAATCTTACCAAAAGAAAAGGGTTATAAGCGAATACTATGAACAACTATATGCCAACACATCAGACAACCTCTACGAGATGATATATGCCTCAGAAGACAGAACCACAGGGCTTCCTGTGGCGCAGCGGCTGAGGGTCCGCCTGCCGATGCCCTGGTCTGGGAAGATCCCACACGCCGCGGAGCGGCTGGGCCCGTGAGCCATGGCCGCTCAGCCTGCACGTCCAGAGCCTGTGCTCCGCAACGGGAGAGGCCACAGCAGTGAGAGGCCCGTGTACCAAAAAAAAAAAAAAAAAAGAGACAAAACCATAAACTGACTCAAGAAAATATGAATAAACCTATACAACAAGTAAAGCAACTGAATTAATAATCAGAACATTTCCCACAAAGAAAAGCCCAGGACCAAATGGCTTCACTGGTGAATTCTACTAAATGTTTAAAGAAGAATAACACCTATCCTTCACAAACTCATCCAGACACTTCCCAAATCCTCTTATGAAGCCAGGATTACCCTGATACGAAAACCAGAAAAAGACAACACAAGGGAAAAAAAGACTACAAACCAATACCCTGTATGAATACAGATGCAAAATGCCTCAATAATATACCAGCATACTGAAGCCAGAAGCACATTAAAAAGGTTATGCACCACGACCAATCGGGATTTATCCTAGGAATGAAGGGCTGGTTCAACATAGGAAAATCAACTGATGCAATACATGATATTAACAGAACTAATTCATCTCAAAAATAAAGACAAATAATAAGCAATTTTTTTTTTTTTTTTGCGGTACACAGCCCTCTCACTGTTGTGGCCTCTCCCGCTTGCGGGGCACAGGCTCCGGACGCGCAGGCTCAGCGGCCATGGCTCACGGGCCCAGCCGCTCCGCGGCACGTGGGATCCTCCCAGACCGGGGCACGAACCCGAGTCCCCTGCATCGGCAGGCGGACTCTCAACCACTGCGCCACCAGGGAAGCCCCAGCAATTTTTTTAAAAAATGGACAAAGAATGAACAGACATTTCTCCAAAAGAGAAAATCTGTGATAAATTAAAGACATACACAATAAACCCTAAGTCAACCACTAAAAATGACCAATAAGCATGTGAAAAGATACCATGATTGTAATTAGGTAAATGCAAATCAAAATCACAATAAGATACCACTTCACACCCACTAGAATAGCTATTTTTTTAAGAAATGGAAAATAAGAAATGTTGGCAGCGATGTGGAGAAACTTGACCCCTCACACCTTGCTGATGGGAACGTAAAATGCAGTGGCCACTGTGGAAAACAGTCTTGCAGTTGCTCGAAAAGCTAAACGTATCATCCAGCAATTCTACCCTTAAGAATATACCCAAGAGAACTGAGGACATATATCCACACAAAAACCTGTACATAAATGTTCATAGCAGAATTATTCATAATAGCCAAAAGGTGGAAATAAGCCAAATGTCCATCCTCAGCAGACGTGTACTACTTACTATAAGAAATGTTCAAAAAAAAAAAAAAAAAAGAAATGTTAATGGAGTCCTTCAGGCAGAAGGAAAATATTAGACGAAAACCTGTATTTACACAAAGGAATAAAGACCCCCAGAAATTGTAAATACGTGGGTAGACAGAAAATACTCTTATTTTTTAATGTCTTTAAATACTTGTAAATGGTTAAGATGGATGGTAATTCTATGCTAAGTGTAATTTACCACAAAAAATTTTTTTAATAAAAAAAGAGAATATTTAATGTTATAACAAAGTAATTTGGGGTTTATAACATGAAGAAGTAAAACATAACAAGAACACAAAGGCAGAGATAAGGCAGATGAAAGTATAGTGTTATAAGTGTCTCATGGTGATTAGTGTTAATTGAAGCTAGACTGATAAGTTAAAGATAAGCTGTGACAAAGTGAGAGAGTGGCATGGACACCAAACGTAAAATAGACAGCTAGTGGGAAGCAGCCACATAGCACAGGGAGATCAGCTCGGTGCTTTGTGACCACCTAGAGGGGTAGGATAGTGAGGGTGGGAGGGAGGGAGACCCAAGAGGGAGGGGATATGGGGACATATGTATATGTATAGCTGATTCACTTTGTTATACATCAGAAACTAACACACCACTGTGGAGCAAATATACTCCAATAAAGATGTTAAAATAAATAAATAAATATGATTTAAGACATGTTAAAAAAAAAGTTAAAGATACAGAAAATAAATCCTAAATAAAATTCAAAAATAAAAAAAAGATACACAAAATAAACCCTAAATCAACAAACATAAAAGAAAGGAAGGAAGGAAAGAGAATTAAGGCAAATAAGCTAACAAAGGAGATAAAATGCAATCATAAAAAACTTTCAATTACTCCAAAAGGCAGAAAAAGAGGAAAAGAGAACACATGGGACAAATAGAAAGCAATTAGCAAGATGGTTGTTTTAAATCCAGTCATATTAATAATCATATTAAAGGCAAATGATCCCAGCACTCCTGTTAAAAGGTAGAAATTTTTCGATTGGATTAAAAAAGCAAGGCCCAACTATATGGTGCCTCTAAGAAATCCAAGTAAAATACAGACACAAATACAAGATACACACTATAATCAAAAGAACGCTTGAGCAGCTAATATTAAAAGCAGACAAGGGACTTCCTTGGCAGTCCACTGGTTAAGACCTTGCCTTCCAATACAGGGGGTGTGGGTTCGATCCCTGGTCAGGGAGCTAAGATCCCACGTGCCTTGTGGCCAAAAAACCAAAACAGAAGCAATATTGTAACAAATTCAATAGACTTAAAAAATGGTCCATATAAAAAAAATATTAAAAAAAAGCAGAAAAGGTAGAATGAGTTGAGAAAAAACTACACTGTACAACTACTACTGTATAATACTTTAAAATACAGTACAATTGGTATTACATTTTCCTTAAACGTTTGGTAGAATTCACCAATGAAAATATCAAGGCCAGAAACTGTCTTTATGGAAAGGTTTTTAACTACGAATCCAATTTCTTTGATAGACATAGAGCTATTCATTCAGGTTATCCATTTCTTTTTGAGTGAGCTTTGGCAATCCATCTTTCAAGAAATTTTCCTGTTTCATCTACATTATCAAATTTATTGGCATAAAGTTATTCAAAATATTCACTTATTTTCCTTTCAGTGTCCACATTAAAAGATCTATAGCAATGCTGTCTCATTTCTGATACTGATACTTCGTGACCCTCTTTTATTCTTGATCAATTTGGCTAGAGGTTTATCAATTTAATTGATCATGTCAAAGATCAGCTTTTGATTTCATTGATTTTTCTGTTTTCCATTCCACTGATTTGTTTTTTTTGTTTCTTCTCTTCTGCTTACTTTGGATTGAATTTGCTTTTCTTTTTCTAGTTTCTTAAGGTAGAAGCTTAAGTCAGAGACCTTTCCCTTTTTGTATATAAATATTCAGTCATTTGGTGCTAATGAATTCCCCCCTAAACTCTGCTTTAGCTGCTTCCCACAAATTCTAATACTACATCTTTGTAAAAATATTTATTTTTGGCTGCATTGGGTCTTTGTTGCTGCGTGCAGACTTTCTCTAGTTGCAGAGAGTGGGGGCTACTCTTTGTTGAGGTGAATGCTTCCCATTGTGGTGGCTTCTCTTTGTTGCAGAGCAAGGGCTCTAGGCACGCGGGCTTCAGTAGTTGTGGCACATGGGCTCAGCAGTTGTGGCTCGCGGGCTCTAGAGCACAGGCTCAGTAGTTGTGGCGCATGGGCTTAGTTGCTCCACGACATGTGGGATCTTCCTGGACGAGGGCTCGAACCCACGTCCCCTGCCCTGGCAGGTGGATTCTTAACCACTGCGCCACCAGGGAAGCCCCACATTTTCATTTTATTCAGTTCAAAATACTTCCTAATTTCTCCTTTGATTTTATTGACCCATGGATTACTTTAGAAATGGGTTAATTTCCAAAATTCTTAGGGGGTTTTCCAAGTATCTTTCTGTGATTGATTTCTAACTTGCTTTTCATTGTGCTCAGAGAACACACTTTGCTTGGTTCTAATTCTTTTAAATCAGGACTTGTTTTATGGGACACAATATGGTCTATCTTGGTAAATGTTTCATGTGCACATGAAAAGAATGAATATTACCTTGCTGCTGAGTGGGGCTTTCTATAAATATCAGTTAGGTTAAGTTGATTATTAGTGTTGCGTCTTCTATATCCCTGTTGATTTTCTATATACTTCTTCTATTAATTGAGACAATGGTAATCAAATCTCCAGCTCTAGTTGTGAATTTATTTCTCCTTGCATTTCCATCAGTTTTTGCTTCATATACTTTGAAGTTCTATTACTAGGGCATAAATATTTGCAATGGTTATGTCCTTTGAATAACTGACCCGTTAAGCACAAAATGCCCCTCTTTATCAGAATAAAATGCTAATATTGGGACTTACTCTTTTCTTTTTAATTTATTTATTTTTAATTTTTGGCTGTGTTGGGTCTTCGTTGCTGCATGTGGGCTTTCTCTAGTTGTGGCGAGCGGGGGCTACTCTTTGATGCAGTCTGCGGGCTTCTCATTGTTGTGGCTTCTTTTGGTGCGGAGCACAGGCTCTAGGCATGTGGGCTTCAGTAGTTGTGGCACACGGGCTTAGTAGTTGTGGCTCGCGGGCTCTAGAGAGCAGGCTCAGTAGTTATGGCGCACGGGCTTAGTTGCTCCACGGCATGTGGGATCTTCCTGGACCAGGGCTTGAACCCGTGTCCCCTGCACTGGCAGGCAGATTCTTAACCACTGTGCCACCAGGGAAGCCAGGGACTTATTCTTAAAGACTGTTAGCAGGTGACACTGAGATAACCAGTTAACATGATTTGCCTCTTGCATGTTATGAACCATGTGTTTATAAAAGTCTTACCGTATCATCAAGACCATCTATATGCAAAACCACTGTTTTGGCACGTTTGTTTGTGGTTCCCAGAAAAAACTGAGCTTTCCTTCGACGTGAATTCATTTCATTGAAACTATCACCATCTGCCATATTGGAAGACTGAAGAATTTCATAGATTTCAGAGGCCAGCAGTTTTGTTTCTCCTGGAGTTGTAGTCCTTGAAAAGAAACATATAAATTAACAAAGTAGTCTTACCACTTCTACAGATTCTGTAATTTTATTCCTCAACTTGGCAAAACCTTGTTTTCTTCATTCTGATCTATACTTTATTTCTAGAGTCACATAGGCTAAATCTACTTAGATAAACAAAACAGTTATAGACCACAGACTGGCAAAAATGGTTATAGGAAATAAATACTCCCACCATCACTATTTTTAACTTCCTTTATTTCATAGTTCAAAGTGTCATCATTTTCATACAGTAATAAATTCCTTTCTGGAAGATTTTCAATTTCTATCTACTTAAAACCAAAAATTTTTAAAAGAATAACATAGTCAAATCAACATGATGGTCCCACTGTTGTTCTAAGTATGTTTTTCTGGTATACCTCATAGGACTAATTTTATTGCTGCCCTTCCTACGAAACAGTTAAGGGAATACCTCTATAGACACAAATCTCCCTTAAAGCTAAGTAAAATTTTGTCTTAGGCAGAATGAAATTTGCAAAAGCATATATGCAAAAATGAAGTAAAAACGATTACAAAAAAATGGTTCTGGGGCTTCCCTGGTGGCGCAGTGGTTGGGAGTCTGCCTGCCGATGCAGGGGACACGGGTTCATGCCCCGGTCCAGGAGGATCCCACGTGCCGCAAAGCGGCTGGGCCCGTGGGCCATGGCCGCTGAGCCTGCACATCCAGAGCCTGTGCTCCGCAACGGGAGAGGCCACAGCAGTGAGAGGTCCGCATACCGCAAAAAAAAAATAAATAAATAAATAAATAAATATATATATATATATATATATATATATATATATATATATATGATTCTGAAGAACCTAGGGGCAGGACAGGAATAAAGACACAGACCTAGAGAATGGACTTGAGGACATGGGGAGGGGGAAGGGTAAGCTGAGACGAAGTGAGAGAGTGGCATTGACATATATACACTACCAAACGTAAAATAGCTAGCTAGTGGGAAGCAGCCGCATAGTAGCTCGGTGCTTTGTGACCACCTAGAGGGATGGGATAGGGAGGGTGGGAGGGAGACGCAAGAGGGAGGGGATATGGGGATATATGTATACGTATAGCTGACTCACTTTGTTCTACAGCAGAAACTAACACAACACTGTAAAGCAATTATACTCCAATAAAGATGTTAAAAAAAACAACGAAGTTACTTCTTGATCTCGGCACTATATGAGGTATCACAAATATCTACGTATGTTGCTGTTCAACAAATTAATGATAAATAATTATTGCCTTATTTTTTAAAAATGCCTTTAAAACCAAAAAGAAAAAGCCAAGAGCATCTACAGATTTGGAAGCAGGTATCTTAGTCTTTAAAAAAAAAAAACCAACAAAAATTACTATTCAAATACTGTGATTCAAAACATTCAAGTACAAAAAGTCTAGAGTTATATGGTACAGTTGGCCATAAGCCTAAGAAAGACTATATAATTAAACAAGTACTAGTTGCCCTAAGCTTCTTAGTCTAGTGAAAATTGAAAGAACTGATTAATGCCCTGGATTTAGTTCAGTCTTTAAAATATGACACCCAAGAAAAGACTATCTTGAAAAGCTCTTTCATCTAAATAACTGGAATTCTGCTCTCAGTAATTTACTATTCCATAATGAAGTATATTGATTCCTCACCACTTTTTCTAAATAGTTATCTATATTGAAAATGTTCAAAATGTTATTCATAAAACACAACTGAAAGGTGAACTCTGATCTTCATTATATATCAAAAATAATTTTCATTTTGAATGTATTTCCTCACTAGTCATAAACACCAATTCACTCTAATCCTATATAGATGCTATTAATAACATTTTATACCGCCTATAAAAGCCAGTTAAGACTTCCATATACTTCATGAAAGCAGTGAATATACTATTTTAATGTTAAAGACTTGCTATCATCTTTTGAAGATCTTCACAACTTTTCCTTTAGGAGTTGGTTTTGCTTTTTTTTTTCTGTGTTGTTCACTAAAAAAAGTGTTCTTATAACATTTATGCAACTCAGAAAATCATCCTTCATCTTTCAATGCAAAACCAATCCTAACTTTAAAAGGGTTCTAAGAAGGCAGTCAGCAACTCTGCTTAGGTAACAATGAACTCCAAAGGCAGGAAAACTATGATCCTTGAGCAAAAGTCCGTCATTTACATATCATCTCTGGCTGCTTTAACCCACAAGGGCAGAGCTGAGCGCCGCAACAGAGACTGTGAGCCCAACAAAGCCTAAAATAGTTACTATCTGGCTTTTTATTTTACAGAAAAAAAGTTGCCACCCTCTGTTCTAAAAACTTTACAAAAAACAACATAAAAATCAAGGCAAAATGGAGCAGCATTTTCAAGAATCACAAGAAAACAAAAGATGAACCATGGGTGCAGTCCAGTTTTCCTTCAAGTATCAAGGTTACAGAAAAGGAATTTTAAACATGAAGGAACTCAAGGAATATTAGAGTCTTACTTGAGCAATCTACTAGAGAATTAAGCTTCAACCAACAAAGAGATGACTAGGAAAACTAGCAAAAGGACTGATGATGAGCATTTTACACATTTAACTGTAGATCTAAATTTAAAACTAAAGTGGAAAAGAGAATAGAATATATAAATGTTCAGATAAAGTAGAAATAATGCAACTTAAAAAAAGAAAGGAAAAGGGAGAAGAAAAGGGAAAAGTAGAAAAAGTCTGACTATGGGAGTGAAAAGATTACCATTAAAACCAACAAGCAAGATGGTGAAAGTTTAAATAAGAAAACAGAAAACTTAGAACATTTCTTTAAAGTATAAGTACAAAGGTAACCACTATAACAATAAGACAAATCAGAAGAAATTTTCAAGATAAAAGAAGAAAACAGCAGGCACAGAAACACAACTATTAAAATATACATGGTAATTACAACAAAAATGGGTTAAGATGAAATATATCAGTAACAGCAATAAATATAAATGGACCTAGCTCACTAATTTAGAAGATTTTTTATTTTATTTTTATTGGAGTATAGTTGATTTACAATGTTGTGTTAGTTTCAGGTGTACAGCAGAGTGATTCAGTTATACGTATACATATAGTCATTCTTTTTCAGATTCTTTTCCCATATAGGTTATTGAATAGATAAGAGTTCCCTGTGCTATACAGTAGGTCCTGGTTGGTTATCTATTTTATATATAGTAGTGTGTGTATGTTAATCCCAAGCTCCTACTTTATTGCCCCCACTAAAAGATTTTCATTTTGACTCACAAAACAAGACACAACTAAAAGTGATTCAGAAATAAAGGAATGAGCAAGTGTAGATAAGGCAAATAGAAACAATGAGAACAGGAATTGTGTACTGATATCACACAAAGTAGAATTCCAGCCCCAAATCCAAGCATTAAACATGAAAAAGGACACATTTTTTTCTCTTAAAATACATACTTCACAATGACTATATATAAGTGATGAAGACATATATACCAAACAACAACATGTATGGAGAAAGAATAAAGCAAATGTTAAAATAGTAAAACAAAGGACTTCCCGGGTGGTCCAGCGGTTAAGACTCTGTGCTCCCAGTGCAGGGGGCCTGGGTTTGATCCCTGGTCAGGGAACTAGATCCCACATGCTGCAACTAAAAGCCCGCATGCCTCAACTAAAAGACCCCCGCATGCCACGACAAAGATCTCATGCTGCAACTAAGACCCAGGGCAGCCAAAATAAATAAATATTAAAAAAAACAAAAACACAGTAAAACAAATGGTAAAATGTTAAAATTTGGGGACTACTGGTATACTTATCTAGGCATCAGTGTACTGTTTGTACAACTTTTCTGAAAGTCTGATGTCATTTCAAACTAAAGTTTAAAAAACTATGTATGTATAAACATATTTAAATGAAAACATAAATGGCGTTATGGATTTTCTTTTTTATATTTTTGAATTTTTATAAATAAACCACATACCACATACTTGTAATAAGATTTTAAAATAGTATTTTAAAGAAAATAAAATAACACAGAAGAAAGGTATAAAGAAATGAAGCACATACTTTTCATCCAAGATTTTAGCAAGAAGAATAGACCACCATTACTATGGCACTGTTTCAAAATCTAGAATTTTAGGAAGTTCTCTAGATGAAATGAGGTATTTTAAAGTTGAGATGCCACATTTTATTAAAGTGACTTTTATTTACAGCATACTTCATGTTAGATATTCACAAGTGCCTTTATAAAATACATTTTGTATCAAAAGTATTACTCCTGAAATACAAATTAACAAATGTCTTAAACTGCATTTAGATATCTTCCTAGACTGACATTTTGAAAATTCTCTTCACAAAGGGATCCAGGGTTAAAAATAAAATGTAAAAAGGTTCTAACCTCTAAGGACAAGTTTTCATTTATGGAAGATTAAAATTAGAACACAATGCCAGATTCATTTTGAGTGACAGAGAACTTGAAATTCTCTTCACAATTGAAGAACTGAAAGTAACAGTGACTTTGAAATCAATCCAACTGTCGATCTGTAAGCACCAATTTGACCTAAACATTAAGTCAAACCTGCTGTTGAATAACTTGCTAAAATCTCAGCAAAATTTTGTAGCAAAAAATAATTTGGTGATAAAAGGGCAAAAATTTCAATACACAGAATTTTCCCTATTTTATAAAACATTGCTCTCTGCTTCTCATGTTAAGAATAACCTCCACTCTCCCCACCTACTTCTGCTTTCTGGTTTCCCCTTTGATCACTCCAGATGAAGGTTTCTCTTCAGTCAATAAAGCAGCATCCCTCCACAACAGATTTTCTTTGTTCTATGGGTCTCACTGGGGTATGGTAAGATCCTTTTGCTGCTTCCCTAGTTGTATAGTTCCACAGAATCATAGCTAAATCTCCCCCTAACTCAGTACTCCTAAACAGAGAGAAAAACTGATACGAATCCCACCCTGACTGCCTAGCTTTCATGGGGCAGCCACATCAATGAAAACAATTGGGGTATATAATTTAGATCTCTTGTGCTATGGCTTACCAAGATGACCTATATAAGAATGGAATAGTGGTAAATCAGTCATCTGTATCTGCCAACAAAGACGTCAAAATGCAAAATAATGTCTGAAGAACATATGTCTACAGTGTCAAAACGATTATGCATATATAAAACTCACCCTGCTCTATATGATAAAAACTTTTCCTTTTGATTTTTTAAGAATTTTTAATACAGGTACCCAAAAGAAAAAAGTAAATAAGGAGAAAATAATAATGCCAGAGCAATCTAATTTCTTAAAAAAGGAAAATGAGGGACTTCCCTGGTGGTCCAGTGGTAAAGAATCCACCTTCCAATGCAGGGGACTCGGGTTTGATCCCTGGTCAGAGAACTAAGATCGCACATGCCGCGGGGCAACTAAGCCCGCATGCCACAACTACTGAGCCCATGTGCCACAAACTACAGAGCCCACGTGCCCTGGAGCGCCAGTGTTCTGGAGCCTCCTCGCCACAACTATAGAGACCATGTGCCCTGGAGCCCTGCACCACAACTAGAGAAGAGAAAACCCGTACGCCACAACTAGAGAGAAGTCCGCGTGCTGCAACAAAAGATCCCGTATGTCTCAACAAAGATCCCGCACGCCGCAACTAAGACCCGACGCAGCTGAAAATAAATAATAAATAAGTTAAATGAATAAATATGTAAAAAAAGAAAATTATGTCCAAGCCATGAGATAATTCACAACACAAAGCTAAACATGCTGAACCAAAACCTGATTCTAATACTTCAGTCTTAATGTTTACAAGCTAAAACACATAGTTTTATTGACCTTCTGATAACAGTAACTGATAAATTCTAAGATGATTATTTTAGTAAACAGAGGTGACTTTTAAGAAAGCTTGAAAGGTAACCTTCAAATCTGAGATCTCCCACAGCCAAATGAGCTGGAAAATATATACAAAAATTATTACATCATATCTCCACTTTTGAGAGGGGTACAGGACCAAATTATAATGGCGTATGCAATGAATGCATACCTGTTTTACTGCTGGAGGAGCCAGCAACGATCACCACAGTGTCCTAAAAAATATACATCATTTGTATTAAAGAGAAGCTGCTTGTGGCAACCGTGGAGACCCACTGCTTGGATCTCCCTTTAAGAAGGAAACCTGCCCTTTGGCTACAGGGAGTAGAATAGTAGAGCCACCAGCAGTAGTGGCTTTGAGATCTCTCACACCATTCAATCCTTCATTCCAAGGCCTGACTGTTCCCAGGGAGACCCCACTCAATGCCTGGGCAGCAGGGGCACAATAGGGCCTGGCCATTTCTGCCCAATGCAAGACTGATCTACAGGGTAATCCTCGCTTTGGAGCTCCCCCTTGAGCTGTCAGATTTGCATTGCAATCTGAGACTCTCCTTGCCCCATTCGGTTTCCTCTTCACTTTCCTTTTACAGATGTCAGATCTGCATTGCAGTCTAACGACTATAGTCCAATCCTTCTTCATTCCCTTCTACCTCTACAGACGATATCTCACAATAAACCTCTTCCATTTCTAACTCCATCTCAAGATCTCCTTCCCAGATGACACTGCAAGATAATGACCTGAACTGACACAATACTTCTCTTATAAAGATACAAGTTGTTGGTCTTCCCTGGTGATGCAGTGGTTGAGAAGCCGCCTGCCAATGCAGGGGACACGGGTTCGAGCCCTGGTCCAGGAAGATCTCACATGCTGTGGCGCAACTAAGCCCGTGTGCCACAACTGAGCCTGCACTCTAGAGCCCGCGAGCCACAACTACTGAGCCCACGTGCCACACTACTGAAGCCCACACGCCTAGAGCACGTGCTCCACAATTAGAGAAGCCACCACAATGAGAAGCCGGCGTACCACAACGAAGAGTAGCCCCCGTTCGCAGCAACTAAAGAAAGCCCGCACGCGTGGCAACAAAGACCCAACACAGCCAAGAATAATAAATAAATAATAAACTAAATAAATTTATTAAAAAAAAATACAAGTTGTCTCCCTAACGTTAAGATGTTACGGAAAACCCCGAACTTTTTGGCCAACCCAATATTTTAGATGTATCTCTCACTTACAGATACACACATATATATGCACATACCACAACCTTAGCCAACCAAGCTAAGAAATTGTTTTATAGGTTAAATCTACAGTACCTCTAAAACTTGCTCTAAATGTTTAAAGCTCAAATTTGAAGCATATTTTAATATCAACATTAACTTTACATATAATTTCTTACATTTTAAAATTTTTTACCACGTATTTTCAGCTTCAATAACCAAACCTGTTAAAGAAATACACAATCTTAAGTTCATCATATGAATAAAATAATCCTACAGAAGGCTCCATATTATGCTTAATCCTGTCACGACTTCCAAAAGAATATGCCAGTTAAAAATAATTACATGGGGGCTTCCCTGGTGGCGCTGTGGTTGAGAGTCCGTCCGCCTGCCGATGCAGGGGACCCGGGTTCGTGCCCCGGTCCGGGAAGATCCCACATGCCGCGGAGCAGCTGGGCCCGTGAGCCATGGCCGCTGAGCCTGCGCATCCAGAGCCTGTGCTCCGCAACGGGAGAGGCCGCAGCAGTGAGAGGCCCACGTACCACAAAAACAAAAAAAAAACAGCTAAAGAGGGCTTCCCTGGTGGCGCAGTGGTTGAGAGTCCGCCTGCTGATGCAGGGGACACGGGTTCGTGCCCCGGTCCGGGAAGATCCCACGTGCCGCGGAGCAGCTGGGCCCGTGAACCATGGCCACTGAGCCTGCACGTCCGGAGCCTGTGCTTCGCAACAGGAGAGGCCACAACAGTGAAAGGCCCGCGTACCGCAAAAAAATAAAATATAAAAAAAATAATTACATGGCATTAAAACATACTAGGAACAAGAACAATGCAACCTCATATTTTATACAACACTTTAGAATTTACAGACCATTTCTACACCTATCATCCCACTGAATCGAGCACTTTTGACGTTGTTACTGCAGGTGTATGGATAAGGAAACTGAGGGTCAAAGAGACCATTTCTCTCAAGTCAGAACTGCAATCCAAATCTTACTAATGCAACTGACCTCAAACCATAGGTAATGATTAATACAATTGATGCCAGTCAATATTTTCTAATATTTATTCCTAACTGATCACCTGAATAAAAACAAAAAAAACCCTTCAGTCTCTAACTTGTCATTATTAAAGATCAAGACACCTATCGGGGTAGCATGATTAAAAAAAAAAGATTATTAAAATAAAATTTATCTAGAAGCCAAGAACACTAAAAAAAAAAAAAAATACACTGCCTTGGAAGTCAGTTTGGATGGCGGTCCACTGATATAATTTAACTTACAGTGCTTGGGAATTATAGAACTTTTGTGAGCACTCAAGCCAAAGAAACTGCAAGTTTTAAAAATCAGTATATTAAATGGTTATTTATTATAGTCTTAAAGGCAGTCATGTCTTGAATAAGATCAAGATACAAAGTAAACTAAGATAAAACCTCAGAAAGCATAGTTTTTTGCTTTCAGACACAGTGGAAATAACAAAACACTTAATCTTCAATTTCTAGCCTTCTACAAGGAAATCAGCAAGGCCTAGGAAAGGAGCAAAACCAGACGTTCCCAGAGGCAACACAGCTGAAGGACTACAGATAAGAAACTCAGCCTCTGTAATTTTCTCACCCATAAAACTATTATCTGTCTAACCTACCTCAAAAAGCTGTAAATAGCAAAATGAGATGATAGATATAAAAACCTTCCTAAGGTGAAAGGTACAACTAAAAACCACCCATTTGCTAGAATTCAAATTAAATGGCCCTAAATCTCTAAGAGACATCGCAGTGATTCTCAGGAAAATCTCACCAAAAGCCCTTTTTGTCATGATACAGATCAAGGTTCTTTCGAGTAAGACTGTGAGGAAGTAAGAAAAGAATTATGTACTATACTATAATGCTGCACATTTTCCAATGCCACCTGTGTTGCACTACTAGCAAATCCATTTATATCTACTTCACAAAACTTCATACAAGGTAGGACTGTTTCTTTTTAGAAATATTATTCATAAGTACAACGTGTATCAACATTTTAAATAAAATTTGAGCATTTTCATAAGGACTACTGTTAATATCAACGTTTAGAAATAATCACAACACTGACCATCAGAACATTTTTGGACATATAACCCACGAAAGTATGCCGTCACATTAAGAGTACAAATTTCAGTAAAGTAACATGACCCACTTTTCTACTCCATTAGGAGACACTATCTATTGTACTTACTTCTGTATAACACTTTGCAAGCTTAGCATCATACCCAGCTCTCCTTTCATCTTTTCTCTGTTAGCACGGCACTCTGCCAAGTATCGAAGAGCCTACAGCGAGAGCAGGAATAGGTCAGTCCACATGCCAGACTACTCAAAATTAAACCCACTACTAAGCTACTGCGAGAGGAAAGAGTGAAAAACAGGGCTTTGCTTTTAGAACCAATTGGTTTTGAATGTTTAGAAACTCTTCTTTAAATGTGATAAGCAGAGCAGTCCTCTAGGGGACAAAAATATTCCTTTGAGCTGCAGTAGCTGAATCTGCTCTTTGAAATGAAGGTTCCCAACTTATCTGCAAGGTCAAAATTAGGCTGTTCCGGTTTCATTTTCACCACTTCATCTTGACAAGGATACAAGGAACTATAGTCCATTTATTAATTTCAGGGAGCAGTCCCAATAGCCATCATTTCCCTAGGTGCTTTTGACATATTAACTAAAATAAACTGCTGAGAGGGACAAAACATACAACCCCCTTTATGGAATGAACTGTTTCTAGTTTTATAAAACACCTTTAAAATGACTTTTTTTTTTTTTAAACTGAAAACCAAAAGACGAACTCACTCTCACAAATTCCTATTCTGTGAAGTTAACTTTTCTAGGATGCTTTTCTCTTAAGATTTAAAGTACATTTTTGCAAGTATTTCCTTCACATGCTGATTCTTGAGGGATTTTATTAGCTACAAACTTCCTAATCTCTGATCATTCACTGCAGACTTTAGTACCTGATTCGCAGGGAAATACCTCTGTGAACTACACCATCCAAAGCTGCCCCCTCAGTTCACTGACCTTCTCATTTCCTACTAGTTCTCTACACTACATTTCCAAAGTGCCTGGTCCTTACCAAAAATGGTACTATCCATGAAATCACAAATCCAACAACCTGTCTCTGACTACAATCTCCTATCCTTTCTGTAACTAGTCTTACCTTGATTTTCACTTTGGTCCATATAGGATTAACTGCCAAGGGAACTGCCCTCCCTTCATAAAAAAACTAACAAACAGGACAACTGGATGAGAAGCTGCATAGGACTGGAATCCCTAAGAGAAATGATGAGGCAGATCCTACAACTGCCCCATCTTACTGCTTTGGAAGCAGTTCCAGACTGCAGCACAGGGAGAAGGACGCCCAGTGAAGTCCTGGGGTCTTGCCAAGCTAGGGAGACAGAGATGAGAGCTGGGGAGGTTAGGGTGGAGTAGTATAATAAAAAAATACATGTCTGGTCTTCGTCTAGTCCCTGGCATAGAGTTCCTAAAACCCTTGGAATTTTTTGATAGGAGTTTGTTATTCATAAGGAGGCCCTTCAGATCACACTTGGGTGAGTTCATGTTAAAGAAGTGAGTTAGGCTATGTCCCCTAGATGGCCTCAGGAGGCAGCTCCTCACTACAAAGACCAAGTGATTAGAGGGTGGGAACTTTCAGCCCCACCCACTGACCTGGGAGGTAGGGAAGGGCTGGAAATTGAGCTCTATAAAAACTCTTGAACAAGGAGATTCAGAGTTTCTGGCTTGGTAAATACATCCACCTGCCAGGGTGGTGTGCCCCAACTCCACAGAGACGGAAGTTCCTGTACGCAGGACCCTTCCAGATCCTGCCCTATGTGCCTGTTCATTTGTATCCTTTATAAAAATCTGGTAAATGCAAGTAAAGTGGCTTCCTGAGTTCTGGAGCCATTCTAGTAAATTACTGAACAGAGGAGGAGGTCACTGGAACACTCAATTTATAGCTGCTCTGTTAGAAACATGGGTGACCTGATACTTGCAACTGGCCTTTGAAGTGAAGGCAGTCTTGGGGAACTGAGTCTTAAACCTGGGGAATTTGATACCTAACTCTGAGTGGTTACTGTCAAAATTGCATTGTTGGTCACCCAGCTGGTGTCCACAGAGGACATTGGCTGGTGTCAGAAAATACCCCAGGCAGCTAGAATTTGCAGAGCAGAGTAACAGAGAGGAGGGATCAGCACAGCAAGACAGCTCCAGAGATCTACAGAGGGGTGCCCAAGAATCTATGGTTGAATACTGACTTGCACATGCCTGGAGTAAAAGACCAAAGGGCCTGGGACTAAAACCACCAGAAAGTAGGGAAAACCATTCCTGGACCTCACACTGGGCTGAGAATAGTCTGTGACACCACCAGCCAGCAGTGAAAAGACCTCACAGTGCAGGAGGAATCAGGGTGAATCCTCAGAAGAGCATCCCGTTAGGAGTCTTGGAAGGATCAAACTGATCCCAAGTAACTTAAGGGCAACCAAGAATAAAGTTGAAGAATATTTATAGGGACACCAAAACCTCCAAAGCCCATACGATAAAATCTGTGATGTCTGGCATCTGATTAAAAACTACCAGACACGAAAAGCAGAAAAATATGACTTATCATCAAGGGGAAAAAAAAAAATTAATAGAAACAGACCAAGATATGACAGAGGCAAAATGAGAAATAAAAGCATTAAAATAGCTATTATAATTATGTTCCATATGCTCAAGGATGGGTAGAAACACCTAAGTATCGTGTGAAAAAAAATGGAAGATATTAAAAAGACCCAAATGTAACTTCCAGAGGACAAAACATAATGTCTAACATGAAAACCACAGTGGATAGGATTAACAAAAGATTAGGCACGATAGAAAAAAACATCAGTGAGCTTTAAAATGCAGCAATAGAAACCATCCAAAACGAAGGACTGCGAGAGAAAAGAAAAAGACTTAAAGAAAAAAAAAAGGAACAGTGACCTGTGGGACCACATGAGGTATCTAAAACACATACAACTGGAATCCCACGAGAGGAGTGACAGGGAAGAGACAGAAAAAACTTGAAAGAATGATGAATCACAATTTCTCAAAATTGATGAAAACTGTAGAACCAAGACCAACAAATCCCAAGCAAAACAAGAACAAAACCAAAACGCAAAGAAAACCATCCATATTAAGCACATTATAATCATTTGCTGAAAACCATTGATAAAGTCACAAAAGAAGCCAGAAAAAGGCTTATATATTATATGGAGAGGAACAAAGGTAAGAATCACAGCAGTCTGCTCATTAGAAATAATTTGAGCCAGAAGATAAAACAACATCCACAGGACTTCCCTGGCAGTCCAGTGGTTAAGACTCTGCGCTTCCAACGCACACGGCACAGGTTCGATCCCTGGTCGGGGAACCAAGATCCCACATGCCACTCGGTGTGGCCAAAAAAAAAAAAAGAAAAAAAAAAATGAAACATCTTGTAAAGCACCAGGGGAAAAAAGCCAAGAGCAAAACTGCATTACAGGGCTTCCCTGGTGGCGCAGTGGTTGAGAGTCTGCCTGCCGAGGCAGGAGACATGGGTTCGTGCCCTGGTCTGGGAAGATCCCACATGCCGCGGAGCGGCTGGGCCCGTGAGCCATGGCCGCTGAGCCTGCGCATCCAGAGCCTGTGCTCCGCAACGGGAGAGGCCGCAACAGTGAGAGGCCCGCGTACCGCAAAAAAACAAAACAAAACAAAACTGCATTACAAAAAACGTTAAACTTCTTCAGGAGGAAAATAAAAGACACCAGTAGAAATACAAATCTGTATTAAGAAATGAAGAAGGGCTTCACATGCCGCGGAGTGGCTGGGCCCATGAGCCATGGCCGCTGAGCCTGCACGTCCAGAGCCTGTGCTCCGCAACAGGAGAGGCGGAGAGGCCACAACAGTGAGAGGCCCGTGTACCGCAAAAAAAAGAAATGAAGAACACCAGAAATGGTAAATATAAAATACACTTGATTTTTAAATCTTTAATCTCTTTAAAATAGCTTAGAGTAAGAGAAAAAAAATACTGTAGATTTTTTAAACATACACAGAAGTAAAATGTGTGACAAAAAATAGCACAAAGGATGGGAGAAGGAAATGGAAATATATGGTTGTAGGATTCTCACATTATACATGAAGTAGACTGTAACAAGTTAAAGATGTATAATGTAAACCTATAACAACCACTAAAAAAATTAAAAACAAAAAGGTATAGCTAATAAGTCAACAGTGAAGATAAATGAAATTATGAGAACACCAACATATTCTTCAACCTCTCTGGGAACTCTGAGCCCCTGGCTCCCTCTACTCTCTCCTTACTAGGTCCCTCCATGACTTGACTTCTCTTCTTATTTAGCCCAGCACCTACAGTCTACTGTTTCAACTACTCTCTTGCCAAAATCCTAAACGCCCTTAATTACCAACTTGCCTGGCCAAGAATCAACCTCAAACAAATCCAACTATCTGGCTCTCAGGGCCTATGGCAGGCCTGAACCAGGGTGAAAAAGGAGTTTCATAAGCTGTAAGCCTCATATCAGCGTTACCAAACTAAGCAGTCCCTCAACGCTTGTGAACAATCTCACCATCGTCCTCAGTTAGCAACCTTTCCCATTTTCTGTACCAACTGTGAGAGCCTTCTCCTCAAACCTTTCCCACTTCAGCAGCCCCTTGCCTTCTGAATTTAAATAAGTTCAAGACTAGTCTATTTAGAATAAACAACCCCCTTCAACCCCAAGTCTCTGTCAAGAGACCAACACACTCTCTCCTCTCACCCTTATTCCAATTCTCATTGAAATAGGACCCAAACTAGGGGCCACGCAAATTTCCCCATTTGTTACTACTGTTCACTCATACCAATGTCTGTTTTGCCTAAATAAACGTCATTCTATGAAAGTAAAATAGGAAATCTGTATTATGTACTTTGATTTCTGAAAAGAAACAGCCTATATTATTTTTCTGTATGAACTTGTGAAATTACACTAAATGGGAATTGATCATGGGTCCTTAAGTAAAGGACAATGAGTTTAAAATTTTCTATGACAGTAATTTTCTTTTTAAACTTTTTGCTGTGAAAATTTTCAGAAGACACAAAAGTAGAGAAAATGTGTGGTGACCCCCATGTATCCATCATTCAGCTTCAACAATTATCATCCACTAGGCAATCCTGTTTCATCCATCTCCCCCGCTGCTAACCACACTGGAGCATTTTATAGCAAATCTCACAGAACATATAATTTCATTTGTAAATACTTCAGTATATCCCCAAGAAGTTAATGTTTTTTAAAAAATTAACTTAGTGATAATACTATTATAATACCCTGCAAAGCAATAAGTGGTTCTTTAATATTATCTACTGTCTTGTCCACATTCATTTCAAGTTATCTAAAAATATGTTTATGGTTGATTTGTTCAAATTGGGATCCAAGTCAGGTCCACATATTATACCTGGCTGATATGTCCCTTAAGTCTCTGTAAATCTGTAACAGTTACTGCTATGCCTTTCGCACACCCCAACTGCCTTTTTAATGCAATTTATTGTTCACTGAACTGGATTATTTGTCTTCCAGAAATTTTCACATTCTGTATTTGCCTGATTGCTTTGTATTGTTCTTTATCATGTTTCTCTAGCCCCCACATTCCTCATATATGGTAGTTCCTGTGCATTATTAGCTATTATCCTGTATATTTTCTCTTTTCTTCTCCTTTATCTTTCCTTCCCATCTTGTATTAAAACAAGTGCTACATCCATCTACTAATGAACAGATAAACAATCTGGCACACCTATATAATGGAATGAAGGAACCATAAAAAGGAATGAAGTACTGATACATGCTACAATGTGGATGAACCTTGAAAACATTAGCTCTGTGAAAGAAACAAGTCACAAAGACCACGTATTATATGCTTCCATTTATATAAATATATACAGGCACTTTTGCCAGAGATATACGCAAATACAAAGAAACAGGAAGTCACGGCTGCTTAGGGAAAGAGGGTGAGGCTGAGAAACAATAAGAGCAGAGTTTCTTTCTGAGGTGATGAAAATGTTCTAGAATTGATGGTGGTGATGGCTGCACACTCTGTGAATACACTAAAACCCATCGAATTGTACACTTTAGGTGAATTGCACGGTATATGATTACATCTTAACAAAACTGTTACAAAAGAAAAACAAAACCATAAGTGCCTCTTTGAGTGTCTTTCTGTACTGATATAATATAATCCTTAAGACTTCTTCTTAAGTGAAAAAAGGAAGTTGCAGAACATTCCATGCATGTAGTATGCTACCATTTGTGTCAAAGAATAAAAACAATATAGTATGCTACCATTTGTGTAAGAGGACTACACGTACATGTTTGCACATACAGAAATACATACAAACTTACTATTATTTGCTCTACACTTTTAACTTTTTACACTTTAACTTTTAACTTTTTACACTTTTAACTTTTTACCACGTCATCTAATACTTTTTCAAATTCTCCTTAATTTCAAAATTATAACACTGAGACTGAAATTACTAAAGGCAACTTACAAGCAGAGCCGAGTGGACGACAGGGGGGTTGGGATGGTCCATAAATAAAATAGGCCGGGCAGACATCCCTGATCCTGGACAATGGCTCTACGGTTTAATGGATCTGCTGCTAGATCCCGGAGCTGGTTAACTACCGAGAGAGCATCAGGTTCTTCATTCATGGTGGAGGAGGACGAATTCATCTTCTATGCCATACACGTGAACAAAATCTTCTTAAATTCTGTAGAAATGGTTGGCAAAATTAGTTCTAGACTGGTGAGGCATATTATGGCATTTGTTAAGTAATCAGAATCACAGCACTTTCAGAAAGAAACAGATGAATCTAAATCGCAAAAACTTAAGCATTTGGCAATTCCAGTCTGAGAACATAGGAAGCTAACTAACAACAACAAAAAATCAAGTTATTTATGTGTGCACAATGTTCAAAGAACACGTCATCTTCATTATTCCAATAAACTTTTTAGCAATACATATTTTAACACCGAAGTACAATAAACAAGATCTTTACAGTTCAAACTTACAACCTTTGCTACACTTCTCAAACTGTAACTGCCAGTGTTTTTTTCCTCTAGAACACTTCTGGAGCCTAAGACAAGTGTCTCCGAGAAAAGTGGCTGGCTGACAGCTTTTTTTCTAAATCATCTGTGAACAAAACCCAGTTTACTGGGTTTACAAAAGATAACATCCCTTAAGAAGAAGGAGGGAGTCAAAGAAGGTCATGAACAAAGAAGCCAAGAAGGGGATCTTGCCCTGTGCCTCAGGCCAGTGGAGTCTGCGAGATCAGGGTGGATCTGAACCGAATCTAACCACACCTGTCCGTCCCTAAGTGGTCCAAACTCAGAAGAATGAAACAGATTTTGAGGTGAGGTATTTCATTTGGCAGATAAGGAAACAGTCACAGAGAAGTTAAATAATTTGCCTCAGGTGACAAAAGCTAGTTAGTATAGAACTGGGCTGAAAGCTTATTTATTATCTCCTAAACTGGTCAGCAGTCGTTCCACTTCCCATACCTTCCTTTTAAACTCAGCATACCTTTTCCCCACAAAAGTAAACAAGATATTTTAGAAAATGTAACATAATAAACATACAAGCAGAAATACAAAATAACAAGGAATAATTTTCACAGATGCAGAAAGTTAAAAATAGTAACTTCCATTAACCAAGTTACACAATATATTTCTTATTAGGAAGAATATAAAGGTGTTGGGGGAGGAATTCCCTAGCGGTCCAGTGGTTTAGACTCGTGCTTCCACTGCAGGAGGCACAGGTTCGATTCCTAGTGGGGGAACTGAGATCCCATGCCATGCAGCAGGGACAAAAAAAAAAAGAATATAAAGGTGTAGTAAATACTTTCCACAAAGTAATGAGTTAGTTTTAATGCTAATTTCAAAAACCATGCCAACTGGGGGAGGTGGGCTGGGAAATTATTCTGTAACGCCAGACAGCCTACTAAAGTTATTTGGGAGGAAAAAGGTAATAAAGCTGAAACGGTCTTCCCATATATTGAAATATACAAAGATATAAAGAGTAAAGCAGTAGTACGGGGTGGGAGGTAGTTGAGAGACACTTCTCCCAGGAAAGCTGTTTATACAGTCCATCTAAGAAAGCAGGCTCTACGTGAATCAGACCCTGGCTCCACCACTTGGTAAGTGTGATTTTAGGCAGGTCACATAAACTCTTTGTCTCAGTTTCTACATCTGTAAAATGGGATTAGTCATAGCAGCTATCAAATGGTTTATACTGTCCAGATGAAATAACCAATACACGTAAAAGGCTTAGGTGACACATTCTAAGTGCTCAATAAATAATGGTTGCAAGTTACATGGGGTCAAAAATCAATGAAAAATAGTAAGATTATTCAATAAAGGGTATTGGAATAACTTCTAAGCAATTTAAAACCACTGCTAAGATCTTTAACTCGTAACACATGGGGGAAAAATATCATATCCCAGATAAAATACTTTAAAAGTTAAATTTTTGAAGTTTTCAAGCAAGCATAAAATAAAGGACTCAGAGAAAACAAGGCTTCAACAGGATAGTATTTGGCAGATAATCTTCTCAAAATGAAAATATAGTTACTTCAGCAATTTTAAAAAGGATTTAACAAAAAAGCAATAGACTGAATACTGTACACAGAAATAAGACGCAAGGGTTTGCCTCTTAGGTGCTTCTATTATCAACATCCTGAATATTGCTGTTTACAAGCCAGTTATGCATCATGAACTTTATGTGCTGTCACCAGCACAAATCCTGTCAAAAATGAAAATTGCAGAACCAATCACTGGCCCAAAGGTCCAAGAACCAAATACCCAGAGTAATGGCCTTTTGCTTACAACACTGGCCTTGAAACTGGAGCGCTCCATTCTCATCTAAGGAGTACTTAGAGAACCACTCAGTGGGAATGATTCTGAAAGTTACAGCCTTTCCTGTTCCTTTGAGATGAACAAAAGCCAAGAGTTAAAACTTCTAACCTTATCAGCCCATTCAGAAGGAGAGGGCTCAAATTAGGATCTGCCCAGGAAAATGTAGGGAATAACACAAGGTATACCTTTTACTTTCTCTTTTGTTTAGTTCAATTCGGGCAAACAAATCCTTATGACAATGAACGCACCCCAAACTTTAACAGGCACTCTGATCACCTAAGGGATCTTATTTTAAAAAGCCAATTCTAATTCAGTAGCTGGGGTGAGGTCTGAGAGTCTGCAGTTCCAACAAGCTCCCAGGTGAGGTCTATGCTGCCAGAATGACGCTTTAAAAAGCTAGGAGTTAAGTGATAGATGGGAGGCACCTGTAATTAGGTAGCTGCCTGATTTTCTTTCAGCCAAGATGTACCATTCAACTCAAAGAATTATTTAGCTCTCATATACAGAGTTTAATATAAATACACAGAGCTACACAACCACAACTTAAATCCATATTCAGTTAAGCGAGTTTTTTTAAAAAATAACGTAAGCAGTGACATCAAATTTCGGCTTGCCCTTTACTAGCAACTAACTCTTTGAGAAGTTGGGTTACCTCCTTTGAGCCTCAGCTTCCTCTCATAATAATCCTGAGTGGTTGTCAGGATCAAATAAGAACTTCAGATGGTGCTAACAGTACCAGCAATTAGCAAACAAGAACGATACTTGATCCTGTGGGAACCTCTATTTGGCCACGTGTTGGGGTACACACATAAGTACACTACCACGAAAGGAAGTGCTGTAGGCACAACGCCCCCAAGAACTGTTTTTAAAATACAGAGATGTGAACGCTGGTCTCGCTTGAATGAAGCCGAACCCAACCATGTCCTTCTGCTCTTAGTAGACACGCAGGAGCATAAAGCTAATAGAAAGTTAGTAAACAACAACCTGGAGAGATGAAGAAGTGAGATGACACCCATTAATAATGTTAGGGTTTGTGAAAATCGGACGTGCAGGGGACGGGGAGAAAGTGAACAAAGCTAACATTTTCCCAGGACACGTGGGAGCAGAGCTTTTAAAGCGCCTGGAGGGACGCACTGCCTCAAGGCAGGCAGCGCGCCCCGCCCAGGCCGACTGGCCGCCTGCGTGCAGGTGCCGCTTTCTGCGGCCTTCCCGGCTCCACCGCTTTGTCTGCCGTCGCTGGACCCTACTTACCGCTCCAGCGTTCTAGGAATCCGGAGCCTGCTGCAGCATCAGGGCCACACCGACGGATAACGTAGAGGAAACCCAGCAGGCGCGGAGCGAGTCCCTCCTTTCGCAGACGCGGCCTCGGCGATGACAAACGACCCTACTGACTTTAGGAGCCAAAAAAACCTAGGACGCTGGCAGGGAAAGGCTTTACGGACTCTCCCCCATGACCCAGCCACCTCGGCCGGTTTCTGCCCTCCCATTGGCTAATACCATTCCACAGAGTGTAAGACATCCAATCCACGAAGGCCTTCTTAGACTAAAGCGTTCATTGGTGAACAAGGAAATGCTCGAAGCGTTGAACAGGAGGGTCTAGGGAGAACCCGGGAAGAGTGAATTGGACCAAACGACTCTCCGTCCATTAAGCGCTAAGCAATGGAACGTGGTTCCCTCTGAGAAGCCGCCGCGCTTTCCCGACTACAATTCCCAGCGTTCCTGCGGTAGAGGAACCTGTCCCCTGCGGCCTTCAAGAAATTCAAGTTGAACGTACTTCTCTAGCAACTCTTTCAGTTCCAATAGGGCAGCTTTGTAATATTTCACTGGCTTCTGTGAGTCTTAATTCAGAATCTTTTCAAATTTTTTTCTTTTTACTGAGGACAGTAGCACTGTCTTCGTAGAAGCGCGAAGGTAGCAAAGTACAGTTTTTTGTTTTTAAATAGAAACTTCTTTTTGGACTTTTTTTTTTGTAAGGAAAAAGAGCCTTATGATCAGGGAAATTTTCTTAAACTCGTGAAGAAGTATTTTTAAAACATTGTCTTCTATTTAGTTTATCAAAGTAAGGGTTTAAATTCTGTTTCTATTCATGGCAGTCACTGAAGTTTTTGTTCTGTTTAGGTATACGTTTTATATTCTTTTAATATATCTCTAAATGTAAGTATAATTTAAATCCCAAGGACAGTCTGATTATAATTCTTCCGTTGCACTCAATAACCTCACTGAAAAAATTCTGAATTCTCTTTCACAGTTTGATTCTGCCACGTACTTCCTATATTAAGTCCGAAGGAATTTGAGAGGCCTCTAATGGAGAAAGAGTGTGAGTGAGTATAAATATCCCCGGCTGTACAGTTGTCTCTCCTAATGTTTCTCCAATACTTTGATTCGTCTGTAAGTGAATTTAAAAACCAAACGGTTACTTCAGCCCAAATTCCTTGCCTTCACTTGTTCTTCGTTATCCTTCTCTTCCTCCTAATAAGCTCAAGCAAAAAGGGGCAAAGTTGAGTAGAAAAGATCTCTTTCACACCGTTTGACCTATAGCAAAAACACATCTGGCTGGTTTCTACTTTCCAAAGTCACAAGAGAGAGTGGTAGTAAGTGAATATTGAATCTAAAATAAAAGGAGAAGAGGATGGTGGCATGATGTCCAGTGATAGAAGCACCAGCCTCATTTGTAAAACTCAGCCAGACCAATTAACTGCTGGAACTGAAAAAAAAAAAAGAAAGAAAGAAAGAAATAGGAAAAAAGGAATCGTAAATGTAGAAAACTGTAAAAAATATAAGAAGTACAAAGGGCAGAGTCAGGTTAAACATAGCCCATTTGACTGAGTAAATTAAACTTTGTTCAGTATTGTTATCAAAAACAATAACCCAGGGAAATAAACTTGCTATTTTTGCTGAGGTTAATTTGTATATTAGAAAAGGAAAAGTCGTTTGGGGTTTTCCCAACTAATTATTGATATAGGTTTTTGGCACCAGTCAGAATATATGTTCAATAGAGTTTTTTACTTTTAGAAGTTCACAATCTAAAGTTAAATATAGTCACACTTCCACATATATACAATGGAATATTACTCAGCCATAAAAAAAGAATGAAATAATACCATTTGCAGCAACATGGGTGGACCTGGAGATTACCGAACTAAGTGAAGTAAGTCAGAGAAAGACAAGTATCATGATATTGCTTATATACAGAATCTAAAAAAAAAAAACAAAAGACAAATGAACTTATTTACAAAACAGAAACAAGACTCACAGACTTAGAGAATGAACTTACGGTTACCAGGGTGGAAGGGTGGGGGGAAGGGGTAGATTGGGAGTTTGGGATTGACATATCACATTGCTATACTTCAAATAGATAACCAGGGACTTCCCTGGTGGTGCAGTGGTTAAGACTCCACCTGCCAATGCAGGGGACATGGTTTCGAGCCCTGGTCTGGGAAGATCCCACATGCTGCGGGGCAACTAAGCCCGTGCACCACAACTACAGAGCCAGCACTCTAGAGCCCATGAGCCACAAGTATTGAGCGCACGTGCCACAACTACTGAAGCCCACACACTTAGAGCCCGTGTTCCACAGCAAGAGAAGCCACCGCAATGAGAAGCCCGTGCACCACAACAAAGACCCAACGCAGCCAAAATAAAATAAATAAATTTATTTTTTTAATTTTAAAAAATAGATAACCAACAAGGACCTACTGTAAAAAAATAATAATAAAAATATAAAATAATAAAGTAAAAAAATAAACATTTGTAGCTGGACATAAATAAATAAATGTAGTCACACTTCTGACTTTACAGTATCAAAAAGACCAATTTCTTCCTAGCAAACTGCCATTACAGAGAGTAGGTGACTGACATTAAAAAGCAGGGAATGAAAAAAAAAAAAAAAAAAAAAAGGGAATGTTAGGGAAGGTGGGAGGGAGGGAGACACAAGAGGGAAGAGATATGGGAACATATGTATATGTATAACTGATTCACTTTGTTATAAAGCAGAAACTAACACACCATTGTAAAGCAATTATACTCCAATAAAGATGTAAAAAAAAAAAGCAGGGAATGCATTCACAAAAAATAATTACCAGTTTCATAAGCACTATGGATTGTAAGCCACAGGAAAGTCTTTTAAGGTTTTAAGAATTTATATCCCCATATTAAAAATGTATGAACTCAACACCAGTGAAGTTATACTACCTGCCATTGTGAGTCATTGCTTGTGTTTAACCTCAGGCAGGACACAGCTGGAATGTCAAGTTTCTCAATGGCTGTGTTGCTTAAGACACATGAATCACCTAATGGCAGTTTTATTAATTCAATTATTTAACAAACATTTTTGGAACACATACAATGTGCTAGAGACAGTCTTAGCAATGGGTTCAACGATGAGGAAGAATATAATCACTGCCCTCAAAGAGCTCATGGTCTAGTGCAGTGGTTTCCAAAACTTTTTGATCAAGCATCCCTTTCAGCTTAAAAAAAATTTTCTGAGCACATAGCTCTGATATATGTATATGTATTTATTTATTCACAGATGCTATACATATACTGATGTAGACTTTAAAATATGTCAAAATAGAAAATTTTAAAGGATGAGAAATAATTATAAATAGAAGCACTGAATATAAAATTGTATCCATTATTACCTCATTTACCAAAATATTAAATTCCAGGTGGATTAAACACTCAAGCGTAAAAAATAAAATATTAAAAATCCTTTAGGGGTGCTTCCCTGGTGGTGCAGTGGTTGAGAGTCTGCCTGCCGAGGCAGGGGACGCGGGTTCGTGCCCGGTCTGGGAGGATCCCACATGCCACGGAAACGGCTGGGCCCTTGAGCCATGGCCGCTGAGCCTGCGCGTCTGGAGCCTGTGCTCCACAACGGGAGAGGCCACAGCAGTGAGAGGCCCGCGTACCACAAAAAAAAAAAAAAAAATCCTTTAGGAAAATTTCAGAGACTACAGCAAAGAAGTAGGGGAGACCTTAAACGAAAGTGGGAACCAAGAAATTTTTATAAAAAAGAAGAAATGGTCATATTTGACTTGTTTTAAAAAACATTTTTTTTGGTATGGAAAAAAGATACATAAGCAATGGCAATGATAATAGATTTGGGGGTAAATTTGCAACTCGGTGGGCAGATAGTAACATTCAAAAATTGATTACAAATTGGAAGTTCCCTGGCCATCCAGTGGTTAGGACTTGGTGCTTTCACTGCCGTGGCCCAGGTTCAACCCCTGGTGGGGGAACTAAGATCCCACAAGCCACTAGGCCAAAAAAAAAAAAAATTGATTACAAGTTGTCAAGGGCGTAAATAACCCTATGGAAATTGGGTTAAGAATATAAATTGGTATTTAATCAAGAGAAAATCCATATGGCCAATAAACAAGAAAAGACATTTAAATTCACTTGTAATAAGGGAATGCAAATTAATATAACAATGGGAATAATCACTTGATGCTGATCAGGCTAACAAAAATCAAAATAACACAAATTTGCTGGTGGGGATACTGGGTAGGAAGAGGACTCTCAGGTAATGCTGTGAAAATGTAAATTATTACAGCGTTTTAGAACACAATCTAGAAAAATCTATTATTAAAAATAATTCATATTTGATACAGCAATTCATTTCTCAAGAATCTAAACCACAGAAACAAAAAGCACCGGTATATAAAGACAGTAAGAACAAAGATGTTTATTGCAGCATTGTTCATGTTGGAACAACAACAAAAAAAAAACCCTGAAACAACACCAACAACATCCAACATCAAATGAATGCATATCAATAGTGGAATGTTTTAGTAAATGATGGTATAGCTAAAAAACGTGGACCATTATGAAAACTATATTAAAAGTCATTAAGAAAAGGAAATTAGAGCTCTAGGAAAAGACACAATGTTTAGTAATAAAAGTAAGATGCTTAAAATTATATGTCGTATGATCTGATTTTTGAAAACAATAACAAATATCCTACACATGTTTATATATCTTTATATGTTATTGTGTGAGCATGGAAAATATAGAGAGATATAATCTAGGTTTTCATCATATATTACATGAATAAATAGCGTAGGATCTGGGGGACTAGGAACCCACCACACCAAGAAAAGCCAAAAATAAATAAAGTAACTTTGGGAATTCCCTGGAGGTTCAGTGGTTAGGACTCTGCGCTTTCACTGCAGGGGGCCCGAGTTAGATCCCTGGTCCTAGGAAAATAGGTTGCCACGCGACACGGCCAAAAAATTAAAAAATAATAAGGTAACTTTACTAGGGGGTTGTAAATGTAGTTTTATATATAATGCATAAATTTGCATTAAGTAAAATCATATATGTAATAAAGTGTATCTGTGTGTTAGGTTAAAAGGCAAAAGGGTATTTAGCAGTTCCAAGGAGCTATTGTACTTTTGTAAGTATGAGAGTGACAAACTGGGGGTCACCAAACAGTCTGAGGAAGATACATAGGAGGCGGGAGGCTGGTGGGGCAACCAGTGAGCCCTACTTAGTGCCTCAGTGTCTGTAGGACCTAATTCAAAAAAGCTACATGGTGCCGTATGGTTCAGACAAATCTGAGTTTGCTTACTTGCTGGCTGTATGACTTTGTACTAGTAGTCACTGCTGCTGAGGACCTCAGTCTCTTCTAAAAAACAGAGATCATGGCACCTGCCTTCCAAGATTGCTGTGGAAATTAGTTAAAATAGTGTAAGTGAGAGCACCCACAGCAGTATCTAGAAGATGTTCCATAAATGTACATTTAGTGCCATGTCTCTCTGTAAAAAATCTGCTATCTAGAAAAGATCTGATGAAAGCTAATTTATAATGATAAAATTCAAGAGTGCTTGAATACTGGGGGGAAAAAAAGAAATGTCACTGGTTACCTTTAGAGAATTTGAAGGAACCAACTCATTTTTCTGAAAACTGCTAAATAAAGAGAGAATCAAACCAAGCATTAAATTTGCCTTTCTTAAATGTACTACACTTCAGTGTAACAAAATTGTTGACATGAGATTATTCTGAAAACTGGTAGCTATTAAGAAACAAGCATCAACCTGCTTTCCTTTACAAACATGCCTCAAGGTAACCAATTAGCTAACAAATGAAAAGGGATGATAACACATCCCTTTGTGTTACTGTTCTGCAAACCATAATCAGATCACGGATCTAGGCAGTGATCATCAATAGCTGTTAACGTTACAAAAAGAAGCACATGAACATTATGTAGCTTCTGATGCAAGAATACACCACCACATATGAAGTATTCTTGCCAAAAAATGGAGCCTGAATCAGATCAAGCCTTTATATCTAATCAGCAGTTTACAGAAAATAAAAGAAGACAAAGGAATTGTTAAATGTCGCCATAGGAATGCAATCGGCAGAGTCCTGAATGTGGGAAATTTCTATGGGACAAAATTCTCAGTTTCTTCACTAAAACAAAACAAGAAATAGTGGGGTGTCGGGGGTGGGGTGAGGGGCGTGCTATGTAGATTAAAACAGATTTCAGCGACTATCCACAAAATGTAATGCGTGGCTTTGTTTAACATTCCAATTCAAAGAAACCAACAATAAAAAAAAATTAAAAATAAATGAGACAACCAGGTAAATGTACACACTGAATTGATGACATTAAGAAATAATTATTAATGTTCCAAGCCTGATAATAGTATAGATATGTTTTTCAAAAGACTCCTTCCTGGCTCTTTCGCTGCCAGGGGCCCAGGTTCAACCCCTGGTCAGGGAACTAAGATTCCGCAAGCCACATGGCATGGCCAAAAAAAAAAATAAAAAACAAACAAAAATAAAATAAAAAGACTCCTTATCTTTTAGGGATACACACAGAAATATTTATGTTTGAAATGACATGCCTGAGATTAGCTTCAAGAGAATCAAAGAGTTTGCTTGTATGAGGCCTTGTGGTTTATTCCCTGGCATCACCTCTAAACAAGAAACAACAAAAAGAGTCAAAGAGGCCAAGAAAGAGCAAAGGTGAAACCAGTAGGAATAGGTGGCTGGTTGTTGAAGCTGTGTGATGGATATATGAGGATTCATTGTACTGTGCTTTTTACTTTTGTGTACGTTTAACATTTTCCAGAATTACAATTTTTTTAAATAAATAAATTTATTTATTTTTGGCTGCGTTGTGTCTTCGTTTCTGTGTGTGGGCTTTCTCTAGTTGCAGTGGGCAGGGGCTACTCTTTGTTGCGGTGCATGGGCTTCTCATTGCAGTGGCTTCTCTTGTTGTGGAGCACAGGCTCTAGGTGCACGGGCTTCAGTAGTTGTGGCATACGGGCTTCAGTAGTTGTGGCTTGTGGGCTCTAGAGCACAGGCTCTGTAGTTGTGGCACACGGGCTTAGTTGCTCTGCAGCATGTGGGATCTTCCCGGACCAGGGCTCGAACCCGTGTCCCCTGCATTGGCAGGTGGATTCTTAACCACTGCCCCACCAGGGAAGTCCTTGCAGGCGGATTCTTAACCACTGCGCCACCAGGGAAGTCCCCAGAATTACAGTTTTAAAAACAAAACCATTTAAAAACATAAATAAGAGCTCTGTGGGTCAGTGTCTATCCCAAAATCTGGTTTACAGAAGGAAATATCACAATCTCTGGAACGCAGTGACCTTTTGACCTATTTGGATATACGTCTTTAAGGATTTACTGTACATCAGATCGCTTTGTACACTGATCTGAGAAAAATAGTTTCAAGGCTTAGAACTACCAAATTTATCCAATAGTACATGATTAAATCACAATAGCTTAACAAATTCTTCATTGGACACTGTGGTAAAACACATTCGTTTATACTGAGATTTACATGACTGAAGCAGATTTAAACATTATTCTCTCTTAACAATACCTGCCTTGAAGCCAATAGCCCTGACCTATTAGGCATTAACCGGCATCTTCTGACTGTCCCCTAATGTGAGATCATGTTGGCCCACCAGTTAGCTCTGACCAGTAGTCCTGCAGCTTCATCTCTCCTACACATCCAGCCTCCCTTTGTCTTAAAGTGTCCCTCACATGGGTACTTCGCTGTCCTACCCAGTGGTCTTTTACCAGCTAGGTTTTCCTAGATTCTAACTCAGGACCTCTTGAGGCCCATTTCAGTGTGATATATTTTTTATAGACAGGCAATCAGAGCTGTCAAAAATCAGAACTAGAGAAAGGGTCTCGATTTCCAAATAGGGCTGTCCTTAAACCTAATATGAGAAACAGACTGATGGACATATTTGGACATTTGTCTGTCCCTTACTTTACTAATATCAGGGTCACAATCATATGAACTGACTGTTTGTCCTTCATGGTTATTATTAATTGGGCCCTTGTGATAAGGCATGCATTGCCCTTAGTATTTTATAAATGTTACACAATCAGTCTTCAGGGCTACCCTTTGAGGGTGACTATTTTCCCCACTGTCAGGAGATGGAGGTCAGGAAATTGAGACCTGCGGAGACTTACAGTTGGTAAGTGCAGAGGCGTATTTGAATATAGGTCTGTCGGACTTAGAAGCCCACAGTCTTTCTACAATAGAATTCTGCCTATCAACCAAAATGAACAAGTGGGAATCTAACCTCTTGTTAAATCTCTGCGAGGAAACTGGCCCACAACTGGCCTTGGTCACCTTTCTATTGCCTAATATACACTTAATAATGATAAATCTCTTTGCCTAAATAACAGCATTATAATCGTTTAATTTCCTGTTAGGAATCTGGAAGCGTATAAAGGTCAAGGGACTTTTTCAAGCCTGTATGTTGAGTAAGAGAGAACTCTGCTGTTTTTTTCTCCCCTATATAATAAATACTTCAACTAGCAGATGAAATTTCAGTTATTCTGGATTCTGCCAAGAAAGCTAAGCCATTAATTTGGGTAAAGAATTCCAGGATCAGATACACTAAAAAGAAAAGTCTATTGTCTTCTAAAATCCCCAAATGGATTGCCCTGTAACCTTCTACATTTTAAGAATTAGCTATACAGAACAACCACCTAAGTTTCTGGGAAGGAGCCTGGGTATATGTATTTATTTTTTATTTTGTAATTTATTTAATCTTATTATACAAGTTAACACATATTAAATATGCAAAAGTTATTGAAATACAGAAAAGAATACAGAAAAGTAAAACCATAATTCTACCACCCAGAGAGGAATACTATTGACATTTTGTTATATATATCCTTCCAAAGAGTTTTCTATGCATATTCAATATATTCGTATTTGCTTTTTAAATCAATATGGAATCATATTTTATACATTTTTAATTAATCATGGCTCTCTATGGGTATAGGTATTTT
This sequence comes from Phocoena sinus, assembly GCF_008692025.1. Classification (NCBI taxonomy): domain Eukaryota; kingdom Metazoa; phylum Chordata; class Mammalia; order Artiodactyla; family Phocoenidae; genus Phocoena; species Phocoena sinus. The sequence continues at coordinate 11,422,180 of NC_045779.1, forward strand.
TAAACAAATTCCAAAGTGAAATTTAAGAACCACTGATCTTATGGAGTCAGAAATTGTATTAGTTATCTATTGCTTCCTAACAAATTACTCCAAAACATAGCAACTTAACACAATAATCATTTATTATCTCATAGTTTCTGTGCATGAAGAATCCATGTGTGGCTTAGCTGGATGTTTCTTGGCTCAGGGTCTCTCTCAAAGCTGCAATCAAGGTGTCAGTGGGGCTGCAATCATTTCCAGGCTCAAGTGGGAGAGAATCTTTTTCCAAGTTCACTCATACGGCTGTTAGCAGGATTCAGTTTCTTATAGGCTGATGTACAGATGGTCAGAGGCCTCCCTCAGTTTTTTGCCATGTGGACCTCTCCATAGGACAGTTCACATCATGGTGGATGGCTTCTCAGAGTGAATGAAGGAGAGACCAGGAGAGAGCAAGCAAGATGGAAGCTACAGTCTTTTTGTAACCTAATCTTGGAAGTGACGTCCCATCTTTCTTGCTGTAGTCTATTCGTTAGAAGGGAGTCACTAGGTCCAATCCACCCTAGAGGAGAGGAAATTACACAAGAGCATGAATACCAGGCAGAGATCTTTGGGGGCCCTTTTAGAGGCTGCCTATCACAGGGATATAAACAAAGAATTAAAAAACAAGGCAGCAATATATGTGCACCAGGAGAGGTTAGATTCAATGATATCCCAGGAGCAACTAGTACACCCAATGTCTAGATTTTGATTTCTAAATACCATTCCAGGACTCCTTGAAGAAATGGAGAAATGGCTGACTCTAATGCTGGGGCAAGAAAAGTACAAGATCAGCCTGGAGCCTCTTGTAGTTCAAGAAAAAAGATGATGATCAAAAAGCAAAAAAGGGGCTTCCCTGGTGGCGTGGCAGGGAGTCTGCCTGCCAAGGCAGGGGGATGCGGGTTCATGCTCCGGTCTGGGAGAATCCCACATGCCGCAGAGCGGCTGGGCCCGTGAGCCGTGGCCGCTGGGCCTGTGCGTCCGGAGCCTGTGCTCCGCGACGGGGGAGGCCACGGCAGTGGGAGGCCCGCGTACCGCAAAAAAAAAAAAAAAAAAAAAAAACCAAAAAAGGAGGGACTTCCCTGGCGGTCCAGTGGTTAAGACTCCGTGCTCCCAATGCAGGAGCAGTTCGATTCCTGGTTGGGGAACTAAGATCCCACATGACGCACAGCACAGCAATAAATAAATAAAAATAAATAAAATTTTAAAACGCAAAAACGGCACATGAGCCAACCTAAGAGAGCTTCCAATGGTCACGCTAGAACAATTTGAGCAACAAAATAAAAATCATATATAGAATATAAAATGAAGTATAAAATAAATATACATGCATATTTATAAACAAATTATTGAATACAAATAAATAAATGGGGGGTGGGGAGAGAGATGAATCTTCTTTACAGAAGAATTCCAAATAATTTGTATAGATATTCTACTCCAAGGGGTGAAGCTTAATCTCTTACTGTCCTTCAGTGTGGGCTGGATTTAGTGACTTGCTTCCAGAGAATAGGGAAAGAGGGGAAAAATGCCCCTTTACAGTGGAGAAGCTAGCAAACACTACCATGGTCCAGGTGATTGGGGTTAACATCAGCAGTAATTAAGTCATCATGTACCCCTGATGTGATGTGCTGAGAAGGGCATTCCACCCATACGGTATTTTTCCCAAAATTTATAATCCCAGTCTAATCATGAGAAAAAAAATCTGACAAATTCAAATTGAGGAACACTATACAAAATACCTGACCAGACCTCTCAAGACTGTCGTGGTCACATCAAAGTTATGAAAAACAAGGAAAGACTGAGAAACTCTGACAGACCAGAGCAGTCTAAAAAGACATGATGACTAAATGCAGTGTGGCACCTTGGATTCAATTCTGGAACAGAAAAAGGATTAGTAAGAACTGAGTTAAGTCTGGAATTTGTACCAGTGTTGGCTCCTTAGTTTTATAAATGTATTATGATAATGTAAGACGTTAGCATTAGGGGAAACTGGGTGAGGAGTACACAGGAACTTTTTGTACTCTTTGCAAACTTTTCTGTAAATCTAAAGTTATTCCAAAATAAAGTTTATTAAAAACAGAAAGTAAAGCATCCTACTTATAATTTTTTTTTTTGCGGTACGCGGGCCTCTCACTGTTGTGGCCTCTCCCGTTGCGGAACACAGGCTCCGGACGCGCAGGCTCCGGACGCGCAGGCTCAGCGGCCATGGCTCACGGGCCCAGCCGCTCCGCGGCATGTAGGATCTTCGCGGACCGGGACACGAACCCGTGTCCCCTGCATCGGCAGGTGGACTCTCAACCAATGCGCCACCAGGGAAGCCCCCTACTTATAATTTAAAAAGTGTGATGACTGAAAGATTTCCCCCTAGGTTAGCTTCTGGCTGAGCACATTTCAAACTCTCTCTTCCACCAGCTAAATGCTTCTAGTGCTAGGTGCCACGGGACACATCCATTTGTGAGATGGAATAAAGCACGGCTAGGAGTATTCCTGGAAGCCATTCCAACACCGGGAGAGTCAGCAGTAACTTAGGGAAGTAGCTCAAATTCATCTCAACTCTTTTTCCCTCACCCAGATTCCCCAAATGCCCACGGCCACTCCAGCGTACCTAGGATGAAGGGAAATGTGAAGGAAAGGAAATTGGAACGGAAAAAAAGCCTTAACCAATCCCTATTGAGGAGAGCTTTAAGACATCTTCCTTTTAAAAAGAGTCGAAAGCTACATGTGATAAGGTGAACTCGGTGCTAGGGGCCCACCTTGGGTCTTGGAAAGACCTGTTGCAAGTCCTGGGGCCCGGGCAGAAGCTTCATTAGCTTAGCAGAGCTCCACCCTGGGAAGATCTCAGGAGAAACAGGTGAACTTTGTCAGAAATGCCGCCATGCTTTGCCCCGCCCCTTTAGCTCAGGAGATGCTGCTCTTTCATCCCAGCCCAAGCATTAACTCTTTCTGGATGTGCTGAGAACCCGGGGCAGGCGTAGGCAGGTCTCCCAGGCCCCTCCATGTCTCTATTATAACATTTGGTTATATAAATTAAGTTTGTTGTTATCCTGTAGGCTCACTGAGGGCGTGGTTCAAAGCTTTTTTAAAATCTTCGTACTGTCATAGTGGGCCCCAACAAGCCCTTGTTGAGTAAATGAATTAATGCTCTTGCTGAAGGAGGGAAGCCCTCGCCAGGGAGAGACTGGGGGTCCCAGGATAAGAACATCGGCGCTACGCTGTCTGCAGACTGACCTCTGGGATCAATTACAATGGGAGGGTAAGAGATGCAACTAATCAAGCCAATCAGCAACAGCCTCTTGAAAGGCCATACAGAAATAGGTTTCTCATTCTACCTGTGAATCTTTTATCAGTACTACACACGTTACCATGCTTAATATATTGTTAGCTATAAATGTAATAATCATATTTTCATGACAGAATGATTTGCAATCCAGAGTGTCCTAGGATATTAAGCTCTTAAAAACCATGTGTCCCAGCTATTAAACAGATGCTGGAACTGAAGACTCAGTAAAGTAAAATCGTCATCCATCAGGCACTTTGTACAACCCCACACCCTCACTCTCTCTAAAGACAAACACACCGGGGATACAAAGTCTGTAAAAGGCAGCAGAAGATAAGCCGGGTGAGCACAGGTCCCTACAGCGCGGGATGAAAAAGCTCCACACTGGTTAGCTTAACAAGGGCTTAAGATTCACAGCTTCTTTCAAGGTAATGCACACTTGCGGCTACATTCATCATGTGATTCTCCCTGGACGCCTAGATCTTCAGGTTTACAAGGCACTTCCCAGGGCAGGGAAGTGAAAACGAAAAGCAAGGCGCACGAGCAAGCGCACGCCCCAGCCGAGCCCAGCGCGTGCGCACACTGCGAAGGGCCTCTCCAGGCGCTTCCGGCGGTCGTCTAGCTTTCCGCTCCCGCTCTCAGTGCCCGCCTCAGGGCCGGAGGAAACCGCTGATTGGTCAGCCTGGTCCGGGCTCGGGGCGGAGGTCGGGTGATTGGCAGCAACGCCCCGGGTCAGCCAAGCTGGAAGCCGGAGTTGCTGTAAGGGGTGCGTGGCTGCCGCGCGGCTAAGGTAAAGTGGGGCTAGCGACTCTGGAAAGCGGTCGGCGTGGGGTCGAGGAGGCGCCCCCGGGCCAGACGGCGGTGGGAAACCCTGGTGACAGGGTAGGCGCTGAAGGAGCCGGGCTCGGGCTTGCGGGGAGGCCGGCGGGCTCCGCGGACCGGTTGGGTGTCTGTGCCGCTGCTGGAGGGAGGCGGAGAGGATCTGGGGCAGCCAGGGTGGCTGAGGACCCGGGTGGGGCTGGAGCTTAGGCGGAGCAGAGGGAATTTGGCCGACTTGCCCCGAAGGCTGGCACTCACCCACCCCGCAGCTGCGCCTCCCCGTCCCCGGGCTTTGGTCGGTCGTCTGGAGCCCGCAGTTGGCCCGCCGGCCGTCTGGAAGGCCCTTGGCTGCGGTTCCCGTGGGTGTTGCTCTTTCCCGGGACCGGCGGCCGGACTTGGCGGGCGCACCTCCCGGCCAGGCCTCGGGGATTCGGAGGGAGGAGCACGCCTACCGGGCGGCCGGGGAGATTCAACCAGCTTTCCCTGACTGGCGTTACCGTTGACTTTCCGCCGCTCAGGACTTTCCCAATGTCTTCCTGACCAGGACCAGGATTTGCATTAAGCCCCAAGGGGAAAAAACAAAAATCGACCTTTGGACATTTAAAAACACATTTTTTTATGGAAATCTGCAAACTCTACAGAGGTCGAGAGAATAGTGTGAAGAACTCGGTGTACCCATCACTCAATTTAACCAATTCAACAAGTATCATTACATGGCCAGACTTGCTCCCTCTCCCCGGTTTATTTTGAAGTGTATTCCAGACATATTTCATCTCTTTTACATATTTCTCATGATCAGTAATCATACTTTTCCAGTCATTTGCTTTCTAGAGAGGTTGAGTACAGTGAGGCACACTTGAAGGCGTAGACAGCGTTAATTTAGTTTGCGCTGCAAGAATGTGGGCAGTTCTCTGACGGTGCAGTTTCATTACCTGGTGCTCAGCTTTTCAGAATCACTGAAAACAAAGGTTTTCAAATAATCTAGTTTTGTCTGTAGCTTTACTGCTTTTGAGTAGCATTATGTATTGATTATTTATTAAAGTCTTTTTTGTATTGATAATTTATATTTACCGAGGTTTTGATATGTATGAAGCACTGTGAAATTGTTTCCACCTATTCATTTAACTTTTACAACAGCTGTGTGAAGTAGGTATTATCCCATTTTACAGGTGAGGGGAAAAGAGGCTTAGAGAGGTTAAGCAATTTGCCTGTGATCACACTGATGTAAGGGGCAGGGGGCTGAAATTTAGGATGCTGACCCTGGTCACTGCAAAGTTCTTGCTCTTTTAACCATAATTGAATGTCCTAAGAATTGTGGAGTAAATTAACTGCTGTGGGAAATTCTGTTGAGCTACAAATCCATAATGGGGGGAGAAAAAAAACCCCTGGGTATTTATGCGTACAGTAGTAAGCTAGGTATTTTTGTTTCTTTGAAACCATAAAAGGTTAATACAATTGAATTTAAAGTTATGAGCAAAGTATATAAGTGTAGTTCAGTAAATAGAATTTAAAACATTTATTTTATAGAATATGTCCAGTTAAAGAGGAAGGGAAAAGGGGAAAAAAAAATATGTATCAATGAATAATCGCTACCTCTTTCGGCACTTAGCATATACTGGCAATGTATACTGGATACTTTAATCTGTAGCCCTCATCTTTTCTATCTTATATTACTTCTTAGAGAGCATCTTCATCTTCATCCAAGTAGTTTTAGAGGAGTAAGGTCTAGAAAGAGACAGCTGGACTTGTTCGGAGGACAGCAGAGAAGACCTGTTAAACTGGAGTTTAGGATTCCTACTGTAGGGGACTAGTTCAAAAGTCTAGAAGTAAGGTTAGACTCACACATAGAGGAACTTGAGTGCCAAGTTGAAGGAGTTTGAATTTGAGCAAAGAAGTGACATGATCACAGTCTCATAAGAAGATAGTGAGCTGGCCCTGTCAAAAATGGCTGCACCTGAGATGTGAAGCAATTAGTGAATTAACCTGGTGGAAATAGAAGTTGGTAACTGGTGAACGTATGGATATAAGGAAAGGAGTGGAGGAAAAAAAAAATACTCTGAAGGAGAGGAAGAGGGACTTCGCTGGCCGTCCAGTGGTTTAGACTCCGCACTCCCAGTGCAGGGTACAGGGGTTCCATCCCTGGTCAGGAACTAAGTTCGTACATGCCCAGTGGTGCAGACATTTAAAAAAAAGAGAGGGGAAGAGACAGCATGGCACAGTGGTGCAGCAGGTTCTGAAGTGCTGATAAACTTCAGTTTCTACCCCTTTGTTTTCTTGGGCAGTCTTGGTGATGAGTGTTATTCCTATATAGCTGCTTTTTGAAATGTTAACTACTCAGCTGTTCATCTGTTCTTTTATGTTTATTTACTGTTGATACAACTTACACAATTTAGGTAAGCAACAAAAAGTGATACTGTAATCTCACCGTGTAATGATGCAGAAGTGCATAAATATAAAGAAGAAAAGGTAGAGAATTCCCTCACCAGGCCTCAGACACAAGCAGTGTTAAGCTTTGGTATCTTTTCAAATCTTTTCTTTTGTGTACATGTGTACATAAAATATCTGTTTCACCACTATTTCTATGCTTTGTTTTATATTTTAAAAACAGAATCACATATGTGTTAGTCATTTAGATTTTTATCATGAAATCCTTTCATGTATAGCTTTTTGTTTTAATGGCCATAAACTTAGAATAAGTATGTTGAATATAACTATTTCCTTATTGATGGACATTTAGTTTGCCTCTAGAGTTTCTCTTTTACAACTGATACTTCAGTAACTACCCTTACTAGCTTTTAAAAACTGAACACCTTTCTTGAAACTAACACAACATTGTAAATTAACTACTTGAATTAAAAAAAATAAAAAGTATTGTTAAAATTTGAAAAAAAGTGAACACCTTTACTTATGAAGGTATAATTTACTGAATTTTTCCATAAGGGAATTTTTTAATACACATAATATGTAGGGGACAGTAATTATTACACAACTTATCAAAATCACGTTTATAGTGAATTTTCATCAATTTGCTTGGCCCAAGGAAGCACTTTTAGTTAGTGAAAAATATTATTGACTTCCAAGTAGTGTGAGTATTTTTTTCTACTGATGTCCAGGACCACTTAAGATATTTGAGCAGTCTTTTCGAAAGATTGTTTTAAAATTGATGCCAGGATACTTAATTCATTTGCATGGGAATACTTAAAATAATACTTAAAGGAAATTCCTATCTCATTCACAGGAGGGTTATATGTCAGAGATCCTCACATGAAAATGGCACATCTTTAGTTCAAATGGAAATATAAAGCTACCTCTAACTTCTTTTATAGCATACGGAGAGAAAGTTAACTTCTAAAAATGTTACAGAAAATGTCCTTTAGAAGTTTAGTTTCATATCTATAGCCCATTAACTTGAAAGAATTTTCATCAAGTTTTAATTAGGTTATGTTCTTAGGTTTCTTATCTAAACAGCTTTTTCTTTTGTTTTTGAGAGATGTAGTACAGGTCATGAGATTTATTAATTTGTGGACTGAAAAAAGTTAAACTTATTATATGTCAGACTCTGTGCTAGGTACTGGGAATGTAGCAGTGTACTTAATTTGTATGAATAGTATAGAATATTAATTCAGAATATTGCCAGTAAATTGTACCCATAGGTTGAGTACTATGTCAATGTTTTATAGTGTGGTAAGTGTTCTGACTTAAAGTCTCAGCCCAGACTGACTTGAAGTATAGCAGTGGTCACTAGACTTGAATTTCAAGTTTAATTTCCAGAAACGGTAGGGCTTTGACAACTTTTTTTTTTTTTTTTTGCGGTTCGCGAGCCTCTCACCGTTGTGGCCTCTCCCGCTGTGGAGCAGAGGCTCCGGACACGCAGGCTCAGCGGCCATGGCTCCGCGATCTTCCCGGACCGGGGCACGAACCGTGTCCCCTGCATCGGCGGGCGGACTCTCAACCACTGCACCACCAGGGAAGCCCTGACAACTTTTTATTATAAGTAAGCATTAAAAAAAAAAATCAAAAGTAACACTCATCTACTGTCCCCACATCCTAAAAGAAATAGCATTTTAATACTAAAAACATAAGAAGGACATATTCTCAAAATAAAGGACAGTAACTTTTTTTTTTAACATCTTTATTGAGGTATAATTGCTTTACAATAGTGTGTTAGTTTCTGCTTTATAACAAAGTGAATCAGTTATACATATACATATGTTTCCGTATCTCTTCCCTCTTGAGTCTCCCTCCTTCCCACCCTCCCTATCCCACCCCTCCAGGCGGTCACAAAGCACCGAGCTGATCTCCCTGTGCTATGTGGCTGCTTCCCACTAGCTATCTACCTTACGTTTGGTAGTGTATATAAGTCCATGCCTCTCTCTCGCTTTGTCACAGCTCACCCTTCCCCCTCCCCATGTACTCAAGTCCGTTCTCTAGTAGGTCTGTGTCTTCATTCCTGTCTTACCCCTAGGTTCTTCATGACATTTTTTTTCTTAAATTCCATAATATGTGTCAGCATACAGTATTTGTCTTTCTCTTTCTGACTTACTTCACTCTGTATGACAGACTCTAGGTCTATCCACCTCATTACAAATAGCTCAATTTCGTTTCTTTTTATGGCTGAGTAATATTCCATTGTATATATGTGCCACATCTTCTTTATCCATTCATCTGATGATGGGCACTTAGGTTGTTTCCATCTCTGGGCTTTTGTAAATAGAGCTGCGATGAACATTTTGGTACATGGCTCTTTTTGAATTATGGTTTTCTCAGGGTATATGCCCAGTAGTGGGATTGCTGGGTCAAGGACAGTAACTTTAAATTGAATAAGTTTTTATTTTTTACTTCATGGTCCTTATTTTTCTTTTGCATCATTGTTTGCAGCCAGAATGTAGACTGTTGTTTGGGATGCACTAATATGGTTTACCTGATCTCTTAGTTTTCTGAGAACAGGAAACCTTATTCCAGTAATTTAGCCAACCAAATAACTAAGAATGTTCTATTAATCTTTTTAGACTCCTCGGACCCCAGAATGAAATGGTCACACTCTTCTGTTACATTGTAAAGATAATTAAATGGCCATTTCCTTGAATAGTTCCAAAAGACCTTATAAAAATAAGCCCCATGTACTGTTGTAGCTTTTAAAGTTTTTGGAATTTTAAGTTTAATGACAACTTTGGTATCACTGCTAACAGGTTTATTGTGAAACTATTGCTAATAACTTTTTTTATTATAAGTATCTCAAAAACATACACTGCGTTAGTTGAAACAATATTATGTTGTTTTATCTTTGATTTGATTGCTCTATACTTTAATTGGTCTACCTGCACACACATAGTTTCATAGTATTTGTGGCGGGAAAAGAAAGTCTGTTTTCACAGTTTTATCTGTTTCTCCTTTACTCTTGGTTTTCTCTTCTACTGCCTTGCCAGCTACCCCACCACGCTACTTCTGCATGATATTTCTGTATGTCTGGTCTATGCTAGAGTAGGCTCGACTATAAGCCTATACCATCATCATATAATCCTAGAAGTTAAATTTTACAAACACACACACATATACATACATAAAGAACCTAGAAAACAAAGTGCAGCCTGATTCTTAGCTATCTTTTTTTTTTTTTTTTGCGGTACGTGGGCCTCTCACTGTTGTGGCCTCTCCCATTGCGGAGCACAGGCTCCAGACGCGTAGGCTCAGAGGCCCTGGCTCACGGGCCCAGCCGCTCTGCAGCATGTGGGATCCTCCCGGACAGGGGCACGAACCCGTGTCCACTGCATTGGCAGGCGGACTCTCAACCGCTGCGCCACCAGGGATAGCTATCTTTTTTTTAAACCTGTTTTCTTGTGAAGTATAACACACACAAAGTGTAACACAGAAAGATGCACAGACATAAATATACAGCTTAATAAATGATCACAAAGCAAATATCCATGCAGAGACCACCCAGTTTAAGAAATAGAAAGTTGTCTGCCCTCCAGAGACCCCCTTTTTTTATTTATTTATTTTTTTTGCGATACGTGGGCCTCTCACCGCTGCGGCCTCTCCCGTTGCGGAGCACAGGCTCCGGACGCGCAGGCTCAGCGGCCATGGCTCACGGGCCCAGCCGCTCCGCGGCATGTGGGATCTTCCCGGACCGGGGCACGAACCCGCGTCCCCTGCATCGGCAGGCGGACTCGCAACCACTGCGCCACCAGGGAAGCCCCAGAGACCCCCTTTATACTCCCTTCCAACTCTTAGCCACCCCATCCAAAGGTAACCACCATTGTAACTTCTTACACTATAGGTTTGTTTTGCCTTTTATGATTTTCTTCATGCCTTTAAGATCTATAGTGATGTCCCTTTTTTCATTCCTTATACTGGCAAAGTGCCTTTTCTCTCCTCAGTAAATCTCATTAGAGGTCAATTCTTTTTATTAGTCTTTTCAAAGAACCAACTCTTGGCCTGGTTATACTTCTCTGCCTTAATAGTTCTCTGATGCTTTCAAATAGATGATTTTAAAAATATTGTCCCCTAGTTTACTTGTCCTCAGTGGGAGGAGGGTTTGTCTGAAATTACCTAGTTCACCTATAAATAGAAGTAAAATTCCTCTTAAGATATCTGTTTGAAATTGAGACAGTATAGAAAAGGTACTGGCTTGGGGCTTAGATGCCTTTCATTTAATATTCACATATTAACTGAGCAACTGTTATATCCTATATGTTGTGCTACATGCTGGGGTCACTGTGATGAATAAGATAGAGTCTTTGCACTTAACGGTGATTGAAGTGCCATGGAGGAGGTAAGCAGTTTAGGTACATTGTTTTAATACACTATGTAAGAGAATACATACAGGAGGGCCCTAATCCTGGTTGATCAGGAAAACCCTCTTTATGACCAAATCATAAAAGACCTACTTTGGTAGTGAGAATGGATAGAAAGGGATAGCAAAATCAGGGGAGGGGGTGGTGCAAATAGTGTAGTTAATAGATTTTTACAATAGTATAGACTTAGAAGAGCAGTAAGGGCAATGGAAATGGAATCTGATATATTTAGGAAGCAAAATAGAACTTGATTGTAGAAAATGAAAGAGAAAGAAGGAATAACTGACTAGGTGTGCCATTTTCTGAGGTAGGGAACATATAAGCAACAGATTAAGGAGGAAAGTTGAGGAGTTCAGTTTCAGATTTCTTTGGTTTAAAAGAAGATGGGAGAAACCAGAAGGCAGCATGTGATTGAATTTAACAGGGCAGAGGAAAGAGAATCCATGTAATACAGGATGGAGCTGATGTAATGAGACCTGTGGGTTGGGGGCAGAGGGGGGTATAATCCTGAGCACTTAGTTGGAAGGAGGGACAAGAGAGAATGGGGGACAGACTTGGAGGGACAGAATAGGTGTGGATGCAGAGATGCTATGTGTATGGCATGTGGCGTGGCAGGAAGTTGAGGGATTTTGTGTCAGAAGACTTCTCTATTTAAAGTAGTAAGCTTGGTCATCTGCTGAGAAATGATGGAGCAAGGGTTAGAGAGATTTGGGTAGCATGGAGAATGCTTGAAATAGCTGCTCTGGAGAATGGAAGAGTGGGAAGAGCAGAAAATAAGATTTTCCTGAACGCTAGGCAGCAGTGAAGGCCCAGTTGAGACCAGAGGTAGTACATTTGTAGCAACATCAAAATGTGAGATATAGTCTTTTTTCTACAGCCCAATTGTAGGAAGTGTAGGCTTGTGGACTCATCAGGTTCTGGCTTGTAGAATAAACAAAACAGAAAAAGGAGTTGAAAATTCTAACAAAGCAGTAGTTCAAGTGATTTGGGGCTTCATGAGGTAGATGAAAGTGAAAGTGGGAAGGGATTGGTTAGGTTGACGGCAAGTGCAGAGGAGGAGACTGAAGGTCTCAGTATGGTCCAAGGAGTGTCTGAGTGAAAGCTGAAAGGTGACATATTTGGTTTTTGTAACTTCGATATTTTTTTCTTTTTCTTTGGCTGCGCCAGGTCTTAGTTGTGGCATGTGGGCTTCTTAGTTGTGGCGGCATGTGGACTCTCAGTTGCAGCATGCATACGGGATCTAGTTCCCCTACCCGGGATCGGACCCGGGATCGAACCCGGGCCCCCTGCATTTGGAGCGTGGAGTCTTACCCAGTTGACCACCAGGGAAGTCCCTAGATTTTGTTTTTAAATGAAAATTAAAACATGTATTTTTGTAGCATTGTCTAAACAGTACAAACCATACAAAGAAAAATTTACTTCTACCCACTCTGGCCAGTTTTAATAGTTTGATGTATAGCTTTTCATAAATGAAAAGGTTGAAGATTTTTTTTTGTTTTACAGAAATGAAATCATACTTAGTATATTTCTCTTCCTGTAACATATATATACCATCAAGTCATTACATAGACTGTAACTCACTTTTAATAGATGCATAAAGTTTGTAATATGCATATACAGTAATTTATTTAACAGGTGTTTTATTGGTGAACATTTAAAGTTGATCCTAGTTTTGTGAGTAGAAAAAGCACTGCAGAAAATACCTTTATATATATTCTTTATGTATAATGCTTTTATTTCTGCAAAAGAAATTCCTGAAAGTTGCATAACTTGGTCAAAGGCTCTGTGTGTTTTTAAAACTTGTATTTGAAGCATAACTTACATTAAGAAAAGTATCTTGGTAAGCTTTCACAGAGCAAACACGTTCAAGTATCTGCGTATGTCAAGAAATAGAACATTGCCAGCACCCTCAGAAATCCCTCTCGGGCCTGCTGCCAGTCACGACCTCTGCCTCCAACAATTCAAAACAAAACAAAAAAGACTAAGTTTAAATTAAAAAAAAAAATTCATAATCTCTGATGAGATTGCTTTCACTTTTACCTGTTTTAGGTCTTTATGTAAGTAGACTCAAACAGTGCTCTGTTGGATGCATCATCTCTGTGAATATTATAATCACCTAGCACCAGCAAGAATATATGTTTATTGGTGTACTAGTGCCAATGAGGCCGAAGTGCAGAATTCCATTTAGGAAAGGACTTGGAGTAGAGAAGAAGGCTCGGTTGAAGTCATAGCTGAGCCATAGGGAATGATTCAAGTGTCCTTAAGTCAACCCTCATGAGGGACAGAGGGTGGTAAAGCAGTGCTTCCTAAGGAGAGCTTTTTTTTTTTTTTTTAAGTGAAGGTATAATTTACATACAGCAAAATTCACTCCTTTTGGCAGACATTTCTTTGAACATAGAGTCATGTAACCACCACCACAATCGAGATATAAACTACTTCCATTTTTCCAAAACCTCCCTTGTGCTTTGCTGTAGTTAATAACCCTGGTGACCACTGCTCTGTTTTGTTGTCACTTTAGTTTTGCCTTTGAGGGAGGGTTTTTCAAAGAGCTTAGAGCAGTAATTGATTGGAAACAGCCTTGATATAAAGTAGGAGAGAATAAGCAAGCACAGGAGCCTTTGAGAAGGCTTGGAAGCAGCATTCTAAAGGGACAGCCAAATTTCAGTTCAGCGAGGGAGGGGATGCTTACCTTCAAACAGGGTTCCAGAGAGCACAGTGGAGAAGTTTGGAGGAAAGGGTAACTGTAGGCGGCCACCGACTATGTGACCTTTCCTCTGTGTTCACTGTTTATCAGTAACAAGAACCATTCCCCTTATTGAAATTTCCTTTTTTTTTTGGTGACAACACCTCTCTCATTTTTCTGTTACCCCTTTGATCATTTTTTTCCCAGTGACTCTTGTTTTCTCTGCTTGATGCGCAAGTATTTCTTGAGGCTTCTATTCAGGCTTCATTTCTTACTCTGAGTATGAGTTAGCCCATTCACTCTTAGGTTGCATCTCCTTTTTCTAAGCCAGTGCTTCCTAATCTTTATCTCTGGCACAGACTCCTTCCTGGCAAGAATAATTTTTTTTTTTCTGGCAAGAATAATTTTAAAAAATAGTTAAAAAAAAAAAACACAAAACTATCTGCTTAAAAAACGAGGGAAAGGGACTTCCCTGGCGGTCCACTGGTTAAGACTTCGCCCTCCAATGCAGGGGATGCGGTTCCTGCTCGGGAAGCTAAGATCCCACATGCCTCAAGGCCAAAAAACCAAAACATTAGAACAGAAGCGGTATTGTAACAAATTCATTAAAGACTTTAAAACTGGTCTACATCAAAAGAAATCTTTAAAAAAAAAAAAAAGAGCGAGCGAAAGACACTTCTTAATGGAAGGTATCAAGATGCCCCCAAAACCTGTGGAAAAGCTACTAAAACTGCTAAAATTAAAAAGATTGACAATACCAAGTATTGACCGTTGACAATACCAAGGATTATAGAACAACTAGAGCTCTTGTATATACCTGCTTGCGGGGAGTGTAATTGGTACAGCCACTTCAGAAAAATGTTAGTTTCTACAGATTTTTCAAAGATTTAGCTATATCTCTATCTCTGTGTAATCTGATGATCTAGCAGTTTTACTTCTGGGTATAGACTCAAGAGAAATTAGTTCTTTTTTCATTTTTGCCTGTGCCGCACAGCATGTGGGATCTTAGTTCCCAGACCAGGGATGGAACCCACGCCCCCTGCAGTGGAAGCGTGGAGTCTTAACCACTGGACCACCGGGGAAGTCCCAAGAGAAATTAGTTCTTCTTTTTAAAATTAATTAATTTTTGGTCGTGTTGGGTCTTCGTTGCTGTGCGTGGACTTTCTCTAGTTGTGGCGAGCGGGGACTACTCTTCGTTGCGGTGCGTGGGCTTCTCATTGTGGTGGCTTCTCTTGTTGCGGAGCACAGGCTCTAGGAGTGCAGGCTTCAGTAGTTGTGGCTCGTGGGCTCAGTAGTTGTGGCGCACGGGCTTAATTACTCCACTTGTGGGATCTTCCTGGACCAGGGCTCAAACCTGTGTCCCCTGCATTGGCAGGTGGATTCTTAACCAGTGCACCACCAGGGAAGTCCGAGAAATTAGTTCTTATGTGTACCTTGCTATGTTATGTGCACGAATTGTTTCAGCAACTTTATTTATAGTAGCTAAAAAATAGAAACAACCCAAATGTTCATGAACAGTAAGTTGGGTAATACAACACTGTAAATCAACTGTACTCCAATAAAGTAAAACAAAAAACAAACAAAAAAGCCCCCAGTAAACTGGGCAAGTAAATTGTGGTATAGTACCACAACAAAATACTGAACATCAGTGAAAAAGAACTGTGATTCACAAATTATGTGGATAAATGTCACAGACAATGTTGAGTGACAGAAGTCAGACACAGAAGAGTACATGCAGCCTGCGAAAGTGATAGGCTGTAAAAGTTAGAGTAGTAGTTAGGTAGGTGAGGCATGGATATCGACTGGGTAGAGGCCCAAGGGAGCTCTTGGGGTTCTTCAGATGTTTCACATCTTGATCTGGATGGAGGTTCCACAGGTTTATACATATATAAAAATTGATTAAGCTGGACATACTTAAAATTTGTGCACTTGCCTGTGTAAGTTATATCTCAATTTTTAAAAAAAAGTGATAGGTTTAGGGCTTCCCTGGTGGTGCAGTGGTTGAGAGTCCGCCTGCTGATGCAGGGGACACAGGTTCGTGCCCCGGTCTGGGAAGATCCCACATGCCGCGGAGCAGCTGGGCCAGTGAGCCATGGCCTCTGAGCCTACGCGTCTGGAGCCTGTGCTCCGCAACGGGAGAGGCCACAACAGTGAGAGGCCCGCGTACCGCAAAAAAAAAAAAAAAAAAAAAAAAAAAGTGATAGGTTTTCCAATTACATAAAACCATCCTTTTTCTCTGACCAGTTTTTTGTCAGTCATCTCCAGCTTATTTTTGGCCCTTTGCACTTTTTATTACCGTTACCTCTCAGAATATTCATTCTTATAGGCAACTATAGATGTTGGTAATATTTAAATATATGTCTCACCAAAGTTCTAGCCCCGGCCATTTCTTAGTTATAAATAAATTATATGTTCCTGTCAGCGCTTAGAACTCTTTCATTGCATACTTTGATCTGTCCTTAGGGCTGGGCTCTTTCTGGTTCATGTTTCACCCAGCGTCTGGCGTATTTGTGACAACTTTATCCCCCCCCCCGCCCCAATTCTTTGTAATTCTTCATCAAGTTCTCCTCAAAGTGTAGACCACAAACGTCATTTCTGGTCCACATAGGGGTAAGCCTATATCAGAATGTAAATCAAGTATATCACTAAGTACAAGGGTCCGCAACCCCTGAGCCGCGGACCGGTACTGGTCCACGGCCTGTTAGGAACTGGGCCGCACGACAGGAGGCGAGCGAGCGGAGCTTCATCTGCTTCTCCCCGTTGCTCGCGTTACCGCCTGGACCATCGCCCCGCCCCGTCCGTGGAAAAACTGTCTTCCACGAAACCGGTCCCTGGTGCCAGAAAGGTTGGGGACCCCTGACTAAGTACTGCTTTTTTTTTTTTTTTTTTTTTAAAGGCTTCCTTGACAAGGAAGCAGCACATTGATTTATAGTCTGGTGTAAACTTGTGTTGGAGACCAACACTTCAGGTAAACTGGTTTATGTCATATGAGCTCATAATTCTATCAGATATACAGTATATTGATGGGGAGGTGAAGAGGGTGAGTGGCAGGGGTTATAGTGCCAGTGAGTGTGGTTTGTTGTTATTTTTTACCTTTTGGCCTCTGAATTCCTGTTTTATGTTTCCGGAATTCCTTTATGATTTTGGTGAGAGCCAGAATCGGCTTGTAACCGTAGCCAGGTAGGTTCATCCAAGCAAATGCCGCCAGTATGGACAGCAACTCAGGAGCCAGTGGGACAGGAAAGTGGGAACTGGTAGATTCTGTTCTGTCAGGGGTGGCAGTAGCAGTTGCAGTGGTGTCTTCCAAGACCAGTTCTGCTGCAGTTTTGGATGTCTTTCCTGGCTGTGTAGCCTGTAAGTTTCTTCTAAGATTGTTGTCTACTGGGTGTCTTTCCATAAATATATTTTCTACTTATGTCAGCCACAGTAGGTTTTTGTTGCTTCCAAGGTAGAACCCTGACTGGAAAAGAAATACTTAAAAAAATTTAAAAAATTGTACCATTAGTTTATTTAAAGGTGATCACAAGTAAATTTTTTTTCTTTTTTTTTTTAATTTGTTTTATTTATTTTGGCTGTGTCAGGTCTTAGTTGAAAATTTTTTTCCTTAAGTAAACTTATACATGCAAAGGTTTAAGATGTAGACTAAACTTACTTTGTGAGATGTGTTGTAGACAGTAAAGATTCTAAATAATAATTATTTCACTTCAGTATTTACATTTTAACATTTCAGTGTGCTTTATGGACCATGTGCTACTATGTCTGCCTGAAGTACTTGAAATGCAAATTTGGAGAGACTTTGCCATCTAAATGCTTGGCTGGATTAAATGCCTAATTAGGATGGTTTTTCAACAGGTTGGAAGCATGCAATCGGTGAGTGCTTGAAATTCATTTTTAAAATCCAGACATTGAGAATTTTTTCTGAGAAAAATGAATCTTATGTATGGCCAACTTATGTAGTATTTAATTTGCTTACTATTTAAATCATGGAAGTGAATCTTTACCCAGCATCCTAAGTAAGGGATGGGTTGGTTACATCGAAAACTTAACCAATATTCATGTGACTGGTAAAAGCAATGCATTTGTTATTAGTGAGGAAAAGGCTTAAATGTATATAGAAATCATTGAATAAAATATGTTTGACTAATGCTTGACAACTCTGAATGTTGTAGAGCTGTTAATATTGAATGCTCTTATAATGTGGTTTATCACACAGCTGTTTAAAAGGTAAGTCATGTCTCCTAAAATATAACTGTAGATACAAAGGAAAAAATTAGTGTAATATTGTTATTCTGTGCCAAAGATGTTCGGATCTTGACATTTTTAAAAGTATTTTCTACTAATACATAATTTTTTTTTCAGATCCAGTGTAAAGTTATTAGAGCAGTACTTGTGCCAAGCATATTTTGTGGAATATTTGTTTCTCATTTTCATATTCAGTGTCATTGGTGACATGGAATTACGTTGTATTCATTAAAGATATAGGCAGGTTACATAATTTGAATATGGGTATACTTTTTAACGTACTACTTTTTCGTTTTTATTTTGTGTCTCTTTGAATATTGCTAAGAGAAGGTTGAATGTTTTGTTGCCCCAGTCCCACAAAGTTCCATCTATTTTCTTTGGAGATAAAAAGCAAAGAACCAAATAACATTTACCCCGCCCGCCCCCCCCCACCCCCAGTTTTTTTTAAAGTTGTTTTTGTTTTTTTTTGTTTTTTTTTTTTTGCGGTACACGGGCCTCTCACTGTTGTGGCCTCTCCCGTTGTGGAGCACAGGCTCCGGACGTGTAGGCTCAGCGGCCATGGCTTACGGGCCCAGCCGCTCCGCGGCATGTGGGATCCTCCTGGACCGGGGCACGAACCCATGTCCCCTGCATCGGCAGGCGGACTCTCAACCACTGCGCCACCAGGGAAGCCCCTAAAGATTTTTTTTGATGCGGACCATTTTAAAGTCTTTATTGAATTTGTTACAATACTGCTTCTATTTTATGTTTTGGTTTTTTGGCTGTGAGGCATGTGGGATCTTATCTCCCCGACTGGGGATCGAACCCACACCCCTTGACATTGGAAGACAAAGTCTTAACCACTGGATTGCCAGAGAAGTCCCTACCCTTTTTTATATTTACATAATTTTGAGTATTATCTTTCGGATAAACAATAGGAAAATGGTTTGTAAAGTTAATACTTTCATCTTTTTCAGTTACATCTTCTCATGTTTTGAACTTCACTTAATGCAATATACCACCTTTCTCAATTGCTACTTACCATCATCTGGCTACATAGGGTAGGTTAACATTTCAGTACTGACAGCAAAAGAATTTCTTTTCAGAAAGTCAGGAAGCTTTTGTTGCTAACGATTCCCCAAAAGTGAAACTTTACAGCTTATGATTCCTATTTATTTGCAATTTTAGTAAGAAGTATAAAAAAAAAGTATAGTTGAGTGGAAAGATTGTAGGTCTTGGATTCAAACAAACCTGCGTATGAAATTTATCTCTGCCAGTTACTTTCTTCATCTACAAATTACAGGTAGAAAGAACTACTCCTGCACAATGAACCTGTGGATTACACGGCAGTGTATGTAAAATACCTATCACAGTGGCCTGTATGTAGTGTAGGTACATTCAATGATGGTTAATTTCCTACTGTTTTGTTCTGTCATCCCCCTGCCCCCACCCCAAGTCAGGCAATGTGACCAGTGCTGATTGAGGCCAAAGTGCAGAATTTTGTTTCAGGAATAGATAACACACTTTATTTAGCTTAGTTTACTTATTTAGCTTTGTTCATTTTGAGCTGTAACATGGGTGCCTTTCATCAAAGAATGGACCAGGTAAGAGAGCATTAACTTGCTCCCAATATTGTAATCACAACTGATTTCTACCAGTAGATGGAAAGATCATTTTTTTATGTAACATATAATCATCACCTTTAATCAGTTAACTGAAAATCTGTATGAAAATAAATTTTCTCCTAACATTAAACAATTTGACCCTTTGGAGTTATTTTCTATCTTAGTTTCTGGGATCTTTTAGCTTGCTGCTTAAGAGTAATCTGAATATAAAAAAAAAACTTTTTAGTTCCATCTTTCAATGATAAATACATATTTCTCACTGCTTTGACATATAAATGAACTTGGTACTATATTTGAATGTATTCAAGAGCAGAAAATGCCTTCATTCTTTGCATATTTTATCTGCTTTAAAAAGAAAGTGCAGGTTTTGAGATCTGCGTTTTGTTTTTGCCATTAGGCCCAGCTGGTGATGATTAGCTCTTTGTATTTTACCGTACACATCAGCACCATCATAATAGCTATCACTGATCGGCTTACTATGCCCAGTGTTTTACATGTATTTTGTGTGTTCACTAGGACAACACTTTTTTTTAACAGATGAGGAACCTGAGGTTCAGAGTGTTTAACTGACTTGTGCAAAGTTACCTGACTAATAAGTGGCAGAGCTGTAATATGAACCCAATTTTGATTCCAGAATCTTCTTTTTAGTGTACTTTGCTACCTCTTATAATAGAAGGGGAAGAAGACAGTATTTATTAAAGTTGTGTTATATTTAAATACCTTAACTCAGTTTTTTAAAAAAATTTATTTATTTTACTTATTTTTGGCTGCGTTTGGGCCTTCTCTAGTTGCAGCGAGGGGGGGCTACTCTTTGTTGTAGTGCACGGGCCTCTCATTGCAGTGGCCTCTCGTTGCGGAGCACGGGCTCTAGGTGCGTGGACCTCAGTAGTTGTGGCATGTGGGCTCAGCAGTTGTGGCTTGCAGGCTCCAGAGCGCAGGCTCAGCAGTTGTGGCCCACGGGCTTAGTTGCTCCGCGGCATGTGGGATCTTCCCGGACCAGGGCTCGAACCCGCGTCCCCTGCATTGGCAGGCAGACTCCTAACCACTGCGCCACCAGGGAAGCCCCTCCCTTAACTCATTTAAGACTCATAGGCTTATGAGGTAGATACTGTTCCCATTTTATAGATGAGGAAAGGGAAACATAGAGGGATCAATAATTTGCCAGCTTTATACAGACAATAAATGGTAGAGCCTACTTTTAAAACCAGGCCTATATGCTGCCGTGGTCTCTATGTTTTCTCTTCACTGTGTTCCATTTGGCCTCAACATTTGTTTGAATTTAAAACTATATACAGTTGACCCTTGAATAGTGTGGGTTTCAACTGCTTGCATCCACTTAGATGCAGATTTTTTTCCATAGTAAGTACTGTAGTACATGATACATGGTTGGTTGAATCCGCAGATGTGAAACCCTGGATACAGGAGGGCCAACTGTGAAGTTATATGTGGATTTTGTTGGGAAAGTGGGGGCAGTGTTTGGTGTCCCTAACCTGAGCATTGTTCAGGGGTCAGCTGTATTCACATTTGTCCAAACTTTCTCCTCATTCTATTATTACTATATTTATGCCCTTAAGTAAAAATCGTTTTAAACTAGAGAAAGCAAGCTATGAAACTAATGTGATTCTGGTTCATCTCAGTATTTTATGTTGAAAAGTTACAGCAAATATCTAATTTGTATTAGGAATATATTTCCAGTAATACTTAAGAATTGCAACCTTGTTTTCCTCTTCTGTTTTGGAGGAAGAATGTGAATGTGGCTAGGAGTTTAGATAAGGAAGAAGAGAACTGAGGGAAGGGTTGTCTTCAGTTGGGGATTTCAGAATTGTTATAGAATTTTATCTTCCTATCTCCACCCCCTTCTCCCCAACACATACTTTTTATTTTCCTCTGGTTCCCTTGGAATTAAGAATTTATACTTTGTTGGGTCCTAGACTCCCTAAAAATTTGATTAATGGTATGGACCTTCTTCCCAGAAAAATGTTGTATATGTACATAATTTTGTGTATAATTTCAGGGATATGCGAAATTATATATCAGAATAAGAACCTTGGGTTAATATTACATAGTTTTTTTGAGAAAAATACATTTGATTAGAATTAAGTTTATATTTTTTCTTGCTAAATGGTGACTCTCAGATAGAAATATAGATTTAACTAGTCTCTAAGAAATGAATCACCACCGTATAAAGCTTGAGTGCAGTCATCATGGTGAGACAGATGACATTTTCAGATTCCAGCCTCACACTTCGGCACTTCGACAATAGCTTTTCACATTGTTAACAAAGAACAAATTGCTCTCCTGGTGTCATCCTCCTCCTTGCTGTCATCACTTACAAACTCTGTTGCCAGATGCTATGGACTGTCATTACTAGACTCAGACATGCAAACATGCATGCCCCACACTGATTCATTATTACATTATTTATCAGTACTTATAAATAAAGCAAAGCAGTTTTTTTGTTTAATAATAATAAATAGGGCTTCCCTGGTGGTGCAGTGGTTGAGAATCCGCCTGCCAATGCAGGGGACACGGGTTCGAGCCCTGGTCCGGGAGGATCCCACCTGCCGCGGAGCAACTAAGCCCGTGCGCCACAACTACTGAGCCTGCTCTCTAGAGCCCGTGAGCCACAACTACTGAAGCCCGCGCGCCTAGAGCCCGTGCTCTGCAACAAGAGAAGCCACTGCAGTGAGAAACCTGCACACCGCAACGAAGACACAACACAGCCAAAAATAAATTAATTAAAAAAAATTACTGTTACTTAATTTTTTTTTTAATGGAATTGAATTTTTTTTTTTATAAATGTATTTTACTTATTTTTGGCTACGTTGGGTCTTTGTTGCTGCGCGTGGGTTTTCTCTAGTTGCGCTGAGCGGGGGCTACTCTTCGTTGCGGTGCACGGGCTTCTCATTGCGGTGGCTTCTCTTGTTGTGGAGCACGAGCTCTAGGTGTGTGGGCTTCAGTAGTTGTGGCACGCGGGCTCAGTAGTTGTGGCTCACGGGCTCTAGAGCGCAGGCTCAGTAGTTGTGGCACACGGGCTTAGTTGCTCCGTGGCATGTGGGATCTTCCCGCACCAGGGCTCGAATCCATGACTCCTGCATTGGCAGGAGGATTCTTAACCACTGCATCACCAGAGAAGCCGAATTCTTATTTCTTAATGAAATCGAATTGTCTAGTAATGACAGTTTTCTCCCTGCTCTCTCTCTTAGATCTGAAAAGATATTACTGACAGTTCATCTTTAGAGGAAGCCTTTCCTTCTCCAAACAAGTGTACTGACAAGACACAGTTCAGCCACCAGTTAGGGTAGGAGATGCACTTGGGCCGTACAGCCTCCCAATGCACAGATGGTGACTTTCCATACCATCTGTTCATTATTTCTTCACAGCCATTTACAATTTCTCCCCCTCCATGAGGGCTGAATAGAAAAAATAAAGTTAAGACCTAGTTTTAGACTTCTTGGAAGTTAGCTGCTCCTTCCCCTTACTTTTTCTTCAATCCACTGAAGGTTATGGCTCCTCTTCTTTCTAAATATCCCAGTCATTAGCTTATAAAGACTCTTGCTTCATAATTTTTGGTGCTAAATGTTATGCAGTTCACAAGTAACAGAACAACATTATGTTAGTCCACTGTGTATACTTGAAAAAATAATCACATAAGGCAATCTGTTCTTTTACTTTCCTTAACTTTGCATCAAAAGCCTAAATAGTCTACTAATTCCTTATAAGTAAAAGCTGAAGCTTTGGCCACCTTCCCTTGTTGAAGGCACCTGGTATTCTTTCCTTCTGATATAAAGCAGATGGGAAGATAATAGTTGAAACTTAGCCCTGAAGCATGCATAGCAAGGAAGGCTAAAAGCTGGCAGAAATCTTAGTTTCTGACCTTGGCAAGTCCTTTTTGAACTTTTCTTCGTGAGCTTTTTTGTCCTCTTCATCTGCAGTTAAGATCTTTGCTTACTGGAGGGATGGAAGATTCACATTAGACTATGTAATTGTCACATTGTGATGTATAAATAGCATTCTCCTACATCATAGGCGAGTTTTGACTTACGGCTAAATAGAAGACATGAGAAATGATTGAGTGGTGTAGTTACTATTGCCCTATGGCTATTTTTTTAAAAGATCGATGCCTATTAACATGTATAAGGTAAAGAGTTTGCTTAAATACTGTCTGTTTTATTTTATTTTATTTTTTTACATCTTTATTGGAGCATAACTGCTTTACAACGGTGTGTTAGTTTCTGCTTTATAACAAAGTGAATCAGCTGTACATATATCCCCATTTCCCTTCCCTCTTGCTTTTCTTGGCCTCCTATGTTGGGTTTGTAAGGCTGTGATTCCCTTTTTCCTCTGGTCGGATGATTTTCCTCCTCTTGGTCCTCGTGTTATTAACACTATTCATGTGATGATCCTCTGTATGATCATTGGTTTGAATGATTGCTTTCCTGAACTCCACGTAATTCTAAGCTTCACAGTAACTTTACCTCTTATATTCTTTGTTTAATATTCTTATTTCAGTATTGATGTCTTCTTATCTTTCCACTGACCAGTTTTCCAACCTGTCCATCCTTTTCATTTATATTTCTAAAGCAGGAGTTATAGTTTTTGTTGGTTATAGTAGCCAGTGTAGGTTATAGTACTTCCTGGAGCTCTCCCAGGTAAACAGTCAGTGAAACTTTGAACAATTTTTTAAATCCATTTAAAAAAAATTGAAGTATAGTTAATTTACAATGTTGTGTGAGCTTCAGATGTACAGCAAAGTGATTCAGTTATACATTTATTTGTATATATCTGTTCTTTTTCAGATTCTTTTCTTTTTTTTTTTTCTTTTTTTTTTTGTGGTAGGGCCTCCCACTGTTGCGGCCTCTCCCGTTGCGGAGCACAGGCTCCGGACGCGCAGGCTCAGCGGCCATGGCTCACGGGCCCAGCCGCTCCGCGGCATGTGGGATCTTCCCAGACCGGGGCACGAACCCGTGTCCCCTGCATTGGCAGGCGGACTCCCAACCACTGCGCCACCAGGGAAGCCCCAGATTCTTTTCTATTATAGGTTATTAAAAGACCTTGAATATAGTTTCCTGTGCTGTACAGTAGGTCCTTGTTATTTATCTGAAACTTTGACCATATTGATGATGAGAATTGTATGAGCAGAGGCAGATGCCAGAGGTATTAGATATACCCCATGATCCTCACTTTGATTCATACTGTTAACCTTAAATTGGATTTGATTGCTAAAATCTAAGAAGTCAGATTGCTTCTATGCTCGTTTTACAAGCTGTGCATGCTTTTAGAATGGTCTAAAGGTCTAGTTAGGGTTATGTGTTGGAGCCATGGCTGTTTACAGTAACATTGCTTGGTCATACTGTAATTCCATTCTTTAAATTAGAATGGGCATGGAGTGACTTTAAAAAGGGGTCAGTGTCCATTGCTCAGAATACATGCCAGCTGATTTGGTACTATTTATTTAATAGTTTTAGGATGCAATTGAATATCTCAGTTGAATGAATTAGTAAATAGTCATATCATTCTCATTCTTTTTTTTCCAAATTGCTTTTAATAGTATACCACCTCTCTTTACCTCTTCTGTCCAGGCTTTCAGGTATAGCACTCAAAACAGATGGATAGTTTTTCTCTTTAAGGAAAGAGCATATACTTGGGGAGAAGTTTCAAGGTACAATTCGTAATGCTTTAACATTCTGCCTGTGCATTTTTTGTTTGCTTTTTGCTTTGAGGTTTGTATTTGTTTTTGCTTTAAGCATAGCATAATGTCCTCTGTGTATTATGATTTCATCTGAAAAATTCTGCTCACTGGGGTTATCACTAGCCTATTTAGTACTTTTGTATAAATTAGGAAAAGACACCTTTCCCCTGAGACAAGGCCTCACAAGTACAACTGGATTTTGGCCCCCACTCACCCTTGGCCAGGCCTTCTTGTGTAGCAAACAAAATGCAGCATCCTGCATTGTACAAATTCAGATTCTGAACTTTGTACTGATTTGCATTTGTTTTGAAAGTCTATTGTAAGTAGCTTGTAGTTTTGAAAAACTTATAGATAAAATTCTAAAAATATAGCAGAGGAGATAAAATAGTTTCCTCTGCAGAGTAGGATGAAAACCTAATGAAAACAGATGAATTTTTACTCCTAATATAATTTTATTTTACAATTACTAGTAGTTCTTTTTTTTTTTTCTTCCTTTTGGCCATGCTGCACGGCTTGTGGGATCAGATCCCCAACCAGAGATTGAACCACCAGGGAACTTCCACTAGTTGTTCTTTTACATTTTTATATAATGCCTTACATTAAACTTTATTGCATTAGTAACAACCTGCTGTATATATTCTTTAATTTTTAATTGAGAAATATTAGCTCATTTCCCGTAACATAGAGCTTTGTGATCCGTAATTAATGTGTCAGCATGTCATGCAATTAACTGTCTAGTGCTTTGTATTAACAGTTCTGTAAGTCTTGTAATTAAACTTTTGGTTTTTCCTACTTAGGTACTTTGGTCTGGGAAGCCGTATGGTTCATCTCGAAGTATCGTAAGGAAAATTGGTACTAATTTATCTCTGATCCAGTGTCCAAGAGTTCAGTTTCAGGTACTGTACTTTATATATTTCAAATTTTATATTAAGATGTGCATTGGTGATGTAAATAGGCCAGACAGCTTTAAAAGTACTTTTTGAACCTCTCCCCACTATTGATGCTGCTATCAATAAAATAAAAGAGGATAAAAACCACGGTAAAGTCTTTCTAATTTTAGTTCCTCTGTGAAGTGATTATTCAAGCTCTGTAAGACATTTATCCTTAAGAATACATACAGACTTAGAAGCATATAATAAGCCAAGCAGTTGTTAATTCCCAGGTGACCTTGAGCATTGTCTTCTAGCACCAGATCAGGAGTAGCTCAACTCTGCTTGGAGATAACTTCCTATTTTCTTGATTTGGGTTTTTGTTCCTTACGGTTGTTTTAGTGTGAGACATGTTTCACATAGCTTTATTCTTGTTTTTCAGTAATTCTCTACAGTAGTAATAAAATCTTTTAGTTCAACGTTTAAGTGTATAAAGTTCAGCAGATAATCTATACCAATTTTAAATAATAGATTAGCATGTGAAGTGTGGAAGATAAGTTTAACTCATAATTCAGAAGGTCAGAAGTGCCCCTGCGAGCTTATTAGATGTCTTACTTATAAATCACTCCTCCTTGTAGAGAGTTAAAAATCTGTTTCTAAGTAAGTGGTAGAAATGAGCATTTGTTCAGGTTCACTAACAAGGTAGGTCATTGTTACGCCCACTTGCAGATTGACTGGCAAGACCTTTGTGCATCAATCTAGAGATTGACAGATTGGAACTTTGCAGAAGTAATTTTTAACAAATGATGCGCTTTTAAAAAAAACTCACAGTAGAGAAACCTATGATAGTAATTCTCTCAAGCACGATTTCTGAGAATTCAGTTCACTGAGACACCAATTGCTGATTGCTTTATTTGCCAGTTTCCTTCAAATAACCATTGTGTTAACTAAGACTTAGTAACTTTTCTTCTGATTGCTCCATTTATTCCATTAAAATTTTATCTGTCTGCTTAACCTTGTTGCAGGAGAACTTGCTTCAGCATTTGTGTTCACATAGCTAGAGATGTATGAAAGGACGTAGAGATAATCCAGCATTTTCTGGTAGCAACCCAAATCTGCCTTGACAGTCAGTGGGCCGAAGTACTAGGGCCAAGTTCATTTTCTTGGCAGGATTCTCTTTCTCAATGTTACTAGTCACTTAGAAGCATCTGAGCAGAATAAGAGTTTTAGGTTTAGTACAGGAGCTGCATTTGAAAAGAGAGATTAACATAAAGGAGAAGAGTAAGGTAAGAGGAATGTTGGTGACCTACTTGAGAATGTAGTAGAAAACAGAAGACGTTTATAGTGAGATTTTTCACTTCCAGGCAGTTTTGCAGCATGCTGCGTCTTTTCAAATTCAGCATCAATCTTAAAGTGAGTGTTTTATCTGCTACTGATTTAGATATTTTAAATCTGCTATCATTCTTCTGTATCTTGTTTTTTTAATTTTTTTTTTACTACATCTATCAGAAATATAAAAAGTGTAGAGTCTTCCAAAAATATAAGGGATGCCGTTTAAGAGTAATAAAATTGACAGTTCATTTTTGCTATTTTTTTTGGCTCATTTGGAGGTTTGATTGATATGGAATGTATTTGGACTGTCCAGGAGTCCAACATGAGTAAATACTGCTATAGAGAGTCTGGAACTGGGGAACCACCGTGGGACCCAGGGAGGGAGAGAAAAGTTGAAATAGATTAAACTTGAGAATGAGGTGTTCATGGGTCAATTCAGAAGCAGGAGTTAGTAGTCAAAGCCAGTCCTTTGTTATCCTGGGTGATTTCACTGTCTTTTAGAACTTAGTCTCATATTTTCTTTTCTTCCTCTGCTCCTGCAGACTTTCACTTCTATTCCTTTTCTTGTACCCAGCACTCAATAGGCATCACCTCAAGTTGGTTGCCCTCACAACAGTTTCACCTCCAAAATCTTAAGCCTCAGTGTGTTCCTTCTAAATCACACCATCTTTTCATTGTTGTCAGCTGACCCATATATCTGCAGACAAGTAAGACTCACATAAATGATGGGCAAGACAGGCATGTTACTTTGTGTTTTGAGGGTTAGACAAGATAATCCATGCAAAGCCCTGAATATTGTAACTGGTACATAATTAGTGCACAATAAAAGTATGCTAGTGGTGGGATTTTATTGTTATTGCCACCTTGCAGCAGAATAGCAGATTAACTTACTTGGTTGTCTAAGTGAACTCCCTGGTTTTACAGATTGGATTTTTTTTTTCTTTTGGCTGTGCCGCTTGGCGTGCGAGCTCTTAATTCCCCGACCAGGGATCAAACCCGTGCCCCCTGCATTGGAAGCCTGGAGTCCTAACCACTGGACTGCCAGGGAATTCCCAAAACTTTTGCCTTTTTTTTTTTTTAAACAAATTGGATTTCTGTGTATTTATAGGTTCACAAATCAGAACACAGATCAGCACATTTATTTACACCTTCATCCAGTTAATGGGCCCAATGAATATTGGGCTGGGAATAAAATCAGGTAATGAATGTTAAAAAAAAAAAACATAAAAGCACTCAATGTTTATTTGCTCTGTTTATTGGAATGGAGTTCAGAGGTTTTGATTTGCAGTGGTTCTCAATACTGGCTACATAATTAAATCACCAGGAGCTTTAAAAAATAAAATATCCATGCTCAGGCACCATCCTCCAAGGCCCCAGCCTCCTTGCAAAAACACTTACGGAACGTATAAAGAATATAAGGTGTCATCCAAGGCTTACTAAATCCGAATTTCATATATCCGATTTTTTTGTTCATTTGTTTTTTAAAACCTCTTCAGAAGCTTCTTATGTAGCCGAGTTTGAGGACTTCATTTACAGATTGTGTTTTAGTATTTTGCTAAAGAAAGTTTACAGTAGTAACATAATTATCTATTGGCAAATTATGAAAGTAATCACTAAAACACCTTTGGGGTCATTTTTATAAATTTCAAATTTTATGAGTTAAAGAAAAACATGGAACTTAAGTGTGGTTTATTGGGGTAATAAATACTACACTTAGAAAAATCTAAGGCAAAAAAAAAGTGCTCTTGCATACCATCAGATAAGGGGAGGGTGGGCCCTGTGCTACAGTAGTTTGAATCCCTGCTCAGTAACTGGCAGAACTCTGGGAAATTTAACCTGGATTACCTTTTTTTCCTGTGGAAACCCTGCCCCAGGCTATTTTCTTAGATTGCTAGGAGTGACTGTTGGAATTGGTGGTGGAGGGAATGTTCTGTAACCAAACAAGAAATGAATAAGATTCTCACTGAAGTCCACGCACTGTGACTAAAGGTGGAAGTAAAACAGCCGCCTGCCACCTGGCCGCCCATCTTTATTCAGCAAATCAACTTGAAATCCATGCATTATGTTAGGTGCTGTTGGTCAGTGGTGAACCAAACAGACATGATCTCTACCCTTACTGGGATATGGTTCAGTGGGAGAGATATTAAGCAAGAAAATATGCTAATAAGCATAAAACTATAATTTGTACTAAGTGCAGTGAAGGAAAAATTGGTATAGCATGGGGAGACTAACAGTGGTGGTCTGGGAAGGCATCCCTGGAGGAATGACAAATAAGGATTAAAAAGAGCCAGCCCCTCAATGAGTTAGGGAGAGGGATGGATGTGGGGCAGTGTTGGCAGAGAGAACAATAAGTGCAGAGGTCCTGAGGCAAGACAGAAGTTACTGTTGAGCTAAGACAAGGCCCCTCTGTCAGGAGCTAGTGAGGTGGGAGATGTAGTGTGGTATCATGGTCTTTGATGTCTGAGCCATCTGTGGATAAGTACCTGGATTCATACTAAAATTCATTGTTAAACTTCATATTTTTCCCAGTTACTGTCTGATAGTCTGGACTATGCTAGCATGTGATGTCATACATGTGATGTCATACCATTTCTGGATATTTTTAGCTATAATATGGCCCTTACGGGTAACTGAATCCAGATATATATGCATTATGTTTTATAAATTTGGTAACATGGCATAGTAATTTGAAGCCCAACTCAGTAAATATCTGTTTGTGATGTTTTATTCATTCTCAGTAATTGACTTCTTACAGACTTGTTTTTCCATGGAGATACTGTTACTTACCTTCCTAGGTTATTTTGAGAGACACACACACACATTTCCTTCCCTCTTGTCTCTCTGGTCCTTTTTCTTCTCCCTATTCTCCCCTCACCTTCTTTCCCTCCCCCATTCTAGGTGTGTCATGAATAGGAAGGGTTAATAGATGCTCAGTTTTTTTTAAAGTGACCACATTACTCAGCAATATTAGTGCCTGTCTCAGCTAGAATATTTAGTTTGGTGTTCTTTACTCAGGTATGCCTCTTGGCCTATTGGTGTCACTGTATGTCACTATATTAAAATGCAGAAATTCTGCTTTTACTTTTTCTTACTATGACAGGAATTGGTAGAAAATGAGGAATAATTAAATCTGTAATTAAAAATCTAGAACTGTGTTGCTTTTAAGAATACATGTTTTGCATTTGGCTGTAAACAAAAGGTGGTAAAATAGACTGAGTATATTTACTGTTACACCGTTTTTGGCAAGAAACTGAGAATCCTAGTTCCCGGTGCCAGTGTGTTTATTTTATGAAAAGTCACATGAGGACAAAGCGAGCTCTTCTAATATTTTATTCTAAGTATTTCAACTTTTGTACAAGCTTTATATTTTTCTTTTATGCGTTTTATTAAATAAATCAATTTCTTCAGTGTAGTTTTACATTATCAGAATATTTAAAATTACCTAAAATTACTTCAGTAAAATTCTAGAAATATAATTGAATCTTGGATAATTTAAATTGTTTCAAATGTTGATTTGAATTTCTTAAGATCAGTAAAAATACAATGCTCTTACTGAATTTTGCTCTGAATGAAATGCTTTTCTTTCTGAAAGGAATTAGGATACTGATAAATCAATAAGCACTAATTTTATTTTTATACTGCCCTTGATTTTGAAAAAAAAATTTTCTGTTGTTTTTTTTTTTTTTCCCCCTACTAACAATAGCTGTGGTAGGACAGGACCTTGCTGGAACCTTCAGTAAGTTGACCTTTTCTTTTTCAAACTTCCCATCCATCATCCATGCATGTCAGTAGTGGTGTCTAAATCATACCTCCAAGAATTCCATGCCCTCAGTCCCCTTGCCTACACTGACCTCACCTAAACTAGTACTTTACTAGGTGAACTGTACTTCCTGTTTCATTCTTATGCTACTGAGTGCCCATTTCAGCAACAACTGAAGTGGCCTTTTAAAAAAAGATTAGATTTTTTTCAGTTTTATTTTGTTTTTTTGTATGAGTTTCCCCAGGTACTTTGTTAGGCTTCTTTTTTGGTGGCATAAATCACTGTTATAATGTAAGTACGTGACTTAAATACTAAAACTACTTTGTTTTGTGGTGCAGGATGTCAATTAGAAATGATACAGGTATTATCAATTCTGGAATTGGTTCCTGACAGTATCATTAACATTTTCATCTCATTGAGTACATGTTATAGACATGGTATTATTTCAGTGATTAAATATAATCAGTGCTCAGTAAGATTACAGACTAAGTCCATGGAATAATTGTTTTTTTTTAAAGTTTGTGCAAAAAGCAACATTTCATGTTTAATATGCGAAGTGTTACAGATGTAAAATTGAGAAATATTGTATGATCTTTACATTATAAAATAAAATACTTTGCAAGGCTGTCACAGAATGGGTTTAACTTATATTTTTGTGTATTCTTAGAAAAGTATTTTGCTTCCTTTTATGAACAAAAATACCTGGGAAGAAAACAGCAATTTTTGTAGCTTTTATGGGAAGGTAAGAAGTCTTAAGGTCAAAACTAGATTTTTATTTATCTTAAATATACCTTTCTTCCTACCAACTAGTAAGTGTATTGGAACAAAATTTTATTTTCTAAACAAAGATTTAGGTAACCAAATTGATTTTCATGAACTAGCACCATAAGGAAGGGACCATTCAGGTTTTACCTTTATGATTTGTCACTTGTACAAAATAGCCCATTAAATACTGTATCTTCTAGGAGCTTCCACAGAGCTTGGGGGACCTTCCTGTTCCCGAATCCCCATGTAACCCACTTAGAATCTCCATTTTATAATGTTATGGGAGTATTAATATACCATTCTGTTCTTAGTAATGGATAGCAACAGAATATTGCCAGATTCGCAGGCACTTGAGACCAGATGTGATGCCCAGTTCATTTATATTATTTAAGTTGTACAAGATACCAATTTACTGAAAACTATTTGTTTATTGACTTATTTAGATAAATTTCTGAAACATATAAGGGAGAAGTAGAAAAATCTTCTTTATGGTTTTCTTTGATCATATCCCTTGACAATGTACTTGCTGAAGCTTATACTTTTTTTCTCTTCTGACCACAGTTACTCCACTGTGTGCCTTAAAACACTGGGTTTTTGTTTCTGTTTTTGTTTTGCGGTACGTGGGCCTCTCACTGTTGTGGCCTCTCCCACTGCGGAGCACAGGCTCCGGACGCGCAGGCTTAGCGGCCATGGCTCACGGGCCATGGCTCTCCGCAGCATGTGGGATCTTCCCAGACCCCTGCATCAGCAGACAGACTCTCAACCACTGCGCCACCAGGGGAGCCCAAAACACTGGTATCTTGAAAGCTTTTTCATCTTAATTCCGTTATTAGTTTTTTTGTTTTTGTTTTTGCCCAGGATTAAGTCCTTAAATCTCTACTCTTCTAATATACTTGTTTTCTTTCTTTCCTATACCCCCGTCCTTCCCCAAAGCCAGAATTTAAGGCATTTTAAATACTTGATATTCTTAGTATCTTGTTGTTAAAATGTCAGTTTTCTAATACTACTCTGTGAAGTTGATAATGTTGGGCAATTACGATATCTGAATGCGTGCACATACCAGTAGCCAATATGTTTAGTTAAAATTTTATTCTTAATATTAAAGATATATTATTTAAAAACTAAAGATATATTATTAAAAAATTTTAACCGTATTAGTATTATGTGTTTTTATGGTATATTTTACAGTTGAGGACAAGTATTATTTAAGTGTAGCTTCCAAAAGCTTCATCTGGCAATGATAATAGTAAGAAGGTTCAAACAAAGCATGGGTTACTGTAGAAGCTTTCTGATAAATACATGTAAATCTCTTTGGCCTCTTAAACGTTTTTCTTCAATTAAAAAGTCTGCATTTTATTTTTTATTTAAACCTTACTTCAACTTGTAGGAAGTATTACATTAATCTGATAACTGTTATTCATTGGCCATCTGGCTCTGAGGCATTATTCTTATAACAAAACAAATTTAATTCAATTAAGTTATTTTTCCATTTTTTGAAGGTCAGTTTCAGAACTTGCACGCTTTTTCTTTGTTATATTTATTTCAGAATATTCTGTTCCTTCATCTAGGTGTTTAAGGTTAGCTAGAGAATTCTGTTCTGCTATTTGTATTTTTGGTTCTTTAATATAGTTAATACTTTAATTTAAAAATCAAGAGCTCTAATGATATTTGAAAATGTATTTTCATTATTGTAACAGTGTATCTATATAATATCCATTTAAAAATATTCCCCAGATTTAGCACAAATTGGCTCACTATACTTTTTACTAAATCTCTTCAGAAAAGAACTGATTTACAATGTTTAAATTCTAAAAATTTTCTTAATGTTTTAGGATGAATAGAGGTTTTTGTTTTTTTTAATGAGTCTCATTTGACCTGTAAAATAAAAATTGAATGAGTTAAATTATAATTCAGAGATTGCATGCACTATTAAACAACAGTATTACATAACTAAAGGTCTCTTTCATGGAGACCTTCAATGGAAACGCTAGAAACTGTCCATGTGTTTGTAACGCTAGAGCTGCTGATTTTCCTTAGGTAAGAAAATGTTTTATTCTACCATTTCGGTGCTAGATGAAGAACTTTCCCTATTTGTAACTTATAGCTTACCAGCCCTACAACAGAATGGAGCCCCAGACAGCCAGGAGAGGATGCAGTGGTGTCTTTTGCTGATGTTGGATGGGTAGCCAAAGAAGAAGGAGAGTGTTCAACAAGACGAAGGTTAGTCTGGATGGCTATCAGAGCTGAGCTGCAGTATTTAGTATTTTAAGATGATACATTTACAGTATTTCCTTTTATTAGCCTAATTTGATCTCTAGTAACCCAGTTCTTTTTTTTTTTTTTTTTTTTGAGCGGTCATCTTTTCTGTTCATTTTAAACACTCAGCTGGTATTTGTAAAGTTCTTAGAGACCTGTAACTGTGTCCTAGTCCTTAAGAATTACAGAATTCCTTGCCCTTCGGAAGTTTACATTCTAAAATGAGAAATCAGAAAGACCTATCATAAATACGTTTAGATAAGTAAGTAATTCTAAAGGTCTTATTGAGGCAGAGGAATCACCGTGGATCAAATTAGGAAATTTGTATAGTCAAGATAGGTTTTTTTTAATAGATCTTCATTGGAGTATAATTGCTTCACAATACTGTGTTATTAGTTTCTGTTGTACAGCAAAGTGAATCAGCCATATGCATACATACATCCCCATATCCCCTCCCTCTTGAGCCTCCCTCCCACCCTCCCTATCCCACCCCTCCAGGTCATCACAGAGCACCGAGCTGATCTCTCTGTGCTATGCGGCTGCTTCCCACTAGCTATTTTACATTCGGTAGTATATATATGTTGATGCTACTCTCACTGCGCCCCAGCTTCCCCTTCCCCACTCCGTGTCCTCAAGTCCATTCTCTATATCTACGTCTTTATTCCTGCCTGCCCTGCCACTAGGTTCATCAGTACCCTTTTTTTTCCCCTTAGATTCCATATATATGTGTTAGCATACAGTATTTGTTTTTCTCACTCTGACTTACTTCACTCTGTATGACAGACTCTAGGTCCATCCACCTCACTACAAATAACTCAATTTCGTTTCTTTTTATGGCTGGGTAATATTCCGTTGTGTAAATGTGCCACATCTTCTTTATCCATTCATCTGTCGATGGACATTTAGGTTGGTTTCATGTCCTGGCTTCAGGATGAGTTTTGATTCAAAGGAGACAGTATGCAAGAGCTAGAGAAGTGCTTTCATTTCTTTGATAGAGCCTGAGTAAATTATTGACTACTCATCAATCTAATAAACACCTATTCAGCTTATTCAACTCTTCTTATTAGGCATCAAGGATACATAGAAAAAATAAGACACAGTCCCAGCTTTCTAGGAATACTTGGAAATACTTGCTAGAGGAGATTACAAAAGGAAATC
Source organism: Phocoena sinus (assembly GCF_008692025.1). Lineage (NCBI taxonomy): Eukaryota > Metazoa > Chordata > Mammalia > Artiodactyla > Phocoenidae > Phocoena > Phocoena sinus. The sequence goes on from NC_045779.1 coordinate 11,457,446, forward strand.
AATAATAGCGATACTGGAAAGACTACTAAGTGAATACAGAAGGCCACTGTGGGTTGAGAGGTTCAGCAAGGCTTCTCGGGAGGCGGATGATAGAGCTGAGTGCTGAGGGGCAGTAGGAGCCACTCAACTAGGAAGGCTGTATTCCAGGTAAAATGAATATGATTAAAGGTACTAATCAGGAGGCCACATGGCATGTTCAGGAAACTCCAAATGGCTCCATGAGGCTAGAGAGTAGCAGAGAAGGGTAAGCTGTAAGAGAAGAATATGGAAAGTAGGTCAAGGTTTAAAGATCATACATGTTAGGCTAAGAAGTTTACACTTTTTCCTGAAAGCACTGTAGAGCGATGGAAGAAATTTAAGCATCATAGTAATAATATCAAATTTGTATTTTAGTTAAATTTCCTTGTAAACAGTGTAAAGAATAGAAGGGAGCCAAGTCAGGAAATAGGCTAAATAAGAGATGATAAGAGTGTGACTAAGAAACCGACAGAAGGCGTGGAGAAAAAGGACAAAATCAAGGGATACTCAGAAGAATGTTAAAATTTTTTAAGAAACTTTTTGGGTATTGGGGTTGAGAAAGGAAGAGTCTAGGATAACTCCCAGGTTTCTGGCTAGGATATGAGAATGGTGGAACAATTAATAAGAATATAGGAAAACAGATTTCTTTCTGGAGGGTGGGAGTAAGTGGTAGTCCAATGTGGAATATGCTGTGTTTGAGCTTCCTGTGGGATGTTGACATTGCTCTAGAGACAGTTTATGTAGCTAGATATTGATAAAGAATGCTTGCACTTCAACATGTGGATAGAATGGCTGGTACCCAGAGTACTCAAGGAGCATATATAAGACATGAAGAGCATTTGTATCCTGGATAAAGCTGGCATTTGGGAGTAAATCAGGAGAAAAAAAAAAAGAGAAAGAAGGGACTTCCCTACCTGCCAGAAGTAGCTCAAGAGGCAGAAGGAGAACCAGCAGAGAGTGTTGTCATGGAAGCAGAGGTAGGAGAGCTTCAGGGAAGTAAACTTCCATCAGTGTCAGATACTTAGAGGCTAGGTAAACCAAAAACCTAGCAAGTTTCCATTTTGTTTTGCAGTTGAAAGATTATCATTGACTTTAGCTAGAGAGTAATTTCATTTGAGTGGTATTAGCTGAATAAAATAAGAATTAAGTAATCCAAGAGCAAAAAAGGAATTTGATTTGAATGACAAGTAGGAGTGAGGACATAGCAGTAGATGAACAGACCAGATTATTGCAGGATTAGCAGGTAAAGAGCCTTTTTTTTTTTTTTTTTAATTTTTAAAGTCTTTATTGAATTTGTTGCAATACTGCTACTGTTTCATGTTTTGGTTTTTTGGCTGCAAGGCATGTGGGATCCTAGCTCCCCGACCAGGGATCAAACCCGCAACCCCTGCATTGGAAAAAAACATGGAATGCTACACGCATTTGCGTGTCATCCTTGCGCAGGGGCCATGCTAATCTTCTCTCACTGTCGTGGCCTCTCCCGTTGCGGAGCACAGGCTCCGGACGCGCAGGCTCAGCGGCCATGGCTCACGGGCCCAGCCACTCCGCGGCATGTGGGATCTTCCCGGACCGGGGCACGAACCCGTGTCCCCTGCATCGGCAGGCAGACTCTCAACCACTGCGCCATCAGGGAAGCCCTAGCCTTTCTTTTTTAAGATGTTTATTTAATTTTTTTTGATTAAACTTCTTGAGATAATTGTAGATTCTTCACATGCAGTTACAAGAAAGAACACAGAAGCATTTCCTGTACCCTTCACCCAGTTTTCTCCAGTGGTAACATCCTGCAAAACATGGTACACTATCACAACTAGGATATTGACACTGGTTAAGTCAAGATGCAGAACATTTCCATACTATAAGAACCCCTCCTGTGGCCCTGTTATGGCCACACCCACTTCACTTCCATCTCCAACCCCTCCTTAATGGCAATCACTTATCTGTTCTCCATTTTCACAATTTTGTCATTTCAAGATAGTTATATAAATTGAATCATACAATATACAACCTTTTGGGACTGGCTTTTTTCACTAAGCATAATATCTAGTGATTCATCCAGATTGCTGTGTGTATCAGCAGTTCCTTCCCTTTTAGTACTGAGTAGTATTCCTTGGTATGGATGGACCACAGTTTGTTTAACCATGCACCAGTTGATGGACATCTGGATTGATTCCAGTTCTTGGCTTTTATAAGTAAGGTTAATGTAAACGTGTACAGGATTTTGAGCCAGCATAAGTTTTCATTTCTCTGGAATAAGTGCCCATGAGGGCAATTGTTGGTTTATATGAGTCATAAGGTAGTTGCATGTTTAGCTTTAAAAAACTGACACACTATTTTCCAGAATGGCTGCATTATTTTACATTCCCACCAGCAGTGTATGGCTAAGCCAGCTTCTCTGCTTCCTCACCAGCATTTGATGATGTTACTTTTTTCCTTTTTTTTTTTTTTGCCATTCTAATAGGTGTGTATTGTGCATCTCATTTTAATTTGTGCTTCCTTATTGGCTAATAATGTTAACATCGTTTCATATGTTTGCCATCTTCATATGCTTTTGAATAAAATGTCTCTTCACGTCTTTTGCCCATTTTCTAATTTGGTTTTCTTTTGCGAGTTCTTTATATATGCTAGGTATGAGCCATTTTTCAGAGGTGTGGGTTTGTAAACATTTTCTCCCAAATGTAGGGCAAGTAGGACAAGTTAAATCTTATCTTTTCATCTATTTAACAGGGTCTTTCACAGAGCAGAAATTTTATATTTTAATTCATTCGTTTTTCCCTTTTACGGGTCATGCTTTTGGTGTCAGTGTAAGAACTCTGTGCCTATGTTAGATCCTTTGGATTTTTCTCCTGTTTTTGTTTTTTTCAAGTTTATAGTTTTATGTTTTACAATTAAGTCTCTGATTGTTTGTCCAGTTTTGGTGTCAGAGTAATACTAGCTTCAAAAAATGAAGCTATCTATTTTCTGAAGAGATTGTATAGAACTGGTGTTAATTCTTTAAACATTTAGGAGAATTATCCAGTGAACCATCTGGACCTATTGATTTCTTTTTGGTGAGAATTAATTATCTATCTATCTATCTATTTATCTATTTATACATACAGAAAGGCATTTTATTTTAAACATAGCAGTGTGTACCTGTCAATCCCAAACTCCCAGTCTATCCCTCCCTCCCACCCTTCCCCACTGATAACCATAAGTTCATTCTCTAAGTCTGTGAGTCTGTTTCTGTTTTATAACTCCATTTTAGATTCCACATATAAACGATATCGTATGATATTAAGTGAAGTAAGCCAGACAGAGAAAGACAAATATCATATGTCTCTGTCTGACTTACTTCACTTAGTATGATAATCTCCAGGTCCATCCCTGTTGCTGCAAATGGCATTATTTTATTCTTTTTATGGTTGAGTAATATTCCATTGTGCATATGTACCACATCTTCTTTATCCATTCATCTGTCGATGGACATTTAGGTTGCTTCCATGTCTTGGCTATTGTAAACAGTGCCTGCAGTGAACATTGGGGTGTGTGTATGTTTTTCTCTGGATATATGCCCAGGAGTGGGATTGCTGGATCTTACGGTAGCTCTATTTTTAGTTTTTTTAAGGAACCTCCATACTGTTCTCTATACTGGCTGTACCAATTTACATTCCCACCAACAGTGTAGGAGGGTTCCCTTTTCTCCACACCCTCTCCAGCATTTATTGTTTGCAGATTTTTTGATTGATGGCCATTCTCACTGGTGTGAGGTGATATCTTACTGTAGTTTTGATTTGCATTTCTCTAATAATTAGTGATGTTGAGCATCTTTTCATGTGCTTCTTGGCCATCTGTATGTCTTCTTTGGAGAAATGTCTTCTTAGGTCTTCTGCCCATTTTTTGATTGGGTTGGGTGTTTTTTTGTATTTTGAGCCGCATGAGCTGGTTGTATACTTTGGATACTACTCCCTTTCTGGTTGCTTTGTTTGCAAATACTTTCTCCCATTGTGTGGGTTGTCGTTTTGTTTATGGTTTCCTTTGCTGTTCAGACACTTTTGAGTTAAATTAGGTTCCATTTGTTTATTTCTGTTTTTATTTCTGTTACTCTGGGAGACTGATTGAAAAAGATATTGCTGTGCAATTTATGTCAAAGGGTGTTGTGCCTGTGTTTTCCTCTAAGAGTTTTATAGTGTCTGACTTTACATTTAGGCCTTTAATCCATTTTGAGTTTATTTTTGTGTATGGTGTTAAAGAATGTTCTAATTTCATTTTTTTACATTTAACTATCTGGTTTTCCCAGTACCATTTATTGAAGAGACTTTCTCCATTGTGTAGTCTTGCCTCCTTTGTCATAGATTAATTGGCCATAGGCGGAATTGAGTTTTGGTGTGTTTTTAAAATTATGAGTTCAAGTTCCTTAATAGAGTTATGTGACTGTCTAACGAATTTCGTATTGGAAGAGATGTAGTAGTTTGTATTTTTCAGTTAATTGGTCCATTTCATCTAACTGGTTAGATTTATGTGTATAGAATTGTTCGTAGTATTTCCTTATTACGCTTTTGATAGCTACGTGGTCTATAGAATATATCCCGTTTCATTCCTGATATTAGTAATTTATGCCTTCTCTTTTTTAAATATTTGTCAATTTTATTAATCTTTTCAAAGAACAAGCTTTCTCTTTCATTGATTTTTCTTTCTTTCTTCTTTTGGTTTTCAATTTTATTGTTTTCTGCTCCTATCTATTATTTTCTTCCTTCTGCTTACTTTTGAGTTTATTTTGCTTTTTCTAGGTTCTTTGGGTGAGAGTTGATATTATTAATTTGAGACTTTCTCTTTATTTTGAATTTTTGAATTTTATTTTATTTATATTTTATACAGCAGGTTCTTATTAGTTATCCATTTTATACATATTAGTGTATATAATGTCAATCCCAATCTCCCAATTCATCACAACACCACCCCAGTCTCTTATTGAAGAGACTTTCCTCCATTGTATATCCTTGCCTCCTTTGTCATAGATTAGTTGACCATAGGTGTGTGGGTTTATCTCTGGGCTTTCTATCCTGTGCCATTGATCTGTATTTTTGCCAGTACCATATTGTCTTGATTACTGTAGCTTTGTAGTATAGTCTAATGTCAGGGAGTCTGATTCCTCCAGCTCCTGTTTTTTTCCCTCAAGACCGCTTTGGCTATTTGGGGTCTTTTATGTCTCCTTACAAATTTTAAGATTTTTTTGTTCTAGTTCTGTAAAAACATGCCATTGGTAATTTGATAGGGATTGCATTGAATCTGTAGATTGCTTTGGGTAGTATCATCATTTTCTCAATGTTGATTCTTCCAATCCAAGAAAATGTTATATCTCTCTATCTGTTTGTATCATCTTTAATTTCTTTCATAAGTGTCTTATAGTTTTCTGCATAAAGGTCTTTTGTCTCCCTAGGTAGGTTTATTCCTAGGTATTTTATTCTTTTTGTTGCAATGGTAAATGGGAGTGTTTTTCCTTAATTTCTCTTTCAGGTTTTTCATCATTAGTGTATAGGAATGCAAGAGATTTCTGTTCATTCATTTTGTATCCTGCAGCTTTACCAAATTCATTCATTAGCTCTAGTAGTTTTCTGATGGCATCGTTAGGATTCTCTATGTATAGTATCATGTCGTCTGCAAACAGTGACAGTTTTACTTTTTGTTTTCTGATTTGGATTCCTTTTATTTCTTTTTTTTCTCTGATTGCTGTGGCTAGGGCTTCCAAAATGATGTTGAATAATAGTGGTGAGAGTGGGCATCCTTGTCTTATTCCTGATCTTAGAAGAAATGCTTTCAGTTTTTCACCATTGAGAATGATGTTTGCTGTGGGTTTGTCATATATGGCCTTTATTATGTTGAGGTAGGTTTCCTCTATGCCCACTTTCTGGAGAGTCTTTATCATAAACGGGTATTGAATTTTGTCAGAAGCTTTTTCTGCATTGAGATGGTCATGTGGTTTTTATTCTTCAATTTGTTAATATGGTGTATCACATTGATTGATTTGCATATATTGAAGAATCTTTGCATTCCTGGGATAAATCCCACTTGATCATGGTGTATGATCCTTTTAATGTGTTGTTGGATTCTGTTTGCGGATTTTTGCATTTATATTCATCAGTGATATTGGTCTGTAATTTTCTTTTTTTGTAGTATCTTTGTCTGGTTTTGGTATCAGGGTGATGGTGGCCTCCTAGAATGAGATTGGGAGTGTTCCTTCCTCTGCAATTTTTTGGAAGAGTTTGAGAAGGATGGGTGTTAGCTCTCTCTAAATGTTTGAGAGAATTCACCTGTGAAGCCGTCTGGTCCTGGGCTTTTGTTTGTTGGAAGATTTTTAATCACAGTTTCAGTTTCACTACTTGTGATTAGTCATTCTTATTTTCTGTTTCTTCCTGGTTCAGTCTTGGAAGGTTATACCTTTCTAAGAATTTGTCCATTTCTTGCAGGTTGTCCATTTTATTGGCATAGAGTTGCTTGTAGTAGTCTCTTAGGATGCTTTGTATTTCTGCAGTGTCTGTTGTAACTTCTCCTTTTTCATTTCTAATTTTATTGATTTGAGTCCTATCCCTCTTTTTCTTGATGAATCTGGCTAATGGTTTATCAATTTTTTTATCTTCTCCAAGAACCAGCTTTTAGTTTTATTGATCTTTGCTATTGTTTTCTTTGTTTCTGTTTATTTCTGCTCTGATCTGTATGATTTCTTTCCTTCTGCTAACTTTAGGTTTTGATTGTTCTTCTTTCTCTAGTTCCTTTACGTGTAAGGTTCGGTTGTTTATTTGAGTTTTTTCTTGTTTCTTGAAGTAAGCTTGTATTGCTATAAACTTCCCTCTTAGAACTGCTTTTGCTGCATCCCATAGGTTTTGGATTGTCGTGTTTTCATTATCATTTGTCTCTACGTATTTTTTGATTTCCTCTTTGATTTCTTCAGTGATCTCTTGGTTTTTTAGTAACATTTTTTACCCTCCATGTGTTTGTGTTTCTTACATTTTTTTTCCCAGTAATTGATTTCTAATCTCATAGCGTTGTGGTCAGAAAAGATGCTTGATATGATTTCAGTTTTCTTAAATTTACTGAGGCTTGATTTGTGATGCAAGATGTGATCTATCCTGGAGAATATTCCATGCGCACTTGAAGAAAGTGTGATCTGCTGTTTTTGGATGGAATGTCCTATAAATATCAATTAAATCTATCTGGTCTGTTGTGTCATTTAAAGCTTGTGTTTCCTTATTAATTTTCTGTTTGGCTCATGTGTCCATTAGTGTAAGTGAGGTGTTAAAGTCCCCGACTTTTATGGTGTTACTGTCCATTTCCTCTTTTATAGCTGTTGGCAGTTGCCTTATGTATTGAGGTGTTCCTATGTTGGGTGCATATATACTTATAATTGTTATATCTTCTTCTTGGATTGATTCCTTAATCATTACATAGTGTCCTTCCTTGTCTCTTGTAACATTCTTTATTTTAAAGTTTATTTTATCTTATATGAGTATTGCTACTCCAGCTTTCTCCTGACTTCCATTTGCATGGAATATCTTTTTCCATCCCCTCACTCTCAGTCTGTATGTGTCCCTAGGTCTGAAGTGGGTCTCTTGTAGACAGCATATATATGGGTCTTGTTTTTGTATCCATTCAGTGAGCCTGTGTCTTTTGGTTGAGCATTTAATCCATTCATGTTTAAGGTAATTATCAATATGTATGTTCCTATTACCATTTTCTTAATTGTTTTGGGTTTGTTTTTGTAGGTCCTTTTCTCGTGTTCCACTTAGATGAGTTACTTTAGCATTTGTTGTAGAGCTGGTTTGGTGGTGCTGAATTCTTCTAGCTTTTGCTTGTCTGTAAAGCTTTTGATTTCTCCCTTGAATCTGAATGAGATCCTTGCCAGGTAGAGTAATCTTGGTTGTAGGTTCTTCCCTTTCATCACTTTAAGTATATCATTCCACTCCCTTCTGGCTTGTAGAGTTTCTGTTGAGAAATCAGCTGTTAACCTTATGGGAGTTCCCTTGTATGTTAATCATCATTTTTCCCTTGCTGCTTTAAATAATTTTTCTTTGTCTTTATATTTTTGCCAATTTTATTACTATATGTCTTCGTGTGTTTCTCTTTGGGTTTATCCTGTATGGGAACTCTGCGCTTCCTGGACTTGGGTGGCTATTTCCTTTCCCACGTTAGGGAAGTTTTCAACTATAATCTCTTCAGATATTTCTTGGGTCATTTCTCTCTCCCTTCTCCTTCTGGGACCCCTATAATGCGAATGTTGTTGCGTTTAATGTTGTCCCAGAGGTCTCTAAGGCTGTCTTCATTTCTTTTCATTTTTTTTCTTTATTCTGTTCCACAGCAGTGAATTCCACCATTCTGTCTTTCAGGTCACTTATCCGTTCTTCTGCCTCAGTTATTCTGCTATTGATTCCTTCTAGTGTATTTTTCTTTTCACTTATTGTATTGTTCATCTCTGTTTGTTTGTTCTTTGATTCTTCCAGGTCTTTGTTAAACATTTCTTGCATCTTCTCGATCTTTGCCTCCATTCTTTTCCCGAGGTCCTGGATCATCTTCACTATCATTATTCTGAAATCTTTTTCTGGAAGGTTGGCTATCTCCACTTCATTTAGTTGTTTTTCTGGGGTTTTATCTTGTTCCCTCACCTGGTACATAGCCCTCTGCCTTTTCATCTTGTCTATCTTTCTGTGAATGTGGTTTTTGTTCCACAGGCTGCAGAATTGTAGTTCTTCTTGCTTCTGCTGTCTGCCCTCTGGTGGATGAGGCTATCTAAGAGGCTTGTGCAAGTTTCCTGATGGGAGGGACTGGTGGTGGGTAGAGCTGGCTGTTGCTCTGGTGGGCAGAGCTCAGTAAAAGTTTAATCTGCTTGTCTGCTGATGGGTGGGGCTGGGTTCCCTCCCTGTTGGTTGTTTGGCCTGAGGCAATTCAACACTGGAGTCTACCCGGGCTCTTTGGTGGGGCCAGTGGCAGACTCTGGGAGGGCTCAAGCCAAGGAGTACTTCCCAGAACTTCCGCTACCAGTGTCCTTGTTCTCATGGTGAGACACAGCCACCCCCAACCTCTTCAGGAGACCCTCCAACAGTAGCAGGTAGGTCCGTTTCAGTCTCCCCTGGGGTCACTCCTCCTTCTCCTGGGTCCTGATGCGCACACTACTTTGTGCTCCCTGAGTGGAGCCTGTTTCCCCCAGTCCTGTTGAAGTCCTGCAATCAAATCCTGCTAGCCTTCAAAGTCTGATTCTCTAGGAATTCCTCCTCCCGTTGCTGGACCCCCAGGTTGGGAAGCCTGACGTGGGGCTCAGAACCTTCACTCCAGTGAGTGGACATCTGTGGTATAAGTGTTCTCCAGTTTGTGAGTCACCCACCCAGCAGTTATGGGATTTGATTTCATTGTGATTGTGCCCCACCTCCTCCCCTCTCATTGTGGGTTCTCCTTTGTCTTTGGATGTGGGGTATCTTTTCTGGTGAGTTCCAGAGTCTTCCTGTCGACAATCTTCCCGTCTATGATTGTTCAGCAGTTAGTTGTGATTCTGGTGCTCTTGGAAGTGGGAGTGAGAGCATGTCCTTCTACTCCACCTTCCTGAACCAAATCCTCTTTTTCTGATATAAGCATTTAGTGCTGTAAATTTCCTTCTCAACATTGCTTTTAGCTGCATCCCACAAGTTTTGATATATTATTTTAATTCAGTTCATTGTATTGTTAAATTTCCCTTGAGAAAACTTCTTTTAACTGTTGAAGTTAGAAGTTTGTTGTTTGGTTTCCAAATATTTGGAAATTTTGCTATTATATTTTGGTTATTGAGTTCTAGTTTGATTCTTTTGTGGTCAGAGGACATAAACTGTATACAGTTCATCCTTGAATAACACAGGTTTGAACTGCGTGTTCCCACTTATATGCAGATTTTTTTCTGTAGTAAGTACTATAGTCCTACACAATTTGAGGTTGGTTGAATCTGCAGGTGCAGAACTGTGGATACTGAGGAACTGCAGATATAGAGGGCGGACTATAATTTATATGCAGATTTTGGACTGCGGGGAGGGTTGGAGCCCCTAACCCCTGTGTTGTTGAAGGGTGTATTTCCATTCTTTAAAAATTTGTTGAGGTTTTTTTTTTGTTTTGTTTTGTTTTGCGGTACGCTGGCCTCACTGTTGTGGCCTCTCCCGTTGTGGAGCGCAGGCTCAGCGGCCATGGCTCACAGGCCCAGCCGCTCTGCGGCATGTGGGATCTTCCCGGACCGGGGCACGAACCTGTGTCCCCTGCATCGGCAGGTAGACTCTCAACCACTGTGCCACCAGGGAAGCCCTGTTGAGGTTTTTTTTAATGGCCCAAGGATATGGGCCATTTTGGTTAATGTTCTATGGGTACTAGAAAAGAATGTGTACTCTTGTTGTTGTTAGTGGCATGTCCTATAAATGTTAAATAGAACTTGTTGGTTGATGGTGTTGCTAAATTCTTCTGTATCATTCTTGATTTTCTATTCTAACAGTTGTTGAAAAGGGGGTGTTGAAGTCTCCCACTGTATTTGTGGATTTGTGTATTTTTCCTTTCTGTCAGCTTTTGCTTTTCACTTTTTGGAGGACTATTGTTTGGTGCATACATACTTAGGATTGCTGTGTCTTTTATCTTTTTACTGTAATATAATGTCCCTTTCTGTCCCTGATAATTTTGTTTGCTCTTAAGTCTACTTTATTTAATATTAATGTAGTCAGAACTGTTTGGTTGTTTTTTGGTTAATGTTTGCATAATATATCTTTTACTGTTCTTTTACTTTCATCCTGCTGTTGGTATTTGCCTCATATTTTGAGATGCTTTTTTGTTGGATCCATATATATTTGCAATTGTTATATCTTCTTGGATTGATCCCTTGATTATTATGTAGTGTCCTTCTTTGTCTCTTGTGACAGACTTTATGTTAAAGTCTATTTTGTCTAATAAGAGTATTTCTACTCCAGCTTTCTTTTGATTTCCATTTGCGTGGAATATCTTTTTCTGTCCCCTCACTTTTAGTCCATATGTGTCCCTAGGTCTGAAGTGGGTCTCTTGTAGACAGTATATTTTACGGGGCTTGTTTTTGTATCCATTCAGCCAGTCTGTGTCTTTTGGTTGGAGCATTTAACCCATTTATATTTAAGGTAATTACTGATACATATGTTCTTATTGTCATTTTGTTAATTGTTTTGGATTTGGTTTTGTAGGTCTTTTTTCTTCTATTTTTTTGTTTTCTTGTGATTTGATGACTGTCTTCTGTGTTATGTTTGGATTCCTCTTTCTTTTTTGTGTGTATATCTATTGTAGATTTTTGGTTTGTGGTTACTATGAGGGTTTGGTATAGCAAAACCTCATAGTATGTGTATACAAGACTGTTTTAAGTTCCTGCTCTCTTATTTCAAATGCATTACCAATATCCTGCATTTGTACTCTCCTCAAGATTACTAGCTTTGATATCAGATTTGTGTGGATGATTTCCTACCTTTATTGTGTTTTTGCCTTTACTGGTGAGCTTTCCCATTTGTAATTTTCTTGTTTGTAGTTGTGGCTTTTTCTTTTCCACCTAGGGAAGTTCCTTTAGCATTTGTTGTAAAAGTGGTTTGGTGGTGCTGAATTCTGTTAGCTTTTGCTTGTCTGTAAAGCTTTTGATTTCTCTGTCGAATCTGAACAGGAGGCTTGCTGGGTAGAGTGTTCTTGGTTGTAGGTTTTCCCCTTTCATCACTTTAAATATATTGTGCCACTTCCTTCTGGCCTGCAGTGTTTCTGCTGAAAAATCAGCTGATAACCTTATGGGGATTCCCTTGTATGTTATTTGTTGCTTTTCCCTTGTTGCTTTTAATATTAATATTTTCTCTGTGTCTTTAATTTTTGTCAGTTTGAATAATTTGTGTCTTGGTGTGTTCCTCCTTGGGTTTATCCTGTATAGGACTCTCTGTGCTTCCTGGACTTGGGTGACTGTTTCCTGTTCCACCTTAGGGAAGTTTTCAGCTTTATCTCTTCAAATATTTTCTTAGGCCGTTTCTCTCTCTCTTCTTCTGGGACCTCTATAAGGTGAATGTTGGTGTGTTTAATGTTGTCCCAGAGGTCTCTTAAACTGTCCTCATTTCTTTTCATTCTTTTTTCTTTATTCTGCTCTGCAGCAGTGATTTCCACCATTCTGTCTTTCAGCTCACTTATATGTTCTTCTCCCTCATTTATTCTGCTATTGATTTCTTCTAGTGTATTTGTGATTTCAGTTATTGTTCAATTGTTTGTTTGTTCTTTACATCTTCTCTTTGTTAAGCATTTCATATCTTCTGAGTCCGTGCCTCCATTCTTTTTCCGAGCTCTTGGATCATCTTTATTGTCATTACTCTGAATTCTTTTCCAGGCAGATTGCCTATCTGCACTTAACTTAGTTGTTCTTCTGGGGTTTTATCTTGTTCCTTTGTCTGGAACATATTCCTCTGCTGTCTCATTTTGTCAGTCTTTCTGTGTTTGCAGTCTCTGTTCTGTAGGCTGCAGGATAGTAGTTCCTCTTGCGTCTGGTGTCTGCCCCCTGGTGGGTGAGGCTGGTCTAGAGGCTTGTGCAGGCTTCCTGGCTGGAAGGACTGGTGCCTGGCCACTTGTGGGTTTGTCCCTCTTGTGGGTAGGGCCATGTCAAGGGGCGTGTTTAGATGTGGCTGTGGGCTCAGAAAGACTTAGGCAGCCTGTCTGCTGATGCGTGTGGTGTGTTTTCACCCTGTTGGTTGTTTGGTCTGAGGTGTCCCAGCACTGAAGCCTACAGGCTGTTGGATGGCCCAGGACTTGGTGTCAAAATGGCAGCCTCCAGGAGAGCTCTTGCTAATGAGTACTCCCTGGTACCTCTGTCACCAGTGACCTACAGCCCTCCTCACCTCCCCAGGAGACCCTCTAAGACCAGCAGGTAGGTCTGGCCCAGGCTCCTCTGAAGTCACTGCTTTTTCCTTGGGTTCTAGTGCACACAAGACCTTGTGTGTGCCCTCCAAGAGTAGGATTTCCCTTTCCTCGAGTCCTGTGGAGTTTCTGCAGTTGAGCCCTGCTGGGCTTCAAAGCGAAATCCTCTGGGGGCTCCTCCCAATGCCAAGACCCCCTGACCAGGGAGCCTGATGTGGGGCTCAGAGCTCTCACTCCTATGGGAGAACCTCTGTGATATAATTATTTTCCAGTTTGTGTGTTGCCCACCCGGTGGGTATGGGATTTGATTGTATCATGAATGCGCCCCTCCTACCATTTCGTTGTGGCCTGTTCTTTGTCTTTGAGTATCTTTTTTGGTAGGTTTCATGCTTTTTTGTCAATGGTTGTTCAGCAGTTAGTTGTGATTTTGGTGTTTTCGTGAGAGGAGGTGTGTTCAAGCCCTTCTACTCTGCCGTCTTGTCTCCTCGCCTGTCTGGGGCCCACAGCGTGGTCGCAGTCACTGTCCCGCTGTAATGTGGCCTCGTTGTTTGGCCACAGACTGGCCTGCCTTCGACGCCCATCAGGCTGGAACGAAGCCCTGCCGTTATTTTTTTTAAGTACTTTTTCAGCCTTGCCGTTTTACTCCTCTCCTGGGACCCTGATGCCACAATTACTAGATCTTCTGTTGTAGCCACACAGGTCACCGAGACTCTGCTCATGTTTTTCCCTAGTTGGTTCATTTTTTGTTTTCCAGATTGGATAATTTCTGTTGTTCTGTCTCTAAGTTCACTGATTCTTCCCTCTGTCTTCTCCATTCTGCTTTTGTTCCTATCCGTTGTGTTATTTCAGTTATTTTACTTTTTGGTTCTAAAAGTTTTATTTGGTTCCCCACCCCCACCCCCTTTTTTTTTTTTTTTTGCTGAGACTATTACTTTCATTTGTTTCAAGAGTGCTGCTAAATGCTCATTGAAGCCTTTTTATTGTAGCTGCTTTAAAATCTGTCAGATAATTCAAACATCTCTTGTCATCTCAGAGTTGGCATCTACTGATTGTCTTTTTCCATTCAGTTTGTGTTCTTTTTGGGTCTTGGCATGAAGAGTGATTTTACTGAAATCTAGATATTTTGAGTATCTGAGACTTTGGATCTTATTTCAGCTTTTTCTTTTAGCTGGCTTTCACTAATAGCAAGGGAGGAGAGTGTGCCATCTTGTTACTACCAGGTGGGAGCAGAAGTCCAGGTTTCCCACTCGGCCTCCAGTCACCCCCAGGGCAGTGCTCCATTTTACTGCTGGGCATATTACTGCTGGGTGGCGGTGGGTGCCCCAGCTCCCCACGAGGCCTCCTGGGGCACCATCCTAGCAGATAGGGGAGGCTGCTTCATTGATGCTGGATGGGGTGTAATTCTGCCCCCACACCCCACCCCAGATTGTCTCCACTGTCTTACAGGGAGGTGAGTAAGTCCCTGCTTTCTCTGACACCATCTTGTAGGGTTTGAGGCATCTCATTACAGCCTAGAAAGGAGGGAAGTTAGCCTTGGTGGAGGTGGGGCCGCAGCATTTTCTGTGATGTTGGCTGGAGTAGAGCAGTTATTTTATATAAGTTATCTATTGTGGGAGGCTGCCCCTTTCTTGGTCCTTTGGCTAAGAGAGCAGGCTTTTGTTGAGACTTTTTCCCCTGCATCCATTGGCATTTCTGGGTTACCTGTTACTCCAGCGCCCAGTCTGGGATATATGAGGTAAAAGGAAACTCAAGGAACTCACTCCTAGGCTGGGGTTTTTTTTTTTTTTTTCTTCTTTTTCTTTTGGATCCCAAGGTCCAACTCAGTCTGTCTTCTCTCTGCCTGAAGTCTTTTTTTTTTTTTTTGCACTTTTTTTCTTGCTGTTTTTTTCTTAACTTTATTTTTCTGCTGCATTGTCTTTTTTAACAAAATTAATTATTTTTTGGCTGCGTTGGGTCTTCATTGCTGTGCGTGGGCTTTCTCTAGTTGCAGCAAGCAGGGGCTACTCTTTGTTGCAGTGCGTGGGCTTCTCACTGCAGTGGCTTCTCTTGTTGTGGAGCATGGGCTCTAGGCATGCAGGCTCAGTAGTTGTGGCGCACGGGCTTAGTTGCTCTGTGGCATGTGGGATCTTCCCAGACCAGGGCACGAACCCATGTCCCCTGCATTGGCAGGTGGATTCTTAATCACTGCACCAGCAGGGAAGCCCCTGCATTGGGTCTTTGTTGCTACATGCAGGCTTTCTCTAGTTGCAGCAAGTGGGGGCTACTCTTCATTGCGGTGCGCGGGCTCCTCATTGCGGTGGCTTCTCTTGTTGCAGAGCATGGGCTCTAGGTGTGTGAGCTTCAGTAGTTGTGGCACATGGGCCCTACAGCATGCAGGCTTCAGTAGTTGTGGCATGTGGGCTCGGTAGTTGTGGCTCACGGGCTCTAGAGTGCAGGCTCAGTAGTTGTGGTGCACGGGCTCAGTAGTTGTGGCATGTGGGCTTAGTTGCCCCACAGCATGTGGGATCTTCCCAGACCAGGGATTGAACCC
The DNA here is from genome assembly GCF_008692025.1 of Phocoena sinus. NCBI lineage: Eukaryota > Metazoa > Chordata > Mammalia > Artiodactyla > Phocoenidae > Phocoena > Phocoena sinus. Next base: position 11,472,861 of record NC_045779.1, read on the forward strand.
GTGTCCCCTGCATTGGCAGGCGGATTCTTAATGACCGCACCACCGGGGAAGTCCGAAAGTCTTCTTACATTTGTTTTATATATGATGTCCAGAGATTATAGTTGTAGTTAGGAGGAAGAATAGTGAAAAGTTCATCTGCTTCATCTTCCTAGAAAAGTCTCTAAAGGGCTTTTAACACAAATGTCATGTTTGTACTTGATATGACATTATGGGGTAGCTATTATGGGGATTGTGATTATAGAGTAATTGAGTTGGCATAATGGATTTGGATAATGGATTTTGTCTATGATGTTGAAAGTAATTGGCTAAAGGATCTTTGAAAAGGTGCCTGGAAGCATTCTAGGTAAAGATAATCTGAACCTGAACAAAGTGAGAAGGAAACAGAGGAGACCCAGCTGGATTTGCGCAATGTTCTGGAGGAGGAAGTCAACAGACAGGTGGGAAGTGGCCCCAGAGTTCCAAGGTTAATGACACGGCCCATGTGACTAGAGAGATTGGGCAGACTTTTTATTTTGCTGTGTGGTGCTATATCACCTTTTGCATCAGTTGTGATTAACTGTGGATGTGTATAATAAACCTAGATGGCTGGGAAAGGTACTCTGTTATGTTCCTGTGGCTGATATCCTGATAAACAGGCTGACACATCTAAGTCTCACCATCTTCCTAAGGACTGGAACTTTGAGGAAGCTCTATTTGATCAGTTTCACATACCAGATAAAGTGTGTTTTGTACAGATTGATGAGATAGCAGATTTACCATATCATGTATTTTAATCAATAGGACAAAATAGAAGGATGAAAGCTGATGGAATTTTACTTTGTCTTGACAATTATTTAATACTAGTACTCTTACCAGGCAGTTTGAGTCTTTTTTCATCTGTCATTTTGATATTAACTGCATTTCCATGGCAAATTTTTATAGCTTAAACTTGTAACTTAACTCATAACTGTAACTTAAATCTTAAAAACATAATATGGAGTACTTTCAAGATTTATGTATTGCCATTTGAGTGTTTCCCTGCCTGTCACATTTATATTTATATGAAAGCCAAAGCTATTCAATATATTTGTTTCTTATTTCTCCCTTGAAATTTGTTGATGGCATTTCTATAACTGTTGGTTACAATGTTACAGTATTATCTCTCTGGGAAAGTGGCATACACATGAGTCCTTAATTGGTTATTGTACAATTGATTTTTTTTTCAAATACACTGAACTTCAGTTTTCTCATCTCTAAATTGGAAGCACCAATACCTACTTTGAGAGGAGAATTTTGAAAGATAACATGAGAAAACTTATAGCACAGTGCCATGCACAAGTAAGTCCTCATTTTTTTTTCTGTTCTGTACACGTTTTTATTTCCCTTTGAATTAACAGAATGGCCCCAGGATTGGAAAGAAATCTTCATTTTTATAAGAAGCATTGAGATCCTTTGAAAGAATCAATATAACTGAGAGTCTTGTCTCAGATAATTAACTTGTTCTCTTTCATAATAGTAGCCTATGGAGAATGTGTAGTCTTTGGACATAGACACAGCATAACATTTGCACTATGTGTGATGAAATTAAAGGCTATAATCTATGTGGCTTCTGGCAGACATCATAGGCATTGTCATCAAGCTTTGTGTTTATTTTAAAATAAATTTATTTATTTTTGGCCGTGTTGGGTCTTCGTTGCTGCACGCGGGCTTTCTCTAGTTGCGTCAAGTGGGGGCTGCTCTTCGTTCTGGTGTACGGGCTTCTCACTGCGGTGGCTTCTCTTGTTGTGGAGCATGGGCTCTAGGCCCACGTGTTTCAGTAGTTGTGGCTCGTGGCTCTAGAGTGCAGGCTCAGTAGTTGTGATGCACTGGCTTAGTTGCTCCATGGCATGTGGGATCTTCCCAGACCAGGGCTCAAACCCGTGTCCCCTGCATTGGCAGCTGGATTCTTAACCACTGTGCCACCAGGGAAGCCCCTGTCATCAAGTTTTTGATTGCTTTTGGAGTAGAATATTTTTTTAAAAATTTATTTTTTTAATTGATGTGTAGTTGATTTACAGTGTGTTAATTTCTGCTGTATAGCGAAGTGATTCAGTTATACATACATTCTTTTTTACATTCTTTTCCATTATGGTTTGTCCCAGGATATTGAATATAGTTCCCTGTGCTATACTGTAGGACCTTGTTGTTTATCCATTCTATATATACCAGTTTGTATCTGCTAACCCCAAATTCCCACTCCATCCCTTCCTCACCCCCTCTCCCCCTTGGCAACCACAAGTCTGTTCTCTTGTGAGTCTGTTTCTGTTTCATAGATAGTTCATTTGTGTCATATTTTAGATTCCATGTATAAGTGATGTCATATGGTATTTGTCTTTCTCTTTCTGACATACTTCACTTAGTATGATAACCTCTAGGTCCACCCATTTTGCTGCAAATGGCATTATTTCATTCTTTTTTTTATGGCTGAGTAGTATTCCATTGTATATATATACCACATCTTTTTTATCCATTCATCTGTTGATGGGCATTTAGGCTGCTTCTATGTCTTGGCTATTGTGAATAGTGCTGCTATGAACATAGGGGTGCGTGTATCTTTTTGAATTAGAGTTTTCTCTGGATATATGCCCAGGAGTGGCATTGCTGGATCATGTGTCAGCTCTATTTTTAGTTTTTTAATGAACCTCCATACTGTTTTATGTAGTGACTGCACCAATTTACATTCCCACCAACAGTGCAGGAGGATCCCCTTTTCTCCACACCCTCTCCAGCACTTATTTATGTATGTATGTATGTATTTATTTTTGGCCATGTTGGGTGTTAGTTGCAGCACGTGGGCTTCTCTCTAGTTGTGGTGTGCAGGCTTCAGGGAGCATGGGCTATGTAGTTTGCAGCACACAGGCTCTCCCATTGAGGTGCACAAGCTCAGTAGTTGTGGCGCCCTGCAGCACGTGGGATCTTAGTTCCCTGACCAGGGATCAAACCCACGTCCCCTGCATTGAAAGGCGGATTCTTTACCACTGGACCACCAGGGAAGTCCCTCCAGCATTTGTTATTTGTAGACTTTTTAATGATGGCCCTTCTGACTGATGTAAGGTGGTATCTCATTGTAGTTTTGATTCACATTTCTTTAATAATAAGGGATATGAACATCTTTCCATGTGCCTGTTGACCCATCTGTATGTCGTCTTTGGAGAAATGTCTATTTAGGTCTTCTGCCCATTTTTCATTTGGGTTGTGTTTTTGTTGTTGAGTTTTATGAGCTGTTCGTATATTTTGGAAATTAAACCCTTGTCGGTCCCATCATTTGCACGTATTTTCTCCCTGGAGTAGAACATTATTTAAGGAATATTGAAATGTTTAAAGTTTAACTCCACTTTGTTCATTCTTTATTAATATGTTAATTTCTAATTGTATCTAATTCTTAATTCTTAGTGCCCACATACATATCAAACTGAGTATGTATTAAATAAAAATCTACAGGTTCATAGGATTTAAAAGTATTTGAGGTAGCCCTTTTTCTTATACCAGAATGTTTGTAAGCTAATGAATTAAGATGAATGTATTTACAAAAATCTGATATAAGAATAGTGAATAAAGTGAGACTGAAGGCTTTGACTAAAGATATCAATTGTAAAATGAAATGTGCTGTTTTTTAAGGAGTGTCGGGGAAGAACCCCAACCTTACAGAGGATGACAGTGAGTAACAAGACTCCAAAGGAAATGACTCAGCAAGCAAGCAGGCTGGCTGGCCACAGCGCCATAGGTGCAAGTGTACACCAGGAGACACAAAGGATCAGGGCAAGACGGTTTCCTACTCACAGCACAGCAAACAGCAGATGTTATTCATTCCCATTTTAATCTTAAGTATTTGACACTAGACATTAACTAATAATGCACATCAGTACAGTACTGCATTCCAGGAAGAAATGTCATTGCCACTAAATATCACTTATAGGAAGATCCAGCTTTTTTTTTTTTTTTTGCGGTACACGGGCCTCTCACTGCCGTGGCCTCTCCCCGTTGCGGAGCACAGGCTCCGGACGTGCAGGCTCAGCGGCCATGGCTCACGGGCCCAGCCGCTCCGCGGCATGAGGGATCCTCCCGGACCGGGGCACGAACCTGCGTCCCCTGCATCGGCAGGCGGACTGTCAACCACTGTGCCACCAGGGAAGCCCAAGATCCAGCTTTTAAAATACAAAACAAGAGACTTGTGTTTAACAGAATCTAGAATAGGTGATGAATCCCACTAGTCATCTGGGTCTGCAGCCTCATGACAGTCCTGACTATTCCCCACTATTGTCCTTTCATGGATTACTTTCTTCAGAATAATTTCCCTAGTCTAGTTGTCTTTATCCAGCTATTTGCTCACTTTGAAAAATATTGTTAGCTTTCTACCCAATTTTGTGCTTTCAGGGAACTACATTACGAGTTGTCCTCCCTTCTCCACACCCTATTGACAGTAACATGTATTTCTGTACCTTTCTAAGCTATTCTCTCAACTAAAACAGTGAGGGAGACTCAATAAAAGTCATCCGGGGAATACCACCTTTCATAGGGCACTGGGCTCATTTAAAAGAATCTCAGATTTTGAGTTTTCATTAACTGTGAGGTAAGGGGAAAGGATCCAAGAGGTACATTGTATTTAATTGAGGATTTTCTTTAAAATAGTCAGTGGAGCTTAAAAAGCCCTTCGTGTCTGTGTATGTTGTACTTCAGAGTGGCCGCCCTTGATACTAACATTGAAAAGGTAAGCGAGCCAGACACTTCGTGTGGATGGTACTCTGAAGGGGAGCCTGCACCCTTGTGCCATAGGCACTTCAGAGCCAAATCAAACAAAAAGGGTAGAAGTCTCGCCAGCACAAGTCAGTATGCAGACCGTATTTTTTTTTTAAACATCTTTATTGGAGTATAATTGCTTTACAATGGTGTGTTAGTTTCTGCTTTATAACAAAGTGTATCAGCTATACGTATACATATATCCCCATATCCCCTCCCTCTTGTGTCTCCCTCCCACCCTCCCTATCCCACCCCTCTAGGTGGTCACAAAGCACCAAGCTGATCTCCCGGTGCTTATGTGGCTGCTTCCCACTAGCAATCTGTTTTACGTTTGGTAGTGTACAGATGTCCATGCCTCTCTCTCTCTGTCACAGCTTACCCTTCCCCCTCCCCGTATCCTCAAGTCCATCCTCTAGTAGGTCTGCGGCAGACAGTATTTTTAAGAAATGATCATACTTTGGCTGTTTGTCTTCTGCTTTGGGGACATCCGTACTTGACGCCTCTTTTGTTCTTTTTGTTTTTATATTTGTTTACTTAAAATTTCTCTGAATTATACACAGATTTAGTGGAAAAGAGCATTTCTTAGTTTGGATTACTTTTGCCTCTATATTCTAGCTCTTTAATAGCCTTGTATTCTGAAGGATGGCAAAACAGATTGGTTCTGAGAACAAGTTATTTGTAGACTGCCTTATAAAACAGATGTCTGTGGGAAAAGGGTGTGTGTGTGTTTATAGTTTTAAAGGAAGGGACATGTATGAGAATTTTCATAAAACCTAAGCTTTTCCATATATAAGAATATTACAGAGCAACTCTTTTTCTTTATTTTTTTTGCCTTTGGTTCTCAAGCTTCTGTAAATGTCAAATCTTTCTATGTCTTTGAGAATGCATGATCATTTCAAGATTATTTTCCTTTTCCAGCTTCTAAAAATCCACATTTAAACTTCCACATTTCCTATAATTTGTTTGAACCCATAGCTGTCAACCCATAGCAGGGAAATGCAGAATCTATACCAAAGTTATAAAAATGGTATAGACATATAAAATATAGATGATCTGACACTGTCACTTAAATCGTTTTGCTAAAGGTCCTAAACTTTTTCCCTCTTACCCTGGCACACTGTTTTTCAAGATTAATGAGTGCTTATCCCTTAATTCTCAGTAGATGCAAAAACAGAAGGATAGAATTCATCTGGAGGAGTTATGGGGAGAGGTAGAAGCTTAATTCTTATTTTTCTTAAACAGTGTAGTTTGCTGTTAAGTATTGGTTAATTTCCTCTTAAAATGTATTTTGGCTGGAAGATATCTTAAAGAAAGGAAGCTGTTCAGACATGCCTTGTAGTTGATCTCTTAATCCAAATCGCCCTATTATCTCGTTCCAGTTCTGGGTATCGAAGTGTAAATGTTCATGGGATTAGACGATTGGCTTACTTGAGTGATAACATTTTAAAACAAACGTAAAAGCATATAATACTTTTGGATCCTGTGATCTGGGAGGGTATACTCACTACTAAAGTGACTACGAGTTCTTGAAAAATCAGTTATTATAACATCATTTTTTGTTTAGTAGCACTAAAGATTCTGGCATTCAAAATTTATCTTTAGGGCTTCCCTGGTGGCGCAGTGGTTGAGAGTCCGCCTGCCGATGCAGGGGACACGGGTTCATGCCCCGGTCTGGGAAGATCCCACACGCCGCGGAGTGGCTGGGCCCGTGAGCCATGGCTGCTGAGCCTGCGCGTCTGGAGCCTGTGCTCCGCAACGGGAGAGGCCACAGCGGTGAGAAGTCCGTGTACCGCAAAAAAAATAAAAAATAAATAAAATTTATCTTTATTTGCTGTTATAATATATAGTTTATGAAACCTCTGCACTCATACATAATATGAAAACAAACCATCATCCTTGCTTATGTTCCCAATAAAATATTCATTCTCTTAGGTAAGTTCAGATAAACAAAGCAAAATCCAACTTTCATGGAAAATGGGAGACGGTAGGGGGTAGAGGTGCGTCTTTACCTCCAGGCTCTCATGCTTCTCTGCTCGGCTGCACTTCCATCCAGTTGTCACCCTCCAGGTGCTCCATCCGGCTGCCTGTGGCAGGGCGCCTGTCCCGTCTTGAGAACTCTCTGCTTCTGATCATCCCCTGCTCGAGACCCGCCGTCTCCGTTCCTACTAGTAGTCTTCCTCCTTTCTCCACTGTTGTTTCGAACAAGTGTGATACTTTAATTGTACATTTATTTGAGATTTCTATATTTTACCCAGATCTTTCCTCAGGACTAGAATTCTGACTCTGCCAGTATCCTATCTACCAGTGGTTTCCTTAGTTCTTTCAAAACGTAATATTTTTTAAATAGTATTTTAAAACACTATTTTAAAAGTAGTGTTTTACTATGTTTTATTAGACAGTTGTCAAGAATATAGTTGAGGAACCATATTAAATATTTGACATTATACTGATTAAATAACTCTATGTAAATATCCCCCCCAGAAAAACTTCATTCAGTAGACCAATTTCTGTCTTCTTGTAATTTAATGTGTTTATCGTATAGAGACGTTTAATGAAATTATTTGACCTACCCTATGAAAGGTAAGTAGAAATCAAAATTCAGTGTTATATTAACAAAAAGCCATAGTGATTTAAAAAAAAATTTAATGTCTTATTAAAATTACTTTCTTTATTGCAGGTTGATTAGAGCACATGCTCTAATCTGAACTTACAGATAATCTTTCAAAGAACATATTAATGTATTTAATCAGAGCATTGGTATTGTTTCTTATAAAAGTTTTTACCTTTGTTTAATCGTCATGTACTTTTTTTAGACATTTCACCACCTGTTTCTTCCCCGTGTGGGGTAAGAAAGGAAATGGTAATTAAAGCTTTGCAAGCCCAATATATTTCCCTACCCCACAGATATTCTAAATTAAATAAAGTGAATGAGGTTAGTATTATTAGAGTTGGTTGCTAGCTAGGTAATAACGAGCACATTTATTCTCCAAATATTTTTGTTTAATAATTAATACTACAGGTAAAAAACAATTTGCAAGCAGCCTCTGTGTATGACAGTTTAATTAACAGGGCATAATCAAAATTAGATATGAAGAAAAACAACTGAATTCAATGCAAAATACCAAAAGCTAAAGGTCCAAGAATTCATTCATTCAGACACTAGGTAGAATGAGTTATCATAGCTCTCAAGCAAAACTAAAATAGCAGTGTTCAGTTAAAGGAAAACTGAAATACAGTATAATGTTGGTGAATGTTATAACAGTCAGTCTGAGTTTGACTACATCAAACAGAAGCCCAAAATAATGGTGATGGAAATTTTTCTCAAGTCAAAAACATCCAGAGTGGATAGTCTGAAGCTGACAGTGGCTCCACTGTATCCTCAGGGACCAGCCAGGCTCTTTGCCATCCTTAGCTTTGGCTTTACTGTCAAGGTTAGCTTCTGTCCTTCAGCGACTCTCAAGGCTCTCAGAAGCAGGAAAAGTGGGTAGGGCTAGAGATGAAAGGACTTTCTTTCTTGTAGAGTTGAGTCACTGCCCTCTAAGCAGCCTTCCGAAGTGGCTCACCATCTTGTTAGACACAGCTCCGTCACATGACCACATGAGACTGTGAGGGGAACTGGCATACGTTAATTAACTTGATTGTGGTGATTATTTCAAAATGTATACACATTAACAAATCATCATGCTGTACTATATATGTGTGTGTGTGTATATACACACACACACACACACAATATTTGTCAGTTATTCCACAATAAAGCTGGATGAAGAAAAAAGAAAAGGGCTTAGAGGCTGGAAAAACCTAACTGTAGAAAATAGGAGGAAATGGATAAATTGACAGCTGAAATCTGAATTTTATTCTCAACCTACGAAGCAGTGCATATTAGAAAACCTTTCTTTACGCTCAAGTGAAAATGAGACCATCTGTATAATTACTGCATGGGTTCAATTATAATTACTTTCTCCCCCTTTTCAGTTTCTTATGCTGTAATTTGGCCCATATTGTTACAGTGTGTCTTGCAGTTTGGTGTATTCTATCACAAGTGGAAAACACAGACATCGAAATGCAGAAACCAAGACCCTGGGGAAGGGCTAATGGATTACTGATTTGATTTGTCAAATATAGCCAATAATTAGTTTACCTTTATTTATTTATTTTATTTATTATTTTTTTTTGTGGTACGCGGGCCTCTCACTGTTGTGGCCTCTCCCATTGTGGAGCACAGACTCCGGACGCACAGGCTCAGTGGCCATGGCTCACAGGCCCAGCCGCTCCGTGGCATGTGGAATCTTCCCGGACCGGGGGCACGAACCCGTGTCCCCAGCATCGGCAGGCGGACTCTCAACCACTGCGCCACCAGGGAAGCCCTAGTTTACCTTTTTTAAAAAAATATATTTATTTGATTGCACTGGGTCGTAGTTGTGGCTCTGGGCTCCTTAGTTGTGGCATGCGAACTCTTAGTTGCAGCATGCATGTGGGATCTAGTTCCCTGACCAGGGATCGAACCCGGGCCCCCTTCATTGGGAGCGTGGAGTCTTATCCACTGCACCACCAGCGAAGTCCCAGTTTACCATTTTTAACAGCATTAAAAGTTGCATCACCTTAGTTCAAACCACCAAAACAAAACATGAATTAGCAAAAACATTGTTGGAATCTGTGATTCCTCCGGATAGTGTTGGCTTGTGCATATAACGTAGAGATAAAGATTAAGAAGAATGATGCCAACAAGAAACCTGGTGTGGTGTGTATCTACATCAGGTTGATAAGTGCTTTGTTGTTTTGAAACTTACAGCAGGGGTTTTATGTCAGGTCAGCCTGAAAAATGGTTCTCAGATGTTATGTTCTGCTGTGTTCTGATTGACTTTGAAATGATGATTTTTTACATTCCCTAACAAAGCCTGTGTGACAGCCAACCTTCTGTCTTCCTTGCAGGACAGAGATCCGGAAAAGGGAACCCCTTCAGGATGATCTTCCTTTCTTCGAGAGGCCCCTAGGCCGGCAGTTTTCCTTACCAAACCTGTCTCCGGAAGAGCCTCCACGGCAGACCATGACACTGGCCAACGAGGAAGCACTGCAGAAGATCTGTGCCCTCGAAAGTGAGCTTGCTGCCCTCAGAGCTCAGATTGCCAAAATTGTGACCCTCCAGGAACAGCAAAACCTCAGTGCAGGTCTGCAAGTCCTACATTTGTTTTAACCAGCAAACTGGAAATTAGGAGAATGCCACTAATTTGAAAAGAAAAAAGAAATGTATATATAGAAGTGTAACTGAATCACTTTGCTGTACACCTGAAACTAACACAACATTGTAAATCAGCTATATTACAATAAAAGTTTAAAAAAGAAAAAAAAGTAACAGCCATTGGGCTTGTTGGAAAATCAGGGGTCAGTCCTCTGCATTGTCCAGTACAGGACCCAGTCAAGGTTAAGTAGTTTTTGTTTGTTTTGAACAATCTTAATGCCGTCAGAGAGGATGATGAGTGTATTTTGAAAACACAACATATACATACATTGATAACAGTTGAATTGCTACTAGTGAATGCTGTGGTAAACTTAGTTGTCTGTGATAATGGCACCATTCACATCAGACAGGAGGTAATCGCAAAAAACAACCCTGACAGGGTTGAGTGCTGTTTACTGACCTACATGTCCTGAGGCAAGTACTTGGCCTTTCTACCTCCCTTTCCTGCTCTAAAATGGGGATAGTAGTTACCTATGGTAGGGAGTAAACGTGGAGATTATATACGATACCTTCAGCACATAGTAGATATTCAGTAGTCATTTTTCTCCCTCTTGCCCAGAGTGGAAACTGAATTCAGGTCCTTTGACTCCTGGACCACTACTGTTGCTTTTATTTGTGTGGCACTGTCACTTTGGAGAAGAAACCATAGCCTTGAAATCCTAGCCCATTAACCTGTTGGTAGATAGTGGTTGTTTTTCCAAGTGTTGTTCCCTGAGTCCTGGCGAGACTCAGCATAAGCCAACTCTAAAGGTTAAAGGATAGGACAGTTATTCTGCCTCTGAGCCACTTTGCTTGTGGTCCTAGAGTTTAATGTAACCCCACATGGAAGCCTCATCCAACCTGGGTCAGGCCAAGATGGGCAGAGGGCGAGTGCACTCCCCACACCTGGTGTTACTTAAGTGAAATTTGCATGTAACTTATGAAAAACCAAAGTCCTGCCCTTTTCTGTTTAACCTATGAATTACATTTCTCTTTTGCTTTACCTCCCTCTTCCGGCAGACTAGAAAACTACTGTAAATTGTGAGATAATTTGGGGCTTTATGTTAAACTTCTATTTACAATCCAAATCCCTTGAGTAAAACTCGTGTGCATCGAGTTCCCCCTAATTAATACAGTTCACCCCCAAAACAACTCTGTAATTTCCAATTATGCAGAAAGATGAATTTTTAGGTCCTTATTTTAGAACCACTTTAACTCTTGGTTACTTCTTGTTTAGGAAATTAACTATAACTTTTTTTTTCCTCCCAGAAATTTGTTCAACAATAAATCTAAAACTTTAAACACACTTTGGTCAATGCACATTCTAGTTAACGCTCAATTAAATCTTCTATGTAAATATACTTAAAAAGAACCACGAATGTATCAAATGGTTTTTTCAAATACTTAACTCTAGTACTAAATTGTCAAACTGTATATACTGAAGATAGTTATGTGTGCAGTACAGATGCTCTGTTTCATCTAAAAGTAGCTACACACTTGGCAGCAGTCAGACTTGAACAGTGGAGATCACAAAAGCGCCCTGTTAAGTTAAATGGAATGTTTCCATCTGGAGAGTTTGGGATTAAATGATACAGTGACTGAGATGCAGGCATTTAGATTCCAACCAAGTAACTGAAACTTCCTTTCTACTTACATAACTTTGATTCTTTTTAAGGATACTGTTTTCAGATATAAAGTCCTTAACATAATGTTGCTTTTAAAATAGTTTATTTGCCTATTACCAGCAGGATCAAAATGACTTTCCCTTGTTTCTGTAGGTGACTTAGAATCTACGGCATCCGTTGCCCCAGCGCCACCCTGTGTCCCACCAGCTCCCCCTCCGCCACCTCCCCTCCCTCTGTCAGGGCTCCACAAAAGCGCATCTGCTATTGATCTGATTAGAGATCGAAGAGAGAAAAACGCCTGTGCTGGAAAGACTTCAGTCAAGAGCAGTCCAAAGAAATCTGATATGCCAAATATGCTGGAGATCCTTAAAGACATGAACAGCGTGAAACTTCGGTCAGTAAAAAGGTGAGGATATATTTGCCTTCTTTCTCACTTCCCTTGATTTTTTTTGCCTAAAACCAAGTACTAGGTTTCTTTTTTTTTTTTGAATTTTTGAATTTTATTAATTTTTTTCATACAGCAGGTTCTTATCCATTTTATACACATCAGTGAATACATGTCAGTCCCAATCTCCCAATTCATCACACCAGCACCCCCCCAAAGCCAGTTTCCCCCCTTAGTGTCCATACGTTTGTTTTCTACATCCGTGTCTCAAATTCTGCTGTGCAAACTGCTTCATCTGCACCATTTTTCTTGGTTCCACATATATGCATTAATGTATGATATTTGTTTTTCTCTTTCTGACTGACTTCACTCTGTATGAAAGTCTCTAGATTCATCCATATCTCTACAAATGACTCAACTTCGTTCCTTTTTATGGCTGAGTAATATTCCATTCTATATATGTACCACATCTTCTTTATCCATTCGTCTGTCAGTGGGCATTTAGGTTGCTTCCACATCCTGGCTGTTGTAAATGGTGCGGCAATAAACAGTTGGGTGCATGTGTCTTTTTGAATTATGGTTTTCTCTGGGTATATGCCCAGTAGTGGGATTGCTGGGTCATATGGTAGTTGTATTTTTAGTTTTTTTAAGGAACCTCCATACTGTTCTTCACAGTGGCTGTATCAATTTACATTCCCACCAACAGTGCAAGAGAGTTCCCTTTTCTCCACACCCTCTCCAGCATTTGCTGTTTGTAGATTTTCTGATGATGCCCATTCTAACAGGTGTGAGGTGATACCTCAGTGTAGTTTTGATTTGCATTTCTCTAATAATTAGTGATGTTAAGCAGCTTTTCACATGCTTCTTGGCCACCTGTATGTCTTCTTTGGAGAAATGTCTATTTAGGTCTTCTGCCCATTTTTGGAATGGGTGGTTTGTTTTTTAATATTGAGCTGCATGAGCTGTTTATATATTTTGGAGATTAATCCTTTGTCGATTCGTTTGCAAAGATTTTCTCCCATTCTTAGGGTTTACTTTTTGTCTTGTTTGTAGTTTCCTTAGGTCCCATTTGTTCATTTTTGTTTTTATTTCCATTACTCTAGGAGGAGGATCAAAGAAGATCTTGCTGTGATTTATGTCAAAGAGTGCTCTTCCTATGTTTTCCTCTAAGCGTTTTATAGTGTCCGGTCTTATATTTAGGTCTCTAATCCATTTTAGTTTATTTTTGTGTATGGTGTTAGGGAGTGTTCTGATTTCATTCTTTTACATGTAGCTGTCCAGTTTACCCAGCACCACTTATTGAAGAGACTGTCTTTTCTCCATTGTATATCCTTGCCTTCTTTGTCATAGATTAGTTGACCATAGGTGTGAGGGTTTATCTCTGGGCTTTGTATCTTGTTCCATTGATCTATATTTCTGTTTTTGTGCCAGTACCATATTGTCTTGATTACTGTAGCTTTGTAGTATAGTCTGAAGTCGGGGAGTCTGATTCCTCCAGCTCCATTTTTTTCCCTCAAGACTGCTTTGGCTATTTGGGGTCTTTTGTGCCTCCATATAAATTTTAAGATTTTTTTGTTCTAGTTCTGTAAAAACATGCCATTGGTAATTTGATAGGGATTGCATTGAATCTGTAGAAGCTTTGGGTAGTATAGTCATTTTCACAGTATTCATTCTTCCAACCCAAGAACATGGTATATATCTCTCCATCTGTTGGTATCATCTTTAATTTCTTTCATCAGTGTCTTATAGTTTTCTGCATACAGGTCTTTTGTCTCCCTAGGTATGTTTATTCCTAGGTATTTTATTCTTTTTGTTGCAATGGTAAATGGGAGTGTTTTTCCTTAATTTCTCTTTCAGGTTTTTCATCATTAGTGTATAGGAATGCAGGAGATTTCTGTGCATTAATTTTGTATCCTGCAGCTTTACCAAATTCATTGATTAGCTCTGGTAGTTTTCTGGTGGCATCTTTAGGATTCGCTATGTATAGTATCATGTCATCTGCAAACACTGACAGTTTTACTTCTTCTTTTCCAATTTGTATTCCTTTTATTTCTTTTTCTTCTCTGATTGCTGTGGCTAGGACTTCCAAAACGATGTTAAATAATAGTGGTGAGAGTTGACATCCTTGTCTTGTTCCTGATCTTAGAGCAAATGCTTTCAGTTTTTCACCATTGAGAATGATGTTTGCTGTGGGTTTGTAGTATATAGCCTTTATTATGTTGAGGTAGGTTCCCTCTGTGCCCATTTTCTGAAGAGTTTTTATCATAAATGGGTGTTGAATTTTGTCAGAAGCTTTTTCTGCATCTATTGAGATGATCATATGGTTTTTATTCTCCAATTTGTTAATATGGTATATCACATTGATTTGCATATATTGAAGAATCCTTGCATCCCTGGGATAAACCCCACTTGATAATGGTGTATGATCCTTTTAACGTATTGTTGGATTCTGTTTGCTAGTATTTTGTTGAGGATCTTTGCATCTATATTCATCAGTGATATTGGTCTGTAATTTTTTTTTTTTTTTTTTTGCGGTACGCAGGCCTCTCATTGCTGTGGCCTCTCCCATCGTGGAGCACAGACTCCGGACGTGCAGGCACAGCGGCCATGGCTCATAGGCCCAGCCGCTCTGTGGCACGCGGGATCCTCCCGAACCGGGGCACGAACCTGTGTCCCCTGCATCAGCCGGCGGACCCCCAACCACTGTGCCACCAGGGAAGCCCTGTAATTTTCTTTTGTTGTATCTTTGTCTGGTTTTGGTATCAGGGTGATGGTGGCCTCATAGAATGAGTTTGGGAGTGTTCCTTCCTCTGCAGTTTTTTGGAAGAGTTTGAGAAGGATGGGTGTTACCTCTTCTCTAAATCTTTGATAGAATTCACCTGTGAAGCCATCTGGTCCGGGACTTTTGTTTGTTGGAAGATTTTTAATCACAGTTTCAATTTCATTACTTGTGATTGGTCTGTTCATATTTTCTGTTTCTTCCTGGTTCAGTCTTGGAAGGTTATACTTTTCTAAGAATTTGTCTGTTTCTTCCAGGTTGTCCATTTTATTGGCATAGAGTTGCTTGTAGTAGTCTCTTAGGATGCTTTGTGTTTCTACAGTGTCTGTTTTAACTTCTTCTTCATTTCTAATTTTATTGATTTGAGTCCTCTCCCTCATTTTCTTGATGAGTCTGGCTAATGGTCTATCAATTTTATTTTCTCCAAGAACCAGCTTTTAGTTTTATTGATCTTTGCTATGGTTTTGTTTCTATTTCATTTATTTCTGCTCTGATCTGTATGATTTCTTTCCTTCTGCTAACTTTGGGTTTTGTTTGTTCTTCTTTCTCTAGTTCCTTTAGGTGTAAGGTTAGATTGAGATTTTTCTTGTTTCTTGAGGTAGGATTGTATTGCTGTAAACTTCCCTCTTGGAACTGCTTTTGCTGCATCCCATAGCTTTTGGATCATCATGTTTTTTGTCATTTGTCTCTAGGTATTTTTTAATTTCTTCTTTGATTTCTTCAGTGATCTCTTGGTTATTTAGTAGCATACTGTTTAGCCTCCATGTGTTTGTGTTTTTTACGTTTTTTCTGCCTGTAATTGACTTCTAATCTCAGAGTGTTATGCTCTGAAAAATGCTTGATATGATGTCAGTTTTCTTAAATTTACTGAGGCTTGATGTGATCTATCCTGGAGAATATTCCGTGCACACTTGAGAATAAAGTGTAATCTGCTGCTTTTGGATGGAACGTCCTATAAATATCAATTAAATCTATCTGGTCTATTGTGTCATTTAAAGCTTGTGTTTCCTTATTAATTTTCTGTTTAGATGATCTGTCCATTGGTGTAAGTGAGGTGTTAAAGTCCCCTACTATTGTGTCACTGTTGATTTCCTCTTTTATAACTGTTAGCAGTTTCCTTATGTATTGAGCTGTTCCTATGTTGGGTGCATATATACTTATAATTGTTACATCATCTTCTTGGATTGATCCTGTGATCGTTATGTAGTGTCCTTCCTTGTCTCTTGTAACATTCTTTATTTTAAAAGTCTATTTTATCTGATATGAGTTTTGCTACTCCAGCTTTTGATTTCCTTTTGCATGGCATGTTTTTCCATCCCCTCACTTTCAGTCTGTATCCTGAAGTGGGTCTCTTGTAGACAGCATATATATGGGTCTTGTTTTTGTATCCATTCAGTGAGCCTGTGTCTTTTGGTTGAGCATTTAATCCAATCATGTTTAAGGTAATTATCGATATGTATGTTCCTATTACCATTTTCTTAATTGTTTTGGGTTTGTTTTTGTAGGTCCTTTTCTTCTCTTGTGTTCCACTTATAGAAGTTTCTTTAGCATTTGTTGTAGAGCTGGTTTGGTGGTGCTGAATTCTCTTAGCTTTTGCTTGTCTGTAAAGCTTTTGATTTCTCCCTCGAATCTGAATGAGATCCTTGCCAGGTAGAGTAATCTTGGTTGTAGGTTCTTCCCTTTCATCACTTTAAGTATATCATTCCACTCCCTTCTGGCTTGTAGAGTTTCTGCTGAGAAATCAGCTGTTAACCTTATGGGAGTTCCCTTGTATGTTATTTGTCATTTTTCCCTTGCTGCTTTCAATAATTTTTCTTTGTCTTTATATTTTTGCCAATTTTATTACTATGTGTCTTGGTGTGTTTCTCTTTGGGTTTATCCTGTATGGGAACTCTGCGCTTCCTGGACTTGGGTGGCTATTTCCTTTCCCATGTTAGGGAAGTTTTCAACTATAATCTCTTTAAATATTTTCTTGGGTCATTTCTCTCTCCCTTCTCCTTCTGGGACCCCTATAATGCAAATGTTGTTGCGGTTAATGTTGTCCCTGAGGTGTCTGAGGCTGTCTTCATTTCTTTTCATTCTTTTTTCTTTATTCTGTTCCACAGCAGTGAATTCCACCATTCTGTCTTCCAGGTCATTTATCTGTTCTTCTGCCTCAGTTATTCTGCAATTGATTCCTTCTACTGTATTTTTCTTTTCACTTATTGTATTGTTCATCTCTCTGTTCTTTAATTCTTCTAGGTGTTTGTTAAACATTTCTTGTGTCTTCTCAGTCTTTGCCTCCATTCTTTTCTCGAGGTCCTGGATCATCTTCACTATCATTATTCTGAATTCTTTTTCTGGAAGGTTGCCTGTCTGTACTTCATTTAGTTGGTGTCTGGGGTTTTATCTTGTTCCTTCATCTGGTACATAGCCGTCTGCCCTTTCATCTTGTCTATCTTTCTGTGAATGTGGTTTTTGTTCCACAGGCTGCAGGATTGTAGTTCTTCTTGCTTCTGCTGTCTGCCCTCTGGTGGATGAGGCTATCTAAGAGGCTTGTGCAAGTTTCCTGATGGGAGGAACTGGTAGTGGGTAGAGCTGGCTGTTGTTCTGGTGGGCAGAGCTCAGTAAAAGTTTAATCTGCTTGTCTGCTGATGGGTGGGGCTGGGTTCCCTCCCTGTTGGTTATTTGGCCTGCGGTGACCCAACACTGGAGCCTACCTGGGCTCTTTGGAATAATGGACTCTGGGAGGGCTCACACCAAGGAGTACTTCCCAGAACTTCTGCTGCCAGTGTCTTTGTCCCCACGGTGAGCCACAGCCACCCTCTGCCTCTGCAGGAGACCCTCCAACACTAGCAGGTAGGTCTGGTTCAGTCTCCTGTGGGGTCACTGCTCCTTTCCCTGGGTCCCGATGGGCACACTACTTTGTGTGTGCCCTCCAAGAGTGGAGTCTCTGTTTCCCCCAGTCCTGTCGAAGTCCTGCAATCAAATCCCACTAGCCTTCAAAGTCTGATTCTCTAGGAATTCCTCCTCCCGTTGCTGGACCCCCAGGTTGGGAAGCCTGACGTGGGGCTCAGAACCTTCACTCCAGTGGGTGGACTGCTGTGGTATAAGTGTTCTCCAGTCTGTGAGTCACCCACGCAGCAGTTATGGGATTTGATTTTATTGTGATTGCGCCCCTCCTACCATCTCACTGCGGCTTCTCCTTTGTCTTTGGATGTGGGCTGTCTTTTTTGGTGAGTTCCAGTGTCTTCCTGTCAATGATTGTTCAGCAGTTAGTTGTGATTCTGGTGCTCTTGCAGGAGGGAGAGCACGTCCTTCTACTGTGCCACCTTGAACCAATCTCCCAAGTACTAGGTTTCTTGCGAACTTTGTTTTATAACATGACTACAGGAGTAGCTCTAAGTTTTTAGTTTAGAAAAGATAGTTAACTGTGTACAGGAGCCTAAGAGATTAGCAGAATAAACACTTGCAGGTAACTTTCCAGTTTCTCCCCCAACTACATTTGAAGGCTTTTCTTTACTGTGCAGTCATTCATCCAGTGAAGCTGTATGCGTCCCTGCTGTGGCAGTCACCAGGCTTTTGGAGAAGGATGGAACCCTAATTGCCCTGAAGGAGCACATAATCTCTGCTCCTGAGAGGACCTGAGGGACTGTTATTGGGCACTTTTGTGCTCTTTCATTGAGCTTTAAATCTAGGTTTTCCACTTCACTGCATCAGTATGTGTCAGTGTCTTTGTCAAGTGTATTGATGCCAGAGAAGTGCCATCAGGCTCCCCGTGTGCTTCCCGGAGGGATCAGCGCCCCCTTGGTTCATGTTCATTTTTCTCAGGTCAGCACAAGACACGAAGCCCAAACCGGTGGATGCTGCTGACCCTGCTGCCCTCATAGCAGAGGCTCTGAGAAAGAAGTTTGCTTATCGGTATCGATGTGATAGCCAAGGTGAAGCTGAAAAAGGAATTCCAAAGTCTGAATCAGAGGGCACCTCAGAAAGAGTGTTGGTGAGTACTGGGCACAGTTCCCTCCAAGTACAGCCTGGTAGTTCCCTTCACTGCTGCACGCTGCAACACGTTGAGCTGTGTGCGCCTGCGAGATTCAAAAGGACGCGTGCTACGGGATTTAGTCCCTCCCTACAGCTAGATTACCTGTTACAGAAGAGCACAGAGAAGGAAGCACAAGTTAACCCCTGGTTTCATTGCTTAGTGTCTCCTGTGTTAAATTTTTCATGCTGTTTTATTTAAGTATAACGAAGTGAAATTCATTACAATAAAATTTATATCTGAGGACAATAAAAATGCTGATATAGCAAGGAAAGATCATTTTCTCTTAGGGCACCTGTGAGGAAGTCTCCTGAAGAGGGAGAGACATTTGACCAGGGTCTTGCAGGCTGTGGGCATGCCACAGATGGAGACTGAGCAGATTCATGGAAGCTATCGTGTATTAGTTTATACATTACCTTTATTCTGGGTACTGTCATGGGGCATATGTGTTTATTCCAGAGATGTAGATATCTTAGAAATTCTAGCATCTCTGAAAGTCTTCAGACATTGAAAAGGAAACTCTGTACCTTCCTTCCTTCTTTTATTCGGAGAAGTAAAATTGGACTAAGCTAGGCTCTTGCAAAGGTAATTATAGTTTTCTAGGGCATAATTTTGTTGTCTCTTTGCCTTTCACTCTTTTGATATGTCATGTTTATAACAACTTGTCAATTCATAAAGGTTTTAATATTACGTAGCTGTTTGGTTTTTCATGAAGAACATACCTTTGATCCATGATTGGGAGTGGGGCATACCGTTACTGTTACATGAACCAGTGTCTTTTTTGTTTCTTTTCTAGTTTGGGCCACACATGTTGAAGTCTACAGGAAAAATGAAGGCTTTAATTGAAAATGTTTCAACTTCCTAATACTGAGCTGAGAAAGACTGTCCTACTAGTTCAGCTGTTAGTGTTGATTTCTATTAGCCGAACAGCCCTAATACACCATTTGGTAAATACCTGAATTTAGTGTCTCCTTTTAAGTCTCAGAGGATTAAGCTATAACAAAAGCACTCTAAGTTTGTTTGCTTTTAAGAGAAGGTCCGTTCTGAAGTTTTCCATAGCATATTTATATTCTGATGTGTTTTTAATGTGTAGCCAAGATGTTTAGATTTCCAGTCTGGAAAACAATTATATAGATTTCAGAATAAAGAAAGGACCTTTGTAGATGTGAGTTTTTAATTCTTAACACTAATTTATCTGTACACGTTTTATGTGCATGTATTCAGGACATAAGATTTAGCAAGGGGGTGACGAGGGTGCTGACAGTGTCATTTGTTTTCAGTGATCATTTCTATTCAGTGATGGAGCAGGTGGAATAACCAAGTTGTTGGAATGAAATGGTTTTGAGATTGGAATTTCTTACCTTGAACAGAACTTTTTATGTTAGATTCTCTCACGTTTTCTTGGATTGGAGATGGAGTTTGAGTAGGAACCAGATAATGTTTGCTGCTGAAATTCCATAATGCTTTCCTTTAAAGAGGGAAGTCAGGGATCATGGAAACCGTTTTCACTGTAGTGCCATCCAGTGCTGAGGAAGAAAATGTAGTTTTCAAATAGTGAGGAATCAAATGATTGAATTAAATCTCTTTTAAAGTAAAAACTAGAATATACCATCTTTTTCTTTCAGTTTAATAAGTGGCATGAAGATAACTTGCTGCTAATACTTCTGGAAATGTCAGCATAATGGAGTTAAAAATTTTTTAATATTGGTCAAAATAGTAGCTTTATAATGAAACATTGAATAGGAGAAAGAATGTTCTGTAAGTTGCTTATCATTGGTCAGAATGGTGTTTTGCTGAATTATATTATGTAGCATAAACCTTAGGTGCTATTAGGAAGTAGACAACTGCCTTTCTCCTCTACGACTTCCAAGGACTTGCTACAAGTGATCATTTTTAAATGCATGTATCTTCATGATTTTCTATATTCATTTCTGTTAAACACACATAGTTTAATGTCAGAACCTCCTACTATGAGTAAATATTTGGATCTATTATTTAAATCTAGTGAAAAGAAAGTTGTCCTTCCTGGGGGGATTAGGAGATGTGAAGACCCTTTTAAGTTATTGAAAATACGTGCAGTGTTCTAAATAATAGCAAATATTAGTTGGGGGTGATTTTCATGGTTTGGTTATTCAGCTGAACTTTGAACTGTGGCTTATTTTACACATGTTGATACATTGTTTCTGATTATTTTCTACGGTTTAAAAATTCTGCCTTTAAAAGGAATTCAGAAAATTCACCTGATATAAATTTCTTAGGAGGTCAAAGTATGTATTATATTTGTATCACTGTTGTTGAATTTTGGGCAGTGCTCCAATTACAAGGAAATTACTGTTTTGAAATAAACTTTTTACTTTCCTTGGGCCATAATGCCTATACAAATGCTTTCTTTTTTTTTTTCCACAATAGGCACGATTCTTTTATATTATACATGCAGCTTCTTTAGAATTATTTGCTTTCTGCATTTTTCAAGGGGAAATATATTGCCTAGAATATATCACCTCTCATTCATCTTTCTCTTAAAGGAACTCCATCATTAAGAAGAGAAAGGCAGTCACTTGGGATGAGTTTCCTCAGGGTTCTCAAGCCTATAATCCACCTCTGGGACTGGTGAAAGCTCTTTTCTCATCTTCCCCTACACCCACCTCATTCAGTTTCTGGTTCTCCCACCCAACACAATAGTTGGGTGAAAGACCTTAAAAATAGTTCAACTCTACATTTTACAGCTGAGGCTCAAAAAGTTAAATAACTGGTGTAATGTTTTCTCTCCCGTGATTCTCACTAGTCTAGGGACTCACTCTTACAGAGTGCACCCTTGAAAATGTGGGGGGCGGGACTTCGCCTTCCAATGCAAGGGGTGTGGGTTCCATCCCTGGTCAGGGAGCTAAGATCCCACGTATCCCTCCTGGCCAAAAAGCAAAACATAAAACAGAAGCAATGTTGTAACAAATGCAATTAAAAGACTAAAATTGGTCCATATCAAAGTTTAAAAAAAAAAAAGAAAACGTGGGTGTTAGGGGCACTGACTCCCTCTCATCCCCAGTCGAAAATCCACACGTTGCTATCTCTGCCTCAACAACAAATGAATTGGTAAATGACTCACCCAAGGGTGGGTAGGAAGCTGAAACAGTTTGGATAGGGTCAGGACTCAACCCTTAGTTTCTTTGATTCCATGTCCTGTGATCTCTGGTCAAACACACACTTCTCCCCATATGTAACTTAAAGAGCTGTAAAATGAAAATACAGGTACTATATTATTTATTGAAACACGTCCACATGTAAGTGGACCCATGCAGTTCAAACCTGTGTTGCTCAAGGGTCAACTGTGTACATAATGAGTGTGGCAAAGAGCGCTGGACTTGGAGCTAAAACACGATCCATGTATGTGATCCTGGCCAAGTCACACCTCTTTTTAAAATGGGAATAATTCTAAGGCCAGAAAACTAGGATTAAATAATGATTCTGAACACGTTCTGTAAATGGCAGCTTGCTAACTAAGTTACTACGTTATTTTACACAAGGTCACTGTAGTGCCCAGTGCCCAGTAGACGGATTTCTCCAGTGTTCTTGGCACCTGGAAAAGGTGTCATTCTTTGCACAGGCCTGGGTGAAGCAGTAGGTCTTAGTCTTCAGTTCTGGCTTGTCTTCCCAGTCGTAGGCCCTTCTGCAGAAGAATACTGTCCTCATTTTTTCTTTTTTTTAAATTTTTTGACCACACTGCATGGCATGTGGGATCTTAGTTCCCCGACCAGGGATCGAAACAACAACCCTTGCATTGGAAGCCCAGAGTCTTAACCACTGGACCGCCAGGGAAGTCCGCTGTCCTCTTGCT
This sequence comes from Phocoena sinus, assembly GCF_008692025.1. Classification (NCBI taxonomy): domain Eukaryota; kingdom Metazoa; phylum Chordata; class Mammalia; order Artiodactyla; family Phocoenidae; genus Phocoena; species Phocoena sinus. Next base: position 11,495,473 of record NC_045779.1, read on the forward strand.
GTATTAAGAGTTCCTATGAGTCTGTGCCTCAGTGGTGAAGGAAGAAAACATGAGGTAACAACTACTGAAAACAATCCATCCTCTGGTAACTTCTCCAAAAAACGTAAGTTTTCTGTGTAGGTTAGATCTGGCAGATACAAGTTTAAACTTTCAGGCGTTAGCCCAGTAGCACCAGCTCTGGGATTGCCAGGCAGAAGGAGGCACTTGGTTTTACAACAGTACCACTGTTCTGCCTGTTACTGTCACAGTCTTTCCCATGAGCCTTTAGCCATTCCCGAGTCCTCTTCCCCCTTCTCATCCTAGACTCAGCATTCTTCTGAGCTACCCCACTGAGCCTTTTTCTTAAAATTCTTATTAGTTTTTCCTTGTAAACCTTGTAAGCAGGCTAGTTCTTGGTTCGTACTAGTCTGATCACTTGAGAACAGATAGGACAATAAAATAAAATAATAAAAATAGCATACCCATGGAAGGATCCAGAAATCTTGGATGTTTCCCCGAAAGCTGTTGTCCTTAGTCCACTTGGTAGGGGCTGGGAAACGTAATGTTCCTCTAGCTGGAGCTTCTCAAACTTCTCTCCCCTGGAAGATTTTCCAGCCTCTTCTAAAGGTCAGAGAGCTCCTTCTCTAAGCTGAGAGAATAACACGAGTGTAATTTAGACATTACCAGGAAGCTAAAGAAGATGATCCAAATAGCACCTCGCGTTCCATCCCAAACTGCTGTGGCCACTACAGGGCAGTCCTGTCCCTCCTAACCAGTCTTCCCAGCTGGAAAAGCCGTAATATGGGGAGAAAGACACTCTTCACAACAGGATTTTTACCAGAGTTGTGAACAGCTTTCTGTTCACATGGCCTAGGAGCCGTCCCTCTTCACTGGCCAGTCATGCTTGCTATCAGAGGATGAAAAAGGGTGCGAAGCAGGTGTGGTGGGGACACTGTTGTGTAATGCAGGTGTGATCGGTGACGGTGGAGAGCACGTGACACTCCGCACGATGATCTCTCTGACGCAGCTCCGGAGCAGACTGCCCTCTGCAAGGGGAGCACCAGCTAATGCAGAGACATGTGTGACTCAGGACGCAGCCCTGACGAGCTGGTCCACGTCCTCCCTTGGGAATCTGAATAGGCAACCTTGAGCGAGGGGCACAGTTGGTACCTGGAGCTCAAATAAGCACGCCATGAGGTACACGTGTACCCACGATACCTACGAGCAGTTTATACAAAACAGATGACGAGGACACGAACAAGGACACTGGGACTGAACCGTGTGTCAGGACATTATTTTACCTTCACGAGGCAGACATGTTATAGGTTAGGGAGCCACGCAGAAGATGAGGTGATGCGCTAATACATGACCAAAGACCTTAACACAGTCGATCTAGCCACAAAGACAACACTTTAAAAACTTTACTGCCTTTCTAAGCAGACACTCCAAGGTAGAGAAGAGAAAGGAAGAGGAGAAGTGTGGGAAGAAGCAGACGCAGCAAGAAGCTACATCTCAGAGCGCCCAGACCCCCAGGTTCTGCTTCTACAGCCTTCATAGGGTTTGTCTCATTATCGTGAACATGAATCCTCAAGATAAAGCTCCAGTTACCCTGCAGTGATCTGAGTGAGACTCTGTTCCCTACAATGGAAAAGTTAACCCCTATCTTGTGAGGATTCTTAGATGGAAATTCAGAAACTTTCCTGCAAATGTTCAACTAGGAACTTTAAACACATTCCTTTATGATACTTTCTTCAAAAGATAAAGCACCTTGGGATACCATGCAGCCTCCCGATTCTTTATAGGATGCAGCTCAACAGTAAAGAAACACTTCAAATTTATGCTCAAAAATCTCAAACAATGCATAGCTTAAACATAAATGTAATATAAGATGAACTTTCTTAACAAGACTATTGATGGGACCAGTGGAAAGTTGCAATAAACCAATAGGTCACCGTGCTTCAGTTTTAAAATACAGCTAAAAGGAATCTAATACTAAAAATAGGGGTGTTTCTCTTTCCCTGACCATTCTACCAGACTTCAGGATAGGTTCAGGACGACTTAGCATAGCTGTAAAAGTAAAAAACAATGTTACTGTGATTGATAAAAGTTATTAGTATTTTACTAGAAGTATCACAGTGAACATCTAAGACTTATATTTTAGAATCAAACTTGAAAGCTAAATGATTTTACCAGTCACGGATGTTAGTAAGATTCAATAATTACTGGAAATGGTGTCATTTTCATCATTAACCCAACAAAATCATTCATTCTCAACAATACCCCAACACTTTACACTCATTTTGTACAATATAGAAACCTCCCATATTACATAACAGATGCTTTCCACACATCATCTTGTCACCCAAACATTTTGAGAACAGAGACCCCGTCTCGGTATTTAGTTTTAATACCTTTATTACATCCAGTGCAGTTCTGCACACAACAGGAACTCGGATACCGTGACCACGTGACTTCGGCATTGACAGACTAGTTTCCACATAATTGCTCATGATGGTAGACTGATAGCTAAAAAGGAAACAATTCCAAGTTAATTTTCTCAACATTTACTGACGGCACAGTTCACGCTAGCCCTGTGCTAAGCACAAGAGAAAAAAAGGTGGAGGAGACGGCTGTGCACCCCTGGTAGTCCCCCGCAAGTAGCGGTCACTTCCCCTGGAGACAGTGGACAACTGGGGGCCTTCCAGAGGATACAGGTTGTCTGCAAATCCTCAGCAAACAAGGAATGGCTCAGGCTAAGTCTTGCACATATCTGGATAACTTTGTGTTTCAGATATATGCTGCTAGTATGGTGATTAATGTCACATTTATTTAAAAACATTCCTGAATGCAGATTAGCTGTCGGTCATTGACCCAAGCGGGAGATACTGATTGGGAGGAGATTTAAACAAAATATTTATACATTAAAAAAAGTACACATGGGGCTTCCCTGGTGGCACAGTGGTTGAGAGTCCGCCTGCCGATGCAGGGGACACGGGTTCATGTCCCGGTCTGGGAAGATCCCACATGCCGCGGAGCGGCTGGGCCCGTGAGCCATGGCCGCTGAGCCTGCGCGTCCGGAGCCTGTGCTCCGCAACGGGAGAGGCCACAGCAGTGAGAGGCCCGCGTACCGCGCAAAAAAAAAAAAAAAGTACACATGAAAACACTGTAAACCTCCAATGTGAAAATTTTAAAGTTTTAAGAAAATCGAAAGCTTTAAGAGTCAAGAAAGATTTTTGGAAAGAAAGGCTGTTACAGGAATCTTCAAAGAATCATTTGCACCTCTAACTTGTATCTAAGGTACAAACACATTGCCCAGGTTGGACAAAGGACATAAAATATTTACTTCTTTTATGTAAAGAGGATCATTATAAACCACCACACTTACGGAGTGCAAATACTGACCAGGAACCAGATTGTTTTTGTTAAGCTAAGGCTTACCACAATTTTCTCTCCGAGGACTTTCAGCCTAGAGCAGAGGAGCTGCCCCCACCTGACTAAGGGCCGGCCCAGAGCCCCAAAGGGCTGCTGCAACGCTCCACGATTCTTTGAAGTCTCCTGTTTTATCTTTAAAATTTGTGAATTTTGCATTCTCTTCTATAATATTTAATTATTTAAACTGTGACCTTCTAAATTACTGTACTGTTTCCTCAGATTTTTCTAGAAAACCGATGTTCAAAGAATATAGGTCCTGTTGAAGAAGCAGGGCTATAGCCGGTAATACCACATATATGTAACAAAACATACCTTTGCAGTGGGTTTATTTTATGTGTAGGCAGGAGATGGGAGCAACGCTCAGGTGTCTCCCCCTGGAGAATGGCAATAAGAAGACAATCCTCTGAATATCCAACAGTGAGAAACATGTAACAGGTCAGAGAAGGAGAAAGCAATCATACACTGGCAGATGGAGCCCAGGCAGGCTCAAGTGATGCAAGGCTGAAGGTCTGACATGTCTGCTGGATGTGCCAATCAAGAAGGCGTGGAGAAGCCGCTCCTGGCGGAGAATCTGTAGCCTCGTTCAGGGGAACCGTGGTACGTCCCTGCAGCAGGTATGTCCCCGCAGGATGCGTGGGGCGACTTGCTTCCCTTGCTCAGAATCCACGCTCAAGCAACCGGCTGATCGTCACTTGGCTTCCCGAGAACGTCTGCCTAAAGGGAGAGAACGATTGATAGTTATATTTAACTATTAACGCTTTTAAAAAACATCAGTTTCTGTGAAACTGGTTAATGTGAGTTTGCTATGAGATACAGTTCTGCTTTCCATGTGCTGACATGCTAGGTGTGTGAGCTGGCAAGTTTCCTTATCAGACAGACACTGGATGCGTCAAATGTGCCAAGACGATACTCCTCGTATAAGTGGCCAACTGACCTTCCCCACATAGCCCTCGGACTTCTGCACCCAGCTGTCCAGTGTGGTGGCCACGAGCCACATGTGGAGACCGGGCACTTGAAACATGGCTGGTCCGAACCGAGACGTGCTGTAAGCATAAAAGACACGCCAGATTTCAAAGACTTTGTAACAGAAAAAAGAATGTAAAACATCTCAATAGTTTTTTATAATGACTACGTATTGAAATGATAAAATACTTTGGATATGTTGGAATAAATATTATTAAAATTCCAGCTGTTTCTTTTTCCTTTTTTTAAATGTGACTCCTAGGAAATTGACACTCACCGACTCGGCTCACACTGTATTTCTATCCGACATCACTCTTCTGTGCAAATAGTGACTATGTTTGAGTTCAAAGTTGACATGTATCCCTTCTAATGAAATGGACTTGGGAGGATCCAGGAGAGGCCCAGTGGTACCTTTCTTACGCTGATACCAAAAGTAGTATTAAGTGGCCATTTCCTATTACTTGACTTTTAAAAGGCCAATACGAGTAGTATCTTAGTACCTGCACAAAGGCCTGAGGTTCCCGCCGTGGAACAAAGGGCTGTGGAGTCAAGAGGCTGGGCTCAGAGCCGACTTCTCCCGGCTGTTGGGACTCTGTCCACTACATCCCGGCCTCAGCTTGCTCACCCGTGAGGTGCAGGCAGCACACGAGCCCGCAGGACTCTGCCTGCGCCCAGCTCTGCCTGAACAAATGTGTGGCGAGCGAATGCCGGAGCCGAGAAGCGAATTCTTTGCTTCCCTAGTAATTTAGCGTCGTGGTTTCCAACGGACTGACTTATAGGTAAATATCAAAGATGAAAATGTGAAAAGATAGGTTTTTATTCGTCAAAAGTTAACAGCAACAGGCACGTATTAAAATGAGTATGGCAAAGCCTTTTACAAATGGCTTTACACTCAAGCTTTCTCCCAAGAAAATGACTGTTGCAACAAACTTGTAAACATAATTAATAAACAGTCCTTTACAGTAACAAGGGAAATACAATTGAACTAAAAGAAAGCACCGGTTTCTCTTAAAACTAGATTACAAGTTGTGCTTACTACACATAAAACATTTTAAAACAAATTACAAAAGTGGAATGTTATAAGTTTAAAATCAGTCCTTAGATTTTGTCCTAGAAAACATCTGTTCACATCAAAAGGCCCATCAAAGGGTAACATTTCATCAAAGGGGGAGGGACAAGAAAACAATGCACTTTTTTCAAATCAAAACAAGAAGTTTGGTCACTTAGCTTTGTGCATAGTTTAAGGCATCTGGAGCGATCTGTTACAGCTGACCTCCCTTCCCCTCCCCACGTGTGGCTGCTCATTGCGTCACATTCTAAAATAATAAATAAAAGCTGATGTTCCCAATCCTTCCCACGTGGATAAATAGAACACATGCACAGTCACACATGCACGAGCGTGCCCCACACACACACCCGCACACACACAACATACCTCTCACTCCCTGCGGCGAGAGGGACTTTAGTACCCTTGCTCTGAAGGACACACTTGCCCATCCCACTTTATTTCAGATTGGCAATACCCTGAGCTGATTACGGTGTTTTAAAACATTCCACCCTTTTCTTGCATGTGCAGGTCAAGTGTACATTAGTGAAAACAACATGCAACGTCTTCACTGCGGAATCATAATACAGCTAGGACACTGGGGTTCTGCCCCCCCCGCCCCAAATTAAAAACTAAGAGTTAAAAAAAATTGCATTGCCCAACAGCACTGGAGTGAAAGCTCGGCGGCGCTCTAGGATAAATGCTCTGTTTCCAGTGCACAAAGTAAAAGGATAGCAAATGGGAGGCTTTGGTGGCATCCAAAGAAGAAAGGCAAACCGGGGGAAAGGGCTGCAGTTTAGGTTTGATCTTTAAAATTCTTAGTGGTTCCTTCACAATCGTGCTCCAAGGCGGATTGAGAACCAGTATTTCAGAGTTGGTCTGTAAACATCGAGTCTGGCCAGAGGCGCAGAGGCTGGGCACTTCACATTTCCATTTTCTCCGAGAGAACTTAGTGGAAGGTACAGATACACACTGTTGCATCAGACGGGTTAAATTCCAAAGATTTCTGCTGAAGGCTTTGGTTCAAGTTTCATGATGCTTCGAGAAGCACGAGGGCCACCGCAAAACTTCCTGCAAAACTTTGTTATTCCCTTCGGTTCGCTCCCGCTGGGCTTTGCATATTCAAGGTTTCACACGAAAGCCAAATGCATATTGCTGTATGTTCGGGTCTTGTAATTAAAAAGTGGGTTCAAATGATCCAACAGAGGAAATCTTGGAAATAAATAATGCTGGCGTCATTCACTTCCTTCGGCAGTCAAGAGTAAAGTTCTCTCACCTCAAGACCCCATTCACATTTCTAACGAGCTCCAGAGGCAGTCTGCCCAATGACTTGGGGGGGCATTTAGGATAACCGGTTCTCCTGAGGTAATAACTGTGAGTTCAGCTCCTCAAATGCAGCATCAGCGTCCTCGCTGCTGGACTGTTCTTGCTGCAGTCCCTTCCAGCTGGCTTTGTTCAGCCCCACGTGTCCGAGCATTGTCTGGGACAGCCTGGTGTTGGAGAACCGGGCCCATTCCGTGAACAGAGGCTCCACGAGATACGTCATAAAACCTGAGACAGTAAGAGAAAAGGTATTAGTGGATGTTCTGAAACTTTACAACGTCAAGGTAGTGTTTACTCTCTTAAGTCCTATTCCAATATTACCTCTTATTTTTCAAAAGATGTGTGTGTAGATTTACATATCTTCTCTGAAGAATCTATTTAGGTAACTTACTGAAACCTGAAGTAAAGGTGAACTGACAAACACAGCCCATCTCTTCTGACGACTCCTCTCAGCTGCACCAACCATATCCTTCTATTTCAGCAAACCCGCGGCGGCCCTCTCAACCCTGAGGAGCAGGGCACAGTGTGCCCAAGGCTAAGGGGGTCCCCCCGGGGCTGTGGGTGACGAGGCCGGACTGAGGCGCGGCTGCCCTACCGTCCGGGCTGGTAATTGTCACACCTGGTCATGAGCACAGTGGGCCCGCTATGAATCTCAGCATTTATAAAGCCAAAACGCATGCCACAAAGTGTGAGTCTAGAACGAACAGAGATTAGTTTAGACAATTAGGAAAGTGAACATCAAAAGTGTACCAGGAGGCCTACTTTACAGACACTTCCTACAATCGATCTCCCTTGATTCAGTCAGAAAAGGAGAAGGAGTGGTCTCGGGCCTGTCTGCATCTCTGGGTTACACAGCACTCGAGCCCACATTACAGCTGACTTAAAACTACATAGTGTCTTACACAGGGCGAAAGAAGCCTCACCTTGACAATCAGATCACATCTATTAGGAGAAGCAAATAACATTGTCTTCCTAAACTTTTGATCAAGGACAGGAAAATGTACATTCAAATTCTATCACTGCTTGTTTAACAGTTTTAAAATTTTCTGCATCTCCAAAACCTTTTCTTTTCAGCAAAAGACCACATGGACCACAGACAACACAGGTTCCATTTAGCTAACAAAAAAAAATCTCACTGGAAATAAAGCACCCACTACTTTTAATTGGAAAAGTCATATACGGTCTGATGATTGAATTTTTTCAAGTGTAGAGATTATGGTATCTGAAGTAGTAATGATATTGGAAATAAGGCTTTCTTCCATTTCTTTTTTTTTAAAATTATTTATTTTTGGCTGCGTTGGGTCTTCGTTGCTGCGCGCGGGCTTTCTCTAGTTGAGGTGAGCGGGGGCTGCTCTTCGTTGCAGTGCACGGGCTTCTCATTGCGGTGGCTTCCCTTGTTGTGGAGCACGGGCTCTAGGTGCACGGGCTTCAGTAGTTATGGTACGCGGGCTTCAGAAGTTGTGGCTCACAGGCCCAGCCGCTCCGCGACATGTGGGATCTTCCCGGACCAGGGCTCCAGGGAAGTCCTCCATTTCTTTCTTTCATCTCTTCCATCCCCTCCACACATGTTAACTGAGAACCTTCTAGATGCCAGGCACTGCTCTGGGTGGCCACGGATAAGCAGTGGACAAACAGACAAGATGTGCTCTCCACGAGTTACGTCTGGTGAGGAGAGAGAGGACACGGGAAAACGGCATCACTGCAGTCAGGGCAGAGCGGCTTCTGGCAGCCAAGCCACCCCCTCAGCCCCGGGTCAGGCTGAGCCAGCCGCCAGAGCCCTGTCTTTTCCAGGTGCCACAGTCAAGTCGTGAGCAGCCGGAGTGTTGCACCCAAATGCAGAACCTTATTACCGCAGGTTTCACGCGATCCATCTTCTTTGATTCTCCCACTGTCCCAGCTGGTTGAGAGCTGCATCCTGCTTCTCACATCCAACAAATCAGCTCTCACTTCCGGCTCTATGGTACCTAGGATTCTTTTAGGTTGTAAGTACCTGATAACAATGCACGGGCCGGGGCCGCGGACACAGCCAGGTGGCAGGACGCTACTCGTGAGCTGCTCATCCACCCGTGAACCCCCTTAACTGTCCCAGCCCATGCGCCTCTATCTCTTCTCCTCAGATACCACAGGGCGCTGCGTCAATGCCTCACCCTCACCCGGTACGTGACAGGACCTAGTGTTCCTACCAAAGAAGGAAACCGTGTTAATTAAACACGACTTCTACCTACTGACCGTGTGCTGGCTCCGAGTAACTGCTGCTGTGTGCAGAGTTCATTCTAATCGTCCTGACTCACCCCAGGAAGAGGACCTCTGCAAGCCCCATTTTACCTAGGATTTGATGTCAGAAAGACCAACACCTGTTACCTGTATAAACTGGGCAAACTATGTGGAAAAGAACATCAGCAGTGCCTGTGTCCTAGGGTGCCGGGAGGGGTCAGCCCCCATCAACTGCCACCGCCTTCTACCTTATCCCTGCCCCCCGGGGGACCGGGTCCACGACTGCCCAACGCTGACAAGGTCAGAAACGACAAGAACGGCTTAAGGGATCTAGCTTCTTGTCCCTTTTAAAACGTGCAGTTTTTTAAACCTCATTCGCAACGTCTCTCACGAATCAAGGCAGTAACGGGCTGAGGCACGAAGTCAGCTGGAGTGTGTGCCACAAGCCAAGCCCTGCTCTTCAACTCGGCCCCCTCTGCCCACGTTTCGTCTGCTCTTCCGCATCCGAAGGCTACGCCCTTGAGGACCAGGCCAGAGCAGACAGGCTTCTTGTCCCGTCATCCCCTGCCCTCCCGCCTCCCTCTCCCGCGCTCCTGGCCAGTCCCAGCTCCCGGGGGACTCGGCGTCCCCGCGCTGTCCCCGCGGGCCTGGGCCTCACTCTCCCGCATCTCTACTGCTCGCTCTGCGGCCAGATCGTTACTACCCACTGCCTCCCGCTGAGGATCCTCTTCAGCTGTTGTACGGTGTGAGAATTCTCTGTCTGATTTTCTGACCCTCCAGCACAGTCCGCTTTTCCGGGTATTAGCAATGCCACAGCATTGTGCTACCTTCCGAATTCCTAGAAACTTTCTCTCTCCGAAGTTTCTGGACACACTTCACTATTGTCAACCGAGTCCCGAGAGGTCCTGCTCAGTATCAGCCACCAAAATTACGCCCGTCCCTCCATATCCTTCTGAGTGACCCCCACTTGGCAATCCACCCGCCGCACCCCAAACCTGGCCCATCTTCCCTCGGCTCGTCTACGACAAGCTGCACGTTCTTGAATCACAGCCCCTTCATCGTGCTTTCTCTTACCGTCACAGTCCACTCAACAAGCAGTTCTCAAGTGGGCCCGCCCCGAGGGGCAGCGCTGGCCTTGGGGACACACACCCCTCCAAAGGCCAGGTCGGCACCTGGAGCTGTGACGACAGGCATCCAGCGCCTCAAGAGGGGTGACGGCTGCCCAGAGAGAGTGGAAGGTGGCTTCTGGGGGTGACATCTGAGGTGGACCCTCAAGGAAGAGGAGGCTATGAGGCAGACGGGGGGCCTGGCGAGGCACAGAGTGAAGGAGCCCCAGGGATTTGGGGAGCCCCAGGGAGTCCCGAGTTGCTGTAGGTAAACGAGGGGGAAGGTGTTGGGGAGAAGACGGAAGAGACAATTGGAGGCCAGGTTGCGAGGGGCCTGTGTGAGGTGCTGAAGAGTTAGCTTCAACCAGCAGGCAGCGGTGAGAGAAAAGCCGGCAGTCTTGGAAGCCGGTCTTCCCATGACCGTCAGGCCCAGCGGTCCCAGAATGACGCCAATGAGGCTCCCACATGGGAAAATGATGCATTCTTTCCAGTTCAGAACAGAAAGTTATTGCTACCTGCTCTGCTTTTGAGGAACTAAAATCAAATGAGAGTAAATTATAAGAGCCAAAAAAAAAGGAAAAACCAGAATAAAATTTCTTCAATTATTTAAAAATTAGAAATAAGCATAATTTTAATACTGATATTTCAGATGTACCTCTCTTCTTGGCAAACTTAAAATCAGTGGCATTTTAAAAACCAGTTATATCTCAGTATGCATAGTTACCAATCTGGATGTTGGCAATAGATTCGGTCTGACGATCACAAAGTGGACTCACACCCAGATGATACTTTTTCTCTATGTCTCCTAGAAATGGAAAAAAGAAAAAAAGAATTCTTAATGCGGAATATACCTATTGGTTAAATATATAATGAAAGTCTTCATCTTACCTGTAAATTCCTTAGGAATAATGTAACACAATCCTCACGAGAGGATGCCTTCTAAATTAGCTCTTTTAAAAAATTTTTTTTTGGCGGTACGCAGGCCTCTCACTGCTGTGGCCTCTCCCGTTGCGGAGCACAGGCTCCGGACGCGCAGGCTCAGCGGCCATGGCTCACGGGCCCAGCCGCTCCGCGGCATGTGGGATCTTCCCGGACCGGGGCACGAACCCGTGTCCCCTGCATCGGCAGGCGGACTCTCAACCACTGCACCACCAGGGAAGCCCTAAATTAGCTCTTTTTTAAACTTTAAGTTATTCATACATAGAAAAGGCTGCCAAGCCAACATCCTATTTTAAATGGAGAGGGTGGAAAACTTTTACTAGGTGTTATCCCAAGACTGTAATTCTGTCAGCATTTTAATTTAAAACTCAGATTTCTGAAAGGAAGGTGCATGGAACGAAGATCCTTGGTTCCTGGCTTTAAATCACAAAACATGTCTTACATGCTCATATGGCCACACCCTCCACACAAGACAAGGATGGAGCAAGGGCAGGAAAATCTTTCTGTACAGAAAACCTTCCAGCCGGCTCCACGTCTAATTCATAAATGCCTACACACACATCAGATCATTTCAAAAGAGAACTGCTGATTTTCAAAACAGATGCTCAATTTGTGCGTTACTGGTTATATGTACATCTACTGTGAATCGTCACTACAACTATCAGACACCTTCTGCTAGACTCTGCAATTGTCTGAGTTATTTTATTCATATGATGCTAAAAAATGAACTGAATAGACTATCACTCAATACTGTAACTTGCCTTGATGGAAGAACTCCTCTGTTACTTTTTCACTCCACTGCTTGCTTAATTCCCAGGTCCGACATGGGTTACAGATATCTGCACATTTCAAAGCCATCTAGCAAAAGCAAAATATGAAATGTGTCTTAAGAAAAAAGGTAAAATTTCAATTTTACTAAGCTTAATATACGCTAATAGTGGGGAAAAGAATACCTTAGAAAAGAAAAAGAAAACGTTGCAACAGGAAATTCGTTATCCTTTATACTGATCTTACGATACTATTAGTT